>NC_059222.1:8869018-9469018 GCF_020615455.1 Coregonus clupeaformis
TGTGTGTGTGCTGTGTGAGTGTGTGTGCGTGTGAATGAAAGGTGCTGTCACGGTGCACAGAGGGCACAGTGGTGGCTGCCACCCAAGGACCTTCCCATCGTAGCTCCTAACTATACAGAGTAATGTATTCTATTCAATATGTTCTACAAGAGGGGAAGAAACGCAGAGGCCTTTGGCATTTGAGTGGGGAAAATAGGTGTTTGAAAATAACATGCAGGAAAATAGTGATCATAGTTTTCAATGGCTTTAAAGAGCATTTCCTAAATAATTTCATATCAACATGAAATATCAAATTAATCACTGAAGCACTGGTGTTGAAAAATGTATTCAGAACAAGTTGAGAAAAGGCCAGATTTACGTTAATTTCAGAGGACAAACAATACCAATACAGGTCTTTGTATGTCTTTAGAAATCAGTGATTATTAGACACAGCTGTTTCTAAGCTCAGCCTTTAATTGATGTCATCCTGTCTCTGTAGCCTTTATGAACATCTCGGTCTGAGTGGTGTGAACGGGCAGTAAGGACCAGGGGAGTGTGTCAGTGCACCTGGATACCATATGGCTCATCAGTGGGCCTCTCTCCCTGTCCTCTCTCTCAGGAAATGAGCCACTGTGGGCCAGGCTCAGACACAATTACTCCAGGTCGACTTGTGGAGGACCAGGCTGCTCCTCCTTACTCCTCACTGTTCACAGGAGCAAAAATAATACATGAATGAATGGCAAGAGGGAGAGAATCGGGCACAGGAAACACTAATAGAGTAGTTATAAAGCATTGTGAAATCCCTGTCTTCAGCGACAGATTGCATAAACAGTTCAATGTTGTGTTATTTGGTTCATTGTTATTGTTGTTTAGCTCATTGCTGTGTTATTTGGCTCGGCTGATCAGGAGGAGAAGTTAGCTTCTATGGTGGGATGAAACTCAGGTCTTCTTTTTTCCTGATTGATTGGAAAACCCAGGATTGCCTCTACTGCTGCTATTTTATAGCCAATAGCGCTGGCAGCATGCTGTAATTAGTGCTTTGGAAATCTGGCAGTCTCCTACCTGCAAAGGTGAGGACAGTGTTTGTTTTCTCATGAATCGCCGGTTCATTTGAAGGTAAAAGCAATGTTTATGACCAAACAGTATGGTTTGACTGTAGCTGGCAGCAATCAGCAGTTTTAATTCCAAGGACACATTAACTGGCTGGCATGGACTCAGCAAGCTTGAAGAGGAGAGGAGGAGAGGAGAGACAGGGATAGTGGGAGAACCTCTTGGGGGACAAATAGGACAGAAAAACAGGACGATAAACAGAAAAAGAGACAGGCAGAATGCAGTGTTTACAGACGTTATGTACTCATATTTTTATTGCCACATAAGAAAGTTGAATATAGAACACTGATAGCAATCTGTAGATGACAAATTAATATTTTTAAACATCAAATTAATTGTTGAAAAAAAGAAAGAACTCCAGTCAATCCATAAACTAAAAAAGACAAATACTATAGTAATATATTCTCTGACAAAACGTTGCTATATTTCTTTATTTATATCTATTTATAATTTAACAGTACACAAAAATACAGCTACCCCATAACTGAACCTCACAAATCATAGGTCAGGACTGGCAACAGTGGGGCAGCGCTGTATTATTTTAGCTACTGTGCAAACAAGAGTATGGGATAGGGTCTATAATAAAATATTATGCAGTGTATAAATTTACCCATTTTCAGTGGGCCTCTCTCCCTGTCCTCTCTCAGGTAAACACTTCCAATTTCTGTTCTGAGTATAAGCCTTCCTATGTTTTAGGCTGGCTCGATGTAACCTGGTATACATACTCAGTACAACCAAATCATACAAACATAACATTCACAGACAAATACATTTTAAAATGTAAATTTGGTTGGGTAATCTGTAGGGTTGCAAAATTCTGGAAACGTTCAATAAATTCCCAGGTTGTCCCGAAATCCCAGTTGGACGGTTCCCGGAATAAGGAGGGAATAAGCAGGAAATCCGGAATTATCCAAGCAGGATTTATGGAAAACCAGGGACTTTATCAAAAGTTCCCGGAATTTTGCAACCCTAGTAATCTCACTGGGTGACTCAATCGATATAGTCCTACATTGAATGATCAGTTTGAGATGTGTTGATACATGTTGCAGTAATGAAACATGGCACTGGGATCGATAGAACAGAAGTCTAGAATAATAAGGGCCTCAGAGTCTGTCTGGATGTAGATAATCAGTTGATGTTTCATTCAGTATTAAACATTTTTAGAAAATATGCCATTTAGCAGACGCTTTTATCCAAAGCGACTTACAGTCATGTGCGCATACATTTTTACGTATGGGTTGTCCCGGGGATCGAACCCACTACCCTGGCGTTACAAGCGCCATGCTCTACCAGTTGAGCTATTAGACGCTGACAATAGGACATGATGCCTGTCACTCTATCGCTCATTATAATCTTTTATAAGAATTTAGAGAACTTCCATTATTTTTCAGTGCTTACAATCCTGATACCTTTACTGATGCTGATTACTGTGTGTGTGTGTGTGTGTGTGTGTGTGTGTGTGTGTGTGTAGGCTGCAGATACCATTTTATGTATTCTGATTTTATATTATGAATGTCAATAATGGTAAGTAGTACTGTCAGGTATTTTAATCAGGTCAGGTTTAATCTCGTCAGGTTTATATATCTTATTGATTGAATGGGAAAGTCCTCATCCCCCCTATACCGAGTTTCCAAGATTAGTTTTTATGTTGAGTTTCCAAGTGGAGTTTCTCCCCGTTACAGCAAGCAGCTGAAAGAATGAGAGAGTCTGATGTAGAGGATTTAGATTATTTTTCTCTCTCTCTCTCTCTCTGTCTCTCTCTCTCTCTCTCTCTCTCTCTCTCTCTCTCTCTGTCTCTCTCTCTCTCTGTCTCTCTCTCTCTCTCTGTCTCTCTCTCTCTCCACAGATTAATTTCAGTCACTTCCTTTCTGAGATGATAGGCGCAAGATGGTAATTATATGTAATTATCTCAACTTCCTCACTTTAATGTTGTAGGAGGAAAATCAAATCAAACCACCAAGTTAAGTTTGACAGAAAGAGAGAAGAAAGGTGTAGTGGCTTCAAACAACATCCCAACATTCTAATGAGTCACTTCCTTTAGACACCTTTACAAGAATGGTTTCAAAAAGGTTTCAGGTTTCCAAGAAAATGCTTGAGATAAAACTTCTTGGTTGAACAAAAATCACATTTATTATACACACAAAATATTTCTGGGTTCACACAGTTCCTTAATGTAGCCTCTTTGAGTGACAATCGGTACTGTACAGTTTTCCCTCAATTGCTCCCTCAATCAGGGGTAGTTTATGTTGATTGCTCCCTCAATCAGGAGTAGTTTATGTTCAAGCCATATATAAATCCAGGGTGATTGTTGTTATTAACGAGCAACACAATACTACACAATACTAAATCATATTCAGCCAGGCAGTTAATACAAGACTTCAGCTGCACGCCTGGCAGCCCTGATTGTATCGACCACCCGGCTCCTTCGATAAATTTACTACCGTGAGGCAAGAGCAGAGCCGGGGAACGATAGGGTCTGATTCCACTAATTAGGCCACTCACACCTTCCAGTCTTAATTTCACTCCTTTCTGCCGAGCAGAAACAATTTTCTTTGGCAGCAGGTCAATCAGGAACTAGGCTGGGTAGGCAGGAGCTGGCTGGCTCGGTGATCTGCTAATTTCAGACACCTGGCTTTAGAGGGGAAGAAAGGGTCAGATGTGATGAGGGGGAATTAGGCTCCATTCCAATATCCAGACCGGCACACTTAGAATGAGGGAATGCATTGGCATGGCCATGTATTCTAAATGGGGGCTAGTGTGGAATGGTCTGCTAGGGACCATATACACTCTGGCTCTCACAGAGTGGGCCGAATCAAGCCAGGTAAAACTATGGAAATGATAAAGCTATGATATCATAACACTACTATAAGGACAGTCCTGAGAAGGCAATAATTGACAAAGTAGTAGTATACTACACTAGTAACACTCCAGTATCTCCTGCCGTCTCAGCGTCTCAGAGCTGTATGACTGCTACTTCAGAGTGAGAGCAAATCCCGCTGACCAACTGTGCTCTGAATGCACTCCGAGTCTGCTGCTGGGAAGAACACAGTGTGAAGAATGACTATTCTCTATTAAGTTATGCTGAGTGCAGAATGCTGCTCAGACAAAATATGTTCTGCTTGAGCTGCTTTGCCTGCCTCCTCTGCCTGCCTGTAACCTTCCCTGCCCGCCTGCTTCCCTGCCTGTCTGCCTGCCTGCCCGCCTGCCTGTCTGCCTGCCTGCCCGCCTGCCTCCCTCCCTGCCTGTCTGCCTGCCCGCCTGCCTCCCTCCCTGCCTGTCTGCCTGCCTGCCTGCCTGCCTGCCTGCCTGCCCGCCTGCCTCCCTCCCTGCTTGTCTGCCTGCCTCCCTCCCTGCCTTCCCGGTGCACTGCTCAGGCAAAATATGTTCTGTTTGAGTTCCTTTGCCTGCCTGGTTTGCCTCCCTCCGTGCTTGCCTCCCCATCTGCCTTCCCGCTGCTCTGAGAGCAGTGTGAACTTTAATGTTGACGGTATGGGGTTCATATTTCCAGATTTCCACATAGCTGGATTAATTCAATTGAGTATTGTGATAAGGCACATCCTGAAAACATTGATGTTATTTATCATGGCTTACACAGTGGAACCACCAGCAGAGTGTAGCACATGGGAATGTGTGAGATTACTCCTCAGCCTGAAGTGTCGCCACTTGTGCCAGCGAATAGCTAGCTTTTCGTGTGGCGCCGACCGGTAAATCGCTTCAGGAGGGTGGTCACGTGTGCTAGCAAGGCAGAGGTCCTGAGTTCGCGCCAGGTATGGGCTGAATCAGAAGGAAGTGGGACTCGCTAAGCAAGCAGCGTGACGTCCTTTACAGTGGTGCCTAGTGACTCGGATCTACAGTTGCGCTCAGCTCAAAGCTGGGGTCGCTGTTGAGTAAGTTTGAGGGGTGAATGTAGCACATGGGGATGGGTGAAACTTACTCCTCAGTCTGAAGTGTCCCCACTTTGGCCAGCGAATAGCTAGATTTTCGTGTGGTGCCAACTGGTAAGACGCTTCAGGAAGCTGGTCATGTGTGCTAGCAAGGCAGAGTTCGCGCTAGGTATGGGCCGAATCGGGAGGAAGTGGTACTCGCTAATCAACCAGCATGAAATCCTTTACATGAGCAAAGAAGAGAAAGAAAAGAAACACATGTTGTTTACAAAGTACATGGATGCAGTATGCTTTCTATAGGCTGAAATTTGACTATAGATTCAGCTTGTATAGATTTTACTGTTCAATTTGCTTGAAGAGGTTTTGTCTTCTACTTTTAGACCATTTCATATTTGGATGCCCTAGTAACAGTATTTTCCACAAACGCCAGAGTGAAGAGGTGGCCAAAGGTCAAGAGGACACAGTCATACAAAAATACAAACAGAAATACAAATGTTGGTACATCATATAAATCATAATACTGTGTAGCAATAATACACGTGAGGGATGACACTTTCAGGGGGAATATCTCTCAATAGGGTTTCATAGTTCTTATCGGGGCCTCGCCATACACTGTAGAACAGAAACGATTCAGAACCATTTTATCTCTCTTCACATTTTCTTTACCTGAAGGTTGTCTTTTCTCAGCGGGATAGAGAGAATAAAAGAGAGAGAAAACGGGAAATATAAAAAGTTGCCGGTATCACTACAGATGGCCATGGTCTGTAGTCACATCTTTAAATATTGGATCACAGACTCTCTGTGATTCTCTGTGTGAACAGCATTGGGACTGATGAGTCTTTCAGGAGCACAGTACTATCCTCCAGATGATGCTTCAGCCTCCTTGCCTTCGGGCCAGCTGTGATCAAGTACTTTACTTCAAATATACAGGACAATGGCCTCCATTCTCTGTGTTGATGACCAAGATACTTTTCAAGGCTACAAGCACAGAACAAAGCCCATAATGTTCGTAGCCATAGCCCATAGCCCATAGCCCTAAAACTGTGGCTGATTCAATGGCTTTGTAGGAGAGAGTCTCAGTAATGAATGCATTTTCCTTTCCCCACAGTTTGTTGTTTCCCTGCTCAATGTTTTAGCCTCAGCCATTGTGGTGTCCATAGATCTCATATTGCTTGTCAGATTTGGTAATGCAATCCATGGCAATCTCATGTTTCCTTTTGCTGTTGCTGTATTCACATTTCACTGTCATTGTTCTCTGGATAAGAGCGTCTGCTAAATGACGTAAATGTAAATGTAATTGTTCTATAACGTTATCATTACACAGGAGATATTATAACACACACAATGATTTTGATACTTCTGTTGGACGTTGTCATCGTTATACAATCCCGCCCCCCTCCCCTCTGACTGACGACCTGTGGAGGATTGACTGACAGTCACATGTGCAGTGATCCACTCATACTGGACGGCACACGCAAGCACACTGCCACACCACCAGGGCGCACTGTTCTGGCCCCCGCTCCCAGAAAGACACAAAACAACCAGGGCCTTACACACCACCATCTCTGTCCTCTCCCTCTTTGCCTATTAGTTGACTCTGCTTTGGGCAACCATCGTCCCCCTCTCCCACTCTCTCACACAGTTACCTCCGTCTTACTGTTGGTCACAAAGTAAGGCTGAGTGGGCAGGAAGTGCTGGCTGTGGCTCTGGGAGCGGGACTGACTGTGCAGCTTGTTGATCTGCTCCACCGTACACTGGGGCCTCTTGGAACCGTAACCCTTCCTCCTGCCTACCGTCTCAGTCCCATCCCAACCCTTCAGACCCATCCCTCCCCCCATCCCCCTGGGGGCTGCGATGGTATTGGAGCTGTAGGCCAGTGGGTGGTGTTGTTGCTCTTGATGTTGGTGGTGGTGTTGTTGTTGGTGGTGAGGCCCGGGAACCGTCCCGGTGTGGCGGTGAGGCCCTGGGAAAGTCCCTGTTCTAGTCATGCTGGACATGGTCATGGCTCCTGAACCTTTATTACTGACTATGTCGCCACCACATCCACTGCTGCTGAGTCTTTGGGGCTTCTGTGCGTTCATCTTGGGCGCGGTTGGCATGGTGGAGCCCTGGTGGAAGCTGGATAGAATGGGCAAGCTGCTGGGCATCTCTGTGATGTAGGTGGCCACGGGCTCAGGGCCCAGGGAGCCCAGGGGGCTGATGGGACTCATGGGATTGTGGGCCATGGGGTTGTTGTGGACCATGGGGTTGTTTTGGGTCATGGGGTTGTTGTGGACCATGGGGTTGTTGTGGGTCATGGGGTTGTTGTGGGGCATAGGGTTGTTGTGAGCCATAGGGTTGTTGTGGGACATGGGGTTGTTGTGTGCCATGGGGTTGTTGTGGGCCATGGGGTTGTTATGGGACATGGGGTTGTTGTGGGTCATGGGCTTGATGTGAGACATAGGGGTTTTGTGGGACATGGGGTTGTTGTGGGTCATAGGGTTGTTGAGGGCCATGGGGTTGTTGTGGGTCGTGGGGTTGTTGTGGGCCATGGGGTTGTTCATTGGATTGTGGGTCATGGTGGGGTTATTAATTGGGTTGTGGGAAATAGGGTTGTTGGTCATGGGGTTCATGTGTTGGAGGGGGAGGCCGCCTTTGGATGGCAGTTCCACCATCAGACGCCGCTTGTTGTAGAAGTCACCGTTGGCCTTGGCCGCTGCATGGGGATAGAGGCAGATGCACATGTTTAGGAGGTTTTGTAGTTTATAACACTACAGTAACTACGGCCCTATAGCACCTTTGGTAGCCTATATATGCTCCCAAAAGTAATCTCTTTATTTACAAGGTCAACATTTCAAGTTTTTGCTGGTTGTGCACTTACCATTACCTTTAACTCTGGTTCTTTCCTGTAATACCATACCTGTCACACCCTGATCTGTTTCACCTGTCTTGTGCTTGTCTCCACCCCCCACCAGGTGTCTCCCATTTGTTCCCATTATCCCCTGTGTATTTATACTGGTGTTTTCGGTCTGCCTGTTGCCAGTTCGTCTTGTCTCGTCAAGCCTACCAGCGTGTTGTTCCGTACTCCAGTTTTTTCCTAGTCCTTGTTTTCTAGTCCTCCCGGTTCCGACCTTTTCTGCCTGCCCTGACACTGAGCCCGCCTGCCATACCATTCAGCCTGCCCTGACACTAAGCCCGCCTGCCATACCATTCAGCCTGCCCTGACACTAAGCCCGCCTGCCATACCATTCAGCCTGCCCTGACACTAAGCCCGCCTGCCATACCATTCAGCCTGCCCTGACACTGAGCCCGCCTGCTATACCATTCAGCCTGCCCTGACACTGAGCCCGCCTGCCTGATCATTCAGCCTGCCCTGACCTCCAGCCTGCCTGCCGCCCTGTACCTTTCGGACTCAGACCTGGTTTACGAACTTCTGCCTGTCCTTGACCTGCCTCTTGCCTGCCCCTTGTATTTTAAGACATATCAGAGACACGAACGATCTGCCTCCTGTGTCTGCATCTGGGTCTCATCCTGTGTCGTTATAATACGAAAACAAACATGGAGCATTGTTCAGATCATAAGGAATCCACATACTTCAGCCATGCCATTCAGGCTACATTCATCACATGCCAAACTTTATTACGAATGTTAGTTTCCTGAAATAAAACATGTTTTTTACTTCACCCTGCTGGAGGAGAAACTTGCTCAGAAGGAATTATATTTCGCTCAACCTTTCCAACGCTCCTGGAATCACCCAGACAGCCTCCAACCCTCAATGTAACACATATTGCCTTGGTTCAAACCCTGTGATAGCATACAGACACTGCAGTCTACTACTTCTACACAGGTACTGTTAATGCTGTAAATGAGGAGAATTTAAATTGAACTCTGCTGATCAATTGATATGAGGACACTTCTAGGCAGGTGAACGTTATCTAGGCTATAGCATACTCTGCCGCAGATGCTTCCTGTCTCCCAAGACCTGTGACCTCCAGCTAGCCTACATCATTCAGTTCAGTCACGTTAAATTGACCTCATTAATTTCTCTGTCGTTCATGTCGGCAATCTGTAATCTCTCTTATCACTGAGAAATGTGTCCTCTTTAATGGGTGATTCACATTCCCCAGTTCACTCCTTACTCGTTAGCCGTAGCTGTTGAGCAATGAGCATCCTTGTGTGACTCTCAGGTTATGGTGGATGACCTGTCACTTTTCACATCCTTGAAGATAAAGTTAACACACTAGGGGAGTTTGCTTTGCCGCTGCAACTATACATCTAGTTTATCGCTCTGCTCTCCTTCCAGTGCAGGAAAACGAGCCAGGCGAGCATGGTGAGGGACTGTGAACGGTGAGCTCGCTTCGCGTCTGCCTGCCTGCCTGGCTGCAAGTAAACCGTCTCTGGGATCAAACTCAGTCAGGCGACAGATAAATCATTCTAGCAACAGTCAGCTCAATGGCACACACACATTCATAGGGAAATGTGTGACTACAGATAGACAGTGTAAGTTCCTCCGTCACAAAAGGCCACAGACATACAGAAACATTTCAAATGTGGATGCTCGTCGGGACTGTAGGGAGTAAATTATGTGTCAACTCCAATTAGGCTACAATAGTATCTGAGAAATGCCAAGTCAGACATAGCCTAACTTTCGGTCTCTACGGTATCGGGGTGGTGGAGTAGTGAGACACAAATGTATTTGCAATGCAATATACTGTAATTGGCCATTTGCTCCAGTGAAAGATAGAGATATCCAAACCGTCTTCAGGGTTACGTTTTGGGTACTGGGTCCCTTTTATTAGTTCGTCTCTCCATGTCTGGTTTTAAAATCCAATAGTGTGACCTTATAGATTCGCTTGGGGACATTGCAGATAGATATTGATTTGCAGAATTGTGGCTTATCAGCTCTCAGCCTGAGGATTCTGTAGCTACCATTGGGAATGTGAATAAAAGGGGAAAACAACACTGTGGTTTCAGACTAGAGTGTTTCTCTCTTTCCTTTAGGCCACTTGTGATGACTGGAATAAGGGCAGAGCAATATGGAGGAGAGAAGACAAAGTGCTCAGTTAAAGTTCAGATAAATGCAATAACACAGCTCAAATGAAGGCACTATTTATCATCGCTGTCTCTGTGCCTCTCTCTCTCTGTCTCTGTCTCTCTCCCTCTCTCTCTTTCTGTCTCTGTCTCTGTGCCTCTCTCACTCTCTCTCTCTCTCTGTCTCTCTCCCTCTCTCTCTTTCTGTCTCTGTGCCTCTCTCTCTGTCTCTGTCTCTCTCCCTCTCTCTCTCTCTCTGTCTCTGTCTCTGTGCCTCTCTCTCTCTGTCTATGTCTCTCTCCCTCTCTCTATTTCTGTCTCTGTCTCTCTCCCTCTCTCTCTCTCTGTCTCTGTGCCTCTCTCTCTGTCTCTCTCCATCTCTCTCTTTCTGTCTCTGTCTCTGTGCCTCTCTCTCTCTGTCTCTGTCTCTCTCCCTCTCTCTCTCTCTCTCTCTGTCTCTGTCTCTCTCTCTCCCTCTCTCTCTGTCTCTGTCTCTGTCTCTGTCTCTGTCTCTGTCTCTGTCTCTCTCCCTCTCTCTCTTTCTGTCTCTGTCTCTGTGCCTCTCTCTCTCTGTCTCGGTCTCTCTCCCTCTCTCTCTTTCTGTCTCTGTCTCTCTCCCTCTCTCTCTTTCTGTCCCGCTCGGCTGCCCTCGTTATTCTGCGTCGCCACGTGCATATCATCAGTTCATGACTCCAAGAGATGGAGATGGCCTCTTGGGACTATGCGTCCATTGCTCTCTAAAGCAGATTAAAATCATTTCCGTGCCATCTCATTGGAGAGCGCCTCTAGAATGAGAAGCTATCAGTTAGGCTGTAGTCAATGCTCTGAATACAGGGGGTGGGAGACCCTCGATTACAGACATTAAATCAGATAGAGTCCTGGGGAGCGGAAAGGTGAAGATGAGAAAAGGAGAATCACATTGAGATTAGGCTTGGAGGTAGTGGGGGAGGAGGATGGGAAGGAGGGGAGGAAAATGAGAGGGGGGAGAGGAGGAGGAGGAAGATATAAGCAAATATAGGTCTCTCTCTAAGAAGATTGCTGTTATTATGGACCTACTCCAGTATGCAGATAGCCTCATGAATCCCAAGCTGAATAGATGTGGCTCAGTAGTCAAACATAGGAGATATGGGCCATATCAGTCAACATTTCCTGTTCTTAATTGTCTCAGATTGAATAGCTAATGGTTATATAAACTGTGTGGCATAAACACAAAACAGAAAAACACTTCATCTTCTCTACTCCCTCTGAATGCTCCAGCATAATGGAGTGCCTTTGTGTAAACAATCACAACAATCTGTTCAAAATAAGTCAGGGACTGAATGGTAAATTGATGGATTGGGAATTGCATTTAAAATTAAGAGCTTTACTCCTACATTTAATATCTCAATGAGAGATGTGGGTATTTTGCATTCCCGCAATGTTGTGTTTTTCCAGAGGTAGCGACTATGATTATACAGTACTCAGAGCCAGATGGATCCCATCATTTTGTTTCTGGGGGAGCTGCCTTTAGCATACTAAAGAAGAAGACAGCACGACTTCTACTCAAAAAAGTTGTTGTTTGCTTTGCTCGTATGGTATTATGGTATTGAAATTGAAAAGTGGTTTAGACATCAAATATGGCATCAGTGAAAGGAATGTATAGAATGTCAATCGCTAAACAAGTTGATTCTGCTTTTGATTATGACTGTGAGACTTTTACATTAGACACCATCGGTCTTTAGTTCCAGCGAAAGTGGGCAGTATACAGAAACCCTTTATGAAATGTAGTGTATACACAATGGTGATATATAGAAATGGTATTTGATCAAGCTTAGTCATTGGGCCATTCTGGCTTGAACAAGGCTTACTCGTCCTAGGCTTACTTACTAATTTAGTCTAACCCGGGCCTCTACAGACACAGACAGCGTCGACAAAGCAGGACAAAGCTGATAGAGCAGACACTCACCTACGAGCTTGAGCGAGGCGTACTTGTTGAGTTCCTTCCCAGGTTGTTGCTGTTCATAGACGTGGGCCAGCTGGCTCAGAGCAGGGTAGGGGTGTGGCTGGCCCATGGTGGGACCTGGACCTACGTTGTTCATCTGACCTCCCTCTGTAGAGACAAGACACAAAATGGAGTAATGTTAGAGGGCTTTGGTACCAACATGGTCTCATTACAATAAGTCAAGATAGTGACATTTAACCATTGTAGTTATATGTCAATAACACTAAAATATTAGGTGTGTCACTTGTGGTGACATATTACACATCTATGAACAGCTGTTCTCACTTTACAATACACATGCCTTGTATCATAACCCAGCAAGCGTGGCTACATTGTCGCAGTGTCGGCCCACCATGGGCCAAAATAATGAACCATTGGTAATATTGATGTTTCTATAGAGTAAATACATGACCGGTCTGATAGTGTCTTTTTTCTGGTGATAATGACAGTAAAAAAAGAAAAGAGCAAGCTCTCCTTTGGAACCATCCTCCTACTGTAATGGAGATGAACATTAATTGCCATCTTACTCAAGGTAAAGTGATACTTTATAAGAGACTACGTCCCTCGAAAGCCGGATTAAGCAAGAGAGAAGGCGTGGAGAGCGAGCGTGAGAGAGAGAGAGAGAGAGAGAGAGAGAGAGAGAGAGAGAGAGAGAGAGAGAGAGAGAGAGAGAGCATGAGAGAGAGAGAGAGAGAGAGAGCATGAGAGAGAGAGAGAGAGAGAGAGAGAGAGAGAGAGTGAGAGAGAGAGAGAGAGAGCATGAGAGAGAGAGCATGAGAGAGAGAGAGAGCATGAGAGAGAGAGAGCATGAGAGAGAGAGAGAGAGAGAGAGAGAGAGCATGAGAGAGAGAGAGAGAGAGCGAGAGCATGAGAGAGAGCATGAGAAGGAGATACAGTACATAGAGAGAGCAGAGCAAGAGGGAAAAATGAAAGAAAGGGAGAGAGCAGATAGAGAGCAAATACAGAGGGAAAGAGTGAATGAGACAGAGAGCAGAAAATAAATAGCTTTGTATGTCTGATCGGAGGATTTACCCAGTCCTCATATTCATATTCCCAACCGACTCCGAGGAGCTTCGTCTAGCTTCAGTCTAAGAATCAAACAGAGAGCCCTACAGAGCGCTAAATGCTGCGCCGCCCAAGCGAGAGGAGAGAGCGGCAGCGGTCTTATTTACTTAAGGCAGCGGCGACATCACCCTTTTGTCTTCCTCCCGTGACAGAGAGACAGACAGAGGAAGGGGAGCCATTTCAGCAACAAGCGCCTATTGATTCAGACAGGTTTCATCTCTTTGGGCTGTCAGAGTGGCAGGGCGATCAAAGCACCTGTAACCTGGTAACTTCATACCTGTCAGACAGGCAGCTAGAGCTGGGACTAATTAATAATGTATCCTTGATGCAGGGTCTGTGACACAGAGAGGGAAAGAGCGAGAGAGAGAGAAAGAGAGAGAGGGAGAATGACTGATTGCAGTCACACCACACCTTCAAGCCCACTCACACACACTTTAGCAGAACACCATAGTCAGAGGTTAAATCAGGATGAATGTTGTGAGAGGAGTAAACACTTTTCATACATCACTGTAAACAGCAATCTTCAATTTCCACTGTGTTCCACCGTATAGAATGGCTCAATAGTTGCTTCTGATCTGGCTCTAATCTACACACAACAGAGAACCCAGGAGACTAACAATTACATTTTAGTCACATGAACGTTCGTACACACACACACACACACACACACACAGTAAGTCTGTGACCTTGCAGTACCATCCCACCTCGACACACATGCAGTCAGTAAGCATCTCAATCTCATCCATTGATGTCAGCCTGTCCATCAGCATGACGAGTCGGCCCAGTGGAAGGCTGAGTTCAAGGGGAGTACAGTAACAGCACTACACATTCACATGGTCTGTAGGTAGTAACAGCACAGCACATGAAGCACTCTGCAGTATGAGAGCATTACTGTTTGTATCTGTACTCCTCTACTTGTGCCTCTGAGGTCTGAATGGAGTATTGAATGACTCACCTTCACGCTGTTTCTGAATTCCATGAATCGCGGCACGAATACAACAGTTCTCTATCTGGACTTTTGCTTAATCTCTGCTGAAACAGTAGCAGTACAGTACGAACATGTACATGCTGAAGAAACTGACAGTGTAACAGCAGCACAGTACATATGATACATGTAAGTGGGAGTGATATACAGTGAGGGAAAAAAGTATTTGATCCCCTGCTGATTTTGTATGTTTGCCCACTGACAAAGACATGATCAGTCTATAATTTTAATGGTAGGTTTATTTGAACAGTGAGAGACAGAATAACAACCAAATTGTTTTCTTGGTGACTATGGTCCCAGCTGCCTTGAGATCATTGACAATATCCTCCCGTGTAGTTCTGGGCTGATTCCTCACCGTTCTCATGGTCATTGCAACTCCACGAGGTGAGATGTTGCATGGAGCCCCAGGCCGAGGGAGATTGACAGTTATTTTGTGTTTCTTCCATTTGCGAAGATTGCACCAACTGTTGTCACCTTCTCACCAAGCTGCTTGGCGATGGTCTTGTAGCCCATTCCAGCCTTGTGTAGGTCTACAATCTTGTCCCTGACATCCTTGGAGACCTCTTTGGTCTTGGCCATGGTGGAGAGTTTGGAATCTGATTGATTGATTGCTTCTGTGGACAGGTGTCTTTTATACAGGTAACAAGCTGAGATTAGGAGCACTCCCTTTAAGAGTGTGCTCCTAATCTCAGCTCGTTACCTGTATAAAAGACACCTGGGAGCCAGAAATCTTTCTGATTGAGAGGGGGTCAAATACTATTTCCCTCATTAAAATGCAAATCAATTTATAACATTTTTGACATGCGTTTTTCTGTCTCTCACTGTTCAAATAAACCTACCATTAAAATTATAGACTGATCATTTCTTTGTCAGTGGGCAAACGTACAAAATCAGCAGGGGATCAAATACTTTTTTCCCTCACTGTACACATGTATCCCATGCTTAGTGCTTGGCTTCATATCTAGCTGCATGTGGTATTCAGTGTTTGTTTGGTTTGGTGTTTAAGAGCTGTGTCTATCTCTCTCTCTCTGAGGGGAAAACCTCCTCCTCTCCAGGATTCAGCTACTGATTGCCTGTTCTCATGCTTTCACTTTGTCATGGCAACATGAAGTGTGTGTGTGTGTGTGTGTGAGAGAGAGCTCTTTTCTGTCTTGTGCACATCGCCCACATATACCAACAGGCTACTGTGTAGGCATACAGTAAATTGAGAAATCACGTAACTAAACAAGAAGATGGAACTATACTACGGAACAAAGATAAATGATATAAAGAATGCTAGTAAAAAGCTCTGGACTACTTTAAATGAAATTCTAGGCAAAAAAGCAAACTCGGCTCCATCCTTCATTGAGGCAGATGGCTTGTTCATAACAAAACCCTTTGATATTGCCAACCACTTTAATATTTTTTTTTGTTGACAAGATTAACAAACGCTGAGCCTTCATATTCATGCATAAAGACCAAATAATGAAAGACAAGCACTGTAGTTTTGAGTTCCACAAAGTGGGGGTGGAAGAGGTGAAACAATTGTTGCTATATATAAATAAGGACAAGCCACCTGGTACTGACAACATGGATGGTAAATTGCTGAGGTTGGTAGCGGAATACATTACGACTCCTGTTTGTCACATCTTCAATTTAAGCCTAGAAGATGGTGTGTGCCCTCAGGCCTGGAGGGAGGCAAGGACATTCCACTGCCCAAGAATAGCAGAGCACCCTTTAATGGTTCAAACAGCCAACCAATCAGCCTGTTACCAGTGCTTAGCAAACTTTTTGACCAAATACAAAGTCATTTTACAGAAAACAAATTAACAACAGACTTTCAGCATGCTTATAGGGAAGGGCCCTCAATACGCTCGGCACTGACACAAATTACTGATGATTGGCTGAAAGAAATTGATAGTAAGAAGATTGTGGGAGCTGTTTTGTTAGGCTTCAGTGCAGCTTTTGATATAATTGATTTGCATCCTCTGCTTTATCATAGATTGAGTGTTACATATCTAATAGAACACAGAGGGTTTCCTTTAATGGAATCCTCTCTAATGCAAATTTAGTTGAGAGTAGTGTACCGCAGGGAAGCCGGCTTGGGCCAATATTTTCTGTTTTTACTGACCTTGAATAAAGCCTGTTTCTCTATGTACATTGATTACTCAACAGTTTACATGCCGGCTACGACACTAAAATAAATAACTGACACCCTTAACATAGAGCTCCAGTCATGTTTTTTTACTAGTAATAGGCTGGTGATAAATATCTCCAAAACTAAAAACATTGTTTTTGTGACAGATCACTCACTCAACACTAAACCTCATTTAGATCTATTATTGAATAATGTGGCAATTGAGCAAGTTGAGGAGACTAAACTGCTAGGTGTAACCCTAGACAGCAAGCTGTTCTGGTCAAAACATATAGACTCAACGGTTGTTAAAATGGGAAGAGGTCTGTCAATGATAAGGCATTTCTCTGCTTTCTTGACATCTCAGGTGACCAGACAGGTCCTACAGGCCCTAGTTTGGTCACACCTGGACTACTGCCCAATTGTGTGGTCATGTGCGACAAAGAGGGACATACAGTAGGTAAATTGCAGTTGGTCCAGAACAGAGCAGCACGTATTGCACTTGTCAGTAACATGCATGTCAATCTCTCCTGATTGACTGCATCCCTATTGGTCTTTGTGCGATGTGTTGATGTGTTGAAGGTACTGAACTGTCTGTTCAAGCAGTTGGCACACAGTTCGGACACTCATCAGTACCACACAAGACATGCAATCAGAGATCTCTTCACAGTCCACAGGTTCATAACAGAGGCTGGGAAACACACAGTATTAAACAGAGCCATGACTACATGTAACTCTCTGCCACCCCAGGTAACTCAAGCTAGCAATAAAAGCAGATTAAAAAACCAGATAAAAGAACACCTTACGGCACAATGGGGACTGTGAAGAGACACAGACAATTTTGATGTATTTTGTTTTGTATTTTGCATTGTATTATGTATTGTATTATGTTGGTGGGTGGCCTTGCACAAATCTTTGGCTTGTATGAGCTGGAGCCATCTCCTGTTTCTGAAGCGTGAGGCAGAGGCAGGAGATTATGTAGTATTATGTATATTATGTATATTATGCATTTTCTGTATTTTATTTGTTGTTTTGTTTCCTATATATATATATGTGTGTGTGTGTGTGTGTGTGTGTGTTCACATTTCAGATGCCGTATCTTAATTTGAGCCAGTTTGATACAGCAGGAAAATAATCCTGCAGCAACAGGAAATGTGAATTGTAATGTGGATCATAATTAATTTACATACTTTGTAGGGGTTGATACACTTTTTGTTTTGGGCAAATCAAGTCTAACATTTTTAAGTGGAAATTACAAACTTTAGAAGCATTTTTAAACCTTGAATACACTACAAGTTTGGATTTTCTTCTGTGCAGGAAAATTCACAGCAACAAAAGAGTGATCAAATGAAGATCCTACATCTGTATCTGTAAGAGTGTGATTGTACGGATTGTGATATTACTGTGTGTGTTCTATTAGTCACATAAAGGTGGCCATCAAAAATAGAGAGTATCTGATGCTGAAGCAGCATATTTGGCTACTGTAAATTACAGTAGCCTCCTTCTGATATATATGCAATAATTTGGAGTGTTGCACTAAACCGGACTATGCAGATACCTTTCCCTGCACTTATTCCAAGTGTACACTTGTCCAGTAAGTGTGCACTAATCAGGAGTCTGTATAGCTGCTGTATAGCGTCAATTCATAGGTTTTGCAGTAGTCATACTTTACGTTGGCGAAGACAATGTGTGAGATCCACAGTACAGTGCTGTACAATACATGGCTTGTTTTCTAAACATTGTGGTGACCATTAAACAGAGCCATGACTACATGTAACTCTCTGCCACCCCAGGTAACTCAAGCTAGCAATAAAAGCAGATAAAAAAAACAGATAAAAGAACACCTTACGGCACAATGGGGACTGTGAAGAGACACAGACAATTTTGATGTATTTTGTTTTGTATTTTGCATTGTATTATGCATTGTATTATGTTGGTGGGTGGCCTTGCACAAATCTTTGGCTTGTATGAGCTGGAGCCATCTCCTGTTTCTGAAGCGTGAGGCAGAGGCAGGAGATTATGTAGTATTATGTATATTATGTATATTATGCATTTTCTGTATTTTATTTGTTGTTTTGTTTCCTATATATATATATGTGTGTGTGTGTGTGTGTGTGTGTGTTCACATTTCAGATGCCGTATCTTAATTTGAGCCAGTTTGATACAGCAGGGAAAATAATCCTGCAGCAACAGGAAATGTGAATTGTAATGTGGATCATAATTAATTTACATACTTTGTAGGGGTTGATACACTTTTTGTTTTGGGCAAATCAAGTCTAACATTTTTAAGTGGAAATTACAAACTTTAGAAGCATTTTTAAACCTTGAATACACTACAAGTTTGGATTTTCTTCTGTGCAGGAAAATTCACAGCAACAAAAGAGTGATCAAATGAAGATCCTACATCTGTATCTGTAAGAGTGTGATTGTACGGATTGTGATATTACTGTGTGTGTTCTATTAGTCACATAAAGGTGGCCATCAAAAATAGAGAGTATCTGATGCTGAAGCTGCATATTTGGCTACTGTAAATTACAGTAGCCTCCTTCTGATATATGCAATAATTTGGAGTGTTGCACTAAACCGGACTATGCAGATACCTTTCCCTGCACTTATTCCAAGTGTACACTTGTCCAGTAAGTGTGCACTAATCAGGAGTCTGTATAGCTGCTGTATAACGTCAATTCATAGGTTTTGCAGTAGTCATACTTTACGTTGGCGAAGACAATGTGTGAGATCCACAGTACAGTGCTGTACAATACATGGCTTGTTTTCTAAACATTGTGGTGACCATTAAACAGAGCCATGACTACATGTAACTCTCTGCCACCCCAGGTAACTCAAGCTAGCAATAAAAGCAGATTAAAAAAACCAGATAAAAGAACACCTTACGGCACAATGGGGACTGTGAAGAGACACAGACAATTTTGATGTATTTTGTTTTGTATTTTGCATTGTATTATGTATTGTATTATGTTGGTGGGTGGCCTTGCACAAATCTTTGGCTTGTATGAGCTGGAGCCATCTCCTGTTTCTGAAGCGTGAGGCAGAGGCAGGAGATTATGTAGTATTATGTATATTATGTATATTATGCATTTTCTGTATTTTATTTGTTGTTTTGTTTCCTATATATATATATATGTGTGTGTGTGTGTGTGTGTGTGTGTGTGTGTGTGTGTGTGTGTGTGTTCACATTTCAGATGCCGTATCTTAATTTGAGCCAGTTTGATACAGCAGGAAAATAATCCTGCAGCAACAGGAAATGTGAATTGTAATGTGGATCATAATTAATTTACATACTTTGTAGGGGTTGATACACTTTTTGTTTTGTGCAAATCAAGTCTAACATTTTTAAGTGGAAATTACAAACTTTAGAAGCATTTTTAAACCTTGAATACACTACAAGTTTGGATTTTCTTCTGTGCAGGAAAATTCACAGCAACAAAAGAGTGATCAAATGAAGATCCTACATCTGTATCTGTAAGAGTGTGATTGTACGGATTGTGATATTACTGTGTGTGTTCTATTAGTCACATAAAGGTGGCCATCAAAAATAGAGAGTATCTGATGCTGAAGCTGCATATTTGGCTACTGTAAATTACAGTAGCCTCCTTCTGATATATGCAATAATTTGGAGTGTTGCACTAAACCGGACTATGCAGATACCTTTCCCTGCACTTATTCCAAGTGTACACTTGTCCAGTAAGTGTGCACTAATCAGGAGTCTGTATAGCTGCTGTATAGCGTCAATTCATAGGTTTTGCAGTAGTCATACTTTACGTTGGCGAAGACAATGTGTGAGATCCACAGTACAGTGCTGTACAATACATGGCTTGTTTTCTAAACATTGTGGTGACCATTAAACAGAGCCATGACTACATGTAACTCTCTGCCACCCCAGGTAACTCAAGCTAGAAATAAAAGCAGATTAAAAAACCAGATAAAAGAACACCTTACGGCACAATGGGGACTGTGAAGAGACACAGACAATTTTGATGTATTTTGTTTTGTATTTTGCATTGTATTATGTATTGTATTATGTTGGTGGGTGGCCTTGCACAAATCTTTGGCTTGTATGAGCTGGAGCCATCTCCTGTTTCTGAAGCGTGAGGCAGAGGCAGGAGATTATGTAGTATTATGTATATTATGTATATTATGCATTTTCTGTATTTTATTTGTTGTTTTGTTTCCTATATATATATATATGTGTGTGTGTGTGTGTGTGTGTGTGTGTGTGTGTGTGTGTTCACATTTCAGATGCCGTATCTTAATTTGAGACAGTTTGATACAGCAGGAAAATAATCCTGCAGCAACAGGAAATGTGAATTGTAATGTGGATCATAATTAATTTACATACTTTGTAGGGGTTGATACACTTTTTGTTTTGGGCAAATCAAGTCTAACATTTTTAAGTGGAAATTACAAACTTTAGAAGCATTTTTAAACCTTGAATACACTACAAGTTTGGATTTTCTTCTGTGCAGGAAAATTCACAGCAACAAAAGAGTGATCAAATGAAGATCCTACATCTGTATCTGTAAGAGTGTGATTGTACGGATTGTGATATTACTGTGTGTGTTCTATTAGTCACATAAAGGTGGCCATCAAAAATAGAGAGTATCTGATGCTGAAGCTGCATATTTGGCTACTGTAAATTACAGTAGCCTCCTTCTGATATATGCAATAATTTGGAGTGTTGCACTAAACCGGACTATGCAGATACCTTTCCCTGCACTTATTCCAAGTGTACACTTGTCCAGTAAGTGTGCACTAATCAGGAGTCTGTATAGCTGCTGTATAGCGTCAATTCATAGGTTTTGCAGTAGTCATACTTTACGTTGGCGAAGACAATGTGTGAGATCCACAGTACAGTGCTGTACAATACATGGCTTGTTTTCTAAACATTGTGGTGACCATTAAACAGAGCCATGACTACATGTAACTCTCTGCCACCCCAGGTAACTCAAGCTAGCAATAAAAGCAGATTAAAAAACCAGATAAAAGAACACCTTACGGCACAATGGGGACTGTGAAGAGACACAGACAATTTTGATGTATTTTGTTTTGTATTTTGCATTGTATTATGTATTGTATTATGTTGGTGGGTGGCCTTGCACAAATCTTTGGCTTGTATGAGCTGGAGCCATCTCCTGTTTCTGAAGCGTGAGGCAGAGGCAGGAGATTATGTAGTATTATGTATATTATGTATATTATGCATTTTCTGTATTTTATTTGTTGTTTTGTTTCCTATATATATATATATCTGTGTGTGTGTGTGTGTGTGTGTGTGTGTGTGTGTGTGTGTTCACATTTCAGATGCCGTATCTTAATTTGAGCCAGTTTGATACAGCAGGAAAATAATCCTGCAGCAACAGGAAATGTGAATTGTAATGTGGATCATAATTAATTTACATACTTTGTAGGGGTTGATACACTTTTTGTTTTGTGCAAATCAAGTCTAACATTTTTAAGTGGAAATTACAAACTTTAGAAGCATTTTTAAACCTTGAATACACTACAAGTTTGGATTTTCTTCTGTGCAGGAAAATTCACAGCAACAAAAAGAGTGATCAAATGAAGATCCTACATCTGTATCTGTAAGAGTGTGATTGTACGGATTGTGATATTACTGTGTGTGTTCTATTAGTCACATAAAGGTGGCCATCAAAAATAGAGAGTATCTGATGCTGAAGCAGCATATTTGGCTACTGTAAATTACAGTAGCCTCCTTCTGATATATATGCAATAATTTGGAGTGTTGCACTAAACCGGACTATGCAGATACCTTTCCCTGCACTTATTCCAAGTGTACACTTGTCCAGTAAGTGTGCACTAATCAGGAGTCTGTATAGCTGCTGTATAGCGTCAATTCATAGGTTTTGCAGTAGTCATACTTTACGTTGGCGAAGACAATGTGTGAGATCCACAGTACAGTGCTGTACAATACATGGCTTGTTTTCTAAACATTGTGGTGACCATTAAACAGAGCCATGACTACATGTAACTCTCTGCCACCCCAGGTAACTCAAGCTAGCAATAAAAGCAGATAAAAAAAACAGATAAAAGAACACCTTACGGCACAATGGGGACTGTGAAGAGACACAGACAATTTTGATGTATTTTGTTTTGTATTTTGCATTGTATTATGCATTGTATTATGTTGGTGGGTGGCCTTGCACAAATCTTTGGCTTGTATGAGCTGGAGCCATCTCCTGTTTCTGAAGCGTGAGGCAGAGGCAGGAGATTATGTAGTATTATGTATATTATGTTTATTATGCATTTTCTGTATTTTATTTGTTGTTTTGTTTCCTATATATATATATGTGTGTGTGTGTGTGTGTGTGTGTGTTCACATTTCAGATGCCGTATCTTAATTTGAGCCAGTTTGATACAGCAGGAAAATAATCCTGCAGCAACAGGAAATGTGAATTGTAATGTGGATCATAATTAATTTACATACTTTGTAGGGGTTGATACACTTTTTGTTTTGGGCAAATCAAGTCTAACATTTTTAAGTGGAAATTACAAACTTTAGAAGCATTTTTAAACCTTGAATACACTACAAGTTTGGATTTTCTTCTGTGCAGGAAAATTCACAGCAACAAAAGAGTGATCAAATGAAGATCCTACATCTGTATCTGTAAGAGTGTGATTGTACGGATTGTGATATTACTGTGTGTGTTCTATTAGTCACATAAAGGTGGCCATCAAAAATAGAGAGTATCTGATGCTGAAGCTGCATATTTGGCTACTGTAAATTACAGTAGCCTCCTTCTGATATATGCAATAATTTGGAGTGTTGCACTAAACCGGACTATGCAGATACCTTTCCCTGCACTTATTCCAAGTGTACACTTGTCCAGTAAGTGTGCACTAATCAGGAGTCTGTATAGCTGCTGTATAACGTCAATTCATAGGTTTTGCAGTAGTCATACTTTACGTTGGCGAAGACAATGTGTGAGATCCACAGTACAGTGCTGTACAATACATGGCTTGTTTTCTAAACATTGTGGTGACCATTAAACAGAGCCATGACTACATGTAACTCTCTGCCACCCCAGGTAACTCAAGCTAGCAATAAAAGCAGATTAAAAAACCAGATAAAAGAACACCTTACGGCACAATGGGGACTGTGAAGAGACACAGACAATTTTGATGTATTTTGTTTTGTATTTTGCATTGTATTATGTATTGTATTATGTTGGTGGGTGGCCTTGCACAAATCTTTGGCTTGTATGAGCTGGAGCCATCTCCTGTTTCTGAAGCGTGAGGCAGAGGCAGGAGATTATGTAGTATTATGTATATTATGTATATTATGCATTTTCTGTATTTTATTTGTTGTTTTGTTTCCTATATATATATATATATGTGTGTGTGTGTGTGTGTGTGTGTGTGTGTGTGTGTGTTCACATTTCAGATGCCGTATCTTAATTTGAGCCAGTTTGATACAGCAGGAAAATAATCCTGCAGCAACAGGAAATGTGAATTGTAATGTGGATCATAATTAATTTACATACTTTGTAGGGGTTGATACACTTTTTGTTTTGTGCAAATCAAGTCTAACATTTTTAAGTGGAAATTACAAACTTTAGAAGCATTTTTAAACCTTGAATACACTACAAGTTTGGATTTTCTTCTGTGCAGGAAAATTCACAGCAACAAAAGAGTGATCAAATGAAGATCCTACATCTGTATCTGTAAGAGTGTGATTGTACGGATTGTGATATTACTGTGTGTGTTCTATTAGTCACATAAAGGTGGCCATCAAAAATAGAGAGTATCTGATGCTGAAGCTGCATATTTGGCTACTGTAAATTACAGTAGCCTCCTTCTGATATATGCAATAATTTGGAGTGTTGCACTAAACCGGACTATGCAGATACCTTTCCCTGCACTTATTCCAAGTGTACACTTGTCCAGTAAGTGTGCACTAATCAGGAGTCTGTATAGCTGCTGTATAGCGTCAATTCATAGGTTTTGCAGTAGTCATACTTTACGTTGGCGAAGACAATGTGTGAGATCCACAGTACAGTGCTGTACAATACATGGCTTGTCTTCTAAACATTGTGGTGACCATTAAACAGAGCCATGACTACATGTAACTCTCTGCCACCCCAGGTAACTCAAGCTAGAAATAAAAGCAGATTAAAAAACCAGATAAAAGAACACCTTACGGCACAATGGGGACTGTGAAGAGACACAGACAATTTTGATGTATTTTGTTTTGTATTTTGCATTGTATTATGTATTGTATTATGTTGGTGGGTGGCCTTGCACAAATCTTTGGCTTGTATGAGCTGGAGCCATCTCCTGTTTCTGAAGCGTGAGGCAGAGGCAGGAGATTATGTAGTATTATGTATATTATGTATATTATGCATTTTCTGTATTTTATTTGTTGTTTTGTTTCCTATATATATATATATGTGTGTGTGTGTGTGTGTGTGTGTGTGTGTGTGTGTGTTCACATTTCAGATGCCGTATCTTAATTTGAGCCAGTTTGATACAGCAGGAAAATAATCCTGCAGCAACAGGAAATGTGAATTGTAATGTGGATCATAATTAATTTACATACTTTGTAGGGGGTTGATACACTTTTTGTTTTGGGCAAATCAAGTCTAACATTTTAAGTGGAAATTACAAACTTTAGAAGCATTTTTAAACCTTGAATACACTACAAGTTTGGATTTTCTTCTGTGCAGGAAAATTCACAGCAACAAAAGAGTGATCAAATGAAGATCCTACATCTGTATCTGTAAGAGTGTGATTGTACGGATTGTGATATTACTGTGTGTGTTCTATTAGTCACATAAAGGTGGCCATCAAAAATAGAGAGTATCTGATGCTGAAGCTGCATATTTGGCTACTGTAAATTACAGTAGCCTCCTTCTGATATATGCAATAATTTGGAGTGTTGCACTAAACCGGACTATGCAGATACCTTTCCCTGCACTTATTCCAAGTGTACACTTGTCCAGTAAGTGTGCACTAATCAGGAGTCTGTATAGCTGCTGTATAGCGTCAATTCATAGGTTTTGCAGTAGTCATACTTACGTTGGCGAAGACAATGTGTGAGATCCACAGTACAGTGCTGTACAATACATGGCTTGTTTTCTAAACATTGTGGTGACCATTAAACAGAGCCATGACTACATGTAACTCTCTGCCACCCCAGGTAACTCAAGCTAGCAATAAAAGCAGATTAAAAAACCAGATAAAAGAACACCTTACGGCACAATGGGGACTGTGAAGAGACACAGACAATTTTGATGTATTTTGTTTTGTATTTTGCATTGTATTATGTATTGTATTATGTTGGTGGGTGGCCTTGCACAAATCTTTGGCTTGTATGAGCTGGAGCCATCTCCTGTTTCTGAAGCGTGAGGCAGAGGCAGGAGATTATGTAGTATTATGTATATTATGTATATTATGCATTTTCTGTATTTTATTTGTTGTTTTGTTTCCTATATATATATATATATCTGTGTGTGTGTGTGTGTGTGTGTGTGTGTGTGTGTGTGTGTTCACATTTCAGATGCCGTATCTTAATTTGAGCCAGTTTGATACAGCAGGAAAATAATCCTGCAGCAACAGGAAATGTGAATTGTAATGTGGATCATAATTAATTTACATACTTTGTAGGGGTTGATACACTTTTTGTTTTGTGCAAATCAAGTCTAACATTTTTAAGTGGAAATTACAAACTTTAGAAGCATTTTTAAACCTTGAATACACTACAAGTTTGGATTTTCTTCTGTGCAGGAAAATTCACAGCAACAAAAGAGTGATCAAATGAAGATCCTACATCTGTATCTGTAAGAGTGTGATTGTACGGATTGTGATATTACTGTGTGTGTTCTATTAGTCACATAAAGGTGGCCTCAAAATAGAGAGTATCTGATGCTGAAGCTGCATATTTGGCTACTGTAAATTACAGTAGCCTCCTTCTGATATATGCAATAATTTGGAGTGTTGCACTAAACCGGACTATGCAGATACCTTTCCCTGCACTTATTCCAAGTGTACACTTGTCCAGTAAGTGTGCACTAATCAGGAGTCTGTATAGCTGCTGTATAGCGTCAATTCATAGGTTTTGCAGTAGTCATACTTTACGTTGGCGAAGACAATGTGTGAGATCCACAGTACAGTGCTGTACAATACATGGCTTGTTTTCTAAACATTGTGGTGACCATTAAACAGAGCCATGACTACATGTAACTCTCTGCCACCCCAGGTAACTCAAGCTAGAAATAAAAGCAGATTAAAAACCAGATAAAAGAACACCTTACGGCACAATGGGGACTGTGAAGAGACACAGACAATTTTGATGTATTTTGTTTTGTATTTTGCATTGTATTATGTATTGTATTATGTTGGTGGGTGGCCTTGCACAAATCTTTGGCTTGTATGAGCTGGAGCCATCTCCTGTTTCTGAAGCGTGAGGCAGAGGCAGGAGATTATGTAGTATTATGTATATTATGTATATTATGCATTTTCTGTATTTTATTTGTTGTTTTGTTTCCTATATATATATATATGTGTGTGTGTGTGTGTGTGTGTGTGTGTGTGTGTGTGTTCACATTTCAGATGCCGTATCTTAATTTGAGCCAGTTTGATACAGCAGGAAAATAATCCTGCAGCAACAGGAAATGTGAATTGTAATGTGGATCATAATTAATTTACATACTTTGTAGGGGTTGATACACTTTTTGTTTTGGGCAAATCAAGTCTAACATTTTTAAGTGGAAATTACAAACTTTAGAAGCATTTTTAAACCTTGAATACACTACAAATTTGGATTTTCTTCTGTGCAGGAAAATTCACAGCAACAAAAGAGTGATCAAATGAAGATCCTACATCTGTATCTGTAAGAGTGTGATTGTACGGATTGTGATATTACTGTGTGTGTTCTATTAGTCACATAAAGGTGGCCATCAAAAATAGAGAGTATCTGATGCTGAAGCTGCATATTTGGCTACTGTAAATTACAGTAGCCTCCTTCTGATATATGCAATAATTTGGAGTGTTGCACTAAACCGGACTATGCAGATACCTTTCCCTGCACTTATTCCAAGTGTACACTTGTCCAGTAAGTGTGCACTAATCAGGAGTCTGTATAGCTGCTGTATAGCGTCAATTCATAGGTTTTGCAGTAGTCATACTTTACGTTGGCGAAGACAATGTGTGAGATCCACAGTACAGTGCTGTACAATACATGGCTTGTTTTCTAAACATTGTGGTGACCATTAAACAGAGCCATGACTACATGTAACTCTCTGCCACCCCCAGGTAACTCAAGCTAGCAATAAAAGCAGATTAAAAAACCAGATAAAAGAACACCTTACGGCACAATGGGGACTGTGAAGAGACACAGACAATTTTGATGTATTTTGTTTTGTATTTTGCATTGTATTATGTATTGTATTATGTTGGTGGGTGGCCTTGCACAAATCTTTGGCTTGTATGAGCTGGAGCCATCTCCTGTTTCTGAAGCGTGAGGCAGAGGCAGGAGATTATGTAGTATTATGTATATTATGTATATTATGCATTTTCTGTATTTTATTTGTTGTTTTGTTTCCTATATATATATATATGTGTGTGTGTGTGTGTGTGTTCACATTTCAGATGCTGTATCTTAATTTGAGCCAGTTTGATACAGCAGGAAAATAATCCTGCAGCAACAGGAAATGTGAATTGTAATGTGGATCATAATTAATTTACATACTTTGTAGGGGTTGATACACTTTTTGTTTTGGGCAAATCAAGTCTAACATTTTTAAGTGGAAATTACAAACTTTAGAAGCATTTTTAAACCTTGAATACACTACAAGTTTGGATTTTCTTCTGTGCAGGAAAATTCACAGCAACAAAAGAGTGATCAAATGAAGATCCTACATCTGTATCTGTAAGAGTGTGATTGTACGTATTGTGATATTACTGTGTGTGTTCTATTAGTCACATAAAGGTGGCCATCAAAAATAGAGAGTATCTGATGCTGAAGCTGCATATTTGGCTACTGTAAATTACAGTAGCCTCCTTCTGATATATGCAATAATTTGGAGTGTTGCACTAAACCGGACTATGCAGGATACCTTTCCCTGCACTTATTCCAAGTGTACACTTGTCCAGTAAGTGTGCACTAATCAGGAGTCTGTATAGCTGCTGTATAGCGTCAATTCATAGGTTTTGCAGTAGTCATACTTTACGTTGGCGAAGACAATGTGTGAGATCCACAGTACAGTGCTGTACAATACATGGCTTGTTTTCTAAACATTGTGGTGACCATTAAACAGAGCCATGACTACATGTAACTCTCTGCCACCCCAGGTAACTCAAGCTAGCAATAAAAGCAGATTAAAAAACCAGATAAAAGAACACCTTACGGCACAATGGGGACTGTGAAGAGACACAGACAATTTTGATGTATTTTGTTTTGTATTTTGCATTGTATTATGTATTGTATTATGTTGGTGGGTGGCCTTGCACAAATCTTTGGCTTGTATGAGCTGGAGCCATCTCCTGTTTCTGAAGCGTGAGGCAGAGGCAGGAGATTATGTAGTATTATGTATATTATGTATATTATGCATTTTCTGTATTTTATTTGTTGTTTTGTTTCCTATATATATATATATATGTGTGTGTGTGTGTGTGTGTGTGTGTTCACATTTCAGATGCCGTATCTTAATTTGAGCCAGTTTGATACAGCAGGAAAATAATCCTGCAGCAACAGGAAATGTGAATTGTAATGTGGATCATAATTAATTTACATACTTTGTAGGGGTTGATACACTTTTTGTTTTGGGCAAATCAAGTCTAACATTTTTAAGTGGAAATTACAAACTTTAGAAGCATTTTTAAACCTTGAATACACTACAAGTTTGGATTTTCTTCTGTGCAGGAAAATTCACAGCAACAAAAGAGTGATCAAATGAAGATCCTACATCTGTATCTGTAAGAGTGTGATTGTACGGATTGTGATATTACTGTGTGTGTTCTATTAGTCACATAAAGGTGGCCATCAAAAATAGAGAGTATCTGATGCTGAAGCTGCATATTTGGCTACTGTAAATTACAGTAGCCTCCTTCTGATATATGCAATAATTTGGAGTGTTGCACTAAACCGGACTATGCAGATACCTTTCCCTGCACTTATTCCAAGTGTACACTTGTCCAGTAAGTGTGCACTAATCAGGAGTCTGTATAGCTGCTGTATAGCGTCAATTCATAGGTTCTGCAGTAGTCATACTTTACGTTGGCGAAGACAATGTGTGAGATCCACAGTACAGTGCTGTACAATGCATGGCTTGTTTTCTAAACATTGTGGTGACCATTATTGTCACCATATGTACATCTCTTCATCATCTCTCATTAGCAGGACAGTATGTTCCCATTAAGGAGAATATAGTTAAAGGAGACTCAGAGCGGGGCAAGATACAGAACATGCCTGAGTTTTAAATAGCACCCTATTCACTATATATATAGTGCACACCTTTTGCCCAGGGCCCATAGGGCTCTGGTCAAAGTAGTTAACTATATAGGGAATAGTGTGCTATTTCAGACCAGGCCCTGCACACAGAGCCTTCATACTGCTGCAGAATATAAACTACTAAAGTCTATTCCAATTTCAAACTACTCACATACAGATCACTCATTCCAAGTAATGCTCTTGAGAATCGCCATACATCTGGCAACAAGTCATGATTGTTTTGTAGGAAAATCTGTTTGGTATAGTGAAATGGTATCGTCATCATTACGGGTCAAAACATTGTCCTAATAATACAAAATCACTTGGGAGTGTAACCGGTGTGAAATGGCTAGCTAAACTCAGCAAAAAAAGAAACGTCCTCTCACTGTCAACTGCGTTTATTTTCAGCAAACTTAACATGTGTAAATATTTGTATGAACATAACAAAATCCAACAACTGAGACATAAACTGAACTAGTTCCATAGACATGTGACAAACAGAAATTGAATAATGTGTCCCTGAACAAAGGGGGGGTCAAAATCAAAAGTAACACTCAGTATCTGGTGTGGCCACCAGCTGCATTAAGTACTGCAGTGCATCTCCTCCTCATGGACTGCACCAGATTTGCCAGTTCTTGCTGTGAGATGTTACCCCACACTTCCACCAAGGCACCTACAAGTTCCCGGACATTTCTGGGGGGAATGGCCCTAGCCCTCACCCTCTGATCCAACAGGTCCCAGACGTGCTCAATGGGATTGAGATCCGGGCTGTTCGCTGGCCATGGCAGAACACTGACATTCCTGTCTTGCAGGAAATCACGCACAGAACGAGCAGTATGGCTGGTGGCATTGTCATGCTGGAGGGTCATGTCAGGATGAGCCTGCAGGAAGGGTACCACATGAGGGAGGAGGATATATTCCCTGTAACGCACAGTGTTGAGATTACCTGCAATGACAACAAGCTCAGTCCGATGATGCTGTGACACACCGCCCCAGACCATGACGGACCCTCCACCTCCAAATCGATCCCGCTCCAGAGTACAGGCCTCGGTGTAACGCTCATTCCTTCGACGATAAACGTGAATCCGACCATCACCCCTGGTGAGACAAAACTGCGACTCGTCAGTGAAGAGCACTTTTTGCCAGTCCTGTCTGGTCCAGCGAAGGTGGGTTTGTGCCCATAGGTGACTTTGTTGCCGGTGATGTCTGGTGAGGACCTGCCTTACAACAGGCCTACAAGCCCTCAGTCCAGCCTCTCTCAGCCTATTGCAGACAGTCTGAGCACTGATGGAGGGATTGTGCGTTCCTGGTGTAACTCGGGCAGTTGTTGTTGCCATCCTGTACCTGTCCCACAGGTGTGATGTTCAGATGTACCGATTCTGTGCAGGTGTTGTTACGTGGTCTGCCACTGCGAGGACGATCAGCTGTCCGTCCTGTCTACCTGTAGCGCTGTCTTAGGCGTCTCACAGTACAGACATTGCAATGTATTGCCCTGGCCACATCTGCAGTCCTCATGCCTCCTTGCAGCATGCCTAAGGCACGTTCACACAGATGAGCAGGGACCCTGGGCATCTTTCTTTTGGTGTTTTTCAGAGTCAGTAGAAAGGCCTCTTTAGTGTCCTAAGTTTTCATAACTGTGACCTTAATTGCCTACCGTCTGTAAGCTGTTAGTGTCTTAACGACCGTTCCACAGGTGCATGTTCATTAATTGTTTATGGTTCATTGAACAAGCATGGGAAACAGTGTTTAAACCCTTTACAATGAAGATCTGTGAAGTTATTTGGATTTTTACAAATTATCTTTGAAAGACAGGGTCCTGAAAAAGGGACATTTCTTTTTTTACTGAGTTTAGTTAGCGGTGCGCAATAGTAGCATTTTAATCGGTGATGTCACTCGCTCCGAGACCTTGAAGTAGTTGTTTCCCTTGTTGATGTGTTCAGAGGGTCCCTACTTCAAGCCCAGGTTGGGACAAGGAGAGGGACGGAAGCAATACTGTTACAGGAGCATACAAAATGTGCAGGGTTTCATATATTTGCTTAGAGTGCGATGATCACAGATACAGCACTGGCTTCTGTTGCTTTCATTGTCCTGCCCATACTTTTCATGCTATGATTAGTTGTCTGTGTCTTTTATGCTATGATACGACGTGTTGGATCGTGCTATGAATTCCGCTTGGCTCCTGTCATAATATTCCATCCCTATTCTGTAGACCACATATTGATCTCCATTGTTCTATTCACTCACAGTAGAATATAGTCTTCCCAGATGGATTCACAAACAAGCAGCTTTCTCCACCATTGTCTTGTCTGGTGAATAAGGAATTGGATAATGAGGGACCTAACCTAATTATGAGGAAAACAGAAATCTTATCTCTCAAAAAGGATAGTTTATCAATTCCAACACACATTTTGTTATGAAATGTACACATACAGTTTCTGTCATGCTAGGTGGTTACAAGTTTCCTTTTCTGTTTCAGGTCATGCTCTGGTTTCCGGGCAGGAATGACACTGAACAGGAACCCCCCTCTTGTCTCCCCTGTGACTAGCCTTTGTGTCTCCTCCTTGACAGCCTATTCAGTCAGACAGATAGATAAACAATGGTCCACTAAACAATAGGATTGACAAAGAGCAGCTCGGTCATTATAGTGATGGACCACCACCACAGCACCACAGAGACCGGAGCAACAACTGTCCAGTTCATATTGTTCAAGGTGTTCTCTCCAAGCCCCACATGCGTAGAAAAGGTTCATGGTTGTTGGGAATGTTTCTGTGAGTTTAAAGGGGGCCAGCCTGGCTGACAGTCACCCGTGTTTAGTTTTTACTCTCTGATTTTCCCTGAGTGGTCTGCTGAGAGCGTTTTGTTTTGGCCTTCTGAGTAGCTCTTTGCCACCGTCAGGGTGAGTTATATTCCCTGCCTGCTCACGGTTCCTGGACAGCTGTATGAGTCAGCAGCCAGCAGCCCTTCTTAATAACAGCTGATGAAAACATCCTACAGGTCTCGGAGAGAGACAGGCAGGGATGAGATGAGATGTGATGAAAACATCCTCTCAGTCAGAGAGACAGACAGAGATGTGATGTGATTTGATGAAAACATCCTCAGAGACATCAGGGATGTGATGAAAACATCCTCAGAGAGACAGACAGGGATGTGATGTGATGAAATATCCTCTCAGTCAGAGAGACAGACAGGGATGTAATGTGATTTGATGAAAACATCCTACAGGTCTCGGAGAGAGACAGGCAGGGATGATATGTGATGAAAACATCCTCTCAGTCAGAGAGACAGACAGGGATGTAATGTGATTTGATGAAAACATCCTCAGAGACATCAGGGATGTGATGAAAACATCCTCAGAGAGACAGACAGGGATGTGATGTGATGAAACATCCTCAGAGAGACAGACAGGCAGGGATGTGATGTAATGTAAACATCCTCATAGAGACAGACATGGATGTGATGTGATGAAACATCCTCAGAGAGAAAGACAGACAGGGATGTGATGTGATGAAAACATCCTCAGAAAGACAGACAGGGATTTGATGTGATGAAACATCCTCAGAGAGACAGACAGGCAGGGATGTGATGTGATGAAAACATCCTCAGAAAGACAGACAGGGATGTGATGTAATGTAATGTAATGTAAACATCCAGTATGAAAAAAAAATAATGTATGCACTCACTAACTGTAAGTCGCTCTGGATAAGAGCGTCTGCTAAATGACTAAAATGTAAATGTAAATGTAAATATCCTCAGAGAGACATGAGTTCCGATTTTTTTTGGACCCCACCCCTATCAAAGTTGCCCATCCCTGGCCTAGAGTGTAACAGTCTGGCTCCTGTGAAACGACTGGGCGTTAAATTACTAATACAGCCAGCCTCAGCCTGCATGGCCTTGTGTTGTAGACCTTGGCAGGTGTGAGAGACAGTGCCAGGCAGAGCCCGTTCTCTGAGGGAGTTTCTCGGCCCTGAGGAGAGAAGATAGAGTGGAGCTGTTCGATTGCCAGCAGTTCTGCAGTTCATCCCTGAGCAACAGAAGCTGGATGAAAGAGGCAAGTGATTATTGGTGGGTTTGGGGATAAACAGGAATAATCACTAATAAACAGGCTCACATTTCACACGGCAACGCTGCAAACTAATCTTTCACCGGGTGTAAAAAAAACCTCTGTAGTGTTTTATAAAAAAACTATTGATTTTACAAAAATCGCTTCTTATTGCACAGTTTGAGGTGCTAGGCTGGAGATAGCCTACAGTCCATTAAAGTATCATCATCTAATCATCAATAAATGCACCAGTGAATCAACATTGGGCTCATGAAAGGGGACTTTTAGAACATTGTGGTGGTAGCATCAAAACCCTAGCTCTCAAACTCACATCAAATTCTCTCAGGTAAAACTCTCACTGCCTTTTAACAATGTAAAAGTGTCCATGACCTTGAATGGACCTGACCCTCTGACCCATCTAAATGTATGTAACTGTATGAAGTAATCTGAAATTGTAAATCATGAAATCTGAAATCTGAAATCTGAAAACTGGGAAAAACCTGAATAAATACATATTTTAAAAAAGTGATCTGGTAAAAAACAAAGAGAAATCACAAACAAGTGAGTCAAAGGCATCCGCTTGCCTTTCTGTACCAGGCAGATCGCTCAAGATTGACTTCGAAATTGGACTCCTGTCCATGTCCTGCGGAAGTCGGGAAATGCCATCAAAACCGACCACTAGGGGCAACAGTGAGGGCTATTACATCAAGTACAGTTGTGGTCAAAAGTTTTGAGAATGACACAAGTATTGGTCTCCACAAAGTTTGCTCCTTCAGTGTTCTTAGATCTTTATGTCAGTAGTTACTATGGTACACTGAAGTATAATTATAAGTATTCCATAAGTGTCAAAGGCTTTCATTGACAATGACATTCAGTTTATGCAAAGAGTCAATATTTGCAGTGTTGACCCTTCTTTTTCAAGACCTCTGCAATCTGCCCTGGCATGCTGTCAATTAACTTCTGGGCCACATCCTGACTGATGACAGCCCATTCTTGCATAATCAATGCTTGGAGTTTGTCAGAAGTTGTGGGTTTTTGTTTGTCCACCCGCCTCTTGAGGATCGACCACAAGTTCTCAATGGGATTAAGGTCTGGGGAGATTCCTGGCCATGGACCCAAAATGTCGATGTTTTGTTCCCCGAGCCACAGTTATCACTTTTGCCTTATGGCAAGGTGCTCCATCATGCTGGAAAAGGCCTTGGTCGTCACCAAACTGTTCTTGGATGGTTGGGAGAAGTTGCTCTCGGAGGATGTGTTGGTACCATTCTTTATTCATGGCTGTGTTCTTAGGCAAAATTGTGAGTGAGCCCACTCCCTTGGCTGAGAAGCAATCCCACACATGAATGGTCTCAGGATGCTTTACTGTTGGCATGACACAGGACTGATGGTAGCGCTCACCTTGTCTTCTCCGGACAAGGTGTTTTCCGGATGGCCCAAACAATCGGAAAGGGGATTCATCAGAGAAAATGACTTTACCCCAGTCCTCAGCAGTCCAATCCCTGTACCTTTTGCAGAATATCAGTCTGTCCCTGATGTTTTTCCTGGAGAGAAGTGGCTTCTTTGCTGCCCTTCTTGACACCAGGCCATCCTCCAAAAGTCTTCGCCTCACTGTGCGTGAAGATGCACTCACACCTGCCTGCTGCCATTCCAAGGCAAGCTCTGCACTGGTGGTGCCCCGATCCTGCAGCTGAATCAACTTTAGGAGACGGTCCTGGCGCTTGCTGGACTTTCTTGGGCGCCCTGACGCCTTCTTCACAACAATTGAACCTCTCTCCTTGAAGTTCTTGATGATCCGATAAATGGTTGATTTAGGTGCAATCTTACTAGCAGCAATATCCTTGCCTGTGAAGCCCTTTTTGTGCAAAGCAATGCTGACTGCATGTGTTTCCTTGCAGGTAACCATGGTTGACAGAGGAAGAACAATGATTTCAAGCACCACCGTCCTTTTAAAGCTTCCAGTCTGTTATTCTGACTCAATCAGCATGACAGAGTGATCTCCAGCCTTGTCCTCATCAACACTCTCACCTGTGTTAACGAAACAATCACTGACATGATGGCAGCTGGTCCTTTTGTGGCAGGGCTGAAATGCAGTGGAAATGTATTTTTGGGATTAAGTTAATTTTCATAGCAAAGAGGGACTTTGCAATTAATTTCAATTCATCTGATCACTCTTCATGACATTCTGGAGTATATGCAAATTGCCATCATCAACACCGAGGCAGCAAACTTTGTGGAGACCAATACTTGTGTCATTCTCAAAACTTTTGACCACAACTGTAGGCTTGGGTTTTGCTAGGGTGTTGTGGATGGGGGTGGTGGTTGGGCATAATCCAATGAATCCAGATCCGAAAGGCTGCGTGTTCATGTTAGACACTAATATTTTTTTTGTTATGTTTGAACCCTATCCCAAACCTTAACCCTAAACTTACCCATTCATAATGAATGCCTAAACTTAATGTTTTAACCCTATAAAAAATCTAAACTCTTAACTTCGTAATTTGACGCTTAGAAAAACGTGGATAAACGTCAGAATCAAATAGGTAAAACCGTGAGATCTGACTTAGATAATACTGTAAGTCGGTCCTCCTCTTCTTTAAACGACACTGTCCTTCCCTTCCTGTTCGGGCCTTCAGGCTATTTCATGCTTTTAATCTGTGTACTGATGTTTTTCTAAATCAGCCCAGATAGGGTAGCTGGGTAGGAGTCTTCTGGAGATGTTTTACCCAGCATGGGGATTAGCGTCTGTGAAAGGCAGCAGTGAAACTATAATTAGCTGAAATTGAACATGATTAAGCTGCTCTTTTTACAGGTTCACTTTCCATTATTGAGAGAAAATGCTTTTATTAAAAAACATCATAATAAGAGACACTAAACCTCAGAAAAGTGTTTTGGGGGCATGGGGAGCTTGATGTGTGTGTGTGTGCCTATAGTATGTGTCTGTTTGTCACTCTGTCCATGTGTGGGTCTACTTGTCCGTCTTTTTTTCTTTCTGTTGCTCTGTCTGTTCACTTTGCTCTCATTTCTCTCTGTGTTTGGAAAGCAGTGATGGGCCACTGTGTGCTGAAGGTTGCTGCAAAGTCTGTTGACACAGAGAGACTAGGTCAACACTCCAGCAGCAGATACCTTTCCTCTCCTATAGCTCATTAAAGATGCAGAGGCATTTCTTTCAGGAGGAGCAGAAGCATCCCAAAGGAATGCAGCAATGAGAAGGGCATATTAGCTCACCAGTGATTTCCGCCCTGCATCAGACAAGACAAGCCTATCCATCTACATTCTAGATGCACATGATTTTTATTATTAGTTCAAACTAAACATGTAACTTAGTGGCGATCTGAAAATCAACTCAAAGAAGACAACTGTACTCCCTTGGATAAAAATACAAGCTAGCACATTTAGTAGAGATAAAACTAGGTTACTGAACACAGCGTATGTGGCTCTGTTGGTGAGGGCACAAGCAGAATGAGCAGTAGATTTGGGTGTGCTTTGCCATGCAGCGTCTTGGCAACGTGGAGAAAAATATATTGGTCAAACCAAGACAAAGGATCTCCTTCTTCCTAATATGAAGCAGCGCCAGGGAGGGACTACTTTTTTATGGCGGGAGAAGTGGGTCGCTAGGAAACCCCATATGGAACCGCGGCCGTTCGGCTCAGCCCCACTGCCTGCAGGGCTGCAGAACTAACTCAGCGCCCTCAGCAAGGAACTGTGTATGTTCGGTATGCATGCTTTCATGCATGCTTACACACACAAGCATGAGTGTACGCACGCACACACATGCACGCACACACACACACTCCGAGTGAACTAAAATTCTAAAATAGTTAATTATGAGATTCATCCCAGTTAACACCTGTTAGGTAATTAATGCCAATCACTGCCTCAGGAGAAAATTACACGGTGCCACAACGGTAGAACTTCAGTTTTACCAGCAAGACTCTCTCTCTACTCATTACCATTCACAACCTGTGGCCTTCTCCTGCTGCTAGCAAATCATTTTAGTAAGCAAACAAATAAACAAACCCTCAGCTGTCTGTTGTGGTCCAGGAGACGAGAGACGGGAGAATAGAGACGTCCTTGTTTTTCATCAGGACGATATGTCAATGGAAAGTTATGATATGTCATGAATTATGATTGGGTACATAAACATACATGTTGCCAAGTTTGGAGCTAATTGCGAAACATTGAAGTTTGTTAATTATATTTACATGATTAACAAACTGAGGGGTATACGGTAAGTAATGCAGTACTGTGCTGTAGTGTAGATACCATACAGAAAACCGTAGCAAGCGCAGCATTCCTATGACAACATGTAAAATGATATTCCCGTTTCTCTTACTTACAATAATAGTACATTTATCCAAGAACAGTGAGTAATGCATTACAATCTAGAGAGTTGCCACAAAATAAACATTCTAGGTCAATAACAGAAACCAGACATACATGCAATGAATTATACATGATTTATGCCTGTAAAATGTTTTTATGAGGAATGCAGGTCTGGAGACCTCTCTATGGCAACAAAACACACAATCAGTCAACTAACCAAGATGTGGAGGGGAGGGAGACGGGTGGAGGTGGATGGAGGTGTGGAGGCTGAAAGAGCCACAGGTACTGATTAAAATCAATACACACATACACATGCTAAGTGACTGAGGTTAGGATAGATGCAATTCTATATGATACTAAAACAACTGCAAATGCGAGTGTGCGTCATGCAGACACACACACAAGCACACGCATGCACACCGACACACCGACACACACACACACACACACACACACACACACACACACACACACACACACACACACACACACACACACACACACACACACACACACACACACACACACACACACACACACACACACACACACACACACACACACACTGCCCAGCAGGGCAACCAGGACAAGTCTTCTCATCATGATAGTATTGTATGACAATAAAGCTGCAGCCAAATCCCTTAAGGAATCAGTTATCAATGACGCATCATCCAACCGGCTATTATCTTTTCAAATTAAATTCTACTAGACTGATGCAACCTGTCAAATCTACTTGTCGAATATGTTTACACTTGACATAATAGGGATTTTCTGTTGGGCCCGGGACAGTTCTTTGCATACTGAGAATCATTGACTAATTTTAAACCCTTACAGAAAAACACGATTTCACATGTGGAAGATCATAGGATTTCATGTGACATTTCACGTGAAATCATGTGAAAACGTGTTTCTGGAACACTTCTCATGTGATCAAATGTTTTCACATGTTGCGTTACATGTTGTCACATGTTATCACATTAACTGCACATAAGATCACATGAAAACGTGGGTTCTCCGTAAGGGAAGTCGAAGCCGTCACCAAAACAACAACCATTGTGTCGGAATCCAGCACCAGTTGACCGACTGGGAGAATTCTCTCCTGAGCCGTCAGCACTCTGCAAAGCATGGCTCCCAGAACAATATTCCGGAGAGAGGTGGTCCTGAGGATGTGTGACACGTCTTACTCCCCTTCGGGCTACAAACCATATCGGGGAAAAATACCCTTTCAAGTCCTGTATTCTTTTATTTTCCAGGAATCCTAGGGGCAAATTCAATATCACTTCTAGAGAGAATGACAGTGACATCCAAGGTATTTTTAAATATGCTGTAATAGAAATAAGGCCATGCTCATGAAAAACAAAATTGTCCTCACTCATCTTAAACGGCACTGACCGCCACTGTATTGTACTGAATCTTGGCTTGAGGGCAGATCTGATTTTCCAATAATAAGCAGAAACTCATAACTGTTTGGTCTTCTGCACAATCCCAGACAGAGTGCACATGATCTGCTTCATCTGCGGAGATCCTGAAATTGTGCATTTGCATATATGCATTAGACAGTGGATGACAAAAAGGCAGAGAAACTGCCATCATTTCCATAACAGTCACCAGGTTCACAAACACACACACACAAATCTATGAGAAGAGTGAAGGGAATGATATACGTGATAATAGATCAAGCTATCATTTGATCTCATCTATTCAAACAGATTTTATCCCTGGATTTCTTTTGAAGGTCGTATGAAAGTGTTTGATATTATACATTCAATCAGGAAGGGTAACATTAAAACCTTTGACCAATCTCTTTGATACTGCACTGTGTCTCTGTGAGTGATCGTCTCAGATTCAAGGTGACAGGTATCAGAGGTATCAGAGTTTCTGAAGGACAGTCCTGACCTTTGATGGAAGTATTACCTGTCAAACAAAACACTTTTTTTTACACTGAGAAAATCTGGCTTGAAATGAGATACTGTTACGACCCGACAGTATGAAGAAAGATTATTACTTTAAAGGCCACTATGAAAATGTAAATTACAGTATATGTCTCTGTACGTCTCTATTAATTGTAAAACATGTTTACTAGCTACTTAGCCATGGGTGGCAGGTATTATCGTCATACATTACTGATGAAAGAAACTACTAGTTAATTAAAAACATCAATCAAAAAGGTCACACTTCAAACAAAGTACAGCATAACTTACAAATGCTTTATGAAGACTTTATGAAGCCTTTATAATCATTACATACCTGTAAATGCTCCCAAATCAATTGCAAGCTAATTACAGATCAAAGTCTGTCAAAACCAAAACCCAGAAAGCAGCAGGATTCAGTGTGTGTAACCACCAATCCTAAATAGATAAGATCAGCAGTAGACCTGTGAATGTGCCCAGCTCCGTGACGCACTTCTCACTGCCACCACATGTCCCTGTTCCCCGGGCTGGGCCAGAGCCCAGGAGGCATGCAGAGAGCTGCTGCCAGAGAGTCTCTAGGCGGGGGGGAAGGGGCCAACTCTCCATAGAGCGGTGCCCTAAGAGAGAGGGAGGTGGTACATCACAAAATTTGCCCTCAGTGGGTGGTCCCCCTGCCAGTAATATGACATCGCTGGTGGCGTTAGTCAGTTAGCCAAGAGAATCTGCTGCCTGCCCCCAGGGCAAATCCTGAGGGAGGGAGAGTGTGAGTGTATGTGAGTGAGTGAGTGAGTGAGAAAGTGAGACAAACTTCTCCGTCCATGTACAGAGAGATTGAACCAGAACTGCCAGTATGTTCTGTAGCGTCAGAGCTTAGAACCAACATGAAAACTCTGTATAGCCTTTCTTCACAATACAATTTTGCAATGCAAACCTACATACAGAGGTGTTTATCAACATAATGTACTTGTAATGAAAGAGGATTAAAATGGAATTCTCACTGAAAATATGATGAAAACCCTACAACAATGCAAGACATTAAGGGGATTTCTCACTGTATAGCACAGCCACATGCTAGGGAGACTAATACTAACTCAGCCACATGTTCGGGAAGCTAAATACTACTGTGTAGACACATACAGAAGCTAAATAATGCTAGAATGCCTCTCTCAGATTTGCCTCCCTTCAATATTAGTATTTAATGTTTTATTAGGATCCCCAATTGTTTTTACCCCAGAGGAGCAAAACGGACATTTTGGCATCTTTTTTTTTCAGTATGAGCTACATCGATGTATTCCATATGCATCATAATCTGAGCCTCAATCAATAAAAAATGTCCTCCCTAATTTCCCTGGGGTATTAGTATCAGGTGACATGGCTGTCAACATTAAAACTTAAGATATTTAAAATCAGAGGAAAAATAATTTCCTTTTGCAGATTAAACACATAATCCTAATATTTGTGAACATCTTAATTCAAATGAATTAAACGGTGTAATAAGATATACTCACTGTAGCATTTAATTACAATTCAATGGATTCCCGACTGTTCAAACATACAAAGGAGGAATGCTAATCTTTTTACTGATATTGATGTAGATGGGCGTAGTAATACAAATGTCTGATGACTCGCTCCCTTGAAGACATGACAGGCTATTATTCACTTGCCCTCCTCCAACCCACTCCACACACACACACATGAGCAGATACCCATGCACGCACACACCCACTCACGCACAAGCCAAACACACACACATGCAGAAGCCACACACACACGTAATTACCTGTCAAAAATGTGATTTGAGTCTCTGCCTGTAAATTAACGGATTAATATTCCCCAGGGTCATACAAGGACAGATGATAGTCTGCTGATTACACCCTGAGATATTCAGCCTCCTTACAGCTTATTTTGTTATTACACCATGACAACAAGATAGAAAGTTATACATAGGAACAGAGTGATACGTTAAGACCAAGTCCAGTAATCAGTCAGATAGAGGACAATCAGGACATAGAGGGGAACTTCCCTCCGTGATAAACATCCTTAGATGGTTAAATAATCTCTGAAAGCATTTAAACAGCATGTGGCTATTCTACTTCCCTTATTCAACTTTAGTTCACTTCCTTTTTCTATGTTTTCTACTCTACTTCTTCCAAGGAGCAGTGAGTCCCAGCCTCCCCATGTGTCTGACTCTGAGCTGATTACTGTGTCTGGTCGATCAGAGCCGTCTGAGGAGGCTGGGAGGCCCACAGCCCTAATGAACAAGGCCTAATGGATCTCCGGTGCTGCTGAGGGGACCCACATTAGGGTAATTAGCCTGAGCTAGGGCACAGGAACGGAGGAGCACGTGGGGCCTAGGTCTGTCTGTAGATTAAAAAACATTCTGCAACTTTTAGGTGGACAATGAATTTTTAAAAAACATTCAGCAACTCTTAGGAGGACAATGGAAGTTCACAGTATACATTTGTGACCGGTTTCAAGAAACTAGGCGTATGTTGCTCATTACTACATCACAGGAGAGGCATTTTAACGTGTTTTTTGGGGGGCAGAAATGCCTTCTAGAACATGTAAACTTTCATGTGCCTTAATAACAAACTTGTATGCCATCTGTAAATACGAATACAATTGTTAAATAACGAGCATTGTTGGTTTAGCCATGGAAAAATACAGGAACCTTCCCGCTAGCCATGATTGGCTGAGATAATAGTTGGGCTGGACATGCCGAGAGATGAGTTCGGATTGGTCTGCCATGTAGCATGCTTCTGTCTTTAACATGAGCTGCTGGGGAATTGGAGGGACGCCATGTGCGACTGACGTGTTTTCCGTTTGCTCCCGTGGTATTTTTAAAATTTATGTGAATTTTGCAGCAAAACCGTATTTATTTTCATATATTATTTTGGTGATCCCTTCCCGTAAAAACCAAGACTACTTTACTTCCAAATATCAGCATGTCGACGAAACATAAGGCCAAAAACATGACTTTGAGAAAACCCGGCCTACAAGACACACTCTCATCACCGCCCTCCCCTGAGCCTGACGACCCGGGGACTGATACTCTACCCGGAGGGGCGGCCAGCCTGGCGGCGCTGAAGTGAACATTCTCGAGGCCATCAAACTACTACGCTCTGAGATGGTTGAAATGAAAACGGAGGTGGTTGCTACGATTGAGGCCCGAATAAAGGAGGTTTCTGATACTTTAAAAGCAGATCTAACCATCCTGCGGAACGAGACGGTGCCGGCAATCGCATCACTCAAAACAACAATGGAGTCGCACACTACAACGATTGCAGCACTGGAGACCTTCGCTACAAATGTCTCCGACTTAACTACATCCCTGGAGGCTGACGTGAAACGCCTAGCTGCGGACTTGAAAAAGGTGAAGGAGAGCTGTGTAAGTTTGGAGGGATTCTCTCGCCGCAATAACCTGAGACTGGTATCAGTCCCAGAGTCAGCGGAAATGCCTCGCGCCACGGATTTCGTTTCTGGGCTGCTGAAGGATGTTCTAGCCTTGGATGAAAAGCCCCTGATTGATCGTGCCCACCGGTCGCTGCGCCCAAAGCCCCGGGATGGGGAGAGGCCCCGTGACATAATTCTTCGAGTGCACTTTTTCCGTGAGAAGATGGAGATTCTCCGACGAGCCCGCAATACCACTCTGAGCTTTCAAGGACAGAGCTTCTCCATCTACCAGGACTACTCCCCCACTGTTTCCAGGCAGCGCGCAGCTTTCGGACAGGCCAAACGACTACTCGGGACCATCCAGGTGTGAAGTATGGACTGCGATTCCCGGCCCGTTTATGGCTATCTCATGATGGTAAAGACTACACATTTGAATCTCCGGATGAGGCTCTCTCTCACATTCAACGTCACATCAAGAAGTCTTGAACTTGCTCATAGTTCAGCATTGCTAGCGAACTGTGGATAGTAAGTAACCCACCTGTGGTACAACTATGTTTAGCTACAACATGCTAATTTTGTATAGTTGGGGGGTTGGCGTACCCATTCAGGCTTATTTGATGTGATCTAATGTTTTGATCATCTAGTGTGCTTGCCTTACAAGCATTCAGTCATTTTAATCTCATTGTATTGCGGTTTTACTATACTCCTGTGTTTTCTAGGCTGTCTTGCTCACCTATTCAGTTTGTTTACATAGTGTCTCAGTGACTCAAAATATTCTTGGTTATTTGCTTACTGCATCCGTTTGCATTGACCCAGTAAACAGTAAATGCTTCCCGAGGCGACACGTTTTTTGGGGGTCTTCACTTAAATTTTAAGGCTCAGAGCGTCATTTATGCCCAGCAAGCGTTAAACGTTGCGCACACGTAGTTTTTTTGGTCTTGGTTGTAAGTTGTCTCAGCATTCAACTAGACAACTATTATAATAATAATAATTATTATCTTTTTTGATTGTCTTACTACGATTTCCTTACTTCAAATTAGGTTTTCGGCTGAGAGCCGTTACACATTCTATTTATTTTCTTTATTTTCTCTCTCAAATGCCTGTTATAAGACTGGGAATATAATTATAATTATATACATCTACAAGTGGTGCTTTTGTAATTTCGTCTGCACAAGGGATTCACCTTAATTTCTTTTATTTAAAAAATGATTATCTCTTTTTGCTGTTTGATCCACTAACAAAACACGACTTTAAAGAGCGGGACTGTGGGTTTAGGTTTAAGACCGCACTCTCACAGACATACTGTGCGAAGAGAACATGCTCTATTTAGGCTTGTACCTCGTTTGGGGAGGTACTGTCTGGGATGGGGGGAGGGGGTGGGGGGAGGGGTTGAATTGTTCAGTTCTAATGTTGTCATTCTGTCTTTTTTTTTTTTTTTTTCGGTACTTTTTCTCAACATCTACCACCGTACATTATTACTCTGAGACAAGTTATTCTGGGGTTTCTGGGCGCTCATTGCTTTTCCATTCTATGCTCTAATGACGGGGTTGTATAACGGGAATGCCCAGAGGGGCCGAAACAATGCGATCAAATACATTTCGTGGAACACCAAAGGGGTTAATAACCCAGTGAAACGTAAGAGGGTGTTGACACACTTAAAGGGTTTGAATGCAAATGTTGCATTTCTACAAGAGACTCACTTGAGGACTGGTGAGCACTTTAGGATGCGTAGGGACTGGGTTGGTCAAGTGTTCCACTCTAACTTTCATAGTAAATCAAGAGGGGCTGCCATTTTGGTTGATAAAGTCACTCCCTTTGTAGCTTCTGAGGTTATCGCTGATCCTAAGGGACGATACGTCATAGTAACCGGTAAACTGTTTTCTACCCCTCTTGTTTTGGCTAGTGTTTATGCTCCCAATTGGGATGACACAAGTTTCATTTCTTCCTTTTTGTCTGCTATACCCAATTTAGATTCTCATTTATTGATTATCCTACAGATAGACAGTATTCCTTTTATTCTCATGTTCATCAAACATACTCCCGGATTGATTACTTCTTTTTGGACAAAAAACTTTTGCCTAACCTTCGGCAGTGTACTTACAAGAGTATTGTTATTTCGGACCATTCACCATTAGTGCTTGAACTAGAGTTTCCCCAGCGACCTCCTATGTGTTATCAATGGCGTCTTAACCCCATTTTACTCTCAGATAAGGAGTTTGTCAATTTCATTTCTTCTGAAATCACCTTATTCCTAGAAACTAATTCAACACCAGGTATGTCCTGCTCTACCATATGGGAGTCTCTCAAAGCATACCCTACGTGGCCAAATTATTTCTTATACAGCCAACCAAAACAGAGTTCGCTCTCAGCGACTTCGGGACCTGAGCGAATCCATAGCCACATTGGATGAGAAGTATGCCACGGTTCCTTCCTCTGATCTGCATAAAGAGCGCCAACTACTCCAATCTGAATTTGATGAGCTTTCTACCAGGCAAGCTGAACAGCTACTCTTGCGAGCTCGGTACAGAGTGTATGAACAAGGCGACAAGGCCAGTAAACTCCTTGCACATCAGATCCGTAAATCTGAGGCCTCACGTTTAATCCCACAAATAAGGACCCCGTCTGGTGCCACCACAGTTATACATAAAGAGATCAATGATCAATTCAAACAATTTTATTCTGCGCTATACACCTCTGAATCCCCTCAAGACCCTTTGCTGATTGATTCCTTCTTTAATGGCCTGAATATGCCTTCAATTGATACAGACACCCATGACTATCTAGAAGAAGAATTTACACCTGAGGAGATTGCAACAGCAGTGTCCGCAATGAAAAGAGGTAAATCACCGGGTCCGGATGGTTTTCCAACCGAATTTTACAGGACGTTTTCTGGTCTGCTTTGCCCGTTCTTGTCTCGACTATTTGCAGAGTGCCTTAATACCTCAAAGCTACCGCCTAGTCTTTATCAAGCTTCAATTTCATTACTATTAAAGAAAAACAAAGACCCTCTGGAATGTGGATCCTTTCGCCCAATCTCGCTTTTAAACTGTGATTACAAAATCCTAGCCAAGCTTTTAGCCATCCGTATGGAAGGCTCGCTGCATCAAGTAATACACTCTGACCAGACTGGCTTTGTGAGAAATAGGCATTTATTTTTCAATATTAGGCGCCTTATGAATATACTGTACTCCCCTGCGTCGGAGGACCCAGAGGTGGTGGTCTCACTTGATGCAGAAAAAGCGTTTGACCGCGTTGAGTGGGATTACCTAACAGCCACCCTTTATAGATTTGGCTTTGGCCCCAAATTCATTGCGTGGATAAAGATTCTTTATTTTTCCCCCATGGCTTGGTACGGACTAACAACTTGTCCTCTGACTATTTTCCCTTGCACCGCGGATCCAGACAGGGCTGTCCACTCTCCCCCTTGTTGTTTGCTTTGGCAATCGAACCTCTCGCCATTGCATTACGCTCTAATGATGCCATTCAAGGAATAATCTGGACGGGCTCAGAGCAGAAAGTCTCGCTATATGCGGATGACCTCCTTTTGTTTATCTCTAACCCTGATACCTCATTGCCACGCGCCTTATCTGTTCTTAAAAGGTTTGGATCAATCTCAGGGTACAAGCTGAATCTAGGCAAGAGTGAGCTTTTCCTGTAAACAAGGCTGCTTTAAAGTGCTCTTTTACAAGCTCTCAGTTTAGGATTGTCCGGGATCAATTCACCTACTTGGGAGTTAAAGTGACAAGGAAATATTCAAATCTGTTTCAGGAAAACTTGGTTGCTCTAGCAGACAGTTTGAAACAATCTTTTGCTTTTTTGGAATGCGCTACCTCTTTCTCTTATCGGAAGGATTAATGTCATTAAAATGAGTGTGTTGCCCAAATTTCTATATTTATTTCAATGTCTACCCATTTTTATTCCAAAATCTTTTTTTTATTTCACTGGATCAAACATTCATGCATTTTATTTGGGATGGCAAGGTACCACGGATTGGTAGAAAACATTTACAGAAGCCTAAGTCATTGGGGGTTTAGCTCTACCAAATTTTCAGACATACTATTGGGCTGCAAATTTCAGAGCCCTTCTGTACTGGCTGCAGACTGATCCTACTGGCCCTAGACCAATCTGGGTCCAGATGGAGTCTGAATCGTGTAAACCTGCTGCACTTTCTTCTGTGTTGTGCTCGTCTCTCCCAGTGTCCCTAGGCAAAAGGTGTGTCAACCCAATTGTAAAGCAGTCTCTCAAAATTTGGAATCAGTTCCGCTTAGCCTTTGGCCTCCGAGGCTTTTCTCTATCAGGCCCAATCAATCAGAACATTTTATTTCCTCCATCTTTGAATGATGGGGCTTTTGACATCTGGCACTCACTAGGCCTCTCCTCACTAGCCCAATTATTCTTTGATGATACATTTGCCTCTTTTGCTCAGCTACAGGAAAGGTTCAACCTCCCCCAATCCCACTTTTTCCGCTATCTCCAGACTAGGAACTTTGTCAGAGCTAACACACCTGAATTTCCCCATAGGCCTGTGAATACAGCTATAGAGAGCATCCTGGAGCTGAACAAGCTTCCTAGGGGCGCAATTTCAGATGTATATACAATCATTCATGACTTACAGAACCCTTCTTTGGTGCCTTTAAAGACTCGATGGGAAAAGGATTTGGGGGAGGAACTTGGGGAAGACACCTGGGAATCTGTGCTGCGCAGGGTGCATTCGTCCTCTTTTTAGCACTAGACACAGCCTCATTCAATTCAAGGTGGTTCACCGTATCCACTGGTCTGGGGCCAGACTTGGAAGAATATTCTCTGATTTTGATCCTACCTGTGTCAGATGTAAAATTGAACCGGCCACACTGTTGCATATGTTCTGGGGCTGTCATAAACTGTCAGGTTTCTGGGAATTAATATTTAAATGTTTCTCTGATATATATAACACTGTTATAGATCCCTCTCCCCTTACAGCCCTTTTGGAGTACTGCCCATAAGCACCCCCCTGTCAAGAATCCAGTCGGACACTGTTGCTTATACAACTCTTTTAGCTAGACGGCTAATACTACAGAACTGGAAGATGGCAGCTCCCCCATCTTATAAATATTGGGTGAGAGATGTGTTGTGCTCTCTGAAACTAGAAAAAATTAAATTCAATTCACGTGGGAACCCCAAACTGTTTAATGAGGCTTGGGCTCCATTCCGGTCTTACTTTAAACAGTCCATCCTCGGATAGCATTCCTATTAAAACCAAAATAAGTCTGTATTTGACCCCCCTGTGACTTAGGGGTTGGATGAGCATTTCTCTGTGTTTTTTTTTGTGGGGGGGGGGGTGGGGGGCATTAAGGTTGATGTGCTTATTGATTGTGACCTGCGGATGCCTTGTTCATCTCGCCCGGGCAGAGACTAAGGTGTGAGCTTGTTTTTCCCAGTTATTTTTATTTTTTAATTCTGTTCACGCCTACATAAAATTATCAATATTCATTTTTTATTTTAAAGCATTGTAACTTTTTATTTTTGGTCCAGTGGATGATTGGTCTGTGGCCTTGACTGTCTGTGAGTGGTTGCATTTCTCCACCCCATCCCTTAACTGTTTACAGGAACAATGGTGAGGTGTTTGCTCTGTCCCTATACTATAGATTGCCCTTTAACCTTTTGTAGCCTTCTGCCTGGTGTGTTTAACTTGTCTAAAGTATGGTATCTTTAAAGTTATTATTATTATTATTATTATTTTTTATTATTTTTTTATTTTTTTTATTTTATATATGTATTATTTGTACTTTTGTCTAGTTGAGTATATTATTTATATTGCTTTGTCTTGTCTGTGTGTGTGTAAAACTTAATAAACAGAGTTCTCAAACATGAGCTGCTAAGTATGTGTGGATAATCCTGTTTACCGCAGCTTTTTTTTAAAGATATCATAAAGAACTGAAAAAGTTTTGCTACTACTCTCAACATTGCTGCCCTGAAGTTAATAGCGCTATAGACAAAGCTCAGTGGGAAAACGTTGTGATGGACTACTTTCTGGAAGATGATCGTGCCATGCTGACTCTCATTGACTCTGAAAATGAATCAGACAATGAGGAAATCCCTGATTTAGGTAAAAACATTTTCATTGAACCAGACATTGTAGAGTCTTCTGATGACAATGGTGGGGAAGAAACGGTGTCGTTGTCATGGAAGAAGTTGACCGAGTTTTGAAATCAGTGGAATGCCCGGTGAAGCAGAGAGATGTTTGCCAAATGTGGAGAGTCCAAAAAGAGAACACAGAAAGAAGGCTGTTGTATAAAACACCTGTCTCCGGATTACATCTTCAAACTAAGTGCAACCATGGCATCCATGACAGAAGGAGAAGTGTTCATCCATGTATACGGGTAAGAGTCTAGCTACATTTTCAGATATTATACATTTCTAATTTTGTGAGAAAGTCATTTTCATTGCAAGTTAAAGCGTACTGTTAGCTAGCTAGCTAACGTTAGCTGGCTGGCTCGCTAGCTAAAGTTACGTGTATGATCTGTGTAGGAGCTCTAGAAAGAGGCCCGAGTTCCCGAGTTGGAATTTATTTTTTTTAATCCCAGGAAGAGTTTTTTTTTTCTGAGTTCCCAGTTGTTTTGAATGCGGCATTAGAGTTGGGATTATGGTTCACTGTTTAGCTAGCTAGATAAAAAGACTCCATTATGCAAGTAACCATTTCACTGCACCGTTTACACCTTCTGTATCCTGTGCATGTGACAAATACATTTTAATTTTATTTTATATAGTGTGTGTTTACCAGAGACGGTAATGTGAAGAACAACATGACCTGCACCAAAATCAGATTAGGATATAGGCCAAGGACTAGATACAGTTTATTTTTACTGTTACTTTTTGCTACTACTTTCACTACTTGAAATCTTTGGTGGTTTACTACACTGTGAATCCTTAAAGAGATTGGGCTACGGCTTAAGAGGGTGTGAACAATGCTGAATGGGTGTAGACAAAGAAGAGCTCTCCAGTAGGTGTACCAAAACATTCACTGGCCATTTTCTCAAAACTGGGGTTACTGTTTCTGAATTTTCTAAGCAGAATTACTTTCTCATTGTTCCTCAACTGCAGTGTATTATATACCATTTTCTAGCCCGGAGTCTCTACTTTTATCCAATGTAAAAAACACAATTTCAAATGTTGCTACATAGGACCGAATCCAGGTGGTGGGTCACATTTTTTGCCAATAATAAATAACTATTTTTGATGTGAACTCTTATTGTCCTTCCTAGAGTTGCTGAACATTCTTTTATCCTTAGCTTGCTCCTGTTCTTTCACCTTGATTGGAAAATGACAATTTTCTTTATTTTCATTTGCTTTGTGCCTGTCTGTAGCTGCTTCCCTGGATGCCTGTCTGTGTAGGATTCAGGATGGAAGAGTCCGGATAAGAACTGACACAAGTCTTAGGTGACGGGTGACTTAGAGGTCAGGGTAAAGTTGTATCTCTCAACGGAACTGTGTGATCTGATAAACCCAGCAGTAGCGTTACATTTTAGACACAATCGCACACCCACTTGCACACACATACACACACACACACACACACACACACACAATAGCTGCAGGTGATACATTTCAGCATAATTAATAAACAGTAGATGAGGTTAGAGAAATCCAAGAGTGGAGAGTGTTTTGGAGACAGAGCCTTTCTTCATGCTTTGTAATCTCCAAGCAATTACTTATTAGAGATTTCATACTTCATATCTGGAGATGTTTAAGGGAAGATTATAACCGCTAGCCAGGTAATTACCTTTGTGAACGTGAATTGTGAATACAGATCACTGTCTCAGTCAGCCCACGGCTGGAAAGCCTACCCTGCTCTCTTCCTCGGGCTCTCATGTACCATTTCTATCCTATTTTTCTCAATGTCCCACCTCATGAGTTTAGGTTGATTGACAATGTGACAAAACAGCACAAACTTTTTCTCTGAAATCCTACCAGAAGCAGCAGTGACTATATATCATTTTTATGACACTTTGCCCTTCACAGATGTAAACGAGGTTACATTCTGCCTGCAGTATGTCAACTTTGTCACTCAAAAGATATTTGACATTGCACTGATCCTCTCCGACAGTCTCGACATGTCATCCTCTCTCACTTTCTCTCTCTTTCCTTCTCTTTCCTTCTCTCTCCCCATTTTTCCTTCTCCTTCTCTGTGTCTCTCTCCCTCTTTATTTCTGTCTCCGTCTCTCACTCCATCTCTCACTTTGTGCTTTGATGCTGAAGGCTTAGAGACATGGGATTTTGAGCTCTTTAAGAATTCTAAAAAAGTATCCAGTTTTGAGATTACATGAAAGTGTGATCACCAGCCCAGCAGGGGATAGGAGGGCTGTTTGGTTCAGGGCCCCCGAGCCACCAAGGCTAAACTGTTAATTTTTAATGTGTAGAGGGGTACAGAGCAGAGGCCCCAGTCCTCATGGGGTCTAACATAACATGGAGACATCTGACGTATTACTCATTGATGTGGTGTGTGAGACATGTCTCACATGTGCGATACATGGTAAAGGGTTTTTACGCATTACATCCCATATGCTGTCAAAACAAAGCGACATAAGGAACAAAATGCTTGCTCTAGTCTTGTCCTTAGCTAATACTCAGAGGTGCTTGGAGAAAATGCTTGTTATCCACCATTGCCCTGCAGAAAGAGGCATTGTTATGACTATCAGCCATACAAACTGCCCTGGGCTTTCTTCTCCAAAGCTGGGTGAGGACAGCTAAGATGGGATCTGCTGATAATGTCAGTAATAGGGTAATCTGGCCATAAGCTATAATCAATACATGGTCTGCTCTAAAAATAGAATGTGATCAACAAGACAGGTACACAGCTGAACTCCCTCCATCCATCCCTCTCTCTATGATAAATCCGTCTCCCGGCTGGTAGAGACCTCTAAACCAATATGAAGCCTCTCTGGGGATCTAATCAGATCACAGGGGTTAATAACACCACATGATTACCCACAAGTCCCCAGACTAAAGAGTGGAGCAGGGTTCCACATCACTAATAATCACAATTTCACCAGCCAGGCCTCCCAGGTGATATTATCCTATTTCTGGGTTCCCTCAGAGCAGCAGAAGAAAAGAGCAAGGACCACATCCAACCAGCATACATTACTATACATACTTCAGAGAGCCTTGCTTTAGACTAGAGCCTTGTTTAAGATTTCCACACATGTCCCCCCATGTTTGGTACTTCTATCTATATATATTTAACCTTTATTTATTGCGGGATAGACCTGGTACATCTGCCTCTTCAAAGCATCAGTGGCAGTTATTTCTAGATATAATCGATGACAGAAGACACCAGCACCCCAGAAGACATTAGAGACAAAGGACCCTACTTTAAAATGATTCGAAGGAGAGCTGTTAGGAGCCCAGTACAGTCACACCGGATGATCAGGTGTGTCAGTCAGATTGTGTTTGATAGTATCAAGAAAATAGAACAAATCCCACTGACAACAACACTGTCAGCTACACTCTCAGTTTCAGTCAGTACGTCTCAAAATACATCCTTTCAGGTAGGAGGGGGCTTAGATGTGCCGCTTGCTTTGTGTTTTAATAATTTGTCAATGTTTAGGACGAAACACATCCAGCCACAAAAGGGGGTGATATAATCGTACCGGAATCAGAATCACTTGGTACAGCAGTATGGAATGTGTATGAATTACTCTAGATTAAGCCTCTTCTGTGTTTCTGAGTTGTTTACACAAAGCCCATAACTGTGGTTGCAGCCCACAGGATGCAACAGAAATAGATTCCATTCTCTCTCTCTCTCCCTCTCTCTCTCTCTCTCTCTCTCTCTCCTACACATCTTGAATCATTGAATCATGTAGGCATGGGACAAAATAAAACTGTGAATTACCACTGGATTTCTAAAGCATAAGGCAGTTTGTTTCCCTCCACATGACTCCATCTAAGATTATAAAATGAATGCCACACTTGAAACTAATAAATCTGGCTATGATACAAGCATCATACCCATACAGAGACCAAATGCTTCATTGAGAGTCAGTGTACAATATGAAACAAGGCAACCTGCCCACATTATGTTTGCTATTATCTGTTTGGGGCCCTCATGGCCAACCCTCCCAGTCTCAAATGTCTCTGAAGTTGCAGATACATCCACACACAGCTGTCCACAACCATCACCACCAAAAACCTATGCTTATAGGGGCCAAAACTGTGAAACTTACGGAGGTTGTTGGCCCTTGTGTCATAGTGCTGTGCATGCATGCCAAGGGTGTCCTCCCCCTGGAACTGCTCACCTGGACAGCCGACCTGTAACACGCTCTGGACAGCCCTGTGTGTGTGTGTGTGTGTGTGAGAGAGAGAGAGAGAGAGAGAGAGAGAGAGAGAGAGAGATTGCCATTCATCCAGATGTAAGAAATAGCCAGACAGACAAAGTAATATGTTCAATGAAGAATTATGCCTAGTGCTTGATTTTATGCCAAACACCGCTGCGCTGCAAACTGGTCTCAGAGCATTTCGTATTATTATGTACGTAAATCTGAGACACTTCATTTAGGATGATATGTTATGTTTCATATGGTATGTATTAATTTGTGGATGTCCATCACCCATTTCGTATTATATGTTACAAATTTGCAAAACGTACAATATGTTACGAATTTGCAAATGTATGATATGTTACGAATTCTAGCTAGGTGGTTAGGTGGCTAACGTTAGCTAGCTGGCTAACGTTATCTAGGCTAGGGGTTAGGGTTAGGGTTAGGGTTAAGGTTAAGTTTAGGAGTTAGGTTAAAGGGTTAGCTAAAAGGTTTAAGGTTAGGGTTAGCTAAAAGGGTTATGGTTAGGGTTATGAGAAGGGTTAGCTAACATGCTAAGTAGTTGCAAATTAGGAAAAAATAAGTAAGTAGTTGAAAAGTTGCTAATTAGCTAAAATGCTAAAGTTGTCCATGATGAGATTCGAAAACGCTAGACCACCCAGACCAGCCACTTAACCATCTGTCTTATGTAACCATACCAAACATAACATATCATACACATTTTAGTGTCTCGGATTTACCTTTACTATGATATGTCTAGTCTATTAGACCAGGCTGTGCACAGTTGTGTGCACAGGGCATGGTGTTCAAGAGAAAACAACATTTAACATTTTCATATGAATAAGTTAATTTGAGTTAACATGCGCATGTGGAGAGCATTGGCCTCGCTCTCCACTGCAAGAGACACACGCCCCCGTGCTCTCTGCGAGTGAAGCAGGCAAGCAGCCCACACAGGTGAGCCATCGTGGACAAGTGTCTGATGACATTATGCAATCTAGTCCAATTGATAAACTGTCGCTGACAGCTACTTTCTGTCCATTGAAGAGGCCTTTATTGTGCGCGTAAAAGTAATTGATTGGGGGATTTCTTATTATAATTTTAAACAAGAACCACATTTAGATTGGATCCTCGCTTCCTACTTTCAGGGACAAGGCTATTACAATAAGGTAGCCTAGAGTCGTTTACCAATATAAAGCTGGCAAGCCCGAGTCTAGAACTCAAGCGTTAAATATTATTGTGGCGCGCGCTCTAGCCTACATGTGTGCACCAAGCGAGCTCCTTGAAAACAAGCGCATGAAAGGAGCTCGCGGCGCGCTCAACAGCAGCATAACCACAGAAACCCACCTAGTCATATTCTCTCTCTGGGGTCGGTGCGCCTTTTCCAGGCCGAGTTTGGTGAATATCCCAACAAGTGCCATGATAGCGACTACTCCACAGATTATATACACGATTAAATTCGTTTTATCTTTGGTGGGGTCGTGCCGCAGGTCGTTTTTCTTAAACGGGGTTTGACCTGTCATCATCCACACCGGAGTGTCGTAGTTTTTACAGGTGCTCTGATCCAGCCGCGAGGTCTTGTAGGAGCAACAGAACCGAAAGCCACAGGTGCCGCAGCAGTACAGATAATCGCCCGTTTTGCAAACGAACGGCGGGTCCCACTGGCCCATCACATCATAGTACCCCCGGCACCTGTCCTCCGTGTGCGGGGGCTCCGAGAAGCCTGCGCCCTCGTCCTCCTTGGATCCGTTGGACATCGTCATCATGACAAAGCCCTCCAGTTGTCCTGCTTCTCCGTCTGCTTTGCAGACCAGCGCCATAACTTTGACCAACAAGTAACCGAGCAGAAAGTATTTCCCCCTCATTGTGCTGTCCTTTTCCCCCTTCCTTTCAGCTCCTCTAGCGCATTTCAGAAGACACTCGAAGAAGAAGAAGAAGAGCGTAAGGTCTTGGTATTATGAAAAGTCCAAAAACATACATGCACATTGCAGAACACTGCCATCCGTGTTGGTGAGCGTTTTCACTAATGTCCTCGTCATCCATGAAGGTATAGAGAACCATTTGTTGTTATTTTTTCCAAATAAAACGTTGCATTTATATGGATATTGTCCTTAGAATTGTTCCCCAGTGCACAATCTCTCTACAAGTGTTATAAAAGTATTTCCATGATGTTATCTAACCTAGGCTACTTCACTTCTCACATCCATCAGCGTGCTCTCACGCACAAGAGTCGATGAAGCTAGAACTAACTGCACAAATGTTTTGAGCGCGAGTGAGCGAATAAGAGCTGAGGTGGTAGAGCACGGTGCGCAAAAAGAGAGGAGGAGAGAAGGGAAGGAGGGATTCCGAAGAAGAAAGAGAGATCACTGTATTGTTAAACATGTCTGTGACAGTGGGTCGAGTTGTGCTGCCTAGCAATTCAGTTTTTTCCTTCTCATAATTTGCGCACAGACAAAATATGGTAACGGATGCAGACATTTCTGTTATGGTAACTTCCAAATGAAATTAGAGAGTGGGTTATAGGGGGGTTGTTTTGCCAGCCTGAGTAGCATAGGCTACACATACAGAATGTATTCATTTTTAAACTCGACCTGTAGGGTAATGCTTTTATACACTGGCCTGACTAAGAGTCCACACATACAATCGTCTCTTTCTATGCACAGTGACATCATACCCAGAGACGTTTCTCTATTCATCACGAAATTATATTTTTTATGCCTCACAAACATTAGTTTATAGAGTTCTGCGGATTTATTTCCTTTAGGAATGAATTCCCTTGTATAAAATTAATATTTCCCATAGGCTATCATATTCTACTCACTGCCTTTCACCTGTTCAAAAAGCTCACCTCATCTTAAAAGAAAATACTGTGCAGAACCATGTCTATATTATCGCAAATTAGCGTCTTTCTGTTCGAGGCATCGAGCTGTCCATAGTGCTGAAATTATTTTGCTCAACAAGTCTCTGTCTGTGGTCCTGATAGCCTACTCCCCAACACAAGGCTAAATAAGATGATGGGAGAAACCGAGAGAGCTGGGGGAGACAAATAGCGTGTGCCAGTGCCAGAGCTACAGTAGTTTATAATTATGATGAAGATGGTATTATTCAGCAGAAGTTCATACATGCTCTCGTGGTGATAGCCATGGGGATATACAGTGGGGAAAAAAAGTATTTAGTCAGCCACCAATTGTGCAAGTTCTCCCACTTAAAAAGATGAGAGAGGCCTGTAATTTTCATCATAGGTACACGTCAACTATGACAGACAAATTGAGAAAAAATAATCCAGAAAATCACATTGTAGGATTTTTAATGAATTTATTTGCAAATTATGGTGGAAAATAAGTATTTGGTCACCTACAAACAAGCAAGATTTCTGGCTCTCACAGACATGTAACTTCTTCTTTAAGAGGCTCCTCTGTCCTCCACTCGTTACCTGTATTAATGGCACCTGTTTGAACTTGTTATCAGTATAAAAGACACCTGTCCACAACCTCAAACAGTCACACTCCAAATTTCACAATGGCCAAGACCAAAGAGCTGTCAAAGGACACCAGAAACTAAATTGTAGACCTGCACCAGGCTGGGAAGACTGAATCTGCAATAGGTAAGCAGCTTGGTTTGAAGAAATCAACTGTGGGAGCAATTATTAGGAAATGGAAGACATACAAGACCACTGATAATCTCCCTCGATCTGGGGCTCCACGCAAGATCTCACCCCGTGGGGTCAAAATGATCACAAGAACGGTGAGCAAAAATCCCAGAACCACACGGGGGGACCTAGTGAATGACCTGCAGAGAGCTGGGACCAAAGTAACAAAGCCAACCATCAGTAACACACTACGCCGCCAGGGACTCAAATCCTGCAATGCGAGACGTGTCCCCCTGCTTAAGCCAGTACATGTCCAGGCCCGTCTGAAGTGCATTTGGATTATCCAGAAGAGGATTGGGAGAATGTCATATGGTCAGATGAAACCAAAATATAACTTTTTGGTAAAAACTAAACTCGTCATGTTTGGAGGACAAAGAATGCTGAGTTGCATCCAAAGAACACCATACCTACTGTGAAGCATGGGGTTGGAAACATCATGCTTTGGGGCTGTTTTTCTGCAAAGGGACCAGGACGACTGATCCGTGTAAAGGAAAGAATGAATGGGGCCATGTATCGTGAGATTTTGAGTGAAACCCTCCTTCCATCAGCAAGGGCATTGAAGATGAAACGTGGCTGGGTCTTTCAGCATGACAATGATCCCAAACACACCGCCCGGGCAACGAAGGAGTGAAGCCGTAAGAAGCATTTCAAGGTCCTGGAGTGGCCTAGCCAGTCTCCAGATCTCAACCCCATAGAAAATCTTTGGAGGGGAGTTGAAAGTCTGTGTTGCCCAGCGACAGCCCCAAAACATCACTGCTCTAGAGGAGATCTGCATGGAGGAATGGGCCAAAATACCAGCAACGGTGTGTGAAAACCTTGTGAAGACTTACAGAAAACGTTTGACCTGTGTCATTGCCAACAAACGGTATATAACAAAGTATTGAGAAACTTTTGTTATTGACCAAATACTTATTTTCCACCATCATATGCCAATAAATTCATAAAAAATTCCTACAATGTGATTTTCCGGATTTTTTTTCTCATTTTGTCTGTCATAGTTGACGTGTACCTATGATGAAAATTACAGGCCTCTCTCATCTTTTTAAGTGGGAGAACTTGCACAATTGGTGGCTGACTAAATACTTTTTTTCCCCACTGTATATACAGTATATATACTGTGAGGGGAAAAAAGTATTTGATCCCCTGCTGATTTTGTACGTTTGCCCACTGACAAAGAAATGATCAGTCTATAATTTTAATGGTAGGTTTATTTGAACAGTGAGAGACAGAATAACAACAAAAAAATCCCCCAAAACGCATGTCAAAAATTTTATAAATGTATTTGCATTTTAATGAGGGAAATAAGTATTTGACCCCTCTGCAAAACATGACTTAGTACTTGGTGGCAAAACCCTTGTTGGCAATCACAGAGGTCAGAAGTTTCTTGTAGTTGGCCACCAGGTTTGCACACATCTCAAGAGGGATTTTGTCCCACTCCTCTTTGAAGATCTTCTCCAAGTCATTAAGGTTTCGAGCCTGACGTTTGTCAACTCGAACCTTCAGCTCTCTCCACAGATTTCCTATGGGATTAAGGTCTGGAGACTGGCTAGGCCACGCCAGGACCTTAATGTGCTTCTTCTTGAGCCACTCCTTTGTTGCCTTGGCCGTGTGTTTTGGGTCATTGTCATGCTGGAATACCCATCCACGACCCATTTTCAATGCCCTGGCTGAGGGAAGGAGGTTCTCACCCAAGATTTGACGGTACATGGCCCCGTCCATCGTCCCTTTGATGCAGTGAAGTTGTCCTGTCCCCTTAGCAGAAAAACACCCCCAAAGCATAATGTTTCCACCTCCATGTTTGACGGTGGGGATGTTGTTCTTGGGGTCATAGGCAGCATTCCTCCTCCTCCAAACACGGCGAGTTGAGTTGATGCCAAATAGCTCAATTTTGGTCTCATCTGACCACAACACTTTCACCCAGTTCTCCTCTGAATCATTCAGATGTTAAGTGGCAAACTTCAGACGGGCATGTATATGTGCTTTCTTGAGCAGGGGGACCTTGCGGGCGTTGCAGGATTTCAGTCCTTCATGGCGTAGTGTGTTACCAATTGTTTTCTTGGTGACTATGGTCCCAGCTGCCTTAAAATCATTGACAAGATCCTCCCGTGTAGTTCTGGGCTGATTCCTCACCGTTCTCATGATCATTGCAACTCCACGAGGTGAGATCTTGCATGGAGCCCCAGGCCGAGGGAGATTGACAGTTATTTTGTGTATCTTCCATTTGCGAATAATTGCACCAAATGTTGTCACCTTCTCACCAAGCTGCTTGGCGATGGTCTTGTAGCCCATTCCAGCCTTGTGTAGGTCTACAATCTTGTCCCTGACATCCTTGGAGAGCTCTTTGGTCTTGGCCATGGTGGAGAGTTTGGAATCTGATTTATTGATTGCTTCTGTGGACAGGTGTCTTTTATACGGGTAACAAGCTGAGATTAGGAGCACTCCCTTTAAGAGTGTGCTCCTAATCTCAGCTCGTTACCTGTATAAAAGACACCTGGGAGCCAGAAATCTTTCTGATTGAGAGGGGGTCAAATACTTATTTCCCTAATTAAAATGCAAATCAATTTATAACATTTTTGACATGCGTTTTTCTGGATTTTTTTTTTTTTATTCTGTCTCTCACTGTTCAAATAAACCTACCATTAAAATTATAGACTGATCATTTCTTTGTCAGTGGGCAAACGTACAAAATCAGCAGGGGATCAAATACTTTTTTCCCTCACTGTATATATATTTATTTATATTTAAACTGGGTGGTTCGAGCCCTGAATGCTGATTGGGTGACAGCCGTGGTATATCAGACCATACTACAGGTATGACAAAACATTTATTTTTACTGCTCTAATTACGTTGGTAACCAGTTTATAATAGCAATAAGGCACCTCGGGGGTTTGCGATATATGGCCAATATACTACAGCTGAGGACTGTGTCCAGGCACTCCGCATTGCGTCGTGCGAAATAACAGCTCTAGCCGGGGTATATTGGCCATATACCACACCCCCTCAGGCCTTATTGCTTAAATATATACTGTATATATATACGGAGAAAGTCAAGATACAGCTCCCAGATGCAGTCAGTCAGCCACACGGGCTGCTACAGACAAGTTATGCAGCCAGGCAAATGTAATAGATAGCTGATGTAGTCGATTCAACACAAGCGATGAGTCTACAGCTGAATCACAAATTTGAATTTCATGCTCCTTTTATTAATTCACATGAATTACATAATTCAAGTCACAAGTATATCGTCAGTCTCTGGAAGTCTCCCTCTGAGTTTCGTCAGCAACAAGGCCGGGGGTTGTTGTAGAAATTGTAGAACTAGGCAGGGGTTCGGACATCGTTATTATGCTACTTGGCCGTTCACCGTTCCCTCACCGTACATTGACAAAATAGGATCAACATCAGGATGGCCTCCCGAGTGGCGCAGTGGTCTAAGGCACTGCATCGCAGTGCTAGCTGTGCCACTAGAGATCCTGGTTTGAATCCAAGCTCTGTCGTAGCCGGCCGTGACTGGGAGACCCATGGGGTGGCGCATAATTGGCCCTGCGTCGTCCAGGGTAGGGGAGGGAATGGCCAGCAGGGATGTAGCTCAGTTGGTAGAGCATGGTGTTTGGAACGCCAGGGTTGTGGGTTCAATTCCCACGGGGGGCCAGTATGAAAAATAAAATAATGTATGCACTCACTAACTGTAAGTCGCTCTGGATAAGAGCGTCTGCTAAATGACGTAAATGTAAAAAGACTGACTGAAAGTAGCTAGCTAAATCTAACTAGCTGACCATATAGTAGGCTAGCTAACATCCATCTGTTTTGCAATTTTGTTTTGCTGAAATGTATCCCTTGATTTTGAAGATTATGATTTACAAATGCCTATAGCTGTAAATGTGAGTTGCATTATTGCTGTTTAGCTACCTTATCATAACTCCAAAACGGGTCTCTGCCCAAAACCAATGGCATATTACATGTGGTGTTATGAATACCTTCAAATCATATTTTTTAAAGCTAGAATCCTTAATTGAAACAATAACAAAAAACATCCCCGCCCCTGTTTTGGGATGGGCTAAGGGATGGGCTGGAGAAATGTAACCACTCTCAAATTCATAGACAGAGATATGACCATCTATGATATTGTCACGACTTCCTCCGAAGCTGCCTCCCCTCCTTGTTCGGGCAGGCTTCGGCGTTCGTCGTCACCGGCCTTCTAGTCACTGCCGCTCCATATCTCATCATTCCATTTGTCTTGTCTTGTCAATTACACACACCTGTTTCATATTCCCCTCATTAGTATGTGTTCCCTCTGCCACCTTGTCCTTGTGGGTGATTGTTCTTTGTGAGGATTAGGAGCTCGGTTGAGCTCAGTATTTTGTATTGCCAGGGTATTTTCCCCGTGTGCATGTTTGTTCCAGTGCGCCTGTTTTGCGCACTGGACTGGTTACGATGGATTACAGAATAAACTCTGTATACTGTGATTTACCCTCCTGCGCCTGACTCCTTCAAATCACGCATCACAGATATCAAATGTATAAACTAGTTTTAAACATGTTTTGAGGCTATACAGTGTTTGTTTAAATTTCCGTTAAGAAACATTAAAGAAAAATAAGCTTACATGTTGGGTTCTGATGGGGTAGGACAGTTGAACTAAGCGTATGAGGCATTTATGTTATATTCTTCAAGAATCAATGGGTATATATCATTAATTTATAAGTACAAAAATGGACGTAGCAACTAAGGATTTTGGCTTTAAATAGGCCTATTTTAGGATTGGTTGGTCATGGTGTGATAGGAAGTCAGTCAGGGAGGGAGTTATTTTACGCTGGCCTGGGTTGAACCGGGCAATGGCCTGGCACGTCATCGGGTGAAAGCGGGGAACGAGGAGCACCCGTCAAATCGAACAGTAATCTGCAGGGCTCGGTCATGTTGTCAATAACGCAGCATGGTGCATTGTCCAGAAATATACATCTCCTCTTTTCTATCAAATAAATGTTTGAATTTTCAAACTAGTTTTCATTGGGAAGGCAGATAAACGTTTTTTATCAAAAGCAATCACTTGTTCATGGAAAAACACAAAATTCTACTAATTACAACATGTGCTTAATAATATAATAATAATAATATGCCATTTAGCAGACGCTTTTATCCAAAGCGACTTACAGTCATGCGTGCATAATTTTTTTTTGGTTGGTGTATGGGTGGTCCCGGGGATCGAACCCACTACCTTGGCGTTACAAGCACCATGCTCTACCAGCTGAGCTACAGAGGACTTAATTAAGTCACTTGTTTTGAGCCGACGTCACCTTCGGACATAGCGAGCACCTGGCTCACGCCCTGGAGGCAGCCCGGTTCCAAATTGAATGCAGTCAACTTTCAGCCGATGCAAAACGCAACATGGAACAATTTCAAAGATTTTACTGAGTTACAGTTCATATAAGGAAATCTGTTCGTTGAAATAAATTCATTAGGCCCTAATCTATGGATTTCACATGATTGGGAATACAGATATGCATCGGTTGGTCACAGATACCTTTTAAAAAAGGTAGGGGGGTGGATCAGAAAAGCAGTATCTGGTGTGACCACCATTTGTCTCATGCAGCACGACACATCTCCTTCGCATAGAGTTGATCAGGCAGTTGATTGTGGCCTGGAATGTTATCCCACTCCTCTTCAATGGCTGTGCAAAGTTGCTGGATATTGGCGGGAACTGGAATACGCTGTCGAACAAGTTGACCCAGAGCATCCCAAACACTCTCAATCGGTGACATGTCTAGTGAGTATGCAGGCCATGGAAAAACTGGAACATTTTCAGCTTCCAGGAATTGTGTACAGATCCTTGCGACATGGGGCCGTGCATTATCATGCTGAAACATGAGGGGATGGCGGCGGATGAATGGCACGACAATGGGCCTCAGGTTCTCGTCACGGTATCTCTGTGCATTCAAATTGCCATCGATAAAATGCGATTGTGTTCATTGTCCGTAGCTTATGCCTGCCCATACCATAACCCCACCGCCACCATGGGGCACTCTGTTCAAAACGTTGACATCAGCAAACCGCTCGCCCACAAGACGCCATACACGAGGTCTGCGGTTGTGAGGCCGGTTGGACATACTGCCAAATTCTCTAAATCGACGTTGGTAGAGAAATTAACATTCAATTCTCTGGCAACTGCTCTGGTAGACATTCCTGCAGTCAGCATGCCAATTGCACACTCCCTCAAAACTTGAGACATCTGTGGCATTGTGTTGTGTGACGAAACTGCACATTAGAGTGCCCTTTTATTGTCCCTATCACAAGGTGCACCTGTGTAATGATCATGCTGCTTAATCAGCTTCTTGATATGCCACACCTGTCAGGTGGATGGATTACCTTGGCAAAGGGGAAATACTCACTAACAGGGATGTAAACAAATTTGAGCACAACATTTGATTTGAGAGAAATAAGCTTTTTGTGTATATGAAACATTTCTGGGATCCTTTTTTTCAGCTCATGAAACATGGGACCAACACTTTACATGTTGCGTTTATATTTTTGTTCAGTGTATATCGGCTATATCATAAACATGTGTGAAAACAAAAAATTGCTTTTTGGTATTAATTTAAGGTTAGGCATAAGGTTAGCAGTGTGGTTAAGGTTAGGTTTAGCCATAATTATGACTTTGTAGCTGTGGTAACCAGTGAAGACCCTATCTACTTAGACATTTGACCTTTGACAAGTGAACGGACTGGGCAGAATGGGCCCTTTCTGGACAAGCTTCAGACTGAGGCATTTGAGTGTTCAGACTAGTCAGATTTGCATACAGTCTCTTCCTCTGACAGCCTTGCTGATTGCACAATCACATCTCTACAAACCTTGTTAGTTTTTCAGCACCACAAACTGATGGTGAAATGAATAGATTTTTCTCATCAAGTGGGAATTTCACATAAGTTCCATATATCATTATTATTTATTATTAAAAAGGCCCTCAGCGCTTTCATCTTGAATTATGATTAGTATTGTTTGAACGTACCATCTGCCACCTGAGAAATCTCTCCGATTTATGTTTGAAGTGACGCTCACTCAGCGCATCTGCACAAAGTTACGTGTACTTATCGGCTGTCATGGGAGTTTTGTCTCCTTGTTTAAAAAACTATTCAAGTTTTTTAAAGTTACCTCAAAAATAATTCACACAGCAGCGACTCCTGAGATGCAAACTACTGTAAAGTTTGTTTAGTGTTAAAAGGTACCAGGCTAGGCTAGTATGAAAGCCGTACAAATCATGTGTCTGTCTCATATGAGGCAGTAAAAAAGAGAGGGCTTAGCCTGTTATATATCTAGGGATGGGAGGAAACCCATGTATCCAATTGGTGCTGGAGAGATCAGTGAACTATGTCCCATATGCTGATGCAGGATATTCCATTATATTGCAGCATCAACTTTAGCAGCATAAGGATTTTGCTGAATTGTAAAAGTTCAGGGAAGTTTTCAACCTATGAAAGTACTCAAGCAACATCTTGTCTTCAGTGATAATTATATGAACATACACTTGTAGTGTCAAAATAAGTTAGTATTTGCCATAACCTTGATCCCTCCAAATACCCTGCTATTTCCCATGCCATGATTGTGCATTTAAATCAAATCACATTTTATTTGTCACATGCGCTGAATACAACAGGTGTAGATGTCACTGATTCAGCCGAGGCTGCCCCTCCTCCTTGCTCGGGCAGGCTTCGGCGTTCGTCGTCACCGGAGTACTAGCTGCTACCGATCTATGTTTCTGTGTTCGACTTGTTCTGTCTTGATTGTGTACACCTGTTTCCCATTATGTTGTATTGTCTTCCCTATTTAACCCTCTGTCTTACACTGTGTGTTGTGTGTGATTGTATTCGTGATCGGCAGTCGTTAGTGTGCAGGTTATTTCCTCCCTGTGTGGAGATTGTGTATTCTCAGTTTACTTTCTAGTAAAGTACGTTTTCGGATCAGCTCTGTGTCCTGCGTTTGACTTCGCCCACCGCATTTCACTGACGCCTTTGACAGTAGACCTTACAGTGAAATGCTTACTTACAAGCCCTTAACCAACAATGCAGTTTTAAGAAAAAATAAGTGTTAAGAAAGTATTTACTAAATAAACTGAAGTAAAGAATAAAATAGAAAAATAACAAATAATTAAAGAGCAACAATAAAATAACAGTGACGAGGCTATATACAGTGGGTACCGGTACAGAGTCAATGTGCAGGGGCACAGGTTAGTCGAGGTAATATGTACACGTAGATAGAGGTAACGTGACTTTATAGTCATGAAGTAAGTTAGTGTTGTGTTTAATAAATCTGATGTTTTAGGGCAATTCCAATGCTTTTCAACTTCATTTTCATTATCTCCAGCACAATACCAGTGTCTATATATATATATGAAAACGGTATATTTATACTTTTTGCAGAAAATATATACATTAAAAATAGTGATTTTCAAACACTATGAAATCCGTGGTGACTTGGGGAGCAAGGAAATACCCTCCCTCTGGCTAGAAACTTGTTGCAGGTTTTAAAAATCACAGTTTTCCTTACTTTTAATTCTACCCCCTGATGTCACAGAGAAGCATTTTTTAGGACCTTTCTTCTTATCTTTTAAACAACAGATAATAGAAATGTGCTGTTTTCGCATATGTAGACACTGGTATGGTGCTGGAGATAACGAATATGAGGTAAAAAAGTGGCGTAATTGCCCTTACTGTTAACCATAGAAGCAGGGAATGTTCCCCATTACTTCCTAAACGAAGATACAAAGACCAAAGACAAAGCTCTTTTTCTGTTCCGAGTTCTGAGATTCTCAGTCTTTCATTTGCTGCCCATGATTCTCTGGAGAAAATAATTATCATAAGCTCATTTGGTAGAGAGATGCATGTTAAATGTTGAAGATTCTGATGTGCAAGGAAGTCCTGCTGTGTACAGTAGTGTGTGTGTGTGTGTGTGTGTGTGTGTGTGTGTGTGTGTGTGTGTGTGTGTGTGTGTGTGTGTGTGTGTGTGTGTGTGTGTGTGTGAGAGAGAGAGAAAGTGTACAGTGGCTTGAACAAAAGTATTCATCCCCCTTGGCATTTTTCCTATTTTGTTGCCTTACAACCTGGAATTAAAATGGACTTTTTGGGGGTTTGTATCATTTGATTTACACAACATGCCTACCACTTTGAAGATGCAAAATATGTTTTCTTGTGAAACAAACAAATAAGACAAAAAAACTGAACTTGAGCGTGCATAGCTATTCACCCCCCCAAAGTCAATTCTTTGTAGAGCCACCTTTTGCATAAATTACAGCTGCAAGTCTCTTGGGGTATGTCTCTATAAACTTGGCACATCTAGCCACTGGGATTATGCCCATTCTTCAAGGCAAAACTGCTCCAGCTCCTTCAAGTTGGATGGGTTCCGCTGGTGTACAGCAATCTTTAAGTCATACCACAGATTCTCAATTGGATTGAGGTCTGGGGTTTGACTAGGCCATTCCAAGACATTTAAATGTTCCCCCTTAAACCACTCGAGTATGCTTAGGGTCATTGTCCTACTAGAAGGTAAACCTCCGTCCCAGTCTCAAATCTCTGGAAGAATGAAACAGGTTTTTCCCCTGTATTTAGCACCATCCATCATTCCTTCCATTCTGACCAGTTTCCCAGTCCCTGCCGATGAAAAACATCCCCACAGCATGATGCTGCCACCACCATGGATGGTGTTCTTGGGGTGATGAGAGGTGTTGGGTTTGCGCCAGACATAGCGTTTTCCTTGATGGCCAAAAAGCTCAATTTTAGTCTCATCCGACCAGAGTACCTTCTTCCATATGTTTGGGGAGTCTCCCACATGGCTTTTGGCGAACACCAAACGTGTTTGCTTATTTTTCTTTAAGCAATGGCTTTTTTCTGGCCACTCTTCCGTAAAGCCCAGCTCTGTGTAGTGTACGGCTTAAAGTGGTCATATGGACAGATACTCCAATCTCCGCTGTGGAGCTTTGCAGCTCCTTCGGGGTTATCTTTGGTCTCTTTATTGCCTCTGATTAATGCCCTCCATGCCTGGTCCGTGAGTTTTGGTGGGCGGCCCTCTCTTGGCAGGTTTGTTGTGGTGCCATATTCTTTCCATTTTTTAATAATGGATATAATGGTGCTCCATGGGATGTTCAAAGTTTCTGATATTTTTTTATAACCCAACCCTGATCTGTACTTCTCCACAACTTTGTCCCTGACCTGTTTGGAGAGCTCCTTGGTCTTCATGGTGCCGCTTGCTTGGTAGTGCCCCTTGCTTAGTGGTGTTGCTGACTCTGGGGCCTTTCAGAACAGGTGTATATATACTGACATATCATGTGACAGATCATGTGACACTTAGATTGCACACAGGTGGACTATATTTAATTAATTATGTGACTTCTGAAGGTAATTGGTTGCACCAGATCTTATTTAGGGGCTTCATAGCAAAGGGGGTGAATACATACAGTGGGGAAAAAAAGTATTTAGTCAGCCACCAATTGTGCAAGTTCTCCCACTTAAAAAGATGAGAGAGGCCTGTAATTTTCATCATAGGTACACGTCAACTATGACAGACAAAATGAGGAAAAACAATCCAGAAAATCACATTGTAGGACTTTTAATGAATTTATTTGCAAATTATGGTGGAAAATACGTATTTGGTCAATAACAAAAGTTGCTCAGTACTTTGTTATATACCCTTTGTTGGCAATGACACAGGTCAAATGTTTTCTGTAAGTCTTCACAAGGTTTTCACACACTGTTGCTGGTATTTTGGCCCATTCCTAAATGCAGATCTCCTCTAGAGCAGTGATGTTTTGGGGCTGTCGCTGGGCAACACGGACTTTCAACTCCCTCCAAAGATTTTCTATGGGGTTGAGATCTGGAGACTGGCTAGGCCACTCCAGGACCTTGAAATGCTTCTTACAAAGCCACTCCTTCGTTGCCCGGGCGGTGTGTTTGGGATCATTGTCATGCTGAAAGACCCAGCCACATTTAATCTTCAATTCCCTTGCTGATGGAAGGAGGTTTTCACTCAAAATCTCACAATACATGGCCCCATTCATTCTTTCCTTTACACGGATCAGTTGTCCTGGTCCCTTTGCAGAAAAACAGCCCCAAAGCATGATGTTTCCACCCCATGCTTCACAGTAGGTATGGTGTTCTTTGGATGCAACTCAGCATTCTTTGTCCTCCAAACACGACGAGTTGAGTTTTTACCAAAAAGTTATATTTTGGTTTCATCTGACCATATGACATTCTCCCAATCCTCTTCTGGATCATCCAAATGCACTCTAACAAACTTCAGACGGGCCTGGACATGTACTGGCTTAAGCAGGGGGACACGTCTGGCACTGCAGGATTTGAGTCCCTGGCGGCGTAGTGTGTTACTGATGGTAGGCTTTGTTACTTTGGTCCCAGCTCTCTGCAGGTCATTCACTAGGTCCCCCCGTGTGGTTCTGGGATTTTTGATTGTGATCATTTTGACCCCACGGGGTGAGATCTTGCGTGGAGCCCCAGATCGAGGGAGATTATCAGTGGTCTTGTATGTCTTCCATTTCCAAATAATTGCTCCCACAGTTGATTTCTTCAAACCAAGCTGCTTACCTATTGCAGATTCAGTCTTCCCAGCCTGGTGCAGGTCTACAATTTTGTTTCTGGTGTCCTTTGACAGCTCTTTGGTCTTGGCCATAGTGGAGTTTGGAGTGTGACTGTTTGAGGTTGTGGACAGGTGTCTTTTATACTGATAACAAGTTCAAACAGGTGCCATTAATACAGGTAACGAGTGGAGGACAGAGGAGCCTCTTAAAGAAGAAGTTACAGGTCTGTGAGAGCCAGAAATCTTGCTTGTTTGTAGGTGACCAAATACTTATTTTCCACCATAATTTGCAAATAAATTCATTAAAAATCCTACAATGTGATTTTCTGGATTTTTTTCCCTCAATTTGTCTGTCATAGTTGACGTGTACCTATGATGAAAATTACAGGCCTCTCTCATCTTTTTAAGTGGGAGAACTTGCACAATTGGTGGCTGACTAAATACTTTTTTTCCCCACTGTATGCACGTGGCACATTTCCATTATTTATTATTTATTTTAAACAAGTTATTTTTTTTCATTTAAATTCACCAATTTGGACTATTTTGTGTATGTCCATTACATGAAATCCAAATAAAAATCAATTTAAATTACAGGTTGTAATGCAACAAAATAGGAAAAACGCCAAGGGGGATGAATACTTTTGCAAGGCACTGTATACTGTACTGTGTGTGTGTGTGTGTGTGTGTGTGTGTGTATGTGTGTGTGTGTGTGTGTAGTCCTATGTATGTATACCCAGCGTATAGCTTTTTGAGTTCTAGAACAGAATGAGTAATGCTTACCAGACTAGAGAGAGCATTTGTTTTTCTTTCCTCTTAACACATTGTACAGACAGTGGATGTCTGTTTCTGCTGGCCATTTTCATGCAATAAGGGCAATCCATTAAAAACGATGTTAGATCCGTCTTAGGTCCTCAGGCTGGCGGCGCAGCATGCCTGCCTATCTCTGTGAAAAGCAAATGCCTTTTTTTCTGAATATTTGAGAGAGATTATTGTAGGTTATGGATCCCGTTATGTAATGTCCAGATTATTTAAAACACTTTGCCATGCACGCATCAATATCCATAGTTCTGTTAGGCCTAATTAATTTACCTTTTTCTTTATTGAGAGAGGAAACACGACTATGATAATAACTGTTACATCAGTATTCTTCTCCAGTGCTGGTCCTGGACCCACCCACAGGGTGTGTAGGCTGTTTGTTACAGACAGTACTAACATACCAGATTAAATGATTCAAGGGCTTGATGATTAATTGACTAGTAAGGGCTAGAACAAAATCCCCTGTGGGTCTACAGGACCATTTTGGAAGAATACTGCTATTAGGACTATCACTCTGGCATTACTTTCATGAACAGAGGAGAGATTGGGTGTCAAACAACGTATGTTGAGTGTATCTTTTATCCAATGTCTCTGGCATGACTCTCTCCCCTGTTCTCCTCTTCTCCTACCTTCCCAGAAGAGCAGAAGGAATGGAGAGTTCCATTCTGCTTCATCCAGGCTGCAGACCCCCAGCTTGCTCTGATGAAGGCCTGGAGGGAGGGGGACCGTGACGGGGAGGGGACGAGTGGGCCGAAGAGGTCCAGCTGACCCAGCAGGCTGTGGAGGCCGTCAACAAGCTGTGCTGCCGGCCCAAGTTCATGGTGCTGTGTGGGGACCTGGTCCATGCTAGGTAAGACAAGGTTAAAAGGAAACACACCTGACCCTTAACAGGTGTGAACATGAGGATATTACCTGTATTCAGATGGTAGACATACTGTATAGAAGAGAGTAGTCCAGTCATGCTTTGACAATGATGGGATCCTTTTTGTGTCACTGTCCCCGACATGATGCCGTCTTTTGTATTCATAACAACAACTGTGAGTGGAAGAGTATAGTTTTGCTACGGCACATTTCATTGCAGTTATGTGAACATAACAGTTCTATGTCCAGCAGCTATGCAGATGCACTGTTACTGACATTCTGATAGACCAGTTTGAAAGTCTCTGATATTATATGGGTCTATAAAGGGAATGGAATATGGCTGTTACATAATGATTAATGGATTCCCCTTCCCCACTGAGATTGTTCTGATTAAATGTAGGCACTCTTGAGAACGCTAGAGCATTTGGAATCGTTACAGAATGTTCTCTATGAGAGGCAGAAGAATGAGCCGCCTCTTGATACCGGCGGACTTAACAGTAGACTCCCTCCCCGCTACTGTATCTGTGTGATGTTTTATCGAAAATATATGAAGGAAGTATTTGCCTCTGAGCCATTTTCACACAATGGTAGATCTTGGAAAATTGATTAGTTTTATCTACTCAAATAGATCTGAGTCTGGCTTAGGAGAAAGCACAGCAGAGGTTTGTTGGGCCTTAAGGAAAACGAAACTCCCATTTGTCAGTGTAAGAAAAAAAGCAGAAAAACCCATCCTTCCCTGTATGGTTTTAAAGAGGAGGACAAGTTTGAGCGGTGTTCTCTGTATGCCTGAGAGGCATTAGCTGGAAACAGGTGCTGGTGGTGAATGTAATTAAATGAGCGGCTATAGCTTGGTGAGTGTTTGACGTCCAGCTGACTAATTTGATAACAGGGTAAGAGGAATCGGCAGGCTAGACCCACTGCAGAGATAATATTGTTGCACGCCAATGTGCTGCTTACCAACGGAACTACCTTTGCATGACAATTAGGGACCGTGGGGTGCTTTGCCTTCCAAGGTTGGATCTGTGGAATCTGTGGCTCTGATGTGCATCTGCAGAAGTCATCAGGCATGCTTGTCTGTGTCTTCTCTGTGCTGTATACTATATGTGTCCAATATAGTTCTCATGAACATGATATTATTGTGACTATATAAAAAGGTCGAATATTTCTGTATTTGTATGTTTGTCCACATTTTGCAGAATGCACATTTAGCTAAATGACGAGGGACAAGTATCGGTAGCTCGGTAAGTATCAAATATTTTCAGTGACTGCACAGTTTAAGCCGGGCACGATTCCCTCTCATTCCTCTTCGTCCCTCCTTCCCTCCCTGATCAGTTGCATTTATAGGTCACCGTGATATTGCATGTCCCTATCAAACGCATAGTGACAGTCTAACCGCCTGGGGTTTGGGGACATTTTAAACAGCCTGCCATCTCTCTTAGTTACCGTCAGGCAGCCTGAGCAGGTTGTGTGTGCCAGGTGTATTACAAGCCACATCCGTCACACGCACAGCCATTTCCATGGCTCCCACTGCTGGTGGGGGGGGTCATCGCCAGGCAACACTCCCCAACTGACATTTGATTTCCCCAAAAAACGGTTTGTGTTTATTTACAAACAGAAAAAAAATCTGCTGCTGGCCAGAGGAAGTTGCCTGTCAACAAACAGTGCTGTCAGGGAAAGAAAGGAAATTGGCCCCAAATGTCTCCTGGCTGGGTGTATCTTTGTCCTTTATGAGTAAACATCTCCCTTCTCAACTTGTTTGGATACCTCACTTTATTGTGTGAAAACACGTCTTATTTCTCCGCAAATGAATTTGTCCAAAATAATGATTTCAAAATGTGCTGTGTAAAGGGGTGTGCAGGATGGTGCACAGTCCATAACAACTAGAAGGTATATACTCAATGGGTAGGCATCGCAATGTGCAGACAATTTGTTGACACCTGTACCGAAAATCACCATTCTTCAGTCACCACGAAGGGAGAAAGGCTACATAATTAATTCAATTCTCTACTTGTATCCTTCAACACCGTACATTATCACTGTAGTGATCAGGAAAACACAGGGCCTTGAAGGACTCATCGACTGACAGTTTGATCAACCATCACCTTTGTTAACCACCTGTGGTGTACCACAAGGCTCCATGCTGGGCTCAGTTAAAATGCGCATCCCTGACCCCCTACTCCAGCAATCCACAGGTCTTCTTCCCTAACTAGCAGCTGTCAGAGGAAACATATCCTCTGTCACCATCCCCTTCCGTGCTGCTATTATTGACAGAAGAAAATATGATTATATAAAAGCAACGTGCTGGACTAAACACACTCCTAATGAACACTACAAAGGACTTCAGGGGTTGGTTAGGGGACGACAGAAGAGCACATGAACGGGGGAAGGTAAGAGTGAGGTTCGTCTCTGACTCCCAGTAGTATAGAATATAATAATATACTGAATGCCATTTAACAGACGCTTTTATCCAGTCGTGCGTGCATACATTTTACGTATGGGTGGCCCCAGGAATTGAACCCATAATCCTGGTGATGCAAGCACCATGCTATACCAACTGAGCCATACAGTCCCCCTCCACCCATGTGGAAGCCCCCTAATTGCTGTTGAAGGCAGATAAATTGGGACTCTGTGGAATTGAGCAGCAGCAGCACATAATTTGGACAGGAGAGAGATTGGGGAAATCAGGCTCTGTGAGTAGTGTGTGTGTGTGAGCGTGTGTGTGAGCGTGTGTGTAGTAGTCATTGCAATGTGTCGCTTTGTGTGTGTGTCTCTGTGTGTGTGTGTGCACAGCACAGTGTGTGTGTGAGTGTGTGTTTTGCTGATGGGGACTTCCAATGGGAAGAGCTTCTAATGGGTTTATGAGGGGTTTGGGGACAACGGAGAGGAAAGGAGAGGAGGGGAGAGAGGAGTGTGTGGGGGGGGATGTGTTTCAGAACCACCAGAGAGAGGAGTTAGAACTAACTGTCTCTGGTGCATCTGTGTCAGAATGCACTGGCTGGCTCAGTTGATTCATAGTGAAGTCAGTAAAGTACTTTGTAATGCTGCCTGTGCTCTTGTTTTGTTATAGCTTTTTAATCTTTTAGATGCATTTGTTTTTTCTCAAGGACAAGGTTGTACAGCATGTGAAGTTAAGCACAGTCTGCAGTCTGATGAATATGGATACATAGGTTAAATACAGCATTTGGCTAGACTGAAGGACTAGCAGCTAGAGAACCATTCAATCTCCTAAATGCTTGAGCCAAGGATGAGGTATACAGTACAGGACTATAGTTTTCTCAGCAGTCCCATGGGAATGTGTTTATCTAGACCTGTCAAAATCCTCTCTTTCTCAGATATTCTCTGAGCCCAGCTCAGCTCAGCCTATTAAATTGTGCCTTTCAATGTCTAAATAAAATGATACCATCATAGAAGCCAGTGGCCTTAGTGTTGCAATAGCAGCAGCTACTCTTCCTGTGGTCCACATATATACTGACTTTAAGATCAGAGATCGATGGTGAATGAAAATCAGCATCACGGCTAGACATGTGGTTCTAGGTTACAGTTGCTGTCAATGCCTTAATGGGGTTGTGTCTACAGAATTCATAGCTAGCCATGTTTCATGAATCTCAGTTGAAGTGTTGGGCAATTCCATGATAATAATGCTGAGACTCCGATATTTCACTTTAAAATGTATTACACATTCATTTTTTTAAAACAGTGCAGATGCAAAGTTTGGTAACAGAAGGATGGCACAAACAGCACAAACTGTCATTCTGTTACCAATCTTTGCATCTGCACTGTTCTTCAAGGAAATGTGTTTTTGTAAAATTTGCAGTGGAAATTGAAAAAAGTAGTCATTGTGCATAGAGTTGTATTGTTTGTATAACTTTGTAATCATCTTAGTCTCATCATCACTCTGCTACAGTGGAATTGACCTGTCCCAAATGCAGATTGATGAGGTATAACTGTAGCAGGGCTAGGGCTAGAGGTCTGCACAGCACTGATTTATTCATCCCGCTCCCACCCGCAGACACAACTTTTCATATATCGCACCTGCCCAAACCCTCTTGCTTTCTGTCTGACTTCCACCTGCTACCGCAAGAACTGGTCCCGAACCCAATCGCAGTCCCGCAATGTTATTTTAGGGGTATGTGACACAGCTCACTTGCCAGCCATGGTCCCAGCAATTTTGCGCCCTATAGGCAATATAAAAATGCACAAAAATAACCGAAGAAATAGGGTAAATTACCAGAGATTCTCACGTGGCCCATTATATTAGGCTATCAGTATTACCGGGCTATATCAGCCAATAGGCTAGACGTAGTTTGAAGAGAGCAGAGTTGGAGAGACTTTCTCTTGAGCTATGTTTTAGGAGTGGGACGATTTTCAGACAAAGACAAATATGGCTGATCAATATTTTTTCTAAGCAATGTAGTAAACTATAGCCTAATCATATTTAGGAAGCACATTTCCTTGGAAAGATAAGTGCCCCGTGCTTTTCCGCCCATGCATAGGCTATAGCCTACTCCAGGGTTCTTCAATTCCGGTCCTGGAGGGCCGAAACACCTCTGTTTTTCATCCTCTCCTTCTAATCAGGGGCTAATTCAGACCTGGGACACCAGGTGAGTGCAATTAACTACCAGGTAGAAATAAAAAACAGAAGTGTTTCGGCCCTCCAGGACCGGAATTGAAGAACCCTGGCCTACTCTATTTCATTGAGACCACACGCTAACAAGCTCTCACAGTCTCACTGCAGTTACGAGTGCCATCGCGCGCATGTTGATTTCGTCCACCAACACCAGACGCGATCAAGACACGCAGGTTGAAATATCAAAATGAACTCTGAACCAACTATATTAATTTGGGGACAGGTCAAAAAGCATTAAAGATTTATGGCAATTTAGCTAGCTAGCTTGCTGTTGCTAACTAATTTGTCCTGGGATATAAACATTGGGTTGTTATTTTACCTGAAATGCACAAGGTCTACTCCGACAATTAATTCACAGATAAAAGGGTAAACCGAGTTCGTTTCTAGTAATCTCTACTCCTTCAGGCTTCTTCTTCTTTGGACTTTATATGGCGGTTGGCAACCAACTTTAAGGTGCATTACCACCACCAACTGGACTGGAGTGTGGACCTCAGTTCATCTTTCAATCACCCACGTGTGTATATGCTCCTAAAAACCAATGAGGAGATGGGAGAGATGGGACTTCCAGCGCATCAAGCGTCACAAATAGAACCAAGATCTATTTTAACGCCTGGCTATGCAGACGCTCGTTGACGCGCGTGAGCAGTGTGGGTGCAATGATTAAATAACATGTATGTGTAAATATATTTTGCAACGCTCGCGCACGCGACACGGGTGGTGTGGTCAGCATGTTAGACATTCATCCACGTTCTCCAAAGGTCAAGTTTAGAAGTGTTTTTGTTCCTCCTGCTGCTCTGTATCGTTCCATTTCTCCAAATGTCAAATTTAGAACTTAAGGGTTAAGGTTAGGGACACATTCTGAATGGTTAAGGTAAGGGTTAAGGATAGGCACTCATTCTGTATGGTTAAGGTAAGGCTTAAGGTTAGGGACTCATTCTGAATGGTTAAGGTAAGGGTTAAGGATAGGGATTCATTCTGAATGGTTAAGGTAAGGGTTAAGGTTAGGGACTCATTCTGAATGGTTAATGTAAGGGTTAAGGATAGGGATTCATTCTGAATGGTTAAGGTAAGGGTTAAGGTTAGGGACTCATTCTGAATGGTTAATGTAAGGGTTAAGGATAGGGACTCATTCTGAATGGTTAAGGTAAGGGTTAAGGTTAGGCACTCATTCTGAATGGTTAAGGTAAGGGGTTAAGGTTAGGCACTAATTCTGAATGGTTAAGGTAAGGCTTAAGGTTAGGGACTCATTCTGAATGGTTAAGGTAAGGGTTAAGAATAGGCACTCATTCTGAATGGTTAAGGTAAGGCTTAAGGTTAGGGACTCATTCTGAATGGTTAAGGTAAGGGGTTAAGGATAGGGATTCATTCTGAATGGTTAAGGTAAGGGTTAAGGTTAGGGACTCATTCTGAATGGTTAAAGTAAGGGTTAAGGATAGGGACTCATTCTGAATGGTTAAGGTAAGGGTTAAGGTTAGGCACTCATTCTGAATGGTTAAGGTAAGGGTTAAGGTTAGGCACTAATTCTGAATGGTTAAGGTAAGGGTTAAGGTCAGGCACTCATTCTGAATGGTTAAGGTAAGGGTTAAGGTTAGGGACTCATTCTGAATGGTTAAGGTAAGGGTTAAGGATAGGGACTCATTCTGAATGGTTAAGGTAAGGGTTAAGGTTAGGCACTCATTCTGAATGGTTAAGGTAAGGGTTAAGGTTAGGGACTCATTGTGAATGGTTAAGGTAAGGGTTAAGGTTAGGCACTCATTCTGAATGGTTAAGGTAAGGGTTAAGGTTAGGGACTCATTCTGAATTGTTAAGGTAAGGGTTAAGGATAGGGACTCATTCTGAATGGTTAAGGTAAGGGTTAAGGTTAGGGACTCATTCTGAATGGTTAAGGTAAGGGTTAAGGTTAGGGACTCATTCTGAATGGTTAAGGTAAGGGTTAAGGTTAGGGACTCATTCTGAATGGTTAAGGTAAAGGTTAAGGATAGGCACTCATTCTGTATGGTTAAGGTAAGGCTTAAGGTTAGGGACTCATTCTGAATGGTTAAGGTAAGGGTTAAGGATAGGGATTCATTCTGAATGGTTAAGGTAAGGGTTAAGGTTAGGGACTCATTCTGAATGGTTAATGTAAGGGTTAAGGATAGGGATTCATTCTGAATGGTTAAGGTAAGGGTTAAGGTTAGGGACTCATTCTGAATGGTTAATGTAAGGGTTAAGGATAGGGACTCATTCTGAATGGTTAAGGTAAGGGTTAAGGTTAGGCACTCATTCTGAATGGTTAAGGTAAGGGTTAAGGTTAGGCACTAATTCTGAATGGTTAAGGTAAGGCTTAAGGTTAGGGACTCATTCTGAATGGTTAAGGTAAGGGTTAAGAATAGGCACTCATTCTGAATGGTTAAGGTAAGGCTTAAGGTTAGGGACTCATTCTGAATGGTTAAGGTAAGGGTTAATGATAGGGATTCATTCTGAATGGTTAAGGTAAGGGTTAAGGTTAGGGACTCATTCTGAATGGTTAAAGTAAGGGTTAAGGATAGGGACTCATTCTGAATGGTTAAGGTAAGGGTTAAGGTTAGGCACTCATTCTGAATGGTTAAGGTAAGGGTTAAGGTTAGGCACTAATTCTGAATGGTTAAGGTAAGGGTTAAGGTCAGGCACTAATTCTGAATGGTTAAGGTAAGGGTTAAGGTTAGGGACTCATTCTGAATGGTTAAGGTAAGGGTTAAGGATAGGGACTCATTCTGAATGGTTAAGGTAAGGGTTAAGGTTAGGCACTCATTCTGAATGGTTAAGGTAAGGGTTAAGGTTAGGGACTCATTCTGAATTGTTAAGGTAAGGGTTAAGGATAGGGACTCATTCTGAATGGTTAAGGTAAGGGTTAAGGTTAGGGACTCATTCTGAATGGTTAAGGTAAGGGTTAAGGTTAGGGACTCATTCTGAATGGTTAAGGTAAGGGTTAAGGTTAGGGACTCATTCTGAATGGTTAAGGTAAAGGTTAAGGTTAGGGATTCATTCTGAATGGTTAAGGTAAGGGTTAAGGTTAGGGACTCATTCTGAATGGTTAAAGTAAGGGTTAAGGATAGGGACTCATTCTGAATGGGTAAGGGTTAAGGTTAGGCACTCATTCTGAATGGTTAAGGTAAGGGTTAAGGATAGGGACTCATTCTGAATGGTTAAGGTAAGGGTTAAGGTTAGGGACTCATTCTGAATGGTTAAGGTAAGGGTTAAGGTTAGGGACTCATTCTGAATGGTTAAGGTAAGGGTTAGGGTTAGGGTTAAAACCAAAAATTTAAAACCAGTGTCCACAACTGGGATTGAACACAAAAGCTTTTGATCCAGACTCATGGGATTATGCCCATACGCCACCCCCTAACAAAACCCAAGCCTACTTGATGTAATAGCGCTTACTGTTGCCCCTAGTGGTCGGTTTTGAAGGCATTTCCCGACGTCCTCAGGACATGGATAGACGTCCAATTTCGATGTCAATCTTGAACGATCTCCCTGGGTAGCCTATGCCGGCGTTGCACCTTTTCCTTTTCAATTATGATTTAAAAAATGGATTGCACCTCAACTCACGTTGGTTGAGCGCCCTCCACTTCTTTCCATTCACAATATTTATTTAAAGACACTGTAGTAAACTATAGTCTAATCATATTTAATTTCATTTCATTGGAAAGATAACTGCCAAATGATTATCCGCCAATGCATTGGCAGCCTACTCTATTTCATTGAGACCACACATACACCCAACTGGGAGAGTAGAGGTAGGCTACTTAACTTGAACCGCAGCATGAAAAAGGCTGACCGCCCAGCAATGATCTCTGCCGGGACCTGCAGCTGAGCAGGTTTGGGGCTGCTGATTCATGGACGTTTCATAGCAGCTAATGCCTGTATGGTGTATTGTGGTGGATCTAACAGCAGTAGCCTGTTTGGTGTAGTGTGGTGGATCTAACAGCAGTAGCCTGTTTGGTGTAGTGTGGTGGATCTAACAGCAGTAGCCTGTCTGGTGTAGTGTGGTGGATCTAACAGCAGTAGCCTGTATGGTGTAGTGTGGTGGATCTAACAACAGTAGCCGATGACACAACAGTGGTAGGCCTGATCACCGACAACGATGAGACAGCCTATAGGGAGGAGGTCAGAGACCTGGCCGTGTGGTGCCAGGATAACAACCTCTCCCTCAATGTGATCAAGACAAACAGATGATTGTGGACTACAGGACAAAGAGGACCGAGCACGCCCCCATTCTCATCGACGGGGCTGTAGTGGAGCAGGTTGAGAGCTTCAAGTTCCTTGGTGTCCACATCACCAACAAACTATCTTGGTCCAAACACAACAAGACAGTCGTGAAGAGGGCACGACAAAGCCTATTCCCCCTCAGGAGACTGAAAAGATTTGGCATGGGTCCTCAGATCCTCAAAAGGTTCTACAGCTGTACCATCGAGAGCATCCTGACTGGTTGCATCACTGCCTGGTATGGCAACTGCTCGGCCTCTGACAGAGGGTAGTGTGTACGGCCCAATATATCACTGGGGCCAAGTTTCCTGCCATCCAGGACCTCTATACCAGGCGGTGTCAGAGGAAGGCCCTAAAAATTGTCAAAGACTCCAGCCACCCTAGTCATAGACTGTTCTCTCTGCTACCGCACGGCAAGCGGTACCGGAGCGCCAAGTCTAGATCCAAAAGGCTTCTTAACAGCTTCGACCCCCAAGCCATAAGACTCCTGAACAGCTAATCAAATGGCTACCCGGACTATTTGCATTCTCCCCCCCCCCCGTTTCACTGTAAGGTCTACACTTGTTGTATTCGGCGCATGTGACAAATACAATTTGATTTGATTTGGTTTGGTGTAGTGTGGTGGATCTAACAACAGTAGCCTATCTGTGTCTGTAGGTGAGGGCTCCTTTTTTAGTATTTTATTATTGTTTTGAAAATGTATTTAAGAGGACAGAAACATTTATTTATCAGTAGTATTTGACATAATTATACATATTAATGAAAGCTTCAGACCAGACTCCATGTATTGTCCCTTTGTTCACATCAGCAATCAGCAGTCAGTTGGCAGTCATTGTACCTCATTTGATTGTTATTCTTTCTTACTTGATTGATTTTGTTGCTGTTTACGATAAATATTCCTCTGATTAAATAATGTTATTGCATTGTAACTGTTAGTCCAGATGGCTCTCTGATCTGGTTTAGCCTATCCTGTCTCCACTTCAGTCATCAGAGGATTGCCTGCTCATCCATTCCTTTCTACAAGACATATGGGCTGATTGGGCTCTCCACCCCACGAGGATCCCCAAATGTTAATAAAAGCAATGCATGCTTTTACAGACACCACAGCTGCTTGAATGGGGAATACAAGCACCAGATTTAAATTACAGAAGGAGCTATTCTCATTTTCCCATTTCCTGTGTGTGTGTGTGTGTGTGTGTGTGTGTGTGTGTGTGTGTGTGTGTGTGTGTGTGTGTGTGTGTGTGTGTGTGTGTGTGTGTGTGTGTGTGTGTGTGTGTTTATGTGTTTGTGCTCGTGCGTGCGTGTGTCGGAATATAGAAAGGTTCACTTAATTATAGCAGGGAGGTGAAAATTCACTTTGTTTTTTTATCTTGTTTTGTTTTAACTCAATTATTATTCTCTACTTCAAACACAATTCATATTGCCGGAAATGCTCTTGTCTTATGAAACCAACCCTATCCAAACTTCTAAGGAATTTTAACTCCAAATGTAGGGCAGTAAAATAATTACCTAAATGAAAAAATAAAAACCGGATGGAAGGAAGGAAGAAATACTTTGCTATGCATTGATGGGTTTGTTTGATTGTAAATTATAAATAGACGTATTTTACTCTTTCTCCTTACTTTATTCACAGAGCGGATAAATTCACTTTGTTCAATTTCTCCGTTGTTATTATGTGGACGGTAATGAATGATGTGAACAGGCCATAATGTCCACCCAAACTTTAAATGGAGAAAAAAAAACCTGGGAAGTTAAAACTAAATGTTACCACTGTTCCCAGACCAACAACTAACATTGATCCAATTCTCAAGCCGGACTTGAAGGTGGATCTGAGGGGTACAGACCCCTCAATCCCTCTGGTCTTTGTCAGTGAGAACCCTGACCTGGGTAACACACCTACCCCGGAGACTGTAGCCCAGTTCTGCAACGCCTGGGGAGACGACTACTTCAGCTTCTGGGTGGGTGGCTAGAGTGAGATGAAAACGTACTGTAGATGGTTATTGTACAAAACCCTTACATAAACACTGGTCCTTTTGAACCGGATAGGAACAATTGGCCTGTAACATGACTGGTAGGGACAGAGTGCCACCCCTTAGCTAACGCTTTAATCAAACGTGAATTAACCTACTACTGTTTTGTTTATTTGTTTATGTATTTGGATCCCCATTAGCTTTTGCAGAAGCAGCAGCTACTCTTCCTGGGGTCCACAAATAACACAAAACATGACAAGTAACAAAACACTGATAAACTGATAGACAAGGACAGTCCCACAAATGATGCTCTAAACATGTAAAAAACCTAGGTGTCATTTTAGATTCTGAACTCAATTTCGAATCACATATTAGGAATGTGACCAAAATAGCTTTTTACTATCTGAGGAACATTGCCAAGGTGCGGCCGTTTCTCTCTCAGGCTGATACAGAGAGACTCATCCATGCTTGTATTACAAGCAGGCTTGACTACTGTAATGCTCTCCTGTCTAGTCTACCCAAGAAAGCCATTGGTCAACTGCAAAACATACAGAATGCTGCAGCACGGGTAATGACCAATACAAAACGGAGAGCTCACTTTACACCGGTTTTAAGGTCTCTGCACTGGCTGCCTGTGAGTTTTAGAATTATTCTGTTTTAGATTATTCTATTGGTTTTTAAATCAATCCACGATTATGCACCCCAATACATGTCACACATGCTTTTAAGTTATGTACCCAGTAGGTCCCGCAGGTCCTCTGGCACTGGCCTTTTAACTATCTCAAAGCCTAGGACCAAAAGGAATGGAGAGGCAGCCTTTAGTTACTATGCCCCCAGCCTTTGGAATAGCCTGCCAGAGAACCTGAGGGGGGCCGAAACTGTGGACATTTAAAAGAGATCTTAAAACACACCTTTTTAGCTTTGCTTTTCCTCAGGGGGCTTTTTAGTCCTTCAGTTCTTATTGTTATTCTTTAGTTTTTTATCATCTTATGTTTGTTCTGTAGTAAATATTTAAGTTTTTATTTTCATTGGGTTTTTTTATTAGTTTTTTTCCTGTGAAGCACATTGCGTTGCATTCCATGTCTGAAATGTGCTGTATAAATAAAGCTTGATTTGATTTGATAATGACATTATCTAAATAACATTAAGCTATACTGTAATCCTAACACTGTCTCACTCTGATCTCCAGGTTGGCGGGTGGCTGTGTCTGGTCCTCAACTCCCAGCTGTTCTTTGATATGTCGGCGTGCCCCGACCTGAAAGACGCCAAGGAGGCCTGGTTAGAGGGCCAGCTGCAGAGGACCTCCCAGGGGCCTGGAGTCACCACCAAACACGTCCTGGTGTTCCAGCACACCCTTCTGTACTTGAAGACCCCCGATGAGGAGGACGACTACTTAAACCTCCAGACCGCCACGAGGCAGAGCCTCATAGACAGCTTCAAACGGGCAGGTAGGACTTTAATATTAGTCATTTAACCTCTTAAGGATTGGACCCTTTTTTTCAATTTTCGCCTAAAATGACATACCCAAATCTAACTGCCTGTAGCTCAGGACCTGAAGCAAGGATAGGCATATCTTTGATACCATTTCAAAGGAAACACTTTGAAGTTTATGGAAATGTGAAATTAATGTAGCAGAATATAACACATTAGATCTGGTAAAAGATAATACAAACAAAAAAACATGCGTTTTCTATTATTTTGTTTGTTCCATCATTTTTGAAATGCAAGAGAAAAGCCACAATATAATATTGCAGTTTAGGCACAATTTAGATTCTGGCCACTAGAAAGCAGCAGTGTGTGTGCAAAGTTTCAGATTGATCCAGTGAAGCATTGCAATCCTGGACTATTTTGTATCAAGTCCGCCCAAATGTGCCGAATTGGTAAATTTATACATTTTCAAGTACATAACTATAGAGAACATACAGAAATGATGTGGTAATACAAAATGTAAGTTTGCACACTCCCAGGATTGGATGATGGATCATTAGCTTATACACTAACTTTCACACATCTAGATGGCCGGGCGGGGTGGGTGTGGAGCCAGAGACAGCAGGGGTACAAACTGTAGAACCCAGTTCCTACATTTGAATATAAAAATTGATTTTATCAAACAAAACTATGCTACATTTTTATCTCGGGGACCCTTAGGATGACAAATCAGAGCAATATTACTGAATGTAAGTACATTATTTACCTTCAGAGGTGAATGTATCAAACCCGTTGCCGTGATACGTTTTTTGTTGTTGTGCACTCTCCTCAAACAATAGCATGGCATTTTTTCACTGTACTAGCTACTGTAAATTGGACAGTGCAGTTAGATTAACAAGAATGTAAGCTTTCTGCCCATATAAGACATGTCTATGTCCTGGAAAGTTTGCTGTTACTTACAACAGTCATGCTATTCACATTAGCGCACGCTAGCTCAACCGTCCCATATACGGGACACCGATCCCGTAGAGGTTAACTTGATTGAACCTTTATTTAGGAGAGAATCCTAACTTCCACTAAAAATGTATTTTCACTTCATACATTGATGTCAACATGATAATGAGATTTCAGTGGAAATTAGGATTCACCCAACAACCTTTAGTTAACAGGTAGTAGTGCTGAGCGATTAGTGCTTTTTGAGGTCAGTTCAGTTTCGGTTTGATTATTAAAAATAAACACAGTTTTTGATTTCGGTTTCGGTTATTTTTTTAAACATTAAATGCACTATGTATTATATGGGTTGAATGCTGTAACAACACAGAATAAAACAATTAATAAAAGTCCCATGATGGTAGGGACTGCACATTACTGCTTATTAACCATGATTTATTCACATGACTTTACTTTAATAAAATATTTCAGTTGTTGTGTATATTGCATTTGTTTTATTTGATGACTCATCTCTATAGAGCTGCTGCCTATGCTGTCTGACAAAATCACTACTTTTTAGGATCTTCAAAGTAAATAAGGCATACTTTTATGACTGCTGAAGACCAACTATCGATCACTTATATAATGTATTTTCAGGTAGAGATACATTACATCACCAAAAGTTTGTGGACACCTGCTCGTCGAACACCTCATTCCAAAGTCATGGGCATTAAATATGGAGTTGGTGCCAACAGTCTCGACTCTTCTGGGAAGGCTTTCCACTAGATGTTGGAACATTGCTGCTGGGACTTGCTTCCATTCAGCCACAAGAGCATTAGTGAGGTCGGGCACTGATGTTGGGTGATTAGGCCTGGCTCGCAGTTGGCGTTCCAATTCATCCCAAAGGTGTTCGATGTGGTTGAGGTCAGGGCTCTGTGCAGGCCAGTCAAGTTCTTCCACACCGATCTCGACAAACCATTTCTGTATGGACCTTGCATTGTGCACAGGGGCATTGTCATGCTGAAACAGGAAAGGGCCTTCCCCAAACTGTTGCCACAAAGTTGGAAGCACAGAATCGTCTAGAATGTCATTCTATGCTGTAGCACTAAGATTTCCCTTCACGGGAACTAAGGGGCCTAGCCCGAACCATGAAAAATTGCCCCAGACCATTATTCCTCCAAAAAACTGTCACGATCGTCGTAAGCAACGGACCAAGGCGCAGCGTGATATGCGTACATCTTTTATTGAGTACTTTATACACTACAACAAAACAACAAAACGATACGTGAAGTCCTAAGGTTAACAAAACACAAACCTCTCCGGAACAAGATCCCACAAATGACAAGTGCAAAACAGGCTGCCTAAGTATGGCACCCAATCAGAGACAACAAGCCACAGCTGCCTCTGATTGGGAACCACCCCGGCCAACATAGAAACACATGAACTAGAACATAAACATAGAACACTAAACATAGAAACTAACACCCTGGCTCAACATATAAGAGTCCCCAGAGCCAGGGCGTGACAGTACCCCCCCCCAAAGGCGCGGACTGCGACCGCGCCAACTAAACCCAACAGGGGAGGGGCCGGGTGGGCATTCCGCCTCGGAGGCAGATCCGGCTCCGGGCGTGACCACCACTCTCTAGCTACCCCCGTAGCGCCCCTGGTCTGGTCTGGCCCCGCTGGCTGGAGCTGGACTGGACATCGGTGGAGCGGATTGCTTAGGCTCCGGTGTGGAGCAGCTGACCGGTACCTGACCAGGCACCGGTGGAACAGGCACGGGTTGTGCCGGTCTGACGACGCGCACCACTGGCTTGGTGCGGGGAGCAGGAACCGGCCGGACCGGGCTGGCGACGCGCACCACTGGCTTGGTGCGGGGAGCAGGGACGGGCCGGACCGGGCTGACGACGCGCACCACTGGCTTGGTGCGGGGAGCAGGAACGGGCCGGACCGGGCTGACGACGCGCACCCCTGGCTTGGTGCGGGGAGCAGGAACAGGCCGGACCGGGCTGACGTTGTGCACCACAGGCTTGGTGCGGGGAGCAGGAACAGGCCGGACCGGGCTGGCGACGCGCACCACTGGCTTGGTGCGGGGAGCAGGAACAGGCCGGACCGGGCTGGCGACGCGCACCACATGCTTGGTGCGGGGAGCAGGAACAGGCCGGGCCGGGCTGGCGACGCGCACCACAGGCTTGGTGCGAGGGGCAGGAACAGGCCGGGCCGGGCTGGCGACGCGCACCACAGGCTTGGTGCGAGGGGCAGGAACAGGCCGGGCCGGGCTGGCGACGCGCACCACAGGCTTGGTGCGAGGGGCAGGAACAGGCCGGGCCGGACTGGGAACACGCACCACTAACTTAGTGCGGGGAGCAGGAACGGGTTGGGCCGTACTGGGAACACGCACCACTAACTTAGTGCGGGGAGCAGGAACAGGCCGGACCGGGCTGGCGACGCGCACCACTGGCTTGGTGCGGGGAGCAGGAACAGGCCGGACCGGGCTGGCGACGCGCACCACTGGCTTGGTGCGAGGGACAGGAACAGGCCGGACTGGGCTGGCAACGCGCAATACTGGCTTGGTGCGAGGGACAGGAACGGGTCGGGCCGGACTGGGAACACGCACCACTAACTTAGTGCGGGGAGCAGGGACGGGTTGGGCCGTACTGGGAACACGCACCACTAACTTAGTGCGGGGAGCAGGAACGGGTTGGGCCGTACTGGGAACACGCACCACTAACTTAGTGCGGGGAGCAGGAACAGGCCGGACCGGGCTGACGTTGTGCACCACAGGCTTGGTGCGGGGAGCAGGAACAGGCCGGACCGGGCTGGCGACACGCACCACTGAATACATTTAAAAAAAAATAATTATACTGCCCCCCCCCGTGGGAATCAAACCCACAACCCTGGCGTTGCAAACGCCATGCTCTATCAACTGAGCTACATCCCTGCCGGCCATTCCCTCCCCTACCCTGGACGACGCTGGGCCAATTGTGCGCCGCCCATGAGTCTCCCGGTCGCGGCCGGCTGCGACAGAGCCTGGATTCGAACCCGGATCTCTAGTGGCACAGTTAGCACTGCGATGCAGTGCCTTAGACTACTGCGCCACTCAGGAGCCACATCCTATGACGGTGCCACGTTTAAAGTCACTGAGCTCTTCAGTAAGGCCATTCTACTGCCAATGTTTGTCTTTGGAGATTGCATGGCTGTGTGCTCGAGTTTATACACCTGTCAGCAACGGGAGTGGCTGAAATAGCCGTATCCACTAATTTGAAGGGGTGTTGTTACGGATACAGGTATCCTGTGTTTTTGTGTGTTTCTCTCCTTCTGCCCTAATCACAGGTGTCCTGTATGTTCCTGATTGGTGGTCGTTGAGGTGTCTGCTGATTGGACCAATCAGTGAACATTCCTGTGCATTGCACCACCTGTTACTCGTTTGTTCAATCACACATCCCATTGTATAAAAACCAGTCTTGTGTTTGTTGAGAAAGAGAGAGACTTTTTCCGTATGTGAGTATGGACACTGTTGTGTCCTGTGTATTGTGTACTCACTAAGTTGCTGGTTACCCTGTTGGTAACTTTGTTAGAATCTATTTCTTTATGTGAGTGTGGATACTGTTGTGTCCTGTGTATTGTGTACGTACTTAATTGCTGATTACCCTGTTTGGTAGCTTTGTGTGTTTCTGGGAAAAGGGGAGTTTAAGCTAGTTGCCCTTGGGCGTACATTACCCGTAGGAAGAAAGCTGTCTAAAAACACTAGTTAGACCTGAGCGGACCACCCACTGTATTTTTGTATGGTAGCAGTAGCCTAGCGGTTCTTGAGGCAGGCAAGATCAGTTCAGGGGTGTTTTACACTATTGTTTCATTTCTTGGGTCCTGCTCAGCCCTTTTTCCCAAACCCTTACCGTGTGTTCTGAAATAAACCATGTGTGTTTGACGGTAGTTCATGGTAGTTGTGTCCTATTTGTTCTCACTATTCCATGCCGCACTCCTAATTTGCATAATTTATGTTACGGGTCTCATGTCCATCCACCCTAGACGTTTAGAGCCACGGGGTTCGTAACATAAAGTGGGGGTTCATCCGGGATCCATCCCGTGCTACTCGTGCAAATTAGTAAGTGTCTGGTTCAGTGTTGAGCTTGGCAGCTGTACTACCTGTTTTTTTTTTGTGTTCAGTAGTCGACGGCTCGTGTTGCTAGTAGGATGGCTACTTTTGAGTTGGAGGCATTTTTGGAAAACCCTACGTGGGAGGTTTTTGATAATTGCCGTAGAGTGGATCTACAGGCTTTGGCTGACCACTATTCTGTACCCATACCAAGGGGTTTAGTGAAAGCAGAAGTTAGGGAAGTAGTGCTAGCGATATTGTTAAACGAGCGAGTGCTTGAGTTACCGCCGCCTGAGTCTGCTGCTCCTGTAGGGGATGTGGTTGCTACGCCTGTAAGCCCATCAGTGTCTGAGGACGAGACTAAGGCTCCAGCCACATTGCCCCGTTATGACCCACTCTCCCCACTGACTGACAGTGATGCCAGGATGGATGTCCGCTCGACACGGCTCCAAATGGAGGCGGAAGAGCGGGCACAAATCAGGCAAGACAAGCTGGAGATGCGTAAAATGGAGCTAGAGGCAGAACAGGAGACGCGTAAGCTAGAGGCAGAACAGGAGACGCGTAAGCTAGAGGCAGAACAGGAGACGCGTAAGCTAGAGGCAGAACTGGAGACGCGTAAGATGGAACTGGAGATGTGTAAGATGGAACTGGAGGTGCGTAAAATGGAACTAGAGGCAGAAACAGCGAGGTTAGTCTCTGCTAATACTATGCCTGCTAGTGAGCCATCCTCACCAGCTGTGTCATCTGCTACATTTGATATTAGTAGGCAGATCACCTTGGTACCTGTGTTCAGGGAGTCAGAGGTTGATTCCTATTTCAGTGTGTTTGAACGTATAGCGGTAGCATTGAAATGGCCCGAAGAGGTATGGTGCCTATTACTTCAGTGTAAACTAACAGGTAAAGCCCAAGAGGTTCTGGCAGCGCTACCTCTTGAAGACAGTTTGAATTATGAAGTGGTCAAAGCTACTGTTCTTCGTGCCTATGAGCTTGTTCCTGAGGCATATCGACAGAGATTTAGGTCTCATAAAAAGTCTCCTACTCAGACTTATGTGGAGTTTGCTAGAGACAAAGGAAAGCTGTTTGACAAATGGCACAGTGCTAGTAAGGTAACTGATTTTAACTCTCTACGGGAGTTAATCTTGTTAGAAGAGTTTAAAAATTGCTTACCCGAACGCATTGTAGTTTATCTGAACGATCAGAAAGTATCCTCACTGTCGGAAGCATCTGTATTGGCAGACGAGTTTGTATTGACGCATAAGAGCGTGTTTTCGGCTCGGACGGAGAGCAGGGCTGCGGAGTTGCTAACTTTTAATCCTAGTCGACCAGCAGTACATCCAGCACGCCCAAAAGATGTGCGTCACTGTTTCTATTGTCATAAGGTGGGACATATGGTTAATGATTGCTTTCTGCTAAAACGCAAACCGGGGATGCCTCAGCACGCCAGGCCGCCAACGGGTGTTGGGCTGATTCGTACGGTTGTAAGGCCGGAATCAAGACAGAGGCCTCATAGTGAATGTGGTTTGAAAGTCCCTGTCCCAGATCACAGTTATGAACCGTTCATTTTTGAGGGGTTTGTTTCTATATCAGATGATGAAGCGTCTCAGCGTCCAGTTAGAATCCTCAGAGATACTGGTGCGGCGCAGTCGTTCATACTAGCTGATGTGTTGCCCTTGTCTAATAATACATATTGTGGTTCCAGTGTGTTAGTACAAGGAATTGAAATGGGATTTGTCCCAGTGCCATTGCACTTTGTGAACGTACACTCTGAGTTAGTCAGTGGATTGTTCAGAGTGGGCGTACGTCCTATGTTGCCAGTAAAAGGTGTGACATTTATAATGGGCAACGATATTGCCGGAGGAAAGGTGATACCCATATTGGAGGTATTGGATAAAAGTGACCAGTCTCTCTCCGAGGAGCTGGCACAGGGTTATCCAGATGTGTTCCCCGCTTGTGCTGTCACACGTGCTCAAGCACGACAAGTGGGTGAAGTGATAGATTTGTCGAACACGATTCTATTCAGAGAGTGTGACCCAGAGGATAGTTCGGGTGCTACCTCTGGTAAGCTGGTGCAGTCTGACCAACAGCCCAGAGAAAGGAAGAAGGATGTGGAACTTGTTGCTGAGGCAATACAGTTACCAGTTACTCGTGAGCAGCTGATCGCTAACCAACAGGTTGACATTAGCCTGGCTAAATGTTTTTCTAGTGTTGTCTCAGAGGAGGAGCTAAAGAAGAAGAACATGGCATATTTCATTGATGGTAATCTCCTCATGCGTAAATGGACATCCCATGTTGACGCTGGCGGAGATTGGAATGCCGTTTACCAAATAGTGATTCCTACAGCCTTTCGACAAAATGTTTTATCCCTCGCTCATGATCACCAGTGGTCCGGACATCTGGGAGTCACCAAGACTTATGATCGTGTTTTGCGACATTTCTTTTGGCCTGGCTTAAAACAAGATGTGGCTCGGTTCTGTCGGACTTGCCACACCTGTCAAGTAGTTGGGAAACCGAACCAGGTTATTTCCCCCGCGCCTCTTTGTCCCATACCGGCCATAGGTGAACCCTTCGAACATGTGATGGTTGATTGTGTTGGACCATTACCAAAAACAAAATCTGGTAACCAGTTTATGTTGACAATTATGTGTGTGCCACCAGGTACCCAGAGGCCATTCCTCTGCGAAGGATTACTGCTCCGGTGGTGAGTAAAGCGTTGATCAAATTCTTCTCAACTTTTGGGTTACCTAAGGTGATACAAACTGATCAGGTACGAATTTCCTTTCTAAACTTTTCAAACAAGTGTTAAAGTCCTTGTCAGTTACACACCGTGTGTCAAGCGCCGTATCACCCAGAGTCTCAGGGTGCGCTTGAACGTTGGCATCAGACCCTGAAGTCTATGCTCCGTAAATATTGCTTGGAATCTGAGAAAGATTGGGATGAGGGAGTTCCTCTAGTGTTGTTTGCTGTCCGTGAGACAGTACAGGAATCCCTAGGGTTCAGCCCAGCTGAACTGGTGTTTGGACACACCATGAGAGGACCTATGAAAGTCCTTAAGGATCAGTTTTTGTCACAAGAGTTGTGTGTGAAAGAAAATGTGTTGGACTACGTTAGTCGCTTTCGTGAGCGCCTACATGCTGCCTGTGCTCTAGCAAAGGAAGCGCTGTCTTCCTCACAGAAACGGATGAAACGACACTATGACACACAGGCTGTTTCTCGTTCACTGCAGCCAGGTGACCGAGTTCTTGTATTGTTGCCTGTGCCAGGAGCGTCATTGTCAGCACGTTTCTCTGGTCCTTATGTCATTGAAAAGAAACTAAGTGAAACTGACTACGTGATACAGACTCCTGATAGAAAGCGCCAATCTCGTGTGTGCCACGTTAACATGTTGAAGACATACCACACCAGACCCGTCACTCAGGTAGACAGTCCAGAGAAACTGGCCGAGTCGGCTGTCTCTATTGCTGCTACGGCTGTAGTGGGAAGTCATGTTAATGATGTGGACGGAGATGGTTTGGAGTTGCGCAATACTCAGCAGCAGTGTGCTAGATTGCCCAATTCAGAGATGCTGCTGTCTCTCCCGTCAAGCCTGATTCATTTAACGGACAGACAGTCAGATGATATTGTGAGACTATTACACAGCTTTCCATGTCTTTTTAATGATGTTCCTACATGTACAAATGTGTTAGAACATGACATTAATGTTGGAAACGCTGCACCTATCAAGCAACATCCTTATCGTGTCAACGTCGCTAAGAGAAAGATAATGAGGGGTGAGGGTCGGTTATTTGCTGGAGAATAACCTGGCTATGCCAAGTTCAAGTCCTTGGAGTTCTCCGTGCATTCTGGTTCCTAAACCTGATGGGACATCCAGATTATGTACGGACTATCGGAAGGTCAATGCTGTCACAGTGCCCGACTCGTTCCCGTTACCCAGACTGGATGACTGTATTGATACTGTTGGTGCTGCTACTTATGTAACCAAACTAGATCTTCTAAAGGTTACTGGCAGGTGCCGTTAACCCCACGTGCCTCCGACATCTCTGCCTTTGTGACCCCAGATCACTTCCTACAATATGCTGTTATGGCATTTGGGATGCGGAACGCACCAGCCACTTTCCAACGCCTGGTTAACACAGTATTGGCTGGAGTTCCTAATTGTAGTGCTTACCTTGATGATCTGGTAATTTATTCAACTGAGTGGTCTGATCATGTTAACACTCTAAGGGTAGTGTGTGAACGTCTAGCAACCGCTTCTCTAACCCTGAACTTAGCAAAGTGCGAGTTTGGGAAGGCCACTGTTACATTTTTACATTACATTTTAGTCATTTAGCAGACGCTCTTATCCAGAGCGACTTACAGGAGCAATTAGGGTTAAGTGTCTTGCTCAAGGGCACATTAACGTCATTTAGCAGACGCTCTTAGCCAGAGCGACTCACAAATTGGTGCGTTCACCCTATAGCCAGTGGGATAACCACTTTACAATTTGGGGGGGGTTAGAAGGAATACTTTATCCTATCCCAGGTATTCCTTAAAGAGGTGGGGGTTTCAAATGTCTCCGGAAGGTGGTGAGTGACTCCGCTGTCCTGGCGTCGTGAGGGAGCTTGTTCCACCATTGGGGTGCCAGAGCAGCGAACAGTTTTGACTGGGCTGAGCGGGAGCTATGCTTCCGCAGAGGAAGGGAGCCAGCAGGCCAGAGGTGGATGAACGCAATGCCCTCGTTTGGGTGTAGGGACTGATCAGAGCCTGAAGGTACAGAGGTGCCGTTCCCCTCACTGCTCCATAGGCAAGCACCATGGTCTTGTAGCGGATGCGAGCTTCAACTGGAAGCCAGTGGAGTGTGCGGAGGAGGGGGGTGACGTGAGAGAACTTGGGAAGGTTGAACACCAGACGGGCTGCGGCATTCTGGATGAGTTGTAGGGGTTTAATGGCACAGGCAGGGAGGCCAGCCAACAGCGAGTTGCAGTAGTCCAGACGGGAGATGACAAGTGCCTGGACCAGGACCTGCGCCGCTTCCTGTGTAAGGCAGGGTCGCACTCTCCGAATGTTGTAGAGCATGAACCTGCAGGAGCGGGTCACCGCCTTGATGTTGGCGGAGAACGACAGGGTGTTGTCCAGGGTCACGCCTAGGCTCTTCGCACTCTGGGAGGAGGACACAGCGGAGTTGTCAACCGTGATGGCGAGATCATGGAACGGGCAGTCCTTCCCGGGAGGAAGAGCAGCTCCGTCTTGCCAGGGGTTCAGCTTGAGGTGGTGATCCGTCATCCATACTGATATGTCTGCCAGACATGCAGAGATGCGATTCGCCACCTGGTTATCAGAAGGGGGAAAGGAGAAGATTAGTTGTGTATCGTCAGCGTAGCAATGATAGGAAAGGCCATGTGAGGATATGACAGAGCCAAGTGACTTGGTGTATAGGGAGAAAAGGAGAGGGCCTAGAACCGAGCCCTGGGGGACACCAGTGGTGAGAGCACGTGGTGCGGAGACAGCTTCCCGCCACGCCACTTGGTAGGAGCGACCTTTACGTATCTTGGTAAACAGGTCGGCCATGGTCAGGTGCGCCCTGTAGATGCCAAGGTCTCAGCTATAAACGCATTTCCCGCACCTACCACCAGAAGAGAGCTACGCCGTTTTTTAGGGATGGTTGGCTACTACCGTAGTTTCTGTAAAAATTTCTCTGCGGTAGTTGCTCCATTAACGGATTTGCTCAGTCCGGCGAGAAAATTTGTATGGTCTGAAGATTGTTGTACTGCTTTCAACACTGCTAAAGCACTCTTGTGTAGTACTCCTGTTCTTGCTGCGCCAGATTTTGAACGGCCGTTTAAACTGGAGGTAGATGCAAGTGCCAGAGGTGCTGGTGCTGTTCTACTGCAGCAAGACCAGAGTGGAGTGGACCATCCTGTCTGTTATTTTTCACGGAAATTTAACAAATGTCAGACAAACTATTCTACCATTGAACAAGAAGCTCTAGCTTTGTTGTTAGCTCTGCAGTACTTTGAAGTTTATGTTGGTTCCAGTGCATTACCAGTGATAGTGTATACTGACCATAACCCCTTAGTTTTTCTCCACCGGATGTACAACCAGAACCAACGCCTTATGCGTTGGGCACTTGTCGTGCAAAATTATAATTTGGAGATCCGCCACAAAAAGGGGTTGGATAATGTGTTGGCAGATGCTTTGTCTCGTGTGTAATGATCTAGGTTTTTTTTTGTTATCCCGATAGGATGATTTGTGAATTTGGGTGTTGTGATAGTACGTGTATCGCAAACCATTGTGGTTTGCTCTTTTAAGGGTGGGAGTGTTACGGATACAGGTATCCTGTGTTTTTGTGTGTTTCTCTCCTTCTGCCCTAATCACAGGTGTCCTGTATGTTCCTGATTGGTGGTCGTTGAGGTGTCTGCTGATTGGACCAATCAGTGAACATTCCTGTGCATTGCACCACCTGTTACTCGTTTGTTCAATCACACATCCCATTGTATAAAAACCAGTCTTGTGTTTGTTGAGAAAGAGAGAGACTTTTTCCGTATGTGAGTATGGACACTGTTGTGTCCTGTGTATTGTGTACTCACTAAGTTGCTGGTTACCCTGTTGGTAACTTTGTTAGAATCTATTTCTTTATGTGAGTGTGGATACTGTTGTGTCCTGTGTATTGTGTACGTACTTAATTGCTGATTACCCTGTTTGGTAGCTTTGTGTGTTTCTGGGAAAAGGGGAGTTTAAGCTAGTTGCCCTTGGGCGTACATTACCCGTAGGAAGAAAGCTGTCTAAAAACACTAGTTAGACCTGAGCGGACCACCCACTGTATTTTTGTATGGTAGCAGTAGCCTAGCGGTTCTTGAGGCAGGCAAGATCAGTTCAGGGGTGTTTTACACTATTGTTTCATTTCTTGGGTCCTGCTCAGCCCTTTTTCCCAAACCCTTACCGTGTGTTCTGAAATAAACCATGTGTGTTTGATGGTAGTTGTGTCCTATTTGTTCTCACTATTCCATGCCACACTCCTAATTTGCATAATTTATGTTACGGGTCTCATGTCCATCCACCCTAGACGTTTAGAGCCACGGGGTTCGTAACAGGTGTCCACATACTTCTGTATATACAGTGGCTTGCGAAAGTATTCACCCCCCTTGGCATTTTTCCTATTTTGTTGCCTTTTGGGGGTTTGTATAATTTGATTTACACAACATGCCTACCATTTTGAAGATGCAAAATATTTTTTCTTGTGAAACAAACAGAAAACTTGAGCGTGCATAACTATTCACCCCCCCAAAGTCAATACTTTGTAGAGCCACCTTTTGCAGAAATTACAGTTGCAAGTCTCTAGGGGTATGTCTCTATAAGCTTGGCACATCTAGCTACTGGGATGTTTGCCCATTCTTCAAGGCAAATCTGCTCCAGCTCCTTCAAGTTGGATGGGTTCCGCTGGTGTACAGCAATCTTTAAGTCATACCACAGATTCTCAATTGGATTGAGGTCTGGTCTTTGACTAGGCCATTCCAAGACATTTAAATGTTTCCCCTTAAACCACGAAAGTGTTGCTTTAGCAGTATGCTTAGGGTCATTGTCCTGCTGGAAGGTGAACCTCCGACGCAGTCTCAAATCTCTGGAAGACTGAAACAGGTTTCCCTCAAGAATTTTCCTGTATTTAGTGCCATCCATCATTCCTTCAATTCTGACCAGTTTCCCAGTCCTTGCCGATGAAAAACATCTCGGGGTGATGAGAGGTGTTGGATTTGCGCCAGACATAGCGTTTTCCTTGATGGCCAAAAAGCTCTGTTTTTGTCTCATCTGACCAGAGTACCTTCTTCCATATGTTTGGGGAGTCTCCCACATGGCTTTCGGCGAACACCAAAGGTGTTTGCTTATTTTTTTCTTTAAGCAATGGCTTTTTTCTGGCCACTCTTCCATAAAGCCCAGCTCTTTGGAGTGTACGGCTTAAATTGGACAGATACTTCAATCTCTGCCGTGGAGCTTTGCAGCTTCTACAGGGTTATCTTTGGTCTCTTTGTTGCCTCTCTGATTAATGCCCTCCTTGCCTGGTCCGTGAGTTTTGGTGGGCGGCCCTCTCTTGGCAGGTTTGTTGTGGTGCCATATTCTTTCAATTTTTTAATAATGGATTTAATGGTGCTCCGTGGGATGTTCAAAGTTTCTGATATTTTCTTATAACCCAACCCTGATCTGTACTTCTCCACAACTTTGTCCCTGACCTGTTTGGAGAGCTCCTTGGTCTTCATTGTGCCGCTTGCTTGGTGGTGCCCCTTGCTTAGTGGTGTTGCTGACTCTGGGGCCTTTCAGAACAGGTGTATATATACTGAGATCGTGTGACAGATCATGTGACACTTAGATTGCACACAGGTGGACTTTATTTAACTAATTATGTGACTTCTGAAGGTAATTGGTTGCACCAGATCTTATTTAGGGGCTTCATAGCAAAGGGGGTGAATACATTTGCACGCACCACATTTCCGTTATTTATTTAGTTCGAATTTTTTGAAACAAGTTATTTTTTTCATTTCACTTCACCAATGTGGACTATTTTGTGTATGTCCATTACAAGATATCCAAATAAAAATCAATTTAAATTACAGGTTGTAATTCAACAAAATAGGAAAAATGCCAAGGGGGATGAATACTTTTGCAAGTCACTGTATTATGGGCCCTCACCTCACGATCATTCATTCTTCTGTCTTTTCCACAGCAAGCGTAAAAGAAACACAGACCAGACAAGTAGATGCTCAATGGATTATGGTCACTGTAGTTAATTACCACGTTTTATGTGCTTAACTATGTAGAATATTGGCCTGTTGGAAACTACAACGCCGTACTACATCGCACAGCTCAGTTGGTAGTGCATGGCGCTTGCAACGCCAGGGTTGTGGGTTCGATTCCCACGGGGGGCCAGCATGAAAATGTATGCACTCACTAACTGTAAGTCGCTCTGGATAAGAGTGTCTGCTAAATGACTAAAATGTAAAAAAATTCAGCGAAACTGTGCAATGTGCGCATCGAGCTAACATTATTTTATTTTTTTAATGGAATTAAAATAATTGAACTGATGTTGGTCAATTAGTGGTTTAAAAACCGAAGTGGTTTCCTTCCGTTTTGTGCTTAGTGAACACAGCCCAGATGTAGCTGTGTAACACAGCCCTCACAGCAGGAAGAGATGGGATTAGTGTAACAACAGGTTTACTTCTGGACGAGTCATACGGAGGCAGACCAAGGAGGAACACAGTACAGTAACTGGACTAATCAATGTACTCACTCGCTATTGGCAGTAATACACTAATCAGGGCCGGTTGTTATTGGCTTATAGGTTTCGAGACAAGGGTAACTAACTTTTGAAGGAGAGTATCTCATCTTTTATCTGGACAGGCCAACTTCCTATCTCCTTCAGTACCACTTTACTGGACGCACACTTTTTACCCGAGTAGTTACAGGGTAATACCCATGTAAGTACTGTGTAATTACATTGCAGGTAGCGAGACAGTACTTTTTCACAACTATTATACCTGTTTTCAGCTTGCATGAATATAACCATGGCATTACTATAGTATATGGTCTATGGTGGGACCAACATTTCTATAACGTGACAAGATAATTACTGTATTGTACACCATCATGTCACACTACTTCCTGTACAACACTAGTTAAAGATTCACAAAACATGATAAGACTTGGGACAGAGCGGTCTTGCATCATATGCTCCTACTGTATATCACCTCTTATATGCTCCCTCTCTCATCCGTACACTTGTTCACACGCGTTCTGGAGTTGATTATAAATTCAGACTACGTATAGGGCATGTAGATCTTTTTAATTATAGATGACAGCCTTCTGTTCTGTACAGTACAGCCTTCATCAGTTCGTATAGTTAGTATGGTAGGAATACAGGAATTTGATTCATGGCTGATGATGCCGTTTTATTTAAAAGCAGCATGGACAGCCAGACTGTATTTCTCCTCCAGTAATGTATGTTCAACCGCTGTAAGTCGCTCTGGATAAGAGCGTCTGCTTAATGACTAAAAATGTAAAAATGGTGTCATTTATAATGAGCCGTTTTAGTGGGTTTTTTGTTCCCACTGCTCAGATGGAGAGGAAAGTTACTCCTCTTTGAAAACATCCAAATTAAAAGGGAAGATTGTAGGGATTAAATTACTTTCAACACTTCTATACAAACAATGAAAATGAAAAAAACAAGGAGGCAGAGATGCAAAAATACATACATTTCGGCTTCTACTCCTTTATCAGTCATGTACAAACTAATTAAGAACAGACACATACTTAAGAAGACGCACCTGTGCGTCTTGTTACCTGCACCTGTTGCACCTGTGACAGGTGCGTCTTAAGTATGTGTCTCCTCTTAATTAGTTTGTACAGCACTGATGAAGGTGTGTTACGAACCCCGTGGCTTTAAACGTCTAGGGTGGATGGAGAAGAGACCCGTAACATAATTCATGCAAATTAGAATCGTGACATGGAACAGTGAGAACAAAAACTACACGACAACCATAAACTACCGTCAAACATAAAAGGTTTATTTTTGAACACAGGTTTGGAAAAAGGGCTGAGCAGGACCCAAGAAATGAAACAATAGTGTAAAACACCCCTAAACTGATCTTGCCTGCCTCAAGAACCGCTAAGCTACTGCTAATCATACAAAAGTACAGTGGGTGGTCCGCTCAGGTCTAACTAGTGTTTTTAGACAGTTTTCTTCCTACGGGTAATGTACGCCCAAGGGCAACTTGCTTAAATTCCCCTTTTCCCAGAAACACACAAAGTTACCAAACAGAGTAACCAGCAAATGAGTGAGTACACAAAACACAGGACACCACAGTATCCATACTCACATACGAAAAATAGTCTAACAAAATTACCAAACAGAGTAACCAGCAACTTAGTGAGTAAACAAAACACAGGACACCACAGTATCCATACTCACATACGAAAAATAGTCTCTAACAAAATTACCAACTTTCCGGCTTTTAAACAATGGGATGTGTGATTGAAAAACCAGAAACAGGTGGTGCAATGCAGAGGAATGTTCACTGATTGGTCCACCTTAGCAATCAGCAGACACCCCAACGACCACCAATCAGGAACATACAGGACACCTGTGATTAGGGCAGAAGGAGAGGAAAAACACAAAAAGACACAGGATACCTGTATCCGTAACACTCCCACCCTTAAAAGAGCAAACCACAATGGTTTGCGACACACGTACCATCACAACACCCAAAATTCAAAGATCAACAGCATCCTGACGGGATAAAAAAAAAAAAAACTAGATCATTAAACACGAGACAAAGCATCTGCCAACACATTATCCGACCCCTTTTTGTGGCGGATTAAAAAGGCATGGAAAGCTGTGTAATAGTCTCACAATATTATCTGACTGTCCGTCCGTTAAATGAATCAGGCTTGACGGGAGAGACAGCAGCATCTCTGAATTGGGCAATCTAGCACACTGCTGCTGAGTATTGCGCAACTCCAAACCATCTCCGTCCACATCATTAACATGACCTCCCACTACAGCCGTAGCAGCAATAGAGACAGCCGACTCGGCCAGTTTCTCTGGACAGTCTATCTGAGTGACGGGTCTGGTGTGGTATGTCTTCAACATGTTAACGTGGCACACACGAGATTGCCGTTTTCTATCAGGAGTCTGTATCACGTAGTCAGTTTCACTTAGTTTCTTTTCAATTACATAAGAACCATAGAAACGTGCTGACAATGACGCTCCTGGCACCGGCAACAATACAAGAACTTGGTCACCTGGCTGCAGTGAACGAGAAACAGCCTGTGTGTCATAGTGTCGTTTCAGCCGTCTCTGTGAGGAAGACAGCGCTTCCTTTGCTAGAGCACAGGCACCATGTAGGCGCTCACGAAAGCGACTAACGTAGTCCAACACATTTTCTTTCACACACAACTCTTGTGATAAAAACTGATCCTTAAGGACTTTCATAGGTCCTCTCATGGTGTGTCCAAACACCAGTTCAGCTGGGCTGAACCCTTAGGATTCCTTTACTGTCTCATGGACAGCAAACAAAACTAGAGGAACTCCCTCATCCCATTCCTTTTCAGATTCCAAACAATATTTACGGAGCATAGACTTCAGTGTCTGATGCCAATGTTCAAGCGCACCCTGAGACTCTGGGTGATATGCGCTTGACACACAGTGTGTAACTGACAAGGATTTTAACACTTGTTTGAAAAGTTTAGAAAGGTAATTTGTACCCTGATCAGTTTGTATCACCTTAGGTAACCCAAAAGTTGAGAAGAATTTGATCAACGCTTTACTCACCACCGGAGCAGTAATCCTTCGCAGAGGAATGGCCTCTGGGTACCTGGTGGCCACACACATAATCGTCAACATAAACTGGTTCCCAGATTTTGTCTTTGGTAATGGTCCAACACAATCAACCATCACATGTTCGAATGGTTCACCTATGGCCGGTATGGGACAAAGAGGCGCGGGGGAAATAACCTGGTTCGGTTTCCCAGTTACTTGACAGGTGTGGCAAGTCCGACAGAACTGAGCCACATCTTGTTTTAAACCAGGCCAAAAGAAATGTCGCAAAACTCGATCATAAGTCTTGGTGACTCCCAGATGTCCGGACCACTGGTGATCATGAGCGAGGGATAAAACATTTTGTCGAAAGGCTGTAGGAATCACTATTTGGTAAACAGCATTCCAATCTCCGCCAGCGTCAACATGGGATGTCCATTTACGCATGAGGAGATTACCATCAATGAAGTATGCCATGTTTTTCTTCTTTAGCTCCTCCTCTGAGACAACACTAGAAAAACATTTAGCCAGGCTAATGTCAACCTTTTGGTTAGCGATCAGCTGCTCACGAGTGACTGGTAACTGTATTGCCTCAGCAACAATTTCCACATCCTTCTTTCTTTCTCTGGACTGTTGGTCAGACTGCACCAGCTTACCAGAGGTAGCACCCAAACTATCCTCTGGGTCACACTCTCTGAATAGAATCGTGTTCGACAAATCTATCACTTCACCCACTTGTCGTGCTTGAGCACGTGTGACAGCACAAGCGGGGAACACATCTGGATAACCCTGTGCCAGCTCCTCGGAGAGAGACTGGTCACTTTCATCCAATACCTCCAATACGGGTATCACCTTTCCTCCGGCAATATCGTTGCTCATTATAAATGTCACACCTTTTACTGGCAACATAGGACGTACGCCAACTCTGAACACTCCACTGACTAACTCAGAGTGTACGTTCACAAAGTGCAATGGCACTGGGACGAATCCCATTTCAATTCCTTGTACTAACACACTGGAACCACAATATGTATTATTGGACAAGGGCAACACATCAGATAGTATGAACGACTGCGCCGCACCAGTATCTCTGAGGATTCTAACTGGACGCTGAGACGCTTCGTCATCTGATATAGAAACAAACCCCTCAAAAATGAACGGTTCATAACTGTGATCTGGGACAGGGACTTTCAAACCACATTCACTATGAGGCCCCTGTCTTGATTCCGGCCTTACAACCGTACAAATCAGCCCAACACCCGTTGGCGGCCTGGCGTGCTGAGGCATCCCCTGTTTGCGTTTTAGCAGAAAGCAATCATTAACCATATGTCCCACCTTATGACAATAGAAACAGTGACGCACATATTTTGGGCGTGCTGGATGTACTGCTGGTCGACTAGGACTAAAAGTTAGCAACTCTGCGGCCCTGTACGAGCCGAAAACACGCTCTTATGCGTCAACACAAACTCGTCTGCCAATACAGACACTTCCGACAGTGAGGATACTTTCTGTTCGTTCAGATAAACTACAATGCATTCGGGTAAGCAATTTTTAAACTCTTCTAACAAGATTAACTCCCGTAGAGAGTTAAAATCAGTTACCTTACTAGCACTGTGCCATTTGTCAAACAGATTTCCTTTGTCTCTAGCAAACTCCACATAAGTCTGAGTAGAAGCCTTTTTATGAGACATAAATCTCTGTCGATATGCCTCAGGAACAAGCTCATAGGCACGAAGAACAGTAGCTTTGACCACGTCATAATTCAAGCTGTCTTCAAGAGGTAGCGCTGACAGAACCTCTTGGGCTTTACCTGTTAATTTACACTGAAGTAATAGGCACCATACCTCTTCGGGCCATTTCAATGCTGCCGCTATACGTTCAAAAACAATGAAATAGGAATCAACCTCTGACTCCCTAAACACAGGTACCAAGGTGATCTGTCTACTAATATCAAAAGTAGCAGACGACACAGCTGGTGAGGACGGCTCACTAGAAGACATAGTATGAGCAGAGACTAACCTCGCTGTTTCTGCCTCTAGTTCCATTTTACGCATCTCCAGTTCCATCTTACGCGTCTCCTGTTCTGCCTCTAGTTCCATCTTACGCGTCTCCTGTTCTTGATCAAGCCTACGCGTCTCCAGTTCCATCTTACGCGTCTCCTGTTCTTGATCAAGCCTACGCGTCTCCAGTTCCATCTTACGCGTCTCCAGTTCCTGATCAAGCCTACGCGTTTCCAGCTTGTCTTGCCTGATCTGTGCTCGCTCTTCCGCCTCCATTTGGAGCAGTGTCGAGCGGACATCCATCCTGGCATCACTGTCAGTCAGTGGGGAGAGTGGGTCAAAACGGGGCAATGTGGCTGGAGCCTTAGCCTCGTCCTCAGACACCGATGGGCTTACAGGAGCAGCAACCACATCCCCTACAGGAGCAGCAGGGTCCGGCGGCGGTAATTCAAGCACTCGCTCGTTCAATAATATCTCTAACACTGCTTTCCTAACTTCTGCTTTCACTAAAACCCTTGATATGGGTACAGAAAAGTGGTCAGCCAAAGCCTGTAGATCCACTCTACGGCAATTCTCAAAAACCTCCCACGTAGGGTTTTCCAAAAATGCATCCAACTCAAAAGTAGCCATCCTAAACTAGCAACACGAGCCGACGAATACTGAACACAAAAAAAACAGGTAGTTACAGCTGCCAAGCTCAACACTGAACCAGACACTAACTAATTTGCATGAGTATCAATGAGATAGAGCCCAGACGAGCCCCCACATTATGTTACGAACCCCGTGGCTTTAAACATCTAGGGTGGATGGAGAAGAGACCCGTAACATAATTCATGCAAATTAGAATCGTGACATGGAACAGTGAGAACAAAAACTACACAACAACCATAAACTACCGTCAAACATAAAAGGTTTATTTTTGAACACACGGTAAAGGTTTGGGAAAAAGGGCTGAGCAGGACCCAAGAAATGAAACAATAGTGTAAAACACCCCTAAACTGATCTTGCCTGCCTCAAGAACCGCTAAGCTACTGCTAATCATACAAAAGTACAGTGGGTGGTCCGCTCAGGTCTAACTAGTGTTTTTAGACAGTTTTCTTCCTACGGGTAATGTACGCCCAAGGGCAACTTGCTTAAATTCCCCTTTTCCCAGAAACACACAAAGTTACCAAACAGAGTAACCAGCAAATGAGTGAGTACACAAAACACCACAGTATCCATACTCACATACGAAAAATAGTCTAACAAAGTTACCAAACAGAGTAACCAGCAACTTAGTGAGTAAACAAAACACAGGACACCACAGTATCCATACTCACATACGAAAAATAGTCTCTAACAAAATTACCAACTTTCCGGCTTTTAAACAATGGGATGTGTGATTGAAAAACCAGAAACAGGTGGTGCAATGCAGAGGAATGTTCACTGATTGGTCCACCTTAGCAATCAGCAGACACCCCAACGACCACCAATCAGGAACATACAGGACACCTGTGATTAGGGCAGAAGGAGAGGAAAAACAAAAAAAGACACAGGATACCTGTATCCGTAACAAGGTGTAAAAGCCGAAATGTATGCTGTTTTTTTGTTTAGCACTTTGCACTTTCCCCGTTTTGCATTCCTTAGAGCATGGATTAAAAAAATATGCATCTCGGCCTCCTTGTTTTTTTTATTTTTCGTGGTTTGAACTGAGATATTTTTTCTCACACGCACCATTCATTCTAGCCTGAGTGCAAACGTTCAACACTTCTATTCAGGAACAGATTGTGTAAGATTTAAAGAATGATGTCAGGTTCTGCTCTTTTTACCAACATGTCAAGCTCATATAAAAATAATATCAAGATGAAGTTGTTTAACTCATCCACACTAATATTTCCCCAGTTGTTATACTAGTACAGTGATAGACTAGAGCCTAGGGAATTGGAGTGTTGAAGGCCCAATGCTGCGTTTTTATTTCAATATCAAATCATTTCTAGGTAACATTTAAGTTCCTTACTGTGATTGTTTTAAATTAAAATGGTAAAAAAAAAGAAACAAAAATAGCTTCTTAGCAAGAGCAATGTCTCAAGCAAGAATTTAGCTAGGAAAAATCTTGCTTGAGTGGTCTGAGTGGGGAGAGGAAAACGGAAAACTTCCTGTTATTGGCAGAGAGATTTGTAACTCTTTCTTATTGGTCTATTAACTAAATTACCACCTGGTGATGTCACCAGGCAGGCCAAAACTCCATCCCACCAAAACAGGCTAACATTCCAGACGGTCTTTTCAAAGAGCTCTTACACTAAAAGGGTATTATCATAATTTTCACTTTTTCACAGTATTATTGTCACGACTTCCTCCGAAGCTGCCTCCCCTTCTTGTTCGGGCAGGCTTCGGCGTTCATCGTCACCGGCCTTCTAGCCACTGCCGCTCCATATCTCATAATTCCATTTGTCTTGTCTTGTCAGTTACACACACCTGGTTCATATTCCCCTCATTAGTACATGTATAAGTGTTCCCTCTGCCCCCTTATCCTTGTGGGTGATTGTTTCATGTGAGATGAGTGTTAAACGACTGGGCCTTTAACCATCACACTCATACCCTTGTCTGTTTGGAGCCCTGAGATGTACAGTATAATAATATAACACACACACACACAGACAATGTTCTCCCAGTGATGTGAGCCATGTTGTCTACTCTACTGGGGGCCAGTATGAAAATTTTTTTTTGTATAATGTATGCACTCACTAACTGTAAGTCGCTCTGGATAAGAGCGTCTGCTAAATGACAAAAATTTTAATGTAAATGTAATGTACAAGGCTACCATATTGTCTACTGTACATATTGTCTATTCTAAGGCGCCTGTCTGTTCTGGCCTGCAGGCATAGAGCTGTGATCAGCCTCTTCTCTCTGTGTGTTAGCTTGTCTGTTCTGGCCTGTAGGCATATAGCTGTGATCAGCCTCTTCTCTCTGTGTGTTAGCTTGTCTGTTCTGGCCTGCAGGCATAGAGCTGTGATCGGCCTCCTCTCTGTGTGTAACCAGGAGGTGCTGCTATTCCTATCATTCCTAATCATCAGGGTGAGATACGGGTTAGGGTCTCTCAGCTATTGTTTACACAGTGTTTTATTTGTTCTGCTCTGCCTGCATTATACAGCAGTAGGCAGGCAGGCTTCAGTGTATTTTGGTACTAAGACTCCAAAGGAAATATTGAGTTTTTAGAGACAATTTGTTCCTGTTATTGGAAAATTGGCTAGTACCTATGAATAATTTTTCACTGCAGGGCATTTTTTTGTATCCCTAAATAAAGCACAATTTCAAAATAAGTGTTATGTTCCATATGTTTGGGAAAACTGCAGGGGGTAAGAGGGTGTTTTCCCACTGTCTTATTGTTCATGGTAAATAGTCTTATTTCCTAGATGTTACTCATTCCCACATCACTTCCATACGTTACTGTCTGTATATTCTCAGAATGTGTACTGTACCTTGTGTTCCTCGACATCTAGCTATAGAGAGTCTGTTTCCTCCATCTGTTTGTGTGCACGCGTGTGCAGGAAACATTCTCAGGATATATATGTGCATTCTGGCAGCTGCACATATAGGGGGTAAAACCTATTAGTCTTCCCCTGGTTTATCACATACATACTGTTCAGTATAACACATACATACTGTTCAGTATATCACATACATACTGTTCAGTATATCACATACATACTGTTCAGTATATCACATACATAATGTTCAGTATATCACATACATACTGTTCAGTATAACACTTACATACTGTTCAGTATAACACATACATACTGTTCAGTATATCACATACATACTGTTCAGTATATCACATACATACTGTTCAGTATATCACATACATAATGTTCAGTATATCACATACATACTGTTCAGTATAACACTTACATACTGTTCAGTATAACACATACATACTGTTCAGTATATCACATACATACTGTTCAGTATATCACATACATACTGTTCAGTATATCACATACATACTGTTCAGTATAACACATACATACTGTTCAGTATATCACATACATACTGTTCAGAATATCACATACATACTGTTCAGTATATCACATACATACTGTTCAGTATATCACATACATACTGTTTAGTATATCACATAGGCCCTCCATGGAATAGTATACTGCTCCTAACCCAGTTTCTGTTCAGCTATAATAACAATTGTGGTACTCAATCACCTTTGAAATGTGATCAGTGCAGAATTTGAATGGAAAGGTAACTATTATTTTTGTAAAGAGTAGGGTTCAGGTCGTTAAAGTCTCATAGGTATATTTTGGTTAATTTGCCTTTAGTATAGTCAGAGCACCCCACCCCTTCCCTCCACATACAGATTAATAATTAGGATGCCCCCAGCAGTCTCGGTAGTATCTACTCTAGCTCCCATCACAGATTCATGCTACCTTCGTTAGCATTCAGCCCTGTTGTATTCTCTAAAACACATTGGAATTCCCAACATAGCTAATGGCGCTAGAGTTGTACATACAGTAACTCATTAGCGGAGATAGATAAGCCTGTTCTAAGTGTGTTACTCTGCTCTCTCCTCCTTTCCTCTCCTATCCACCCTACCCTGCCACGGGTTCCCAGGCTGAGCTAGGCTGCATCCTTAATGGCACCCTATTCCCTACATAGTGCACTACTATGGGCCCTGGTCAAAAGTAGTGAACTACACTGCTCAAAAAAATAAAGGGAACACTTAAACAACACAATGTAACTCCAAGTCAATCACACTTCTGTGAAATCAAAACTGTCCACTTAGGAAGCAACACTGATTGACAATAAATGTCACATGCTGTTGTGCAAATGGAATAGACAACAGGTGGAAATTACAGGCAATTAGCAAGACACCCCCAATAAAGAAGTGGTTTTGCAGGTGGTGACCACAGACCACTTCTCAGTTCCTATGCTTCCTGGCTGATGTTTGGTCACTTTTGAATGCTGGCGGTGCTCAGACCCCTTGTGAGACCATATGCTGGTGCGGTAGGCCCTGGGTTCCTCCTAATGCAAGACAATGCTAGACCTCATGTGGCTGGAGTGTGTCAGCAGTTCCTGCAAGAGGAAGGCATTGATGCTATGGACTGGCCCGCCCGTTCCCCAGACCTGAATCCAATTGAGCACATCTGGGACATCATGTCTCGCTTTATCCACCAACGCCACGTTGCACCACAGACTGTGGAGCATGCCCAGGCGTTGTAGGGAGGTCATACAGGCACGTGGAGGCCACACACAATACTGAGCCTCATTTTGACTTGTTTTAAGGACATTACATCAAAGTTGGATCAGCCTGTAGTGTGGTTTTCCACTTTTTGAGGGTGACTCCAAATCCAGACCTCCATGGGTTGATAAATTTGATTTCCATTGATCATTTTTGTGTGATTTTGTTGTCAGCACATTCAACTATGTAAAGAAAAAAGTATTTAGTAAGATTATTTCATTCATTCAGATCTAGGATGTGTTATTTTAGTGTTCCCTTTATTTTTTTGAGCAGTGTATATAGGGAATAGGGCGTAATTTGGGGCGCAATCCTAGTCTCTATCTAACAGCAGCTGAACATTTTCTCTTAAACTAAAGGGACATTTATCATCCCCAGGGATTTGATTAGAGGCAGGAGATAAGACTTTAACCCCCTTGTTTTAAGCCTGAGAGGGTGAGGGATGGAGGTAGGAGATGTATAGCCGTGGGACCAGAGATTGGTGATAATGTAATGTATAGTGTAGCACCAGGTTGCGTGTCAGAGCCCAGGGGACGGGAACCAAAATGAAGTTGTTGAATGTCCAGTGTCCTCTGGGGAATGTGTAACTTGTTGCACGCACATAGACTCTCACTGTTCAATTTAGGTGATGGAGGTTTCGGTGTGTTTACGGACTGGGAAAGATGAGGGTTCTCTCTCTACTGTATTGTGTCGGACTCTGAAGTCATTTCTATTGAATGGGCATCCATAGATGCATGAGCATTGTTATTCCTCGTGCTCTCAGAATGGGGGACGTTTTAAGGGATACTGAGATATTTTACTTACCCAGAGTCAGATGACCTCATGGACCCATTTTTATGTCTCTGTGTGCAGTATGAAGGAAGTTAGTGGTAGTTTCACAAGCCAATACTAACTAGCATTAGCGCAATGACTGGAAGTCTACAGGTACAGTAGCATTGCTCGCAGTATCCTTTTAACTACGTATAAGATGATGTAAAGTTGAATCCATGTTTCCTTTGTGTTGTCAAGCATGATGTGAATTGACATAAGGCAAGTACTACTACTATGACCAAGATGAGTTGTGTGTTTCCCCATTCATATCTCATGATTTAGTATTCGATTTAGTATTCATGAGGGCCCATAATACAGTGCCTTGCAAAAGTATTCATCCCCCTTGGCGTTTTTCCTATTTTGTTGCATTACAACCTGTAATTTAAATTGATTTTTATTTGGATTTCATGTAATGGACATAAACAAAATAGTCCAAATTGGTGAAGTGAAATGAAAAATAAAGTCCACCTGTGTGCAATCTAAGTGTCACATGATCTGTCACATGATCTCAGTATATATACACCTGTTCTGAAATGCCCCAGAGTCATCGGCAGGGACTGGGAAACTGGTCAGAATTGAAGGAATGATGGATGGCGCTAAATACAGGGAAAGTCTTGAGGGAAACCTGTTTCAGTCATCCAGACATTTGAGACTGGGACGGAGGTTCACCTTCCAGCAGGACAATGACCCCTCAATCCAATTGAGAATCTGTGGTATGACTTAAAGATTACTGTACTCCAGCGGAACCCATCCAACTTGAAGGAGCTGGAGCAGTTTTGCTCCAGCTCCTTCAGTGGCTAGATGTGCCAAGCTTATAGAGACATACCCCAAGATACTTGCAGCTGTAATTGCTGCAAAAGGTGGCTCTACAAAGTATTTACTTTGGGGGGGTGAATAGTTATGCATGCTCAAGTTTTCAGTTTTTTTGTCTTAGTTCTTGTTTGTTTCACACACAAAAAATATTTTGCATCTTCAAAGTGGTAGGTATGTTGTGTAAATCAAATGATACAAACCCCCCAAAAATCCATTTTAATTCCAGGTTGTAAGGCAACAAAATAGGAAAAATGCCAAGGGGGGTGAATACTTTCACAAGCCACTGTATCTGGCCCTCTGCCCTCCCTAAATCGTGGCATTGAATGTTTCAGCAGACTTTTAGCCCTCCATAACTGCCTACGAGACTATTGCAGCTCTGTGGGTGTAACATTTATTGACAATTTTGATACCTTCTGGAAACAAAGCTTGTTTTATAAGGAGGATGGTGTCGTGATGTGACTTATTTTAATGTATGACTGTTATTTATCGAATCACCTACAGTGGGGAAAAAAGTATTTAGTCAGCCACCAATTGTGCAAGTTCTCCCACTTAAAAAGATGAGAGAGGCCTGTAATTTTCATCATAGGTACACGTCAACTATGACAGACAAATTGAGATTTTTTTTCTCCAGAAAATCACATTGTAGGATTTTTTATGAATTTATTTGCAAATTATGGTGGAAAATAAGTATTTGGTCACCTACAAACAAGCAAGATTTCTGGCTCTCACAGACCTGTAACTTCTTCTTTAAGAGGCTCCTCTGTCCTCCACTTGTTACCTGTATTAATGGCACCTGTTTGAACTTGTTATCAGTATAAAATACACCTGTCCACAACCTCAAACAGTCACACTCCAAACTCCACTATGGCCAAGACCAAAGAGCTGTCAAAGGACACCAGAAACAAAATTGTAGACCTGCACCAGGCTGGGAAGACTGAATCTGCAATAGGTAAGCAGCTTGGTTTGAAGAAATCAACTGTGGGAGCAATTATTAGGAAATGGAAGACATACAAGACCACTGATAATCTCCCTCGATCTGGGGCTCCACGCAAGATCTCACCCCGTGGGGTCAAAATGATCACAAGGGGGGACCTAGTGAATGACCTGCAGAGAGCTGGGACCAGAGCGTGTCCCTCTGCTTAAGCCAGTACATGTCCAGGCCCGTCTGAAGTTTGCTAGAGTGCATTTGGATGATCCAGAAGAGGATTGGAAGAATGTCAGATGAAACCAAAATAGAACTTTTTGGTAAAAACTCAACTCGTCGTGTTTGGAGGACAAAGAATGCTGAGTTGCATCCAAAGAACACCATACCTACTGTGAAGCATGGGGGTGGAAACATTATGCTTTGGGGCTGTTTTTCTGCAAAGGGACCAGGACGACTGATCCGTGTAAAGGAAAGAATGAATGGGGCCATGTATCATGAGATTTTGAGTGAAAACCTCCTTCCATCAGCAAGGGCATTGAAGATTAAACGTGGCTGGGTCTTTCAGCATGACAATGATCCCAAACACACCGCCCGGGGCAACGAAGGAGTGGCTTTGTAAGAAGCATTTCAAGGTCCTGGAGTGGCCTAGCCAGTCTCCAGATCTCAACCCCATAGAAAATCTTTGGAGGGAGTTGAAAGTCCGTGTTGCCCAGCGACAGCCCCAAAACATCACTGCTCTAGAGGAGATCTGCATGGAGGAATGGGCCAAAATACCAGCAACAGTGTGTGAAAACCTTGTGAAGACTTACAGAAAACGTTTGACCTGTGTCATTGCCAACAAAGGGTATATAACAAAGTATTGAGAAACTTTTGTTATTGACCAAATACTTATTTTCCACCATAATTTGCAAATAAATTCATTAAAAGTCCTACAATGTGATTTTCTGGGAAAGAAATTCTCATTTTGTCTGTCATAGTTGACGTGTACCTATGATGAAAATTACACGCCTCTCTCATCTTTTTAAGTGGGAGAACTTGCACAATTGGTGGCTGACTTTTTTCCCCCACTGTGTTAACTGGTTTTTCATTTCTCCCTGGCCCTTCATTGATGTTACTGAGAGTGGAGAGCTGGAGAATGTACATATCTGGTTTCCCAGGCAGGTGGAAATGTATACTGTTTTGTTACTGATAGAGAGTAGAAATCAGAAATCACTTCGGAATAAGTCTCTGGATAAAAGGCAAGGATGGAAAACAGCTGGACTGCAGCCTCCAAGGACTGAAGCTGTGCACCTCTGATCTACTCCCACACACCACAGGAACACACAGTACAGTAGTAGTTACAATAGCAGTGTGTGTGGGGTGACATTGGAAAGGGATCCTGAGACAGAGGCTGAGTCCCAAATGGCACTCTGTTCCCTATATATTGCACTACTTTTCATCATGAAAAGGACTGGTTAAAAGTAGTCCTCTGTATTGGGTGCCATTTGGGAAGAAGTAAGAGAGCGATATGTTGGATGAGTGATTTATCTCTCAGGCCCAGGCTATAGATGAGAATCCCCACACTAGCTACTTCATTTTGTACCTCCCTCTGTCATGCAAATTATCTACAGCTAGACACGCTTTCATTATGAATTATTTCCAGTTCAATACTCTAATGACACCCGCCCTCTACCGCACACACAAAGGGTGCGAATGCACGCGCATTCACACACACACACGTGCACACACACACTCTGCACAGTCTTACAGATGTGTCAGTGACATCTCTGTTGAGGGGCGAACAGTGTGAGAGTGGGAGTTACAGGGTCCTTACCTGGAGAGGATGGAGATTTGCCCTTGAAGAAATCAATGATCTGAACAGGTTGGATCACTTATTTATCCAATCCTTTTAATGAAGTGGTCAGGAAAAACTCCTAAGGGAAACAGCCAGTGCTCTTGAGTTTCCCTGTCTGGTGTTGAGTGGGACTGACTGACTGGGACATTAGAGCCAGTGACTAATAACACTTGTGAGTGCAGACAGACAGACTGAGTGTGAAGATGTTTATCATGTCATTAATTTCCCATTAGGATTCCCAGCAGGTCTGACTCTAGCTGGAGATATGAATGAGCAAGTAACACTGGCTGTTGACAAGTGATCACCACCAATTCATCCTGATGCTTCACCACGCTATCAAGAGGACCAGAGCAGAGTAGGCTGAATGCTCCTCCTCAACATTGACAGAGGTGTTAAAAGTGACATGGCTTGCTTTATGCATAATAATTCTAATTCTAATTCTTTGGTTTTATGAGCTCATTACATGATGGTGTAAAGCTGATGCATTGAAATTAATTTAGGATGATTTTATCGTAACATAGCTTTTTATTTTTATTCTAGGGTACCTAGAGTTTTCTCAACTCCAGTGTTCCAGACAATGATAGGATGGTTGTGTAAGGTTTGTGACAGCCAAACCCTCAGATCGTGATACCCTTCAAGCATTAGGCAGGGTAGGCACAGTTCCTGTCCTGCTGTGCCAACTGAAGATAGAACAAATACTAAATAGAGCTCTTACAACTCCCTATTCTCAACAATGAATCACAAATAATGTACACAATACATTTCTATCTGAACACTCTGAACTGTTCTGTCTCACGCATTGATAATCCCAAGGTAGGACATCACAATGGGAAACGTCTTTCACACAAAGAAAGAGAGAGGGAGAAAGAGATAGGTAGAGAGAGAGGTAGAAAGAGAGAGAGGTATGGCTGATTCAGACTGGGCTGGCTGGTTGCCTGCTGTCTAGCTTTCTCTCTCTCTGTATCTCCCCATCTCTTCCCTCTCACTCACTATCTCTCCCTCCTTCCTAGCGCGCCATCTTTCTCCTTCCCTCTCACTCCTTCCTAGCTCTCTCTCTCTCCCTCCCTCTCCCCTCTCGTTCTGATGTGTTTAATTATGACAGTCTTCTGGATGCAGCTCTACTGAGATGGTCCTCAGAGGAAACCATACTGGTTTAAAAAGTACATACATTTCTTTCTTCTTTCGTCTAGCTGATTCACTTCTTCATCTTATTATTCCTCCTGAGAATTGCTTTTTTTCTCTCTCTCTGATGCTTACGTCATGTTGCTGTCGTTTGCATTTTCTTAATCTATTAGGGGCGGCAGAAAGGTTGAGAAATGCGTACAGTACTTGCATGCTGGTTGATATGTTGATGAGTGATGTTCAACTTTTGAGAATGTTTCCCCCCCTGTAATTACAGTATGATTAATCCTAGTGATTAAAATCTAGATCAAACGTTACCCTCTGTTGTTGTTTTTGGTTTCTCTAGGTTTAGGTTTGGAAGGCTTGTCTAATTGTAGTTCTGTTGGACTGTTAGAGGACTGCAGTATTGGCAGTGTACACACACACGCGCGCACACACACACATTAACCCCCACCTTAGTTGGCAGACCCTCTGTGGTTGAGTGGGAGCTGTCGTAGTGTCCTAAATGACTTTGCCGTGGGGTACCACAGGAAAACAGAGGGGTGCATTGGCATAACTATACGCTAGGACCATAGCCTTTGGGTTTTGATTGCAAAGGAATTTAGCCTGCAAAAATAATATGTTTATCATACATTTTCATCTAAATTCGATTAATTATTCAATGGTGCAGTGTGTGCACCCACTGTTTTGCTATTAATATAACTTATATTTATTTTCTCAGTGATAATCCCAAGAGTGTTTTTGGTGATATGCACTGTGCAGGACAAATGTCTGTAGAATCTGAATGTTGCTGATCAGAAAAAAAAGGCTGTTCTTGGAAAGCAACTCCAGGGTTTTCTGGATGTTATTTTAGTGTTATGGATCGATTTCCAGGACATGAGTGATGTCTTCATTTGTACTGTAGACCGGAATTGAGGTTCTTTGTTGCCAGCTTTTGCCAGTTTTCATTATATCCTTGGCATCTGTTGTGTTTATGGTGTATTACTTCAGAGGAATGGCAGCAAGCGAGCAGCAGTCTAGCTACTGCTCTACTGTTAGAAACGGAACATCTTACTTCCTCTGTCTGCCAAAACCTGGATTGAACTCACAGTAGAGCATGCACGCACACACATGCCCACACCTTCACAAAAAGAGAAAACTCATTTATGCTTCTTATTCAGACTGGGGCTTGCTTGGCCAACCAGTGTGAGTGTGCAATCAGTTCACTGCCTTCTATTTCGCTGCAGAAACAGAGCGCTGCAGAAACACCGCTTCAGGGGAAGTGATAGCAATCATTTCAATAATGACGATGACGACTGTGATGGAAAATAAATTGAAAAAAAAAACGTACCCCCGAGTAACAGTTTCTACATTTTCCAAAAATATTCTAAAAATGAGTTCAGTTTCTCTGCTTGCTCTCGCTCTTTCTTTCCCTCGCTCTCTCTGTCTCCCCTCTCCCACCCCCTCCCTCTCTCCTTTCTCAGGCGTTCGCTTTCAGTCTATCTGACAGATATGGCATAGCCAATGATCTCATTATGCAATTATATTGAGCTAATATGAATATATTGCTATGATATGCAGAGCAGATACCCTTATCAGGGACAATTTGCATATGTTACATTTAGCTCTGCATATGCATGTAGACAGGATGCAGACTGGAGCTGTTGTCACATCTCCTCCCGTTGCTCCCCTCCGGCGCTCTGATTCGCCGGTCTACTGAGCCACCGGTCTGAGAGCACCACCTCGGCAACACCGGAATGGAAACCCAACGCACCCTAATCACCTCCAGCGCACCTGCACCTCATCATCTCATCACCACCCCTATTTAGCCCTGGACTGTTCTGTATGATGTTGTGTGTGATTGTTAAGCTTCGTGTCATTTACTCTATGTTTGTTATTTCTCTTTCTCATTGTTAAGTAAAGCTTGACCTTGTTAATTCCTGCATCTGCGTCCTGCCTCTTCGTATACTCAGTACTCGTCACAGCTGTATGGAGGAACAGAACAAGATTTCAACAACAACACCAACAGAGCCAGACACCAGACAGACACCATGTCACCTAAGGTTAATAAATGCTAATAAATTATTAATCGATACTGTCAATACTTTTTGGGGTTACTGTTTTCTTTTGGACAAAACACCAATATTGTGAATGGGCATAACAGGTCTTGTGAGTGTAGAGTCAAATAGATCTCATTTCAAAAGCTTTGATGATAACCCTCCTCTTCCTCACACTCGCTCTCTCTCTCTCTGTGTTGTGCTGTGTAGGAGAGAAGGCGGTGTTCTCCGGCCACTACCACCGTAACGCGGGGGGGGCTCCAAAACGGCCTGGACATGAGCTCCGCTATAGGCTGCCAGGGTGGTGGTAGTGACCGCCGACCAGGTCATCCATCGCTACCACAGCCTGGAGCAGCTCAGTGGGCGGGGCATGGACGAGGACCTCAGGAAACTACAGAAGGCCTGAGCCAATCAGAGGAGAGGACATGCTCCGGACCATAAAACATCAGGGCCCAATTCATAAAGCATCTCAGAGTAGGAGTGCTGATCTAGGATCAGGTCTCCCTTTTTATTCCTTATGATTTCAAAGGCAAAACTGATCCAGCACTGCTACTCTGAATCTGTGAATACTGACTGAGGGCCAGAACACCAGACAGTGGAGAGAAAGTCTTAATGGACCACAATGGAAATAAGCTTTTAAGCTTTATTGTCACGCCCTGGCTCTGGGGACTCTGAAATGTTGAGCCAGAGTGTGTAGTTTCTGTGTTATATTTTCTATGTTGATGTTCTAGATCGTTTAGATCTATGTTGGCTAGGTGGTTCCCAATCAGAGGCAGCTGTATCTCGTTGTCTCTGATTGGGGACCATACTAAGCAGCCTGTTTGGCACTAGTCGGTGTGGGATCTTGTTCCGTAAAGGTTTGTTTTGTGTAACCTAGGACTTCACGTATCGTTTGTTTGTTGTTTTGTGTCGTGTTAAGTACTTAATAAAATGTACGCTTATCACGCTGCGCCTTGGTCCGTATCTTCCGTTAACGATCGTGACAGAAGGTCCCACCAAAAGAGGACCAAGCAGCGTGTCCAGGAACAGACAGCCTGGACCTGGGAGGAGATCCTGGACGGGAAGGGATCCTGGACTTGGGAGGAGATTCAGGCCGGAATGGATCGCCGTCCTTGGGAGGAGACTGTGGAGGCGCGCTATAGAGAGGAGCAGCGGCAACGCAGAGGATACCGGCCGAGGAGGAAGCCCGAGAGACAGCCCCAATAATTTTTTTTGGGGGGGCTAAAAGGGTGGTTGGCGGAGCCTAGGGTTAGAGCAGAGCCAACTCCCCGTACTCAGGCTAGGAAGCGTGTGACTGGGCAGGCTCCGTGTTATGCGGAGCCACGTACTGTGCCGCGAGTGTTCCGGCACAGTCCTGTACGTCCTGTGCTAGCACCACGCACGTGTCGTGCAAAGATGGGCATTCAGCCAGGACGGGGTGTGCCGGCTCAATGCTCGTGGTCTCCAGTACGCCTCCTCGGTCCCGTATATCCTGCGCCAGTGCCACATGCTGTGCTGATGCCTCACACGTATTGTGTGGAAGTAGGCATTCAGCCAGGACGGGTTGTGTCAGCTCTCCGCTCTCCAGCCCGGCCTGTTCCTGCTCCCCGCACCAAGCCAGTGGTGCGTGTTCCCAGTCTGGTCCGGCCTGTTCCTGTCCCTCGCGCCAAGCCAGTGGTGCGCGTCGCCAGCTTGGTCCGGCCTGTTCCTGTCCCTCGCGCCAAGCCAGTGGTGCGCGTCGCCAGCCCGGTCCGGCCTGTTCCTGGCCCTCGCGCCAAGCCAGTGGTGCGTGTCGCCAGCCCGGTCCGGCCTGTTCCTGCCCCTCGCGCCAAGCCAGTGGTGCGCTGTCGCCAGTCCGGTCCGGCCTGTTCCTGCCCCTCGCGCCAAGCCAGTGGTGCGCGTCGCCAGCCCGGTCCGGCCTGTTCCTGCCCCTCGCGCCAAGCCAGTGGTGCGCGTCGCCAGCCCGGTCCGGCCTGTTCCTGCCCTCGCACCAAGCCAGTGGTGCGCGTCGCCAACCCGGTCGGCCTGTTCCTGCTCTCGCACCAAGCCAGTGGTGCGTGTCGCCAGCCGGTCCGGCCTGTTCCTGCCCCTCGCACCAAGCCAGTGGTGCGCGTCGCCAGCCCGGTCCGGCCTGTTCCTGCCCCTCGCACCAAGCCAGTGGTGCGCGTCGTCAGCCCGGTCCGTTCCTGCTCCCCGCACCAAGCCAGTGGTGCATGTGTCCAGTCCGGCACGGCCCGTGCCTGTTCCACCGGTGCCTGGTCCGGCACTGGTCAGCTGCTCCACTCCGAAGCCAGAGCAATCAGCTCCACCGGGGTCTGGTCCAACTCCAGTCAGCGGATCCACTCCGGAGCCTGTACGGTTTGATCCACCGTCGTCGGGGCCAGCTCCAGTCAGCGGTGCCAGACCAGATCAGGGGCGCAACGGGGAGGTGGAGAGAAAGTGGTGGTCACGCCGGAGCCGGATCCGCCTCCGAGGCGGAATGCCCACCCGGCCCCTACCCTGTTGTGTTTGTGTGGCGCGGTCGCAGTCCGCGCTTTGAGGGGGGGTACTGTCACGCCCTGGCTCTGGGGACTCTGAAATGTTGAGCCAGGGTGTGTAGTTTCTGTGTTATATTTTCTATGTTGATGTTCTAGATCGTTTAGATCTATGTTGTCAGGTGGTTCCCAATCAGAGGCAGCTGTATCTCGTTGTCTCTGATTGGGGACCATACTTAGGCAGCCTGTTTGGCACTAGTCGGTGTGGGATCTTGTTCCGTAAAGGTTTGTTTTGTGTAACCTAGGACTTCACGTATCGTTTGTTTGTTGTTTTGTGTCGTGTTAAGTACTTAATAAAATGTACGCTTATCACGCTGCGCCTTGGTCCGTATCTTCCGTTAATGATCGTGACATTTATTGTGTTGTCTTTGATGATTTTCTTAAATTGTATATGATAACTGGCTGGAGACCCTTATGTATGTATTTTTTTTATGGTCTAATAAATTCAATAAATCAATCAATCAAGACCTGTAGCCTACTGTGAATAAGCACTGCCCCATTGTATTGTACAAGGTCATCAGTCGCAGAATGTGCTGGATTTACCTTACTCCAGAGAGGAAAAACGGTTCTACTGTTTAGCATTTTCATGCTTCATGTCCAAATAATTCTAAAGTATTTTAAAATGGTGTTGTCACAATACCAACATTTTACTAACGAAACAGGCCAAGTATCACGATACCGAGTAGTATCGCGATACCACGGGAGGAAAAATGATGTTGGCTAGTGTCCTGTGTGCTCCGCCCACCCCACGCTTGTTCCCATTTTCTAAACGTTATGAGCATGTGCAACACAAAAAACCTGCCACTAGCTATGTTTCTATTAGCTTGTCCAGTGATATTCTGTCGACATTTAGAAAGTTTGCATAGAAAATAGATGCGACATTTGCAGGCTAGGGTGCGTTTCCATTTAACTATCTTGTGTCGATGAAACTTAATGAAGTCACACCCGAGAAAATGAATAATACACTGTCGAATAAAAATGTAGTGGTTGAAGTGTGATATGATGATTTGTGATACAATATTAATTAATGTGTGTAAACTCCTAAGCTGAATGAGTGACAATGAACAGGGACACACCATGTGTTAGTGGTATCACGAGTGAGGAACAGAAGGTCAGTGTGCCAAGATAGATTGGGGGCCACTGGTGCTAATCTTAGGATGGGTGCGTGATGGAATGGCCTGGCTAGGGTGCCACACGACACCAAGGAGAGGAATGATATGTAGGAAGTGAGTGGCAGTTAGTAATAGTTAGCAACTGGGTATGATAAAAGTAGGTTGGAAGGGCATTATATAAGTTGAAAGATTTGGTAAGGAAGTCAGTCATACGATAAGAGGCAAAGCATGTTCGTCTTATTATATGATCCAGTACTGAAATAAATGTAAATCAAACTTCCAACTGCTCTCTTGCATCCTGAACTTCTTAATACCAGAAACTCATCATAACAGATTGCCGTCACAAACACGATACAGTCTACAGACAAACTAACAGGTAAGCAGACTTTCATTCTATTATTATGTTAAAATCTGCTTATCTGTGGTAAAGCTAAGCTGTAACGAACATTTAAAATTCGATATTTTAAAAGGGGGACAATGAGTGGTGTTGAGTTGTGTATAATGGATTTAAGGAGAATATCAAATGGGACAATGACATGGTGCTATGATTCAAAAATATGGTGTGTTTAAAATACTGAGTAAAGGCAAGAGAGGACAAACTAGTGGGTGCAGGACAGAGAGAGTGGATTTGTTTCCGTTAATGTAAAACAGTACATTATAAAATGAGTGGGCGCAGAGTACCCTTAATGTACAGGTACATCAAAAAGAGAGTGGGAATTTAGTCCCGTAATGTAAAAGTACATTATAAAAGACATTGGGTATAAAAGGAATAGGTTACGGACCTTTGACGTAATAAATCGTCATAAACGGAAGAGAGGCTTTGTACCTTGCTAATTACTCAAAACGGCCAGGAGAGGGAGCCAGTGAAATGTAATATATTGAATCATAAGCACTAATGGTAGACATAGGTAAACAAAATGTTACTAAAGATCGAGGTGGAGATTTGATTCAAACATTTAATTACTAATATTCCATAAACAAATATACGCGACAATGGGGAGTCAATTTAGTATACCAAATACGGGCAGTAAACAATAAAGCATAAATCAGAGCTAGATTTACCTAGAAGGGAACGGAAAGTTATGACGAAATTGTTGCAGACAAATCCGCATCTAAAACATATCTCTTTTAAGAGCATTGAACATCAAACACCACGTGACTGGATGTTAATTAAATAAAAAAAAGTTCTATGTGGAACCATATCTTAGTGATTTATCAGCATGGACAGATAATGACTATCCTCTTGATGGTAGTTTTAAAAGGGATAAATTACAAGTCGCACGTAAGTATATAATTGATAATACAGCCATAAGCAACCCGAAATGGGACTTAGAGTACGTGAAAGAGGTCTTTACCGCATGGGATTTAATGAGTGCACAATGGCCGGTAAATATAATGAGGAAGGAGGAAAAATCTGTTAGGAAGTTACGTAATTGGGCAATGGAACAACATCATTTACCTTCTGAAAAGGCTCAATCCATAGGGGCTATTAAAGGGTCGGAAAGCATTAAAGGCATGTATCCACAATTAGCGACCTCTAGTCAGCCTCCAGCTTATAGTATTGACATAGAAGAGGATAGCGATATATATGAGTGGTTATTTATAGAATCTTATGGAAGTCAGGCTATGAAAAAATGTATTCCTAAAATCAGCTCAATCTACATGTTTCCTATAGTCAAAATAGATAATTTTGAAATCAAACGGTGGAGAAAGGAATGCAGGAATTTGTGGTTAAAACTATTTGGTAAAGCTTGCAAAGCAGCAGAAAGAAGGTTTAAAGGTCAAAAGGGATGAATAAACATTAAAAAAATTAGATATACTAGAGAGTGTGTAGATAGTGAATATAAAAGGATATTTGCAATACTCAAACAAAACTGTAAGGTTGATTTCAACGATAGTTTAGCAAATAAAATGATGCAATTCTTCGTTGAAGCAATAGAACGGTACCAAATAGAGAAAAATATTACACTTGACCCAAACTCAGCCATCCAGACAAAATATATAAAAGGTGTTTTTTCTTGTATTTTAGAAACTGAGATGGAAAATATTTGTCAAAGAGTTGAATTGATGGTGGATGATTTGGCAAGTAGAGATAGAAATAGACAGGATGAAGAAGGTATTTTTTTCAGGAAGAAATTATGGCACAACTTTTAGTAATGGAAGATAGGGTTTTGGATAAACCACTTACGTTAGCTGAAATTTCTCAAATTATAAAAGATGCGCCGCAGCCATTAATCAACCCATTAGGATTTATGAATTGGTGGCGCACAGCATTAATGCATGGGTGGATGAGTGGTAAAGAAGTCAGATACATTCTAAATACTCTAATGCCAAATGTTAACATGGAAACATTGATAACCTCATGTCAGACTTTATCATATGATAATGATGGACCGGGAGATAATATAATAGGTTTCCGTGGTTAAGTAGAGATCATAAAGAAACACACATTGAGGAACTTACTGTTTTCTTAAAAGAACATGCTAGTCAGGAAAGGGATGTTTCACAATTGTTAAATTGCAGACGTAAACCAAATGAAACAATGTCTGAATACGCGACACGTTTTCAAAAAACATGGAGAGAGGACGCTAAATTGGAAATAAATGATGTGGAGGACACTTTTTTCGTAAGCATGTTTTTGAATGGCTTGGACCAAGTGTCTGCATATACTCTTAAATTGTCAACACCTGAAATATATACAATAAGACCATTACAGTTATTAAAAAATATTTGGGAATTAGAGGCAGTAGGATTATTCAATGAGCAGACACCTACAATTCAGGCACTGCAATTTCCCCAATACAGACAACAGGATAAACTGGTACCATATCAGCAGCATAAAAATTGACAATTCGTACCTTATACTAATAATCAAGGGTGAGGCAGGTCAAACGGTAATTCCAGAGGAGGAAGACGGAGGTTTAACAGAGATATGGATACGTGCAATTATTGTAAACAATGGGGGCATTGGTGGAAAGAGTGTAACGTTAGATTACAAGAGGAGAGAAGGAGATATGGAAATAGAGAGAGGGGGAATTGGACTCCTGACAAACCGCACCCTGATGCCCAGAATAAACTTGGAGAGGACATGCCAGGTAATCTATTATGGGGGAAATGACATTCAACACCGATAGGCGGGGAGGAAGTTAAATACATGATAAATGCACCACAATTACATAGTTCGAACAGCCCATTAGAAATACCACAGTTAAGTTTATGTGTATCTGGTAAAATAATTCCATTTCTAATTGATACAGGGGCAACCATGTCATGTATAAGGCAACAAGATTTAAGATGTCCTTTAAGTAATCAGAAGGTCCAGTCTATCGGAATTAGTGGAACTCCGCAAATTGATCCTATATCTCTCCCATTGCAAATTGATTTGGATGATAGTAATTTTCAACATTCATTTATAGTAAGTGCTACAACTCCGATGGCGTTAATGGGAAGAGACCTTCTAAGTAAACTGAATGCGACCATTTTTTGCTCACCAAAGGGCATTGAGGTAAACATTCAGCCGAGTTGTGCAATTATTTTCTAATAGCACTCAACATACATACTTGCAGAAAACTACATTGATTAAGGCAGAGTTATCGCCAAACTTATTTACTATGGAAGGGATAAAAAGATTAGCTTCTTGCCATGCAGCAGCGGCTGCAATGATAATTTCCATGAAGATTGTAAATATGCCTTTTTCGGATAAAGTAATTGAGGTACAGTGGGGAAAAAAAGTATTTAGTCAGCCACCAATTGTGCAAGTTCTCCCCCTTAAAAGATGAGAGAGGCCTGTAATTTTCATCATAGGTACACGTCAACTATGACAGACAAATTGAGAAAAAAAAATCCAGAAAATTACATTGTAGGATTTTTTATGAATTTATTTGCAAATTATGGTGGAAAATAAGTATTTGGTCACCTACAAACAAGCAAGATTTCTGGCTCTCACAGACCTGGAACTTCTTCTTTAAGAGGCTCCTCTGTCCTCCACTCGTTACCTGTATTAATGGCACCTGTTTGAACTTGTTATCAGTATAAAAGACACCTGTCCACAACCTCAAACAGTCACACTCCAATCTCCACTATGGCCAAGACCAAAGAGCTGTCAAAGGACACCAGAAACAAAATTGTAGACCTGCACCAGGCTGGGAAGACTGAATCTGCAATTGGTAAGCAGCTTGGTTTGAAGAAATCAACTGTGGGAGCAATTATTTGGAAATGGAAGACATACAAGACCACTGATAATCTCCCTCGATCTGGGGTTCCACGCAAGATCTCACCCCGTGGGGTCAAAATGATCACAAGAACAGTGAGCAAAAATCCCAGAACCACACGGGGGGACCTAGTGAATGACCTGCAGAGAGCTGGGACCAAAGTAACAAAGCCTACCATCAGTAACACACTACGCCGCCAGGGACTCAAATCCTGCAGTGCCAGACGTGTCCCCCTGCTTAAGCCAGTACACGTCCAGGCCCGTCTGAAGTTTGCTAGAGTGCATTTGGATGATCCAGAAGAGGATTGGGAGAATATCATATGGTCAGATGAAACCAAAATAGAACTTTTTTGGTAAAAACTCAACTCGGTCGTGTTTGGAGGACAAAGAATGCTGAGTTGCATCCAAAGAATACCATACCTACTGTGAAGCATGGGGGTGGAAACATCATGCTTTGGGGCTGTTTTTCTGCAAAGGGACCAGGACGACTGATCCGTGTAAAGGAAAGAATGAATGGGGCCATGTATCGTGAGATTTTGAGTGAAAACCTCCTTCCATCAGCAAGGGCATTGAAGATTAAACGTGGCTGGGTCTTTCAGCATGACAATGATCCCAAACACACCGCCCGGGCAACGAAGGAGTGGCTTCGTAAGAAGCATTTCAAGGTCCTGGAGTGGCCTAGCCAGTCTCCAGATCTCAACCCCATAGAAAATCTTTGGAGGGAGTTGAAAGTCCGTGTTGCCCAGCGACAGCCCCAAAACATCACTGCTCTAGAGGAGATCTGCATGGAGGAATGGGCCAAAATACCAGCAACAGTGTGTGAAAACCTTGTGAAGACTTACAGAAAACGTTTGACCTGTGTCATTGCCAACAAAGGGTATATAACAAAGTATTGAGAAACGTTTGTTATTGACCAAATACTTATTTTCCACCATAATGTGCAAATAAATTCATTAAAAATCCTACAATGTGATTTTCTAGATTTTTTTTCCTCATTTTGTCTGTCATAGTTGACGTGTACCTATGATGAAAATTACAGGCCTCTCTCATCTTTTTTAAGTGGGAGAACTTGCACAATTGGTGGCTGACTAAATACTTTTTTTTTCCCCCACTGTAGATACAATGCAGGAAATTCCACAACATCTCTTCATATCACCAAATTGCCTTTTATTGTTATGGAAAGATACGTCTAATAATATTGTGACTTTTGCATGTGCAGTAAGGAATGATTTTAACGATATTGATGCTTTGGTTACTTCTTTTAATAAATATATCATTTTGTCACCAACAGGAGAGGAGCGAAACAAGAGTTGTATTATCTGGTCTTATGGTTTGGAACCAAAGCATTTTTTTGTAAAGAATTTACAGATTGACATTAAACCAGTGATTGGTATAGACAAGGACAATGTCATCACTTTATGTCCTCCATGCGTGTTAAGTGGTGTACCGTCTTCGTTATGGGCCTTACATGCTAATCATGTGGGGTTAATTGATGTTCCCCCTTATGAGGCAAAGATTAATCCAAATAAGTATCTAGTCTTTATTAAACCATATCCTTTATCTAAGGAAAAAGAAGAAGGCATTAGTCCAATTATTGAAAGTCTACTACAACAAGGGGTGGTTTATAAAGGCATGTCACCGAATAATACACCTATAAACCCAATTCTAAAACCAGGCAGTAAGAAATATCGATTTACACAGGATTTCAGGAAAATTAACGAGGCCATAATACCGATATCTCCGATTGTGCCAGATGTTAATTCAATATTAACAGCATTGCCTGCTAATTCTAAATGGTATACTGTTGTTGATTTATGCTCGGCATATTTCTCCATCCCTGTACAACACAGCCGTTGTTTGCTTTTACATTTAGAAGGGAACAATATATTTGGCTTTGTCTACCAATGGGATTTATTGATTCAGCAGCAGTCTATAGTTCAGCTGTAAATAGGCACTTGGCTCAATTGTCTCTCCCATGCAATTTGACGCTTTTACAGTACGTTTCTATATGCGAAAGAGTGTGTAAAGGATTCCATTGTACTACTCACGCATCTGGCTAATGGGGGTCACAGAGCGTCACTCGAAAAGCTGCAGTTTTGTAAGGATTATCTTGGATACATACTACGCAATGGATGTAGATTTTTGTCACCAGAGAAGGTGCAAGCGATCAAAGACATTGAAAGGCCAAGGAATAAGACTGAAATGTTGTTTATTGTGGGACTTGTGAATTATTGCAGACCTTGGTTGGCTGAATACGCAGTGTATGATTCGATGCTGCGCGGTGCAATGAAGAAGGATGCTCCTGAGGATATTGTATGGACTGATTAAATGAAACACTCTTTTCGGCACATCAAGTATCTTTTATGCAATTCTCCAGCACTGGGTTTACCGGATTACAATCTGACCTACCATCTATATGTGTCAGACGATGGATGTGTTGTGTCAGCTGTTTTGCCTCAAATGCATGGAGGAGGTATGCGACCTGTTGCTTATTATAGTAAGATATTACCAATGATTGTTAAAGGGATGGCACCTTGTTTGAGGGCAGTGGCTGCTGGTGCATTAATGGTAGAGAAATCCCAAACTATTGTGTTAGCACATCCAATGATTTTACACACCTCACACACAGTGAATATCATTTTTCTAAACATAACCACACAACACATGACTAGCCAGAGGCGTAGCAATTACGAACATATTTTGACTGGAACTCAATATTTGACTATTTCTACTGCAACACATACGAATCCAGCTTTAAATCTAAAAGGATTATTACATGGAGTTGAAAGTGTTATAGATCATGAAGATATCATATATGATTGTATGGAAGTCATTAATTCAACATCTAGCATGAGGGCTGATTTACAACAGACGGCATTAGATAATAATGATCTGGTTTTGTATTGTGATGGTTCAGCAGTGAGACCAGATGATAGAACTGTATTATCAGGATTTTCAGTTGTGGACGATGAAGGAAAGTGCATTGATGCATATAAAATACCAGTTTCATCAGCTCAGGCTGCTGAATTAATTGCGTTAACAAGAGCATGTATTTATGCTGCGAATAAAACTGTCACCATATACACTGATTCAAAATATGCTTTTTCAGTGGCACATGATTTTAGTAAAATATGGGAAAATATAGGTTTTGTAACGAATGCAGAAAAACATATTCAGCATGCCGATTTAGTTAAAAGTTTAATTGAGGCTATGATGTTACCCGCTAACATTTCAATTGTAAAATGTAAAGGTCATTCTAAGGAAGATTCGGAGATCGCAAGAGGGAATAATTTAGCAGATAAATATGCTCATGATGCAGCTTAGCTTTGTTTGGATCTTCCACCATGAATGGAAAAGGAACTGATAGCTGTACAACTAATTAGTCAAGCAGATCCTCCGTTCACGTGAGAGGATTTAAGGTCTTTCCAGAACCAAGCGACTGAATATGAATTAAGATTATGGGAAATGAATGGTTGTAAGAAGGATGAAGAAGGTTTGTGGAAATATTGATGATAGAATTTCGTTACCAAAGTTGACTTATGATTCTGTTATTTCCTATGTTCATGGAGTAACACATGTAGGGTACAAGGGCGTGAGAGCTTATATAAATAAGTTATTTTTTACGATAGGTTTGGAGAAACAAGTTAGACAATTTATACAGAGATGTTTAATTTGTGCTAGATGTAATCCATGCATCAATCCACCTAAAAGGGAACATTTACCAAAACCTGAGGGTCCATTTCAGCAATTACAAATTGATTTTACGCATATGCCGAAATATAAGGGGTATTCATATCTTCTGGTAATTGTGGATAGATTTTCTAAATGGACAGAAGCTTTTGCGACAAGGAAAGAGAATGCTCAAACAGTAGTGAAGTGTTTGATGGAACATGTTATTCCTAGGTTTGGAATCCCGATTGGTATTGTATCAGATAATGGCACACCTTTTACGTCCAGAATAACTAAACAGTTATCAGCAGCTTTAGGGATTAAGTGGACGTTTCATGTTCTTTATTCTCCGCAGAGCTCAGCTCAGGTTGAACGCACTAATAGATTGATTAAAGATAAGCTGATGAAAATACATCTAGCAAGAGGGATGAATTGGTTGGTAGCATTACCTTTAGTACTTTTATCAATAAGAGCAATGCCTAATGCGTGTACTGGATCGTCTCCTCATGAAGTGTTGATGGCTAGACCTTTTCCTCTAGGTGCGTTGATGAAGGAGAATCCAGTGGGGGGACATAACACAGCTACAGGAATTGCAACAAAATTATGTTCAACATTTGTTTTCTTTTGTTTCCAAATATTCTCAACAGGTAATCGATTCCCTTCCTTCACCAGGGGAGAAACCGATACACAATTTTCAGCCAGGAGATTATGTTCTGGTACGAGTTTAAAACCTGTGGTTATTCAAGGAGAGCCACGTTATGGATGTCCAACTCAGGTTCTTCTGGTAACACGTACAGCTGTTAAGGTTAGAGGTCAACCACAGTGGATACATGCATCCAGGCTTAAAGGGGCACCCACGGCACAGACACCAACAGTGGAGGAGTTGGGGAAGGAATGAAATTGGGAAGACATATGTATAGGATTTGATTAGCAGTATAGTGTTGTGTTATTCTTATATTCTATATCATTTCTTTGCTTGTTGTTGTATTTGTGTTTTTTTATCATACCTAGGTGGTGGTGGAGAGAAAGGAGGGTGTTTCTGGAGGAGTCAGGGAGAAACCATGGCGAGATGCAAACTCCTAGGAAGGATAAGTGGAGATATGGCATCAGTAACATTTATCATAGGCCTTATAACTCTGACAGATGTTATCTCTAGGGGGCTAGTGATTGATAATTCTGAGCAGAGGGGGAAGATGGTTATTGATAATAATGTGTCAAGAGAATCTGATGATGAGAATGGACGTTTGAAACATGAATATAGGACAACAAATATGGGCATGAGACTTATCGTCCATGAACAGCACCATCAGCGTACACATAGACAGGTTAGTCAGCCTGATGGGTACATAGAAATGGAGGTAATGGAACATGTTCCTGTGTCTGAGGATGACATGCATTGTTTATATTATCCTCTCAGAGCTACGGGGAGCAAGCCTTTTTATGTGAATAATGTGACTTTTGTAGTTCTAAGTGAGGAATTAACCGGTGTTAAGGTTGAAAATGAATCTATTGAAGACAAGGAAGTATTAATACTTTTAATGTCATTAGCAGCAACAGGTGCTAACACACCAACCGTAGACTATTGTAATGAGTTATGGAAAGTGTTGACACCAACAAATATGCAACCAGTGGCAATTAGGACTAAACAGAAAGTTCTACCTCTAACATGTGTGACATCGATTGCTAGTCATACAATTCTATACAAAATGGGGATTACACAGGGATGTCCAGATAAAAAGGATTTTTTGGATACCAATTTGCCCTGGCCAGCAACTGATAGCATGGTATGGTATTGTGGAGATCACTTATATACCTACCTTCCACAATATTGGCAAGGTGTTTGTGCCCCTTATTGGATACCAAGGAAAGTGGTATTTGGGGTTATAGATGCTCCAATTACATGGCCAGCGACTTTACCTGAGGACGAGAATGCTGAATTGGTAGAAAAGGAGGAAGATATTATCTATGAGAATATTGAGTCACAAGTACATTCTATTCACCCCATAGCATCTAATTTGTGGTATAAAACTTTAAAGCAGAAACTTAGAAAGTTGACTTAAAATTCATGTTATGTGTGTGCACTAATTACCAAATCAACTGAGGATGTATTTCCTTATTGGGCTGTACCACTTCAGGGGTCATAAGGCTTGCCAACACTATGCATTCTTGCTTATCAGTATGTATTGAATACGCATCCTGTGATGGGATCACAATCAGTCAGACCGATAATTTTGCCCAATAACATTTACATAGGCAAAACCAATAACATGATCATCAAGAATGAGGGGATTCTTCATAAGATGTCTCAATATGTGTCACGCCCTGGCTCTGGGGACTCTTATATGTTGAGCCAGGGTGTTAATTTCTATGTTTAGTGTTCTATGTTCATGTTCTAGTTCATGTGTTTCTTTGTTGGCCGGGGTGGTTCCCAATCAGAGGCAGCTGTGGCTTGTTGTCTCTGATTGGGAACCATACTTAGGCAGCATGTTTTGCACTTGTCATTTGTGGGATCTTGTTCCGGAGAGGTTTGTGTTTTGTTAACCTTAGGACTTCACGTATGGTTTTGTTATTGTTAAAATAAGTACTCATTAAAAGATGTACGCATATCACGCTGCGCCTTGGTCCGTTGCTTACGACGATCGTGACAATATGTTATTTATTCTAACATCTTTCTGTAAGACAGGAGAATGGTATAGATTTGCATAAAGTTCATTCAACCATATTTGCGATTCCGGAATATTTGCCATCAGTTACTAGATGTCCGATCTTCTATGATAAAGATAACATTCAAGTATCTAGTGATTTATCAATTGTGCCCACTAAAGTATCAGCTATGGTGAATGCATCTTCTGTATTTGATGTGTGCGTAAAGGGAAGACAGAGAGAAGAGGTTTCAGCAATAGATATTGGATTTTTGAGAGCTTCTCAATGTCTCATGATGTTTAAGGATATGGGGGGAAAATATTGCATTTCAAAAGTGGGAACTTTACCGATTCCAGGTTTTTTTTGGTGTTGTGGAAATAATATATGGACTACTCTTCCTCCACTATTCAGGGAAATATGTGGAGTCTGTACTTTAAACGACCTCATCTATGTGGTTCAGCCTGTTGAATTTGTAAATACGAACATTACTGGACGTTTTAGAAGGGATGCTTCGGAACTTCTTGGTTATGTACATTTAAAGATTTCGAATCCTATTGATTTGGCAATGCAATACCTCAACATTTTTGAATATTTACACGTACTCAGTTAGTTTTTAAGACTATTTTTGGGAATACAGAATTACAATATTCCAATCATTATCTCATTGCATTGACACGTCATGATGTTGCTAGAGTGGCTAATGCAACCGTTATGGGTTTTCAAGCTATTGGTTCTGAGATGGCACTCATTAGACAATATGCAATTGATAATCACATAGCATTGGATGCTATTACAGCTGCTCAAGGGGGTGTGTGTGCAATTGTTTGGAGTGACACATGTTGTACTTCCTTACCATCGGAATCAGAAGGTCTTGGGAATTTAAGTAAAGCTATGGGAAATATTAGAGACATACAGGAAGGCATTAAGAGTACAAATAGAGATGCAAAGATTGTGGGGGGATATGGTAATTTTTACGCTGTTTATGTTTTTTCAAGGTTTTTTAGTGTTAATTCAATAGGAACATGGATGGCAAGCATTCTAGGTCCAAAAGTGGCAATAGTACTTATTGTAGCTATAGTTATGGGGTGTTGTTTTCCAATTTTTCGGGGATTGATTTTGAGATCTGTACATACGATTACTAACATGCCAGTGATTACAGCTAGAGATGTATCAGTCAATATTAATGCAAGGCGAGAGAGTACTAATAATTATTCTGTATCATCTTATTCCAGTGTAGAGTCCATTGATAATGCTAATTGAGGAATGGGTAATGTTAGGTTGGAAAAGTATAGCGTGGAATTTAAGGTTTACAGGATGAAACTGTGGAAAGAAGGCTACCTCAGTCGATCAGATAGCGCCCCCAAGTGACCAGAGAAAAGCTTGGGGTTCCTCTGATAGAACATGGATGAAGACGGCTGACGTTATTTTTATTTAGATATTTTCATTTGATGATATTATAATCTGCATGTAATTTAAAAATATGTAATGTAATAATCTATTTTCTTGGATGATGTTATGATGTTAAGAATGTATTTCTGAGTAGCATGTATGAGTATATTCTATGTGGGATTTGTTTTCCTTATATATCAGTAAGGTTTTCAACAAATAGATATGTAGCATGAATATATAGTTTTAATCATGGAATGATCTTTTACTCAGGCCAAATTAATAAGTGGTTTGAGATGTTTGATCAGGCATGATCCAGATGACTGAGAATGTATACCTTTATTGATTAAATATATTGTGAATCTGTTTAGATTCAAATATAGAGAATGGAGGGGAGGGGTGAATTCTCAGTTATGTGGAATAGTTAGACTCCAAGGATATATACCACCAGGGGATAATATATACTGTTGTGGAAGTGGTGTGAATTGTGTGATTTAAATAATGTTTAAATAATGGAATTCTTCTTGCAACAACAAAAAATAAAGAAAATGGGTATTGATATGATGATTTGTGATACAATATTCATTACTATGTGTAAACTCCTAAGCTGAATGAGTGATAATGAACAGGGACACACCATGTGTTAGTGGTGTCACGATTGAGGAACAGAAGGTCAGTGTGCCAAGATAGATTGGGTGCCACTGGTGCTAATCTTAGGATGGGTGCGTGATGGAATGGCCTGGCTAGGTGCCACACGACACCAAGGGAGAGGAATGATATGTAGGAAGTGAGTGGCAGTTAGTAATAGTTAGCAACTGGGTATGATAAAAGTAGGTTGGAAGGGCATTATATACGTTTAAAGATTTGGTAAGGAAGTCAGTCATATGATAAGAGGCAAAAGCACGTTTGTCTTATTATATGATCCAGTACTGAAATAAATGTAAATCAAACTTCCAGCTGAGTGTTGACTGCTCTCTTGCATCCTGAACTTCTCAATACCAGAAACTCATCATAACAAAGTGTTTCATTACCCATTTAGGCAAATTGCACATTAATAAATTGGTGACAGCCTGTATGCCTTCCGACCTATCTGTTTCATGTCTCAGGTAGCTCGCGAAAGCCAGCATGGATAGAATGCAATAATTCACTAATACTTGCCATATTCTAATAATTCTCATGTGCCAAGGTATTTCCAGGGTCTGTGCCATGGTGAAACTTGCACCCCTGTACAGTAGATCTTAAATAATTGGTGAAACTAGCCAGCCAAACAGAAAAGCAAGGCGAAGCAATTCAAGCATTCTTGAAAGTCAGGACAATCCTTGTCCTGCAAAGAAACACTTTTTCTATAGTGAAAAAATTGATTTTGCAAGATGTAGGCATTTAGAATTAATTGTGGAGTTGAGCTTTATTGTGACGTGCCCCGCGCAGGCCTACCTTCAAAATGATTCGGCAATCATAATTTATTTGAAAAACACAATTTCCATCATCATTTTTTTGCAATAAAGAAAGTTAGACAGAAGAAAAATCCACACTTGTCGAACGGATACAATTTTTGTAGATCTTTAGAAAATGTATCCTATACCTGCCGTTTCCATTACACATGTCCAGGGATTTTTTTTGCGACATTGCTTTTGTCGAAATAAACCTGGGTCAATGGAAACCAGCCTAGTGATGTTCACACTTCTTCTCAATACAACACATATTGAATTTAACTTCTCACTGTTCACTATAATAGAATACTGCATAGAATGGCTGATTTGCTCATATTTGCAAAGGCCTACCTGTGATTTGGCTGGAGGAATATACATCCACAATGATCTGCATGTCGGTAGCTAGGTTTCCATCCAATTTGCAACAAATTTTCATGTGAATATTCTCAAATCTGCATAAAACAATAAAAGGCTGTGCGTGATGATGTAGTGGACATGAAAATAACTTTTACCATTAAATTCCCATGTACCGAATGAAAAATACAAGTTAAATGGGTTTCCATTGCATTTTCAACTCTACTGATGGTTTTGTCACAAAAACTGTTATATCGCAAATGTGCCCACTCTGGTCTTGGCACATGAGATCTAGCCAACAGCTCGCAGATACAGTGGGGGTAGCCTACCTACATTATGAGATTATTATGGATAAGAGCGATATTATTTGTATTTGTCAAACGGCAGCCAAGCATCGATCATCATGTTACCAGAATAACATACTCAATATTTATTGGAAAGGAGCATCAAGCTCATCACCTTGCACATTCACCACCCTGTGAAGTTCATCCTAATTTATTTACTCTGTAGCCTAATAAACTGCATGCTTTCCCAAATCGTAGTGCGTGGACCACACAACATATAATTGCGTGACTCCACGTTTACTTCAATATGATGGTTATTATACTGAACAAACATAAAAACACAACATGCAACAATTTCAAAGATTTTACTGAGTTACAGTTCAAGTAAGGAAATCAGTCAATTGAAATATATAAATTAGGCCCTAATCTATGGATTTCAGCATGACTGGGCAGGGGTGCAGCCATAGGTGGGCCTTGGAGGGCATAGGCCCACCCACTGGGCAGCCAGGCCCACCCACTTGGGAGCCAGGCCCAGCCAATCAGAATGAGTTTTTCCCCACAAAAGGGCTTTCATTGCAGACAGAAATACTTAAGAGAAATACACTTTTTGTGCATATGGAACATTTCTGGGATTTTTTATTTTAGCTCATGAAACATGGGACCAACACTTTACATGTTGCGTTTATATTTTTGTTCAGTGGTATATCAATATTTGTGCATAACGCCGTTTCCACCGCCATTCCTCGCATAATTAATTTTACCGACATAAAAAGATTCCACCATGCAGAATGAACAAATTGTCTGTTGGCATTTATAAAATTGCATTTCATGTTTCCATCAGTTCGGTCGTGACTTTTGTCATGCGTCAGGTAATTCATCCACATGAGATATTTGGATGGAAACATGGTTAGTGTGGCAAAAAACACTGCCTGAAACCTGCTCTCTCACTTACACACACGCACACACACACCACTCTCTCTCCCACAAACACATAAACACTGCTCCCAACTTTTAAAAACTTAACGTTAGGCACCAAACAGAATGTAAGGAGCACAAGAAAGAGATTGATTTTGATATACTCATAGTTTAGGCTTACATTAGGCATATATGAATCCTACCTTTGAAGCCAACCTGGTCTCAGAGCATTTCATATTATTCTGTAAGTAAATCTGAGACGCTCCATTTAGTATGATACAGTATGTTATGTTTATATTGTATGTATTAATTTGTGGATGTCCATCACCCATTTCGTATGATATTTTACAAATTACTAATTTGTATTTGATGTTATGAATTTGCAAAACGTATGACATGTTCCGAATTCTAGCTAGGTGGGTAACATAGCTAGCTAGCTAATGTTAGCTAGACTAGGGATTAGGGTTAAGTTTAGGGTTAAGTTCAGGAGTTAGGTTAAAGGGTTAAGGTTAGGGTTAGGGGAAGGGTTAGCTAAAAGGGTTAAGGTTAGGGTTAGGGAAATGGTTAGCTAACATGCTAAGTAGTGGCAAAGTATCTAAAAAGTAGTAAGTAGTTGAAAAGTTGCAAATTATCTAAAATGCTAAAGTTGTCAATGATTCAAACTCGCAACTTTGGGTTGCTGGACATTTGCATTATACGAATACGCCCACCCATCCACCCTGACCAACCACCCTACTTTCGTTTTTGCATTACAGTTTTTTTCAATTGCTATCAAGCATCGGTCAATACTGAAGCCACTTTTTCAAAACTCTTCACACAGTCTGCATTATCAACATGCATCTTGGCCAAACAGTTAATCTCACCTCCAAAACTCACTAAAACCACCAAAACACTTCATACATGTCTCAAAATAAGCTTGTTCCACTATAACACTGGCAACAATTCTCACTCAGAAAGCATACATTGTCACTCATAACACACTGACCTAAAAAACACTAACAACAGGGAGCATTACATAAATGATTAACTTTCCTCTTTGAAGTTTGAATGATTTGTCACATAAATCAGTATTTCATTATAGAATAAGAATAACACCTTTTCACTTTATTGACCGTACTAAAGTATATGTAACAAGAATGATTCAGAAATGCAGCAATTTGCTTCAATAGCCTTTATTTGTTCTATATCTTTGTTAGATGAATTTGTATTTTAAGAATAATTACTAAAGGATTTCACCCCAAATACAGTATAAATGTGTGAACGGTGTTAGAGTTATAATGTAGTGGCAACCCACTAACAGAGGGGGCGGGACTAAACATTCCAGGGTGAAGGGGACTGAGAAAACGGGTTAAAAAAAGCCTCCTAAAGGTGGGCGGAGCAAAGTGCCTTTGTGTGTCAAGGGGTATAAAACAGGAGTGTATGGGTTTTGGCGCCAGAGCTCTCCATGAATAAAAATACAGATCATTCTTGCTGGTTGTGGACCTTGAATCATTTATGATTAAAACCAGAGCCTTACAACCTCTGGTAATGATTCAAGCTTAGGTTGAATTAGAGATAGAAATTCTTGTGACAAGTGGTCCTTCGAGCGGAGCTTAAATACGTCTTTGTCATTCTAAGGACACCGAAACCGTGCACGGGCGGGTGATTGCATCCGTGGAGAATAGTCCTGGCCTTCGATGTTAAGGTTATAAACAGGCCGGTGATTAATCTTATGAATGATAAAGACGTTAACGAGTTTGAAAAATCATTTAAATCCAAACTGCAAGGAAAAGGTCAGTTATTTTTATTCATGGGTTTTGGTGTAATTATTTGAACTTGTATAAGAATAGTAATTATTGTGAAGGGCAGAGAATAGTTACCAAAATCTCAAAGGAAATAATTATTATTATAATGGAAGGAAGGGGGGTCCGTAATTGACCCTAGGTAAATAGCTATTACCAAAATAATCTAGTTAATATTGAGATTGTACAAGATACAGTCTTTACAATATAAACAGGAAGGGGGATAATTTTCATTGTGTGCGATAGATACATTAAACAGGTCAAAAGTCACGTAAACAACTGGGGATTTGCTCTAACTCTGTTTATTTCATGAAACTGGAGCAGTTACGACCTCTAGGTTACGGATAGTGTTAGAAATAAATCTTTAAATGTTGTATACGTGTGAGACTTAATGATCCATCGAAATACGTGATAATTGTTTCAAGGAGGGACTGAATTAGATTGCATGAGAAAAAATTATTATCTGACCCCTTTCATGAAACCGGAGTTTTAAAAAAACCTCTGGGTTATGGGTTAGATAATTTAAATGGTTAATTACAAAAGCAGATCATAACATTGGCTCAAGAGACGCATCTAATAATAACTCCTAGGAAAATAATTGTGGATTGAATTATTACTAAACGGGAGGATTTCTTATTTTTCTACCATGGGAAATAAATATTCTAAAGAGGTCCGATAATTAACGGGGGATGAAAGATATATGTTAGGAAGAGATCGAAGAAATATGTTTTATGGATCCATTTGGGAGAAGAGGTATGGATTTATTGGGCATCTCGATGTGGAAAAGTTAGAAGTTATGATTAAGCAGATGCATGTAAACTGTGGAACGGATTTGAAAAAACAGCGAGGGGAGGGGCTAGAGACAGCGAGGGTATTTTGGAAGCGCGAAGGAGAGAGGAAGTGCTTTAACTGTAACAAAGAGGAATATTTGGCAAGGGAGTGTAAGGCCCCGTGTAAATATTGTAACAGAACAGGTCATAACCATCGTGACTGCAGGGGTAGAGGAAAGGGCAATGTCGGAGATAGGACAGTCTATTTTTTTGGTTCCACGGGTAAAATGTTTGAAGAAATGATTCGTGGTCGATTAAGAATTGGCTAAAAATACCACGGGCGATTATTTGAGAGGTACCTATAAATTTCCAACGATATATACGTATGAACTTTCTCACCCAAACTTAGACGTATGTCATGAGTGAGAAAGTAGAGAATATTTACATTTGCATTTTTGGTCATTTGGCAGACGCTCTGGTCCGGAGCGACTTGCAGGAGCAGTGGGGGTTGGGTGCCTTGCTCGGGGGCACATCGGCAGATTTTTCGCCTGGTCGGCTCGGGAATTGGAGCCGGCGACCTCTCGGTTGCTGACACGGTGCTCTTGGTTACTGGGCTACCAGTCGGCCGATATGAGTTTAAGGTTGTGCCGTTGTTTGATTAGGTGATAAGGTTATGTGATAAGGTTTAATGGGTAATCGGACCATAACTAAAGTGGTTATAGAAGTAATGTATAAATAGTAGAGAGCAAATAGAGGGTTCCATTGAACTATTATGTTTTGTTGGGCATTTGAATGGCATAAGGTGAAATCTGTGTGTATGAGGGAATTCAACGGCTGGTATGAATGGTAACTGGATACTACTTAGTATTTGGTTGGTTAATGCTGAATGGAAGATTTGAAGCGTGGTTGGGGTTAAAGACTCACTTATTCAATAGGGAATGGGTGTGTAGGGAGACAGAGTTTTTACGTGTATTAAAAGTTGCATTAGATAGCTTTAGTAGTATTCTAGATAGGTCTATGAAAATATGTTACAAGTACGAATGACATTATGAAAGTACATAGTTCAGATGATAGGAATATCATCCTTAAATGTATGCTTATCAACGATATCAAGTGTTTGTTTTATTGATTAGGGCCGAATCAGAGAGAACAGTTGAAGAAATTGGATGGCGAACTGAAGTGGCGATAGAGCTGTGAGGGTTGAGTTGAGGACAAAGGAAAATTATTAGTGGCACTGGTTGGCTGGAGAAAGTGGAGACAGTCAAGCGAGTTGGATTGAGCTGGAAAGTTTCAAGTGGAGGTCTGGAGACTTTACTGAGAGGAAGTGCTTTGATGAATTCAAATGGTTATTACTTTATTGTATAGGTTGAGTAACACCAGAGGTGGATGAAAATAAATGGTGGATTCAAAAAAATTTTTTTTAGTTTCGTTACGTGAACAATGGGATATCATTTTTACTATTAGGATGATGGATTGAAAAAACATTGGTTATAAGTATGAAGTTAAAGGTAAAAATAACTGAATTGTGTAATAGAAGGGGAGAGAGATTTTCCTAGGGGGTTGATCAAATAATTGATAATGGATCATTTGAGATGAGATCACATGTAGCAGATTTAGGGTAATCAATTAAATAATCATTGCATACTCGAGGAATTCTGAGTGGTTTTATGGATTAGTTATGAGGAATTAGATTGATACAAACATTATTGATGGGTTAGGACTGGGGATATCTGTATCATGTTTTGTGTGTACTACCATCTTTAGATTACTGATGGTAATTGATGGTTAACAAAATGTATAACCAGGAGAAAGAGATTAGTTTATCTCATTGGAATGTTGCTAAGGGTGAGGGGGAGCAGTAGTGAAGTTAGGCAGTATTTAGCTCATAAAAGTGAGCTACCAAATTAAGTTGAGCCTGGCTATCTTTGATTGTTGTTTTTCAATTGGGTTTTTCAAATAAAAAACAACATGATGTTTATAAAGGGTTGTTATGTTGAATTTAGGGGATTTTCAGCAGTTCATGGGTGGTGTTTGCTATGCTGTGGGATGGAATGATTTGTTGGGTGATATTTTAAACTAAATTAATGCAATGAGCTGCAGTAATCAGAGGAAGGTACAATCTAAGGCGAAACAGCTATTGCATAGATCATTGATTTAGCAATAAGATCAGGAAGATAGGTACTAGATGTCCCAAAAAACGGGGGGGGGGGCTGGACGTCCAGATGGAGGATAAGAAGGTATAACGACATCCTCATGGAGATGGTAGTAACAATAGTAAAGGTCACTAAAGAGGACATGAAAAGAACTTACTGGGCTTGCGCAGACGAATACGGACGGGATACTTGTCTAAGATTACATTTGATGGAGTCAAAAGATATGGAGGGCACAGGTACTGTCATTAATCCATTAATAGCAATAGGACCGAAAGTAGATCAGTCAAGGGATGACGGAGTCAATTCGACTAACCCATCCACTATGAAAGATTTTCTCCTCCAAGAATGGAACCAAGGGGAAGTGGAGGGGGTCCCTGATGAGAATCTCTGGTTAAAGTGGATGAAGTACACCGCTAGGGCCTTGGGGGAGACCAATTGTTATGTATGCTCCATTGGGCGACCGACAATGTTGACCGCCCCAATGCCAAAGGCAATGTTTCCCTGTGTATTAGACCTGGGGTCCAATCAAAAAGAGCCAAATTGCACAGGGATTGGGCTGGCAAAGTTGACTTACTCGGCCAGCCCATCTAGATTCACTTTAACTCCTGGCGAATACCAGTGTTACAGACATAGAAATGGCACCCGTAACTTGGGTGATTTTGATGGCTGTAAGGAGATAATGAATGTGACTGATTTAGATAAGGAAGGGAGGGGAAAAATTATGAACCTTACCATCCCTCTGACTGATGTGTGGTGGGCATGTACTAACAAAGGGAGCATTCGACAGACATTACCAGAAGGATGGGTGGGTACTGTGCACCAGTATTGTTGGTCCAAACCTGTAAGAATTAGTCATCAAAGACCAGTGACAGGAAGAATAATCAGGAGGAGGAGAAATATAGGTCAGGAAGGAAATAGCCCAATTTGGATAGATGGTATAGGCATCCCCAGGGGTGTTCCAGACGAATACAAAGCTATGAATCAAATATGGGAGGGTTTTACCACAACATTTTTCTGGTGGGTGACAATAAACAAGAATGTGGATTGGATAAATTATTACAACCAACAACGATTTATTAATCAGACTAGAGATGCAGTAAAGGGGATCTCCGAGCAATTATCCGCCATCCCGCTCATAACTTAGTAGAGGTTGGTTCTAGATCAGGCAGAAAGGGCCGGTGTCTATAGAATGATAAGCCATTGTTGCACATTTATCCCTAACAATACCACACTGGATGGGACAGTCACCAGAGCTCTTACAGAATTAACTGCACTAAGTGAAGAATGAACTGAGAACTCAGAAGTGTGTACATTGTGGATAGGGTGGTTTGATGAAATGTTTGGTAAATGGAAAACCACAGCAGCCACCATCTTAGGAGCGGTCAGTGTTTGTATGGGTATTCTTGTATTATGTGGTTGTTGTCTTGTTCCCTGTGTCCGAGGATTGGTGAGTCAGGCGTTGGTGAAATGCAGTATCTAATCAATAATGAGAGATGGACTGACTCCGGACTCTGACCAGGGGAATGTGAAAAACGATCCTCCAGGCTTGGTGGATGACGAGGATTTGGACCCTGAAAGACCGCAATTGGATGAAATGTTTATTAGTTCTGACGTAATCTCTGAGATTAATCATGCTTGTAAAATAAATTTATCCTGAATGTGAAAACATCTAATCAAAGGGGTGGATTGTTAGATTAATTTGTATTTTAAGAATAATGACTAAAAGATTTAACCCCAAATACAGTATAAATGTGTGAACGGTGTTAGAGTTATAATGTAGTGGCAACCCACTAACAGAGGGGGCAGGACTAAACATTCCAGGGTGAAGGGGACTGAGAAAATGGGTTAAAAAAAGCCTCCTAAAGGTGGGCGGAGCAAAGTGCCTTTGTGTGTCAAGGGGTATAAAACAGGAGTGTATGGGTTTTGGCGCCAGAGCTCGCCATGAATAAAAATACAGATCATTCTTGCTGGTTGTGGACCTTGAATCATTTATGATTAAAACCAGAGCCTTACAACCTCTGGTAATGATTCAAGCTTAGGTTGAAATAGAGATAGAAATTCTCGTGATAATCTTTGCACATCGTAATTTACTTGTGAAAAATAAAAGTTGAAACAAAAACTAAATCCTGAAATTCCAGGGCTGCAATAATATTTAATTTTTTTAAACATTCAAACATTATACATGTATAGTATAATCACTCATACTTTACAGTACTGTGAGGGTTCTAGTTCTCCCTCTCTCCTGCATTTGGCCACAAGTTCTCATCAACTTCACATCTTATTTCTTCTCTGGCGATGCATCTTGGAAAGTATCTTCTGGAATGTTTAATCCAACCCTGGCAGTCTTCAGGAGAAGTGTCTCCACACCCCACATTCGTGTCATCCAGTAAGGACATCTGGTCATGTGGATGGTGGTCATAAACCTTCCACCTCCACGCAGGGAAACACTTCTCATGAGGTTTAGGAAGGGGGGAGTATGGAGGCAGGAATAGTACTGACTTCCTGGGATGTGCAGCAAACCAGTCTGTGACTGCAGCAGAGTGGTGGAATGCCACATTCTCCCACACAACAACGAAGGTAGAGGAGTTTCTTGCCCCTCTCTCCTCCGCTGGCACAAGTCGATTATGCAGGTCATCCAGAAAATAAATGAGCCTCTCTGTATTGTAGGGGCCAATGAGTGGTTTGTGTAACAGCAATCACATTTCTTCCCCTGCGGCGTGTTTTTGCCAGGTTGAATCCAGCTTCATCCACAAAGATGAATGTATGTGCAGTTTGCCTGGCTTCCATCTCCATTACTCTCTAAAATACAGTAAATCCACAGTTTTACAGTACTTTACATTATGCATAGCTGTGTATGTACTGTCGTAGAAATATTTGACTCAAAAGTAGTCAACTCAAAAATATCTCTCAAGAAACTGGAGCTTGTGAATCCAAAAATTGGACTTTATTATTGCGTAACAAAGCCGAGCTTGCTCCATGGAACAACTGCTTGCCCTGACCCGGAGCTCTCCTTTTATACAGACACAAATGCATAGTCATGCTTATACAAATTACATAGTTACTCCTCTCTATGTGAATGAATAACATCTTTCAGTATCACATGTTGGCTACTCACGAGGCTAGAGCATTTCTCTAAGTGGGGCTTCTGTCTCTTATTAGTGGCGTGACTCAAAAATGATATACATACGTACGTTAAAGAACAATCACACTCTGTATTGACTATATTCACTATCCAGACATACATCTGGAGTACAAAGTATCAATCATGTTCATTCTGTTTTACCTTTATCATTTCATAACACATTATAAAACATATCAATTAATACTTAAACATGGTTTAAACATGTCATGGCACATAACCCATTCTCAACCACATACATTTAAGCCAATCCCCAAAAGCACCCTCCCAGGACCCTTGAGATTATGTGCATGTGGCTATGTTTCAGGTCATAAGCTACAAACAAATGATAACACTAGTTCCATTGTTACTCCAATCTCCACACAGCCACCACGAGGAGTTGTATCTCCATCACATGTCATTGACATACCCAGACCAGCTGCAGGGGAGTTATCAAAGCACAGCGTTTGCACTAAAGAAATGTCTCTGCTCTGTTTTAACCCTTAAACTGGTTCTCAATCCATAAGCATTTAAGGCATATAGGTGTTTAATTCTACAACATATGTACTAGAAAATCATCCATATATAGAAAATCATCCATATAATCCCCCCTTTGGGACTTTCTAAGTCCCAACCAATAAAACAAAAGTTAACATAAAATGAGTGTAAGCATGTGCATATACTTATTCTTAGCCTTGCCATCTGTGGTTACATTTTTATAAGAATATATATTCAGACCAATGTATCTTCCTCATTGTCTGACCCATCCTGATGAGGACAAGGAGCCCAGTCGGGTACTGGGTACAAATCCGGAAGGTTTCCCTCTAAGCTAACCTCCAATTGTTGCTGTTGAGCTTTGTAACCATGACAGGCCCATCCACCCCACAGGGACAACACCATACAGACATTCAGGATTCCCAAATGGGCAGTCCATTGGTCCTACTTTAATATTACAGGGCTTTCCATATTCATTAACATACTGTCCTGGAGCTCCCTGAACAGGGTGTATTTCTTTGGTTGACTTATTAACAATTGTCTGTACAGTCATTTGCTTTACTGTGGTTTGGATCAAAAGTGATTTCAACAAAGGCAGTACACAACAAAATACCATTCCCATTACTACAAGTGCTATGCCTATCATGATTGCCATTTTTGTAAACATTGCTCCCCACTTTCCCAAAGTTAAGTCCATCCAATCCCAAGTGTGAGCGTCATGCCCAGCATTGTCCTTAACTTCTTTTCGTAGTCCTTTGAGCTTAGTCATTGCTTCAGTGAATGAACCATCCGGAGCAGTATTATTGGGAATGAAGGTACAACATTCATCCCCAAACATAACACAAACTCCACCTTTTTCTGCCAACAGCCAGTTTAAAGCCTGCCTATTCTGCCATGTCATTGTCACGCCCTGGCTCTGGGACTCTGTTATGTTGAGCCAGGGTGTGTTGTTTCTATGTGTTTTGTGTGCTAGGGTGATTTTCTAGTTCATTTGTTTCTATGTTGGCCGGTGTGGTTCTCAATCAGAGGCAACGTGTATCAGCTGTTGCTTGTTGTCTCTGATTGGGAACCATACTTAGGCAGCCTGTTTTCCACAGTGTGTTGTGGGATCTTGTTCCGTGTTTGGTTAGTGTCTATTGCCAAGGACGTCACGTATCGTTTTGTTGTTTTGTTCGTGTGATCATTAAAAATAAAAGTATGTTCGCATTCCACGCTGCGCCTTGGTCCTCTGTGTTCGACGATCGTGACAGAAGATCCCACCATAACTGGACCAAGCAGCGTGTCCAGGAGCCAACGCCAGAGAGGGCTCTAAAGGATATCAACCTCGACTGGGTCAAGCCGCGGGAGGAGGAGAGAGGCTGGACTTGGGAGCAGAGGAGCGAGAGTCTGGCGAGAGCCATGGAGGCCTGGCCCACGGGGAGGAGAGACGCCCAGAAAAGGGGGCTCACGCCGTGGACGACGGGGCAGCAGGAGGCCGGGATAGAGTGGTTCAGCGGGTTGGCAAAGGAGGCCGCCAGGTGACGGGAGTCACTGGTCACCAGGGGGAAGGAGAATGTAGAGGCACGGCGAGAGGTACTGGGGTGTGTTGCCAGCCGGTCCGGCCCGTTCCTGATCCCCGGTAGGGGCCAGTGGTGTGTGTCCCCAGTACGGTCCGGCTTGTTCCTGTCCCTCGCACCGAGCCTGTGGTGCGACGCCAGCCCGGTCGGGCATGTTCCCGCCCCTCGCACCAAGCCTGTGGTGCACGCCAACAGCCCGGTCCGGCCTGTTCTGCTCCCGCACCAAGCCAGTGGTGCGCCTCGTCAGCCTGGTTCGGCTCGTCCTGCTCCCCGCACCAAGCCTGTGGTGCGCGTCGTCAGCCCGGTCCGGCCTGTTGCCCCCGCACCAAGCCAGTGGTGCGCTCGTCAGCCCGGTTCGGCCCGTCCCTGCTCCCCGCACCAAGCCAGTGGTGCGCTTCGTCAGCCCGGTTCGGCCCGTCCCTGCTCCCCGCACCAAGTCTGTGGTGCGCGTCGTCAGCCCGGTCCGGCCTGTTCCTGCTCCCCGCACCAAGCCAGTGGTGTGCTTCGTCAGCCCGGTTCGGCCATGTCCCTGCTTCCCGCACCATGCCAATGGTGCGCGTCGTCAGTCCGGCACAGCCCGTGCCTGTTCCACCGGTGCCTGGTACGGCACCGGTCAGCTGCTCCACTCCGGAGCTAGAGCAATCCGCTCCACCAGTGTTCAGTCCAGCTCCGGCCAGCAGGGCCAGACCGGACCAGGGGCGCTTTGGGGGGTTTGTTGGAGGGTGGGAGTCAAGCCCGAGCCGGAACCGCCTCCGAGGAGGAATGCCCATCCGGCCCTCCCCTGTTCGGTTTATGTTTGGCGGGTCGCAGTCCGCGCATTGGGGGGTACTGTCACGCCCTGGCTCTGGGACTCTGTTATGTTGAGCCAGGGTGTGTTGTTTCTATGTGTTTTGTGTGCTAGGGTGATTTTCTAGTTCATTTGTTTCTATGTTGGCCGGTGTGGTTCTCAATCAGAGGCAACGTGCATCTTGTTCCATGTTTGGTTAGTGTCTATTGCCAAGGACGTCACGTATCGTTTTGTTGTTTTGTTCGTGTGATCATTAAAAATAAAAGTATGTTCGCATTCCACGCTGCGCCTTGGTCCTCTGTGTTCGACGATCGTGACAGTCATTCTACTTGTAGCCTGTACTTGCTCTCCCAGAGCTGTTAACGCAGAGTCTGTAGTTAATAAACCTTTGTTGATTATAGTAAATATAATTGATCCATTCTAGGTTTTGTTAGGTGATATCCAGACAAATATTGATTCAAATCCTGCTTTAATTTAATCTCTTGCCTTATATTCATTTGGAATTCCTCTGGGTTGACCTATTGCATCTAAGTATACATTGGGGTCATGTTCATAAGCTCTTTTTTACCCTTTTTATTAGTTGTGCTGGGTGTCCTAATTTGTTGTTTTTCCACCTCCCATTCTGATATAACCACTTCCTGAAGCATTTGTACTCTAGCACATATTCCCTTCCATCCTTTAGGCAGAGTGGCTCTAATTCTTTTGTCCTCCACAAATCCAAAATAAATCTGCCACTGCCACCGATTGATCCTCATAAGGAGAGATCAGTGGCATTGCCAGTGTTTGCTTCTCACATTCCCCAGGGTCACCAGGCCCTCCACTAGTAGCTGTCACTCCAGTGCTCGATCCCGCCGCCTGATAAACTGCTCTGCGCGGAGTATCTGCATTCCAAGACATATCATTATTTAGGTGCCATGTGGTCTCACACTTTCCCCTAAATTCTCCCAAATCATGCTCCCCATCCGTTTTGTTGTAGCATTCATCATCTTGATTATAATCTATACGATATTTTCCCGGTGCTTCCATTTTTCTGGGTTCTATTCTGACATCTAATTTTTTACACCACTCCCCCCATCCTGTTTGATTATAGTATTTGTGATGGTCAGGACTTCCTAAGAAGGATAAGCATTCTGCAGGGCAATAGGGTCTCTCTGATCTTTTGAGATGACAGAAGTTTCATTTAAAGTCAGCACAGTTCCTGTGGCTATGTGGACTTGGTATTACCATCAGTTCCTTTAATGGGGAGGGGGAGCATACTAGACAATCCGTTTTCTTATTAATTACTTTAGCTGAATACTGTGCCCATCTGTACCAATCATTTTGTAATGCTCCCTCCCATAGTCTACTTAGTTTTGTTGGTGCTTTCATTATTTACGGTATTACTACTGGTGCTGAGCTAGATTGTTTATTTTCCTGTTTTCCCCAATTAGTCAAAGATTCCCATACATTTTGAAAGAACCCAGTTGATTCTGTTGTTTCTGAGTCTTCCTTCATTGCTTTAGTTGTTACAACAATGGACGGTCCTTGAGTGATTGCCATAGTTACATTGACTGTCTCTATTTCTCCTTCCTGTCTAGTTTGACGTGTGGGAACAAAAATAATATTGATTGTTGTAATATTATTTCCTTCTGGCCACTTTGTGCTAACTAATTCCAAAACATATTTTGCATAATTTTCTTGTGTCAATTCCTCTAAGGTAATTTTCCAAGTAATGTTTCCTTTGTTAATTTCTATTAGTCATCCATATTCATCCCAGATCGCCTCTCCCATTGTTTGATGATTAGCCCACCCACAAAGTGCTGTTTCTGGCAAAGGTTTTACCCTTCGTATTGAAAAGGATCTTTGAGTTTCTTCAACTGTCCTTCTTGGGCTGGAATATAAATACTAGTTTGAGCTATCCCCAATGGTACATGCTTTTTTATTCTATTCTTCAATCTAACTTTAGGGGCCAATTTCTTAAGCACTGATGGAATCATAAGATGTTTAGCTTGTTTTATATCCATTATTTTTCCATGTCTATTTACTTTTGGCTCAACTTCTACACAATGATTTTTTAGGCATTTTATTTTAAACATTGCATATCCTTCAATCTGACATTTCCTCAATCTAGGCCATCCTATATACGATACTTGTTCTTTATTCACAACAACAATTCTTCCAGGTTCAGTAAGGCTATCTCTAGAATATTGTATTGTTGTAGGCAGACTCCATCGCTCCTAGATTAACTGCTATTACCGTTAAAGCAATTCCACAGTTCTTAAGTTGTTGGAGACCATGTGAGGGCAGAGAAGTCAATTGTGGGAAAGTCCCCTTCCTCAACGGCTGAGGAGTCTCTTCCTTCACCGGTGGAGAAGTCATCCCCCTCAATGGTAGAAAGGTCACTTTCTCCCCCTTCTCCTGTTGTCTCTCCATTCCCTGGGTCGCTGCTTGTGTTTGGGGCATCTGCCATAGCAGGTATCCTATTAGTAGTATTCCCCACACCATCAGACCCCACCTCCCGACTCTCCGGATTTTCAGGTGGGAGTGCCTGCTGTTCTTCGACGTTGGCACTTGGACTTGTGCTTGCTTCTTCTTCTTGGACTCCATCTGATGCCTCGACATCCTCCGCTTCCTCATGGCTCGCTGACGGCAGGCCGGTTCTCCTCGGGACCCTGGTACAGTGGTTCAGATGGTACCACGTTGTGCTTCCTTCCACCTGTATCGCCGTGGGCGTCGCTCGGATCACCTTGTATGGTCCTTCTCTCCTGGGCTCGTTCCACTTTCTGCGAAACACTCGGATGTAGACTCGATCTCCTGGAATCACCGGTCCTGGCTCCTCTGGTCCAGGTTCCGGTTCTCGCCCTTTTTCCTGGAGATAGATCACTTTATGTATAGCAGTTAGTTGTCTTACATATGCTTTAAGCTCCATCTCTAATTGCTCCAATGGGGGTCCTTTGTAGGGCCCTCTTTGAACTGGCACTGGCATGGGTCGACCCGTAAGCATTTCATGCGGGGTTAGATGCGTATTTCTGTTAGTTTGCATGCGATAACTCATCAAAGCTAGTGGTAGTGCATCCACCCAATTGAGCTTTGCACCGGCACAGATTTTATTCAGTTTAGCCTTGAGGGTCCCATTAATCCTCTCAACAATCCCCTGAGATTGCGGATGATACACACACCCTAGTCTTTGCTTAATCCTTAGCTGCTGTAATACTTGCTTTACTGTTTTTTGAATAAATGCTGATCCATTGTCTGAGCTGATTTCTGTTGGTATTCCAAATCTGGGTATTACTTCTCTGGTTAGAAATTTGATTACTGCTCCTGATCCTAGATCTGCTGATGGTACCGCTTCTACCCATCTACTGAATCTATCTATTATCACTAGCATGTACCTTTTGCCATTCACCTTTTTTATCATATCTACATAGTCCATGACTAAATGTCGAAATGGTCCTTCAGGAACTGGTATGTGCCCTATAGGCGTTGTTATTCCTTTCCTTACATTGTTTTGTGCGCACACCTTACATCTTGCTAATGCCTCATGTATTGTTGCCTGTAGGTATGGAGACCAGTATCCTTGTTTTTAATTTTCCTTACTATCTCCCCCCTTGCGCAATGGTCAAAACCATGCGCATCAGTTATCAGTAAGTTGAGCAACACAATGGGTGCTACTATGGTTCCTTCATGAGACCTCCATAATCCCTTCACATCTTTGGTGGCCCCTCTTTGGTGCCACATAGTCTGTTCATAAGGTCCTGCTCTTTCCTGCATCCTTATTATATCGTCTGGTTGTGGTATGGATTCAATAATGACCATTGGTGCTGTTAACACTGGGACGGTGCATCTAGATGCCTTCTTTGCAGCTTCATCAGCTGCTTTGTTTCCTTTGGTTATATATCCTTTTCCTTTCCTATGCACCTGACATTTCACTATCGCCAATTTAGTGGGATACATTAACGCCGTCATTATTCCACAATCTGCTCGTGGTGTTGTATGGGTGTACCATCGCTTTTCCTGAACCCTCGCTGCTTCCAGACTGCCCCAAATAAATGGCACACCCCATGTGCATATGCTGAATCAGTATAGATATTAACTGTTTTCCGTTTTCCCAGGATGCAAGCTGCAGTGAGTGCTTTTAGTTCAGCTAACTGAGCTGAGCATGGCTGTGGACAATATTCTGCTATTACCTCTTTAAAATCCTCTCCTTGCTTTTGTACTACTGCATAGCCTGCATGATTTCCCACATTATCTTTATAACAGGATCCATCCACAAAATACTCTTCTATGCACTCTTCCCCCACGCTGGACAACGGGGTTGACTCCAAGTCTGGCCTTAGTCGGGTAAATGTCAATGAGTCTGCTACACAGTCGTGTGCTTGTCCCTCAAACTCCAAAGGGATTCTTTCAGCTGGATTTACTGTACTGCATTGTTTAATGGAAACATCTGGATAGGTCAGTAGAGTCATGTATTCCAAAGTTCTAGCATTGGTAAGAACAAACTTCCCTTTTTCTATCAGTTCCACTATTTTATGATGTGTATGTATTGTTACCGGGTATCCCATAGTAATTGTGGACGCTTTGTCATATGCATATTGTAATGCAGCTAAACCTTGATAGCAGGGTGGATATCCCGGAGCAACAGAATCTAGTTTAGAACTATAATAAGCAATGGGTTGTTTTCGTCTTCCACTGCACGTCTCTTGCATAAGTACCGCCATTGCATACCTATCACATCTATTTGCCACATACAACAAGAATGGTTTTGTGTAATCTGGGGCTGCTAGAGCCGGAGCTGACTGCATTTCCTTCTTCATTGTTTCAAATGCAGTTAATGCATCACTGTTCCATTCCAGGCTTGCTCTAAGGTCTAGTTGTCCTAGTTGTCTGGAACTGCCGTCTAGTCTAAGGTCTAGTTGTCTAGTTGTCTGGAACTGCCGTTCTGCTGCCAACAAGGCAGAATTCATCTCAGCCTATGCTACCCTCCAGTCCCTCGACTTCTTGGCGCTGACGGAAACATGGATTACCACTGAAAACACTGCTACTCCTGCTGCTCTCTCCTCGTCTGACCATGTGTTCTCGCATACCCCGAGAGCATCTGGTCAGCGGGGTGGTGGCACAGGAATCCTCATCTCTCCCAAGTGGACATTCTCAATTTTTCCCCTGACCCATCTGTCTATCTCCTCATTTGAATTCCATGCTGTCACAGTCACTAGCCCATTTAAGCTTAATATCCTTGTCATCTATCGCCCTCCAGGTTCCCTTGGAGAGTTCATCAATGAGCTTGATGCCTTGATAAGTTCCTTTCCTGAGGATGGCTCACCCTCACAGTTCTGGGGGATTTCAACCTCCCTACGTCTACATTTGACTCATTTCTCTCTGCCTCCTTCTTTCCACTCCTCTCCTCTTTTGACCTCACCCTCTCACCGTCCCCCTACTCACAAGGCAGGCAATACGCTTGACCTCATCTTCACTAGATGCTGTTCTTCTACTAACCTCACTGCAACTCCCCTCCAAGTCTCCGACCACTACTTTGTATCCTTTTCTCTCTCCCTCTCCTCCAACACTACTCACTCTGCCCCTACACAGATGGTAATGCGCCGTCGCAACCTTCGCTCTCTCTCTCCCGCTACTCTCTCCTCTTCCATCCTATCATCTCTTCCCTCTGCTCAATCCTTCTCCCTCCAATCTCCTGATTCTGCCTCCTCAACCCTCCTCTCCTCCCTTTCTGCATCCTTTGACTCTCTATGTCCCCCTATCCTCCCGGCCGGCTCGGTCCTCCCCTCCAGCTCCGTGGCTTGATGACTCATTGCGAGCTCACAGAACAGGGCTCCGGGCAGCCGAGCGGAAATGGAAGAAAACTAGACTCCCTGCGGACCTGGCATCTTTTCACTCCCTCCTCTCTACATTCTCTTCATCTGTTTCTGCTGCTAAGGCCACTTTCTACCACTCTAAATTCCAAGCATTCGCCTCTAACCCTAGGAAGCTCTTTGCCACATTCTCCTCCCTGCTGAATCCCCCCCCCTCCTCCCTCTCTGTGGATGACTTCGTCAACCATTTTGAAAAGAAGGTTGATGACATCCGATCCTCGTTTGTTAAGTCAAATGACACTGCTGGTCCTGCTCACACTGCCCTGCCCTATGCTTTGACTTCTTTCTCCCCTCTCTCTCCAGATAAAATCTTGCGACTTGTGACGGCAGGCCGCCCAACAACCTGCCCGCTTGACCCTATCCCCTCCTCTCTTCTCCAGACCATCTCCGGTGACCTTCTCCCTTACCTCACCTCGCTGATCAACTCATCCTTGACCGCTGGCTATGTCCCTTCCGTCTTCAAGAGAGCGAGAGTTGCACCCCTTCTCAAAAAACCAACACTCGATCCCTCTGATGTCAACAACTACAGACCAGTATCCCTTCTTTCTTTTCTCTCCAAAACTATTGAGCGTGCTGTCTTTAGCCAACTCTCTTGCTATCTCTCTCAGAATGACCTTCTTGATCCAAACCAGTCAGGTTTCAAGACTGGTCATTCAACTGAGACTGCTCTTCTCTGTGTCACGGAGGCTCTCCGCACTGCTAAAGCTAACTCTCTCTCCTCTGCTCTTGTCCTTCTAGGCCTGTCTGCTGCCTTTGATACTGTGAACCATCAGATCCTCCTCTCCACCCTCTCCGAGCTGGGCATCTCCGGCGCGGCTCACTCTTGGATTGCGTCCTACCTGATCGGTCGCTCCTACCAAGTGGCGTGGCGAGAAGCTGTCTCCGCACCACGTGCTCTCACCACTGGTGTCCCCCAGGGCTCAGTTCTAGGCCCTCTCCTATTCTCGCTATACACCAAGTCACTTGGCACTGTCATATCCTCACATGGCCTCTCCTATCATTGCTACGCTGACGACACACAACTAATCTTCTCCTTTCCCGCTTCTGATAACCAGGTGGCGAATCGCATCTCTGCATGTCTGGCAGACATATCAGTATGGATGACGGATCACCACCTCAAGCTGAACCTCGGCAAGACGGAGCTGCTCTTCCTCCCGGGGAAGGACTGCCCATTCCATGATCTCGCCATCACGGTTGACAACTCCGTTGTGTCCTCCTCCCAGAGTGCGAAGAGCCTTGGCGTGACCCTGGACAACACCCTGTCGTTCTCCGCTAACATCAAGGCGGTGACCCGATCCTGTAGGTTCATGCTCTACAACATTCGGAGAGTACAACCCTGCCTTACACAGGAAGCGGCACAGGTCCTAATCCAGGCACTTGTCATCTCCCGTCTGGATTACTGCAACTCGCTGTTGGCTGGGCTCCCTGCCTGTGCCATTAAACCCCTACAACTCATCCAGAATGCCGCAGCCCGTCTGGTGTTCAACCTTCCCAAGTTCTCTCACGTCACCCCGCTCCTCCGCACACTCCACTGGCTTCCAGTTGAAGCTCGCATCTGCTACAAGACCATGGTGCTTGCCTACGGAGCTGTGAGGGGAACGGCACCTCCGTACCTTCAGGCTCTGATCAGTCCCTACACCCAAACGAGGGCACTGCGTTCATCCACCTCTGGCCTGCTGGCTCCCCTACCTCTGCGGAAGCATAGTTCCCGCTCAGCCCAGTCAAAACTGTTCGCTGCTCTGGCACCCCAATGGTGGAACAAGCTCCCTCACGACGCCAGGACAGCGGAGTCACTCACCACCTTCCGGAGACATTTGAAACCCCACCTCTTTAAGGAATACCTGGGATAGGATAAAGTAATCCTTCTCCTTTGTAGGTAAATGCAAACAAATGTCTGCACTCCTCCGCCAGGGGCACACAAAAAAATGAAGAAGTACTTGGCTTCTGGGGGAACATTGGTGAGTAGCGTATGTGTTACGCCCCTGAAAAAGGGAAGAAATAATCACGAAAGTGATGCAGTTATGTTTCCTCACTGAAAACTTGAGTATAATGCTTTTACAAAAATACCACATTTTACAGAACAACAGATCTACAGGAACCAGAGTTTTGTAGGGTACAAAGCTTATTCAAGTCACAACAGCATAAACTGTAATTCACTAAAACATATACAAATGTTTCAATATAACTGTCAAACACAAAGTAGCTTTAGCTCAGTAACCCATAACTACATTTATCAACCATGTCAACAAAGTATTCGAAACACATTATACAAATAACCCCAAATATATTATTAACAGCGCACATGCTCATTCACAATTAGCATAAAATGGCAGCTACTCTCAGTACGAAGCTATTCTTCGCTGCAACCAAGCAGGTTTCACTCACACACACACCTAATAACTCTCTTCAACTTAACTCTAACTTACTCAAGATGTTACTAACACATACCTTAAACTCTCTTGACATGTTAGCAAGTTATTACATTCAAATTAACTCGTTTTATATCAATAACGTACCTGAAAAAAGGGGAGAAATAATCACGAAAGTGATGCAGTTATGTTTCCTCACTGAAAACTTTAGTATAATGAGAAAAAAGACCGCGATTTCCCCAGAAAGTTGGGTGGAGACCAGAGCAATCGATCTCAGGCTCATAGATTAAGAGCATTTAGTAGATCACAGATTAACACTTTTACCCTTAAATTAGGCACCACAAAATAAAGTAGTCAATATAACGTTTACACATTCTGCTTACAATATTTACCCTTTTACACTTGACGGATTTTAACACAATTATGAATTTTATCAATCTCTATGAACTAGTACTGGATGCATGATCTTTTTAACCTTAGATATTTTAAGATCCTTACATACCATGAACTTACTAATACTTTTTAGTGTATAACAGGCTATGAATATGTCCTTTAACCTGTCACACTCTCCCCGACAAAATAAATGTTGTCCCAACATTACAAACATTGTCTTCTTAAACAGTCTATAAGCACTGGACGTAGAAAATCCTCTTCTGTAAGCTAGTACTTGAGCAGAGGTCAAAGTTCACAGTTCAAATAGAACCAAGAAGTTATATTCACAGTCCATATCTGTTGACCAGCTGTATAAACAGTCCATAAGCAGTCTTTTCTCATACTATTGTCAACAGTCCATCAGTTTTAATGATCTATATGCATAGTCTGCTAATTGTCTCGTGAAAGTCTGTGAAATCAGTCAGTAGTCCATGGTCAAACATGTCAACTCTGTCTGTGGCCTCAAGTTTGCTGAAGTCCATACATGTAGGGTGGCTGAAGGTAATATCGCTGTAGTGATGGCAGCCATGGAACCAGTCCTGGTGCAGGGTAGACAGGGAACAACTGTGGCTGTGGCTGGATACTGTAGCAGGAAGGGATACCAAGCTGATCATAGGTGATACGTCTTGGAGGGTGTCTCTCTCTTTGTGGCAGCTGGTAAGCTGGTTCCTCAGGTTCAGCAGCAGCAGTTAATGAAGGAAAGGCACTTAGTGGACGATCATCAGGCACATTTTCAGCAGGCAAGTTCATCTCCTCAGCAGGCAGTTCTTTAACTGTTGTTTTCTCCTCCAGCTGATTTTCAACAAGCGGCTGTGCTAGTAGCGTATCAGGAACTGGCACCGCAACTGTCTATTTCACTGGTGGGGGCCTGTTTTCCGACTCTCTCGCTGGTTCAGCATACCTCTCAGGTACTGTAGGAGATGTGGGGACCTGTAGCGGCTCATGATGAAGGTCATATTCATCCCCGCTGTCTTCATCAGAATCTAGAGGCTGTGATCCAGGCTGATGTCTCTTTTTCTTACTTTTGTCATCTTTAGTCATTTCTGGTTGTCTCTCAAAAGGTAAGTGGTCACAGGACATGAGCAGGTTTCTGTGCAGGACCTGGGAGCGTCCCCTACCCTTTTCTGGTCTCAACTCATAAATCGGCAGGTCTGAACCCATTTGTCTCACTACTGTGTGAATTTGATCTTCCCAATAGTTACGGAGTTTGCCTGGTCCTCCTCTTGGTGTCAGGTTTTTAATCAGAACTCGCTCGCCAGGCTGTAGCACTGAACTCCTAACTTTAGTGTCATAGTACTTCTTACTTCTTTCAGCAGCTTTCTGAGCATTTTCATTTGCAATGGCGTATGCTTCTTCCATTCCTCGTTTCCAGTTCTCCACGTAGTCTCGCTGGTTACTGGAACCTGCCTCTGTGCACAATCCAAAGAACATATCAACTGGAAGCCTGGGTGATCTCCCCAAACAGAAGATAAAATGGTGAATAGCCAGTCACTTCGCAACGGGTGCAGTTATAGGCATAAACCAGTTTGTTTAGAGACTCCTTCCAGTTTGACTTTTGTGTCTCAGTTAGTGTCTTTAGCATTTGCAACAATGTTCTGTTCATTCGTTCCACTTGACCGTTCCCCATCGGGTGGTAGGGTGTTGTTCTGGACCCCGCCATGCTACTGAGTTTCTTTAACTGATGGAACAACTGATTTTCGAATTCTCCCCCTTGGTCATGGTGGATGCGGGAGGGGAACCCAAACTTCAGGGCAAAGTCATTGAAGATGAGATTTGCAGCAGTTTTTCCTGACTTTGATGTGGTGGCGTAGGCTTGAGTGAAACGTGTAAAATGATCAACAATCACGAGGATGTACTCATATCTCCCTTTGCATCTGTCGAGATGGAGGAAATCTACACATACCAGTTCAAATGGCTGTGTTGTCACAATGTTTGTCAGAGGAGCTCTTGTTTCATGGCCTGGCTTTTTCTGCTTGACACAGCTACAAGTTTTAGTCACATAGTGCTCGATGTCAGATTGCATATAAGGCCAGAAGAAGCGGTCACGTACTAGTGATACAGTGCGGTCAGTACCTTGGTGTCCCATGTTATTGTGCAACTCTTCCATCACTTTACCTTTGTACTGCTCTGGTAGAACTAACTGCTTGCGGGCTGTAGTGATTCTGTAAAGAATACCATCACTGTCGATTGTCAATTTGTCCCATTCTCTGAATAGGCATTTTGTCTTTGGACTGAATTCCTTTTGCTCTTTAACTGGCGGTTTGGAACCAGACAGCTTGAAATCGAGCACAGGACGGATGACCGAATCAGACTCTTGTGCCTCTCTTATCCCCTCTTTTGGGATCGAGCTGATTGTTGCTGTAGTTGTCTCACCTTCAGCTGATACTGACATAGATGCAGCTGAAATTGACCAAGGCACAAAAGTCTCTTTCTGTACCTCTACTGCTTGTATCGTGGCGGCAATGGTGTCTGGTGGAAGCTCCTCAGAACATTCTCTCATCAGTGACTCTACATCCAGTGGCATCCTCGACAAAGCATCTGCATCACTGTTCTCTCTGCCTGGCCTGTACTTTATTGTAAAGTGGAAATCAGCCAATTCTGCAACCCACCTGGAAGTGGTTGCGTTCAGTTTGGCAGTAGACAGAATGTAGCTGAGCGGGTTGTTATCGCTGTATACAGTGAAGGTCGGAGCATAGTACAAATAATCATGGAACTTATCAGTGATTGCCCATTTTAGAGCTAGAAATTCTAGCTTGCCAGAGTGGTAGTGATAGTTCTTCTCAGCTGCTGTTAAGGTTCGAGAGCCATAAGCAATGACCCTAAGCTTCCCATTTTGCTCTTGATAAAGAACTGCTCCCAAGGCTTGGTGTGACGCATCAGTGTGTACAACAAATGGCTGAGTGAAGTCAGGGAAACCTAAGACTGGTGGGTGAAGCAGACACTCAATCAGCTGTTCAAGTGCCTGTTGATGCTGGTCAGTCCACAGGATTGGCTTGTTTGAGGGCACCACATGACTTACTTTCTTTGTTTTTGCTTTCTGTGGGTGGTCAGGTAATTTCTCTGAATCTGCTTTCAGGAGGTCATACAGACAGCTGGCCCTCCTAGAAAAGTATTTGATGTACTGTCTGTAGTAAGTGAGTAAACCAAGCATTTTTCTGAGCTGGCCCACAGTCTGTGGTCTGATCTCTTTCAATGCTCTTACTGCTTCAAAATCGGCTGGGTCAACTTTGCTGCCGTCTGCAGACACTATTCTGCCCAAATAACGGACCTGGGGTTTAAAGAGATCACACTTACTTGGCTTGAGTTTGATGCCATACTCTCTGAGACGCTGCAAAACCTTTTGCACATCATTCACATGGCTGTCGAAAGTTTTACTGAAAACTAGCGTGTCGTCCAGATAAGGAATGCAGATGTTGTCCCGGAGCCCTTCCAAACATTCCTCCATACAACGCTGAAAAGCTGCAGGAGCGTTCATGAGGCCGAATGGCATACGTATCCACTCATAGAGTCCCCATGGGGTCACAAATGCTGTCAGTGGTCTGCTTTCTTCAGAGATGAACCCTTGGTGATATGCTTTTCCCTGATCTAAAAGGGAGAACCAGGAATTACCACCTAAACTGTCCATGATGTCCTGGACCCGAGGGATGGGCTGGCGGTCGGGATGTGTCTTTCTGTTCAGGTCTCTGTAATCTATACACAACCGGAGGGTCCCGTCCTTCTTCCTAACGCACACGACAGGTGAAGAATATGAAGAGTTTGACTTCCTAACCCAACCCTGGGCTATGAGGTCATGAAGGTAACCCTTCATCTCCTGATACAGTGGCCTGGGCACGGACATGTATGGGCGCTTGACTGGTTCAGAGTCCTTTAGAGAAATAGTCATTTTCAATCGTTCAATGCAGCCAATGTCATTGTCTGATCTGGAGAAGGAGTGACACTCTTCTCTAAGCATTTTCCTAACAACCGCTCTCTGTTTTTCGGTTAGGTGACTTAAACCTACTGGTGGATCCCACTGTTCAGTAGCAGTACATGGGGTTTGAACACTAGTGTGATTCACTGTGGCTGGGGTGACAGCTTTTTCAAAGACTTGGGCAGGTAACACAGTCATAATGGTTTGTACTGTACCGATTATGGTGCGTCCTAGCAGGGCAATGTCGTGGTCAGTGGGGTTAGAGACATCAAGCATGATAACTGGAAAAACACCTTTCCTAACTCTGACTAGTGTGTCAAAGAACTCAAGTTCATCTGGCCACTGCGGGTTCAGGTCTGGCTGGAAAAGCATTGTCATGTCGTCTTTGAAAGGCTGGGAAGCTACACGGCACTCAATCTGAATGCTACTGTGTTTTGGTACAGCAACTTTCTCTTTCTTGGTTTTCACTGCGTATTCATCTGTCTGTTCTGCGCTAACAGCCTGTATAAAAGCCCTCACCTTATTTCTTTTGAGGCTTGGGAAAGCTTTTTTCACTGTACTGTACCGTTTAGTCTTTTCGGTCATTGTCAGGATGTGCTCAATAACATTGAAACCTATGATGGGATGAGATAGGTGACAGCCTTTCATTACCAGCACTGGGATGATCAGTTCCTTCGTTTGGTCAGTTTCAGAGGCTAGCCGAAAAGTTGTTTCAATCCATCCCAGGTACGGCATTTCAGTCCCATTTGCTGCCGTCAATCTTAGATCATCAGGTGAGTCCAGAATTTCTGAAACATCCCTCAGCCTTGCGTTTGGGAGAGATTCCGCTTTCCATCGTTCATCAATGACCGATACCTGAGAGCCTGTGTCCCATAGGGCTTGGAGGTGGTGGCGATTGAGGTGACACTCAACAAGGCACTGTCTACCGACCAGCGAGGTGACCTTATGGGGGGGTGGCAACCTTGAGCTAGGGATGGTAAAGAGTGGGCATTTTCTTCTGTACAGGAAAGCTTTTCACAGGTAGAGTAATTTTTAGGTGAGTGCATTTTTCCTTATGTTTAGTCCAATGTTGGTTTTGACATCCTTTGGAACAGTACAGTGTCTCTTTACATGATGAACATTGTTTCAGGTTCTCAAATGAATCTTCTCTGGCACAATTTGCACATTTCTGGGACTTTTTGGTAGCTACGGTTAACACTTGTCCCTCAGCGGTAACCCTTCCCCGTTTAAAGGGGCCTCTTTTGATGGTCTGACTCCCCGGATTTTACATCCAGCTTGAAAATGTTCTCCACTCCCACATCGGAAGCAGTGTGTGCAGCTTGCATCTGTTCTGGCCTGCTGGCAGACAAAACACCTCCTTGGAGCTTGAGCAGAGCGGTTGGTATACAGGTTAGGTGCATATTGATACTGCGCAGGGTCAGGTGCTTGGGGCTGACTGTAGTTGCTGTAATACTGCTGCTGGGAAACAGGTGGCTGGGGGTCCCTATCTGGCCTCCTAACTGGAAGTGGGGCATGGGCATAAGGCGATGACTGAAACATAGGCTGCTGTAATGTCTCCTTAATCTGAGCAATCTCTGCACTGATACCTTTTAGGGAAGCTACACCTGTCTTAAGTTCAGCTAACTCTGTTAACAGTTCTGCGGGTATCTTAGCTTTGGCTTCCTTCACAGGACACTTTGCAGATGGCGTATCTTCTAACTGGACTACACTTACGGTTGTAGCAGGCTGTGGGGCATTAAAACGCTTTTTGTTTCGTCTTTCTATCTCATTAGCACAAGCAATGTTAAGCTTCTCTAGCAAAACCTCATCTGATGTTTCGCTATCAAGCAGGAGAGGCTGCATGTCTATCCTGATACTGTCACTCTGGAGACCTGTAAGGACTGTGTGTAAACACATGTGCTGGACTAGAGCAGGGTCATACTTAAGCCCTGATTCTGACTCCTGGGACGCAAATAGTACTTTCTGCCTCAAATCTAAGACGCGCATCAGGAAGCTTTGAGGGGTCTCCTTGCTATGCTGTGCTTCTGAAGCTAGCTGTTTGTAAAGCTCTGTTGCACTCTTCTACATTTACATTTACATTTAAGTCATTTAGCAGACGCTCTTATCCAGAGCGACTTACAGTTAGTGAATACATATATATATATTTTTTTTTATACTGGCCCCCCGTGGGAATCGAACCCACAACCCTGGCGTTGCAAACGCCATGCTCTATCAACTGAGCTACATCCCTGCCGGCCATTCCCTCCCCTACCCTGGACGACGCTGGGCCAATTGTGCGCCGCCCATGAGTCTCCCGGTCGCGGCCGGCTGCGACAGAGCCACTGCGCCACTCAGGAGTACTTCTCTTGGAAGTGGGAACGCAGGATGCATCTAAGTGTGGGAAGAGTTAGCTGGGGTTTACCTTCCAAGTAGCTGCGTAGCTGTGAGCCTGGAGAAATAGCCCTGATTACTGTGTCTACTATTTCTACCTCAGGATAGCCTCTGTTAAGTCCATTCTCAATCTGATGGGCAAGGCTGGAAAAAGTCAGTTTATCTTTCTGGCCCGGTTCACCTATCTGACCAGAAATTTTTAACTCTTTGCGCCAGTATGAGCCGGGCTGTGCACTGGGTGAGAGCTGCATGCTCCTATCGTATCTGAAGATTATGCCTTTGTTAAATGTTTTGGAGGAACAAAGAATGTTGTTTTATGATCTTAGTTCAAATGTAGCGTTGGGAGGGTGATGCCCCAGGGGAGACTGGTGATTGGCCAGAAGAGGGGAGTCACTCCTCTTTTTGCATTGTTTATAAATAGGGGGTAAACGATGAGACGGCAGAACGGCCATAGCAATCTGGGGAGCCGTTCTCCGGACACCGCGGGTCTGTACCTATGCTGTAAATCTCGTGATTTTAATAAAAGCCTCTAACACGATGCAGCATAGCGGACTCTTTGTTGATAGCAATAATTGCCACCATTCATCATATACGACATAATGGCGCCCAACGTGGGGCTGGTTTGCGTCTCTTCTGTGTTTCAGTCAATCGTCGGGCTAACTCTCTCTGAGGGAAAAAAGGGTGAGTGTTCTTACCGCTTCGGAGTTTGTTGGATTGGATATGACTTGTGTACATTGAAGAGATGTTCCATTATAACCTGGCCTCAGGTGGCGTTGTTGCTGGTCGACTAGAGTCTGCTAAAATTTTATTTCATTGGTAACGGGTGACAATGGCAAATTTAGAGCAAAAGGAACGGTAGAACTTTATATTTCATTGGTAACGGGTGACAATGGATTGGCAATTAATGTTGGGATACGTATGCATTTTTAGGGCACCGTTAATCTGGAAAGACCTCAAAACGGGGCGACTCGCAGGAGTGGGCCAGAAATCCAGGGCTTAGTTAGACTGAGTCAGGTTGATTCCTTAAGCGGGAATTATGAAGTGAATGGTTGTAGCTATGTTATACTCCTCCTCTGGTCGACGGGAAATTGGTTGGGGGTAACCTCTTGATATGAGATTCATCTTTCAAGGCAACAAAAAGTTAGACGGGGAGAATTGGACGATTATTTATTTGGCAACGGTGCAGGATATTGATTTGTGTAGTAGGCTGCAGTTGGCTAGAGGCTGAAGCTAAGGCTGGATTGTTTTGGGCCACGTGGTACATCGTTGCTCAGGCTAATTTTTGTAAGGCTAAAGTGTGAATCATGCTATAGTGTACCTTAGGCTAAGCTAAATGCTAATGCTACATGCTAATTGTGTTGCGTGCTACATGCTAACGTATCCTTAGAGATTCCGTTGCGACGGGTGAAAGTCTCTTAAACTTGTTTATGTGTTTGTAAGTCAGGTTATATGTTTTGTGAGCGCTGGTAAATGTTGTTTGACTATAAGGGGGAAATGGGGAATTACAGCTGGACTGTTATTATGTTTGGGGAGAGAGAGTAGAGAATCTTCCTTCCACGGTGAAATTGTATTGAGGAATGGGTATGCGCATGCGTTTAATTTTGCGACACTACAGTACCAAACGTGGGAGTTGGAGTTTATGGCACGAGATTAGGGAACGGTTTGTTTTACGGCACCATGAGGGGATGCTGAGACTCAAGTATGAGGTTAAAATGATATTTGCGCATGCGTGATTTTACGGGGCTAAAAACTACAACATGTGGTTATGTGCTAAGCCTACAAAGCACGGCATTATGGGTAAGGGTCATAGGTCCCATGTGGGGGGTCGGAAGGGATAATAGTCACAGAATAAGAGAGATTTTGGGGAAAAATCTCTTAGGGGTTAAACGGCTGTTGTTCGAACGGGAAACTATTTGGCGAGATGTAGTAAAGTTATAAATCAAATATATGTTGACGGAGTATAATTAATTAAATTAAAAGACGATTAAAATTAAATGAAATGTTTTGGAGCGATCTATGTAATAAATGATATTTGCGCATGCGTGGGATTCTGCAAAACAACACATTGGTTAAACTGCAGGGGGAGACAGAGGAACACAGACGACGGAACAAATAGGCACAAGGAGAGTTTAACACGAATCTTATAAGTTTACACGGCGGTGGGTTAAGATGAAACTTGTTTGGGTACCTATTGAATTTATAAATTAAATATAGGATAACGGATTATAATAGATTGAATTAAATAATTAAATGACGGATTAAAAGCAAAATGTTTTTGGGCGATCTATCATTAGTCCTGAGTTAAAGTCTTAGAGTGAATGTAGAACGAACGAATATTGAACGGTTGGAAATAATCAGTGATTGCATTAACTACTAAAGTATTTTTCTGTGTATGTTCTTCTGTCATATGAGAGGAACGCTAAGCGAGAGGCGAGAGGAGATACAGGAAGTGCTGACTGCGTCACGTGACAAGGTGTGAGGCAGACGAGAGGATCAGATCAGGCTAGTACACAAAATCAATTTAAAGAAATGTGATAAAATGACGATTTTGCATAGGCTTGGCAAATACTATTTCATTAAAAATTGCATTTTGGAGGCTCTGTGTATCATTTATTGAAGGGTTAGAGGCTTTGTTTTTGGGATTGCTTTGAAGTTGACTAATTTACTTGCATTTGATGGGTTGTGGTAATATAGTCAACACTAATGGTTAAATTGGGGACATAGGATATAGGAATAAAAATTGGTTTTAATTATTCATGATTTTTAATTGACTTATTGGGATTTATTTGGAGTTGTTAGGTTATATTAAGAATTACAGGGGGAAGGCTACATAAGCTATATAGTCTAAAATAGGATAGTTCACAATAAAGGAATAGAAAGGCTTGTTACAATGGGGAAAAAGATATCAGGACTATGAAAGTCAGTACATCGGTTGATATAGTGCATAGTGGTAATCCTTTAACTAAAGTGTTGCTAGGGTATCCGGCAAGTGAAACAAAAGTTGCCCTTCATTCTCAAACAGAAATTGATAAAATATGTCAGCGATAAGATAGGTTTAAAAAGTAGAGCTTAGGGAGGTTTATTCTCAGCTTACAATGATTATCCAGGAGTGATTATTGCATCAGAAATATAGACAAATAATAGATAGGGTACCAGCAGAAACAACGATGAAGATGAATCCAGAAGACGGAAGAAAATGAGAGGTCTGGAACGTGAAGGAGAAGAGGATGATGAAGATGAGAGTGATTGAGAGAGGTCATGGGTGGATATGACTCTGTGATCAGAAGGAAGTTGGCAAGAGAGAAACGAAGAAGGGTACACGAGATTTGATCTCTGATGAAGGTTGAAGAAAGAAGGGTACAAGAGCAAAGAAGAAATGGAGATATAGGCAGATTGCTTATCATGCCTGGATAAATCGAATAAGAAGTAACACGACTGGATGAAGAATTCAAGAATGGAAGGAGAAGAACACATTGAGGTCAAGAAGAGCCCACTAGTAAGAAGATGATGGAAGATGATATTTCGAGGACAGAACTTAGAAGAGAACCTTTTGAAGAATACTGATATGTCAACGACGAGAAGAACAGGACGAAGAAAACTCAATCAAATACAACTTATAACTGGTGGTGGAGAAGAAGAAAAGAAGTGTTGGTTATGAAGAATCAGAGTGAACCAAATCAACAATCACTGTTACAGCTTCAACTGAACAATATCAAATGCAATTGTACCAGCCAAAGGGGGGTACCAGATGCTCCATATCCACAGCAACAAGTCAGGAGAAAACAACAGAGGAAGATGAAGGAGCAAGTGAAGATCACCTGTTCTTCAGGTGAACCCTAAATATTCTAGAGGGCCTAGAATATCCGGAAGGGGGGTGTTAGCTGATAGCACCGATTAGAGAAGAACAAAAATATCCAACAATTGAAGTAAAAACAGAGGACTGTGATAGTGAAGAGGGGAACATTTATGTGTTCAGCCTAAAGAGGTTAAACATATCACTCTGTAAAATAAACTAATTAGGTTAGGATAGGGATTTGAAGTAGTAAAACAGTTTAAATACTCTTAGGGAATCAATTGAGCTAGGAATTAAAATAGACATACCAATATTAGGACAATATACCAATGGCATTGTGGGAAGAGATGCATGGTGTAAATTGAAGTGTTCAATCAGAGGCACATTAGACGACTGACTGTCTGGTAGAATATTTTAAGAAGTAGGGTTTTTGGGAATCATTTGCTTAAAAGATAATATCATAGGAAGGATGATAATCTATTGTTCTGTCTATTAGACACTGTCTGGGAAAATAAAGTTAAAAGGGGTGACTGTTTATTCTGGGTGACATTCTTACACTAAGGGATTTCAGGCTAGGCTAAAAGGTGTTTAGTCGTTTTGCCAAGTCTGTGTGTAATGAGTCAGAAGCAGGTGGGGAACTTTCCCAATCACATATTCTACAAATTTGGTGGTAAGGGATTTTGTGAAAATCAGGGGAAAAGGTTTTAAATGTTATGAGAGAAAAGATTAGATTAAAATAAGTTAGGAGTAGATTAGGGTTGGAAGAACTCTGAGACAGTAAGCTAAGTTTCAAAGTTAGTAGTAAGAGAGAGAGAGAACAGTAATGAATGACACTTTAGAATAGAAAGATCAAGGTAATTGTGGGTACCTTTTGTTATAATCAAAAGGTTTAAAGTTTAGAGGTAGAACTGAAAGGGGGGAAAAAGTGACACTAGTGGTGATGGATGGAAGTACAAGTAAAGAGTTCAGAGCTTTGGGAAAACTAGGGATGAGGAAGTAACAATAATGACATCACCACGTGAGTCTATTAAAACAACAGTGAGAAGTAATTTAACTCTTTCAACATTGATAGTTATTAAAGCCATAAATATAGCGCATTTGATTATAAGGGTCCAGCATCAATTATAGGGGGAAAATACTGTTATTAGGGTTAGGAGAATAATAATTATAATATGCCATTTAGGATGATGACGTTTCTTTCACAGAGAGAGGGATTAATTAGGGAGAATAAGTATTGTTAGCAGGATCAGAAGTAGAAGCTGTTGCACTTAGTCAAACAAGGGATTATTTTGCGTAAGGTTACAGATAAAGATCAGGGAGAATGTGTACTTATCTAGTGAAAGCATAGAAATTTGTTCCGGTTAAGAATTATTGGTTAAAGGGCTATGTAATTCGTAAAGTGATGCTTATAATGGAAGATTTGAAGTCTGTAGAACGTTCCACAGTCACAGAGGGAGTTAAGGATAAGTTTATTACAGTAGTCACTCCAACAGGGAATAATCTAATAGGATGTGGGTAGCTTTTCCTCTAGAAGGAATTAAGGGTTTTAATTCATCAACTAAATCAACAACGTTAATGGTAACTTTGGGAAGGGATTAATGATACGATGGTAATAGCAAATGTAGGAAGGATGACAACAACTGTTCTGAAAGTAGAGGTAGCAAGAGGGACTCAGGAGGTTATGGTACGAATGGGGTTAAAATAAGAGAACAGATAGAAACAATATAGATTCACCATGGAAGCTGCAGGATGGGGTCTTTTGATTTTGATGACAGAGGGGGGTATCTGATCAGTACTGCTCGTTCCTCTGTTGTGAAAATTAGAGATAGATTAACTCATTCTGTAAGAATCAGTGAGGAATCTTGAGGGTTGATGTCTGTTGGGGATGCCAGCCCAAGACGTGTTAGACGGTCGCGCAGCCTCTGGCGGGTATGGGTCAGTGTTATGCTTTGTCATAACTGTGGTATCGACAACAGTCATTGACAGATAAAATAATGTAGTTGTCAGAACAGTAGGGTTTAAGTGTTCTTGGGTAAATGGATTACCCTATGGGAATTGTTTGATGGAAAGTAAAGTCAGGTAACAGTGGAAACCTGAAGTATTCAGGTGAACCAGTGAAGATAAAAGTTGTTGTTGTTCTAATAAAACATATGAGGTAAGGGGTATGTTTATGGGAATATCAGAGTGTGATGAGTATAGGATAACCGTGGATAAGTATGACCGTAAGGGTAGTAATGACAAATAATAGGTTACTTTTTATATACCAGGTAGTAAGAAGAGCAGGACTTTGATGGTTAAAAGATTAGCTTTTGACTGACAATGTGACTATGGGAATTTTAGAGATATTTGGTGGGTTTGTGATGATAGAGTATATTCTTACCCTATGGGGGATAGGATGTTGTTACAGGTCAACGTTTAAGCTTCCATATGAGGTTTTTACCATTAAAAGAGGAGTGGTACCAACACAGAAATCTGAAGCTAGGGTTGAAAATGGGGTGAAAAGAGACATGGCTACATGTCATAGTCTTCAAGCCTATCATTGAAGGGTAAGTCTAAGGGAGAAGGGGGGACTTCATTCATGGTAGGGTGTAACATTTGGGAAGATAATATTGATAAATATTAGTTATACTTTGAGTCCAGATAGTTCAGATAAGATCACTGGGGTTATAGATGCATTATAAGGGATGTGTTTGGGAGATCTGAGAAGATTTGGTTGCAAGATCAATTAGGCCAGTAGGGGCAGTGATGGGTCAGATTTTAGTTTCAGCTTTGATAACACTGTGTGATGTTTGTAATTTGTTACTGACCTTTGAGAAAGCTATGATATTGAGATAGGTTGGAGAGTGATTCCTGGAGACAACACTCAGATGCCGGTGTTGACTGTTCCTGATCTGGATAAAGATGGATGGACTACTGATGGATAAATATCATTTTTTTATGAGTTGATTATTTTTCGAATTTTTTTCAATAGTAGGGTGATGTTGGTATGATTTATGAATCAAGGGGGGATAGGTTAATGTGATTCATACATCATTTATAGGTCATTTTTATATTCTTAAATTGATGTTGAGGTTTAATTTGAAAATGTTGTTTTGCAAAAGATACTGTTTGGTCGTTTATTTTCTTGTCATTCCAGAAGCATTTGGGAGAACATGTGGAGATTGGAATACTCAAACAAAGACAATATGAAGGGAGAATATGACTGGAGGAGATGAAACAAGGAGGGTGTGGCTGATTCCATCATCAACAAGTTCATTGGAAGAGGACACTACAGGGGAGATGAAGTGTAGTGGACTACATTCCAGTGTTGGCAATGAAATATAGACATGTGTAATACATAATTGTGTCATATTCTTAGGTATTGATTTTAGTAGAATGATGTTTGATGTTATTGAATGCAGATGAGGATCTTAGATGCTTTTGTTTATTTCGATGGGGTTTAGGGACAGAAGGTCTAGGAAGGGAGAGATTCATTGTACGATTCGATGGGTTGACCAGCCGTACAATGGATATTTATGGACAGGATTTTGTTTACATGTGTATTTAATTACATCATAGTTTCAAATGCATTTACATGGTTAATGAGGTTATCTGGAGTACCGACGGTGGTTGCCTGGGGCAGAGGGACCGTGAGAGAATTTTACTGTCTTGATTGATATGGATGGATGGCTGCTGGACAGTTTTTCGCTCTTACACTCCATAGAGATTACTTCATATTTCATAGTAATGTATTCACACTTCATAAACAGGTATTTCATAGAAAGGTATTTACACTCTAGAGGAGAATGTGTTTGGTTTAATGTTAAAGATACTCAATAAGATAAATGGTTAATAGTCATAATCTTATTCTGTTTGTTTTCGAGACGTTTATTTCGTCTCGAAAGGGGGGAATATCGTATCTGAAGATTATGCCTTTGTTAAATGTTTTGGAGGAACAAAGAATGTTGTTTTATGATCTTAGTTCAAATGTAGCGTTGGGAGGGTGATGCCCCAGGGGAGACTGGTGATTGGCCAGAAGAGGGGAGTCACTCCTCTTTTTGCATTGTTTATAAATAGGGGGTAAACGATGAGACGGCAGAACGGCCATAGCAATCTGGGGAGCCGTTCTCCGGACACCGCGGGTCTGTACCTATGCTGTAAATCTCGTGATTTTAATAAAAGCCTCTAACACGATGCAGCATAGCGGACTCTTTGTTGATAGCAATAATTGCCACCATTCATCATATACGACACTCCTCTGAAGATGGGCAGGGGGTTGGGGCTGGCGCAGAGAATCACTGGCTTTGTCTGCAGTACTCTGCTCAGTTCCCACCCCTTGTTGTGGGGTTACAGTTCTCAGTCCCTCGATTATGTGATGTGTTCTGGCTGTTTCAATATCATGGTCAGTTTGCCCTGTCTTGCTATCTATGCCACTGATCATCTCTGTCATTTTGTCTTTAAGTAACAATAATTCTGACATGCCGCCATCTTCTAACTCTGCAACTTCCTCTCTTTCAAGGAACATCATAATGTGAGTCATCAGTGATATGCGGGATTTGTCTTGAACATCTCTTCTCTGTTCGCCTGATATGTCAAGGAAATCACATACGTCTAGTAACTTGTCTTTAGTCAGGGTGTGCAATTCTCCTACTACCTCTTCCTGTAGTTCTTCCAAGGCGGTTGTCATGTTGACAGGACAGGAGGAACCTTTACTGTGCAGGAGTTGACTCTGAATTAGATGGTCCTTACTGTCTCTGATGGTCTCTCAACGGCCTCAGTTGACACGTACTTAACCCCCAACTTCCAGCTCCCCTCGAACAGCAACACTTTCCTCACTGCAGCCTGCCTGGGTTGTTATGTAGGGATTTAGCTGGCTCGGAATTCAGCGACCAGGATGTGGAAGCCGGACATCTGAGCAGCAATCTCAGCGGTGCCTCCAAAATGTTACGCCCCTGAAAAAGGGGAGAAATAATCACGAAAGTGATGCAGTTATGTTTCCTCACTGAAAACTTTAGTATAATGCTTTTACAAAAATACCACATTTTACAGAACAACAGATCTACAGGAACCAGAGTTTTGTAGGGTACAAAGCTTATTCAAGTCACAACAGCATAAACTGTAATTCACTAAAACATATACAAATGTTTCAATATAACTGTCAAACACAAAGTAGCTTTAGCTCAGTAACCCATAACTACATTTATCAACCATGTCAACAAAGTATTCGAAACACATTATACAAATAACCCCAAATATATTATTAACAGCGCACATGCTCATTCACAATTAGCATAAAATGGCAGCTACTCTCAGTACGAAGCTATTCTTCGCTGCAACCAAGCAGGTTTCACTCACACACGCACCTAATAACTCTCTTCAACTTAACTCTAACTTACTCAAGATGTTACTAACACATACCTTAAACTCTCTTGACATGTTAGCAAGTTATTACATTCAAATTAAATCAAATCAAATCAAATCAAATTGTATTGGTCACATGCGCCGAATACAACAGGTGCAGACATTACAGTGAAATGTAAATTAACTCGTTTTATATCAATAACGTACCTGAAAAAGGGGAGAAATAATCACGAAAGTGATGCAGTTATGTTTCCTCACTGAAAACTTTAGTATAATGAGAAAAAAGACCGCGATTTCCCCAGAAAGTTGGGTGGAGACCAGAGCAATCGATCTCAGGCTCATAGATTAAGAGCATTTAGTAGATCACAGATTAACACTTTTACCCTTAAATTAGGCACCACAAAATAAAGTAGTCAATATAACGTTTACACATTCCGCTTACAATATTTACCCTTTTACACTTGACGGATTTTAACACAATTATGAATTTTATCAATCTCTATGAACTAGTACTGGATGCATGATCTTTTTAACCTTAGATATTTTAAGATCCTTACATACCATGAACTTACTAATACTTTTTAGTGTATAACAGGCTATGAATATGTCCTTTAACCTGTCACATATGAGGGTTTGGAACATCAGCAGACCAATCTTGTACTATGTCATTTATGGCCCTTAAGTCATGTACCAGCCTCCACTTTTTACCATCTGCTTTAAGAACCGGCAACAAAGGTGTGTTACAACAACTTTGTGTTTCTATCAGTACTCCTGCTTTTATCAGTCCTTCGATTGTGGCGTTGATACCCTCTTCTGCTTCAGGTTTCATATGGTATTGAGCCCTCCAAGGGGGCTTGACATCTGGCTTTGTTTTGACGAACACAGGACTTACTGATTTTACCAACCCAACATCTGTATCATGTTGTGACCATACCTCGTGAGGTGTGTTTTTCTCAATTTCCTGTTTTTGATGGTTCTCTAATTCTGTAGCTTACCCTAGCTGTGTTAGCTGTTGGGATGTAACTTCCACTTCCCTTGGATCTCCAGTCATTATTGTGGTATGGTGTATCTTGATGAAGGCTTTATCTTTTGAGTGATAAATCAATGGGTTATCTGTCTTGTTCTATTGAATTGTTTTTGCTCGCTTCATCATGGGGCCCAAATCCTTTGCCTCCATTCCCTTGTTCACCAGCAAGGTAATGTGTGGGGCAGCTTCAGAACCATTGTACCATTTTGCCACAAAGTCTGAGCCATCCATGTCCGTCACCTCCATTGCTGCTCCTTGTTTTCCTATAATTATGTACTGAGACATTATTGGTACCGATTTCCCATTTGCATTTAACAACCACAGTTGTTCTAAAATATCATCAAGATAGGGATCATATTGCATGGTGCAGTGATATTCTGACTTTCCTCTTTCTGCTTCTGGTATCTGAGCCTGAATAAACCTACCCCATTTCCTGACTACCCTATCTACTTCTGTCTCAATATCCCCTAACCAATAGAAATTTGCTGTATCCTGTTTCATTACCATTTGTAAGTTTAACCCTGCCTTGTCTATATCGAATTTGTATACCCATTTTGCATAGGGCATCTCTTCCCAATAGATTGACAGGGGTGTGTTCTGATACAAGTATAGGGAGGGTTGCGGATTTGTCATCCGCTATCAGGCGAACTGGAGCTGTCATTGGAATTAACTGCGTTTGTCCCGAGAATCCTACAGTTTTGGCATATTTGCCAGACATGGGGAGGTGAGAGGCATAATTTGGACTTACACAGGTGTAAGTGGCTCCAGTATCAACCATCATGGGTGTGCCTCTGTTCTCTATTTGAACCTGCAGCATACAGTGGGGAAAAAAAGTATTTAGTCAGCCACCAATTGTGCAAGTTCTCCCACTTAAAAAGATGAGAGAGGCCTGTAATTTTCATCATAGGTACACGTCAACTATGACAGACAAATTGAGAAACAATATTCCAGAAAATCACATTGTAGGATTTTTTATGAATTTATTTGCAAATTATGGTGGAAAATAAGTATTTGGTCACCTACAAACAAGCAAGATTTCTGGCTCTCACAGACCTGGAACTTCTTCTTTAAGAGGCTCCTCTGTCCTCCACTCGTTACCTGTATTAATGGCACCTGTTTGAACTTGTTATCAGTATAAAAGACACCTGTCCACAACCTCAAACAGTCACACTCCAAACTCCACTATGGCCAAGACCAAAGAGCTGTCAAAGGACACCAGAAACAAAATTGTAGACCTGCACCAGGCTGGGAAGATTGAATATGCAATAGGTAAGCAGCTTGGTTTGAAGAAATCAACTGTGGGAGCAATTATTAGCAAATGGAAGACATACAAGACCACTGATAATCTCCCTCGATCTGGGGCTCCACGCAAGATCTCACCCCATGGGGTCAAAATGATCACGGTGAGCAAAAATCCCAGAACCACACAGGGGGACCTATTGAATGACCTGCAGAGAGCTGGGACCAAAGTAACAAAGCCTACCATCAGTACCACACTACGCTGCCAGGGACTCAAATCCTGCAGTGCCAGACGTGTCCCCCTGCTTAAGCCAGTACATGTCCAGGCCCGTCTGAAGTTTGCTAGAGTGCATTTGGATGATCCAGAAGAGGATTGGGAGAATGTCATATGGTCAGATGAAACCAAAATAGAACTTTTTGGTAAAAACTCAACTCGTCGTGTTTGGAGGACAAAGAATGCTGAGTTGCATCCAAAGAACACCATACCTACTGTGAAGCATGGGGGTGGAAACATCATGCTTTGGGGCTGTTTTTCTGCAAAGGGACCAGGACGACTGATCCGTGTAAAGGAAAGAATGAATGGGGCCATGTATCGTGAGATTTTGAGTGAAAACCTCCTTCCATCAGCAAGGGCATTGAAGATGAAACGTGGCTGGGTCTTTCAGCATGACAATGATCCCAAACACACCGCCCCGGGCAACGAAGGAGTGGCTTCGTAAGAAGCATTTCAAGGTCCTGGAGTGGCCTAGCCAGTCTCCAGATCTCAACCCCATAGAAAATCTTTGGAGGGAGTTGAAAGTCTGTGTTGCCCAGTGACAGCCCCAAAACATCACTGCTCTAGAGGAGATCTGCATGGAGGAATGGGCCAAAATACCAGCAACAGTGTGTGAAAACCTTGTGAAGACTTACAGAAAACGTTTGACCTGTGTCATTGCCAACAAAGGGTATATAACAAAGTATTGAGAAACTTTTGTTATTGACCAAATACTTATTTTCCACCATAATTTGCAAATAAATTCATAAAAAATCCTACAATGTGATTTTCTGGATTTTATTTCCTCATTTTGTCTGTCATAGTTGACTTGTACCTATGATGAAAATTACAGGCCTCTCTCATCTTTTTAAGTGGGAGAACTTGCACAATTGGTGGCTGACTAAATACTTTTTTCCCCCACTGTAGGTTCTTGATCAGCTCGTGTAGTTAGTACTGGAAACTGACCCTCCCCTGTAGGATTATCTGGGCACCCCTAGTATCCCTGATTAGGCCCTGCCCATGGATTCACAGGACCTTGGACTTGTTGCTGATTTTGTTGCCAGCCATCAGCCTGCTTCCAATTACTTTGATTTTTGTTCCCCGGCTGTTGCCAGGGGTTTGTGGGGCAGTTTCGTCTGGTATGCCCTGGCTGTTGGCATCCCCAGCAAATTCCAGGTGGCCCTTGTGGGCCCCGATTTCCTCCTTTTTGATTGTATTGCTGAGATTTTTGCTGTTTTTTATTATTATTCCATTGTCGGGGTTGTTGTGCATACACATTCACTACTGGTGATGTGGGTTGCAATTGGGCCTGCGGCGCGGGAGGCGGATATGGCCCTCCTGGAGTGACTGCAGCCACCATTCCTGTTTCAGTCATAGGTGCTGTTACTGGGGCCTGGATTTTCTTCTTCCCTCTGTTTGTCAATTCTTCCAATTGGAGTTGAGTCAGCTTCCTCTGAATGTCTCTCCCCTGCTCTTTAAGTCTCTGTTCATCTTTTCTGTGTTTTTCTACTGCATGTATCACATGGTCACATAATTATTTGTGTGTCTTTGAGGTTAGTCCCACCACATCCTCCAGCCTGCTTCTCACTGATTGAGGCATGGCTTCTATTATTGAGTTTCGGAATAGAGTTGTCATCAGTGGGTCCCCTTCTGGATCTCGTTCTGTTTCCAGTCTCCATCGTTTCATCTGTTCATGTAGATAGGCAGCTGGATTCTCAGTTTCTCCCAGTGTCCCCCCTTTCAGTGACTTGGGGTCAATTCTTGCCGGATATTCCAGTCTCAGTGCTCGCCAGACTTCAGGGCGGTGTGAATCAAAGTCCATCCCATCTCCTTGTGGGTCACTCACTTCTCTCCTCAGGTCACTGTTCCCCAGTATATCCTCCATTTTTGCCTTTCCAACCACCCTTGCCAACAGTGCCTTCAGATCCCCCACAGCAAGCAGTTTCCCCATGGTTTGTTCCTCAAAAATCCTTATCCATTTTCCTGCCCCATCATGCAAATCTGGCAGACGGGCAACCAATCCTTCCAGGTCCTGGGATCCCCACGGAACATAGTGAGCCTGGGTACCTTTTATTAGAATTGGATATTGTCCCTTGTATTTTTCAGGTCTTCTCAATGTTCTCCTATTCCTCAATCTTTCTTCCCTTACGCCTTGATTGCAATCTCCCCATATTTCAGCTGCTGCTCCTTCTTCCTCCTCTAGGTCTCTGCCTGTCCGCTGTCTTACCTCACTCTGCTCCCTCTCTGCTTCTTCCTTTTCTCTCAATATTCTCCTCATCCTGTCCATTTCTTTCTCTATTAGTTTGTTTGTTGCTTCAATATCGGCCATTTCTTCATCTGAGAGTTCTCCATCATCTCTTTTCATCATTTTCATTCTTCCCAATGCTTCCCCCAGCTCTCCATGTAAACAAGGGTCTTTCTTCTTCCATTTCTATTTCTCCTTTTATTGATACTACTCTGGACACCTGGGGATATTGTCCACCAACATATGTTGGGGGTCCCACAGACCAATCTGCTTTCTTTTTGTTTGTTTTCTCATCATCTTTTCTCAACATGTTTCTGGCTTCTCGCATGTTCTTTAACAATCCTTCTCCTTCCATTTTGAACATGTTGAGTACTTACCACTAAGCTACTGGGCGGCAGGTAGCTTAGTGGTTAAGAGCGTTGTACCAGTAACCGAAAGGTCGCTGGTTCTAATCCCCAAGCCGACTAGGTGAAAAATCTGTCGATGTGCCCTTGAGCAAGGCACTTAACCCTAATTGCTCCTGTAAGTCGCTCTGGATAAGAGTGTCTGCTAAATGACCAATTTTTTTTTTTTTTTTTTTTTTTTTCTTCTTTTTCTCTTTCTCTTTTGGCACTTCTCTTCTTTCCTGTGTATTTTGCTTTATAGTTCTTTATCAGTGTTTCCATTTCCTCACACACCGTGACATCAAATGTTCCTCCTTCTGGCCATTTGGTGCCCATTTTTCTGGTGCGTTTCTCCCATTTTTCAGATGTTTTCGCTATTTCTCCCTTGCCTAAGGGATACCTAGCACTCAGTATTTCTACCGCCGTTTTATTCATATTTATGGCCTGTATTTTTTTACTTATTTTAAATCTATTTTAGTATTCGTCCTATTTATTTATTTCTCCTTCTTAATTATTTTTATATTAGTATTCACTTTTGCTGTTAAACTTATTCGTGCTTTTTTAATTATTGTTTGGTCAGAACTTATTTATTATTAATGGTCATTTGACAATCTCTTTATATGATACTAATATAATATCTCCTGATATCCACTTTTCTTTTGTGTGGAACACCTCATGAATCTTTCCCTTGCTAGTGTTTTTCTTAACACTAATATAATATCTCCTGATGTCCACTTTTCTTTTGTGTGGAACACCTCATGAATCTTTCCCTTGCAAGTGTTTTTCTTAACACTAATATAATATCTCCTGATGTCCACTTTTCTTTTGTGTGGAACACCTCATGAATCTTTCCCTTGCTAGTGTTTTTCTTAGCTTTAAATCACTCAGCTATATGTGTGTTTCTACCCCTATGAGCATTCACACACCATTCACTCTTCCTCTCCTGGTGTGAGACCGGGTGCGTCCTTCCTACCAGGTTACACTTAAGCATCGGTCCAGGAAAGGTGCGTCAACCTTTCTCCACCGAGGACAGAAACTTTCACACTCACTTGCACTCTCACTATTTCACACACTTATTAGTTACCTGTACATTTACCCCTCTCTTGATACACTTCCTCGACATAAGAAACACAGTTTTATACAGGATTACTATCTACCTATATAGCCCTCTAGGTGATTCACTTCCTCGACACACCTTTACTGGACTTCTACCTATCCTACGCTTTCCTAAGCGACCTGTAAATTCGGCCCTCTTCTCTGATTCACTTCCTCGACACAGAGAAAAGCAGTATTGCACAGGATTTTTGCCTACCTAAACAGTCCTCTAAATTATACACTTCCTCAACACATTTAGAGCGGTATTGCAGGACTTCTACCTACGCTTTCCTAAGCGACCTGTAAATGCAGCCCTTTTCCTGATTCACTTCCTCGACACAGGAAAAGTGGTATTATACAGGTTTTTTTGCCTACCTAAGCAGTCCTCTAAATGATACACTTCCTCGACACATTTAGAGCGGTATTGCAGGACTTCTACCTATTTATTTTCTGATCGTTCAAACAGATGGACAGCCGCCCGTGCCGAAATGACCCAGAAAAAATGATCAGCAAGACGAATCAAATGAATCGACCGAATTGAACAGACGTGTCAGATGAGCAGCCGAGTGACATTTGACGGGTACAAGACGCGTCAGACAAAACAGTCGAATTAGTTAAACGGATGCAATCACACTGACCAAGGGTGATCAACCCAAACGAGACAGATAACCCACCCCACTTAACCACAATGAATGAACCACACCGACCCGCATTTCTCTAAGTGGGGCTTCTGTCTCTTATTAGTGGCGTGACTAAAAAAATTATATATAGTGGGGAGAACAAGTATTTGATACACTGCCGATTTTGCAGGTTTTCCTACTTACAAAGCATGTAGAGGTCTGTCATTTTTATCATAGGTACACTTCAACTGTGAGAGACGGAATCTAAAACAAAAATCCAGAAAATCACATTGTATGATTTTTAAGTAATTAATTTGCATTTTATTGCATGACATAAGTATTTGATCACTTACCAACCAGTAAGAATTCCGGCTCTCACAGACCTGTTAGTTTTTCTTTAAGAAGCCCTCCTGTTCTCCACTCATTACCTGTATTAACTGCACCTGTTTGAACTCGTTACCTGTATAAAAGACACCTGTCCACACACTCAATCAAACAGACTCCAACCTCTCCACAATGGCCAAGACCAGAGAGCTGTGTAAGGACATCAGGGATAAAATTGTAGACCTGCACAAGGCTGGGATGGGCTACAGGACAATAGGCAAGCAGCTTGGTGAGAAGGCAACAACTGTTGGCGCAATTATTAGAAAATGGAAGAAGTTCAAGATGACGGTCAATCACCCTTGGTCTGGGGCATCAATGATCATGAGGAAGGTGAGGGATCAGCCCAGAACTACACAGCAGGACCTGGTCAATGACCTGAAGAGAGCTGGGACCACAGTCTCAAAGAAAACCATTAGTAACACACTACGCCGTCTTGGATTAAAATCCTGCAGCACACACAAGGTCCCCCTGCTCAAGCCAGCGCATGTCCAGGCCCGTCTGAAGTTTGCCAATGACCATCTGGATGATCCAGAGGAGGAATGGGAGATGGTCATGTGGTCTGATGAGACAAAAATATAGCTTTTTGGTCTAAACTCCACTCGCCGTGTTTGGGGGAAGAAGAAGGATGAGTACAACCCCAAGAACACCATTCCAACCGTGAAGCATGTCACGGTTTCGGCCGAGGCTGCTCCTCCTCCTGGTTCGGGCAGGCTTCGGCGGTCGTCGTCCCGGAGTACTAGCTGCCACCGATCTATGTTTCATGTTCGTTTGGTTTTGTCTTGATGTTGTACACCTGTGTCTTGTTAGTCCTCGTTAGTGTCCTATTTAGTTCTCGTTGTGTGTGTTTGTCTTTGTGTGTGATTGCTCTTCTGTTTCGTGTTGGAGCTACGTACTTCCCTCCAGTGTTTTGGAGAGGTTTTTCGCACATGTTAGTGCGCCGTTTGATTGACGCCTGTGTGCGCCGTTATTTCGCCTTCGGGCTTATTGTGCTTATTTTCTACGTGAATATTGCACTAAAGTCTTTTGGACTGAGCTTCTGCGTCCTGCGCTTGATTCATGCACCACACCCACCTTCAGCACCCCTTGACAGAATCACACACCAAAATGGAATCAGCAGGATCTGCAGTTACACCTGAGTCGCTCGAGGAGCATGTTCGCGGCCAAGATGACCAGATACGACAACTGGGGACCGCTCTACAGGACGTCATCAACACCCTGCACCGATGGGAGGCCAGCGGGGTACCCACACCTCCACCTACCCTGCCAACCCCATCGGCCGGTCCACCAGTCCCAGGTCCGGAACCCAGGGGGATTCGGCTCTCGCTCCCGAGGGCGTATGACGGAACAGCTGCCGGGTGTCAGGGGTTCCTCCTGCAGGTGGAGCTCTACCTGGCCACTGTACACCCGGTGCCCTCGGGACACGAGAGCGTTTCCGCCCTCATCTCCTGTCTCACGGGCAAGGTGTTGGAGTGGGCTAACGCCGAGTGGAGGAAGATGGACGCCAACACCATCTCCTACGCCGAGTTCTCCCGCCGCTTCAAGGCCGTGTTCGACCATCCACCTGAGGGCAAAGCGGCGGGGGAGCGTCTAGTCCACCTGAGACAGGGGAGGAGGAGCGCACAGGCGTTTGCTCTAGAGTTCCGGACTCTAGCGGCGGACGCAGGGTGGAATGAACGGGCCCTCATCGACCATTTTCGGTGTAGCCTACGGGAGGACGTTCAACGTGAGTTGGCCTGCAGGGATACCCATCTCACCTTCGACCAGTTGGTCGATATGTCCATCCGTCTGGACACCCTGCTGGCCACCCGTGGACGTCCCCGAGGGGGTCCGTCCATTCCGCCCTCCGGCACCTCCGAGCCGAGCCCTATGGAGCTCGGGGGTGCCGGCGCTAGAGAAAGGAGGAGGAGGAGCCCGAGGGGGCCTGTCTCCTGCACCAAGTGCGGTCGTGGAGGGCACACTGCGGCCAGGTGCTGGGGAGGGTTCTCCGGGGGAGAAGATAACAGGCCACGCACTGGGGGCCTCCCAGGTGAGTAGACGTCCCACTTACCCAGAGCTTTCTGTTGCGCACTTTTGTATACCTGTGTGTTTTCCACAGGTTGCACCTCATTCCCAGCATAAGGCGCTAGTAGATTCAGGCGCAGCTGGGAATTTTGTTGATCGGAAGTTTTGTTTAGATTTAGGGATCCCTCTCCTACCTGTTGACAAACCTTTTCCCGTTCATGCCTTAGATAGCCGCCCGTTGGGGTCGGGGGTTGATTAGGGAGATCACAGCACCACTTAGGATGTGTGCGCAGGGGGTCATGAAGAGACTATACAGCTGTATCTGATCGACTCTCCTGCGTACCCAGTGGTGCTGGGAATTCCCTGGTTAAGCACCCATAACCCTGCTATTTCGTGGCAACAGAGGGCTCTTGATGGGTGGTCTGCTCAGTGCGAGGGGCGATGTCTGGGTGTTTCCGTGGGGGCGACTTCGGTGGAAAGTCCAAACCAAGTGCCCGCACTGCACATTCCGCCTGAATATGGGGATTTAGCTCTCGTGTTTAGTAAAACTAGGGCGACGCAGTTGCCTCCTCATAGACAGGGGGATTGTGCGATTGATCTCCAGGCAGGAGCAGCGCTCCCACGGAGCCACGTGTATCCTTTGTCTCAAGAGGAGAGAAAAGCTATGGAGACTTACATAGCCGAATCTTTGAGACAGGGATACATTCGGCCCTCCACTTCTCCCGCCTCCTCGAGTTTCTTTTTTGTGAAGAAGAAAGATGGAGGGTTGCGCCCGTGCATTGATTACCGTGGTCTCAATCAGATTACTGTGAAATACAGTTATCCACTCCCTCTGATTGCGACCATGACAGAGTCATTGCATGGAGCGTGGTTTTTCACAAAATTGGATCTCAGGAGCGCGTATAACTTGGTGCGCATTAGGGAGGGCGACGAATGGAAGACAGCGTTTAGTACCAAGTCAGGTCATTTTGAATATCTCGTCATGCCATATGGGTTGATGAATGCTCCATCAGTCTTCCAATCCTCCGTAGATGACATTTTCCGGGATATGCAGGGACAAGGGGTGGTCGTGTACATTGATGACATTCTGGTGTACTCGTCTACCCGAGCCGAGCATATAACCCTGGTGCGTCGTGTATTGAGGAGGCTGTTGGAGCACGACCTATATGTCAAGGCAGAGAAATGTCTGTTTTTCCAGGAGTCGGTCTCCTTTTTGGGTTATCGGTTGTCCGCGTCAGGGGTGAGAATGGAGGTGGATCGTGTGTCCGCTGTGCATAATTGGCAAACTCTAACCACTGTAAAAGAGGTGCAGCAGTTCTTGGGCTTTGCGAATTACTACCGGAGGTTTATCCGGGGTTTTGGACAGGTAGCAACTCCCATCACGTCCCTTCTGAAAGGGGGTCCGGTGCGCCTTTAGTGGTCAGCTGATGCGGACAGGGCCTTTAGGAGACTGAAGGACCTGTTTACGTCGGCTCCGGTGCTGGCGCATCTGGATCCCGCATTACCCTTTCAGGTTGAGGTAGACGCGTCTGAGGCTGGTATAGGGGCCGTTCTCTCTCAACGGTCCGGCACGCCACCTAAACTCTGCCCCTGTGGTTTTTACTCAAAAAAGCTCAGCCCGGCGGAGCGTAACTATGACGTTGGGGATAGGGAGCTGTTAGCTGTAGTTCAAGCCCTTAAGGTGTGGAGGCATTGGCTTGAGGGGGCTCAACACCCTTTCCTCATTTTGACTGACCATCGGAACCTGGAGTACATCCGGGCAGCGAGGAGACTGAACCCTCGCCAGGCTCGATGGAGTATGTTTCTCACCAGGTTCGTATTTAAAATCACGTACATCCCTGGGTCCCAGAATGGTAAGGCAGATGCGCTGTCCCGGCGGTATGACACGGAGGAGAGGTCCGTTGAGCCTACTCCCATACTACCGGAGTCTTGCCTTGTGGCACCGGTGGTGTGGGAGGTCGATGCCGAAATCGAGCGAGCGTTGCGTACCGACCCCAGCCCTCCACAGTGTCCTGAGGGTCGGAGGTACGTTCCGTTCGAGATTCGGGATCGACTCATTTACTGGGCTCACACGTCACCCTCCTCTGGACATCCGGGTATTGGCCGGACAGTGCATTGCCTTAGCACTAAATACTGGTGGCCCACTTTGGCTAGGGATGTGAGGGTTTATGTCTCCTCCTGCTCGGTGTGCGCCCAGTGTAAGGCGCCCCTACATCTGCCCAGGGGTAAGTTACAACCCCTGCCCGTTCCACAACGACCATGGTCCCACCTCTCGGTGGATTTTGTGACAGACCTTCCCCTCTCTCAGTGGAATACCACCATCCTGGTTGTTGTGGACCGGTTCTCTAAGGCCTGTCGTCTTCTCCCTATGTCGGGTCTTCCTACTGCCCTACAGACCGCTGAGGCCCTATTTACCCACGTCTTCCGGCATTACGGGGTACCCGAGGATATAGTGTCTGATCGAGGCCCCCAGTTTACCTCCCGTGTTTGGAGAGCGTTCATGGATCGTTTGGGGGTCTCGGTTAGCCTTACCTCAGGGTACCACCCGGAGAGTAACGGGCAGGTAGAACGTGTCAACCAGGATGTGGGTAGGTTTCTGAGGTCGTATTGCCAGGGCCGGCCGGAGGAGTGGGCACGGTACATTCCCTGGGCCGAGATGGCCCAGAACTCTCTCCGCCACTCCTCTACCAACCTAACCCCCTTCCAATGTGTGTTAGGTTACCAGCCGGTTCTGGCACCTTGGCAGCAGAGCCAGATCGAGGCCCCTGCGGTGGACGATTGGATGAGGCGCTCGGAAGAGACGTGGAACGCTGCCCACGTCCACCTGCAGCGGGCCGTCCCTTCGTCACAAGGCGAGCGCGATCTCCACCGCAGTGAGGGGCCGGTGTACGCACCCGGAGATCGAGTCTGGCTCTCTACCAGAAACCTACCCTTCCGCCTGCCCTGCCGGAAGCTGGGTCGGCGGTTTGTGGGGGCCCTTTAAAGTCCTGAGAAGATTGAACGAGGTGTGTTATAGGTTACATCTACCTGTTGAGTATAAGAATATTAACCCCTCGTTCCATGTGTCTCTTCTCAGGCCGGTGGTAGCTGGTCCACTCCAGGACAATGAGATAGGGGAGACTCCTCCGCCCCCACTGGACATCGAGGGGGCTCCGGCGTACACCGTTCGGTCCATCTTGGACTCAAGACGCCGGATGGGGGTCTCCAGTATCTCGTGGAGTGGGAGGGGTACGGCCCGGAGGAGCGGTGCTGGGTGCCGCGGAGGGACATCCTAGACCCATCTCTCCTGTCGGAGTTCGACCGGGACCATCCCGCGCGCCCTGCTCCGCGTCCTTCTGGTCGTCCCCGAGGCTGGGGTCGGCGCACGGCTGGAGCCGCGCGTCAAGGGGGGGGGGGGGTACTGTCACGGTTTCGGCCGAGGCTGCTCCTCCTCCTGGTTCGGGCAGGCTTCGGCGGTCGTCGTCCCCGGAGTACCAGCTGCCACCGATCTATGTTTCATGTTCGTTTGGTTTTGTCTTGATGTTGTACACCTGTGTCTTGTTAGTCCTCGTTAGTGTCCTATTTAGTTCTCGTTGTGTGTGTTTGTCTTTGTGTGTGATTGCTCTTCTGTTTCGTGTTGGAGCTACGTACTTCCCTCCAGTGTTTTGGAGAGGTTTTTCGCACATGTTAGTGCGCCGTTTGATTGACGCCTGTGTGCGCCGTTATTTCGCCTTCGGGCTTATTGTGCTTATTTTCTACGTGAATATTGCACTAAAGTCTTTTGGACTGAGCTTCTGCATCCTGCGCTTGATTCATGCACCACACCCACCTTCAGCACCCCTTGACAAAGCATGGAGGTGGAAACATCATTCTTTGGGGATGCTTTCCTGCAAAGGGGACAGGAAGACTGCACCGTATTGAGGGGAGGATGGATGGGGCCATGTATCGCGAGATCTTGGCCAACAACCTCCTTCCCTCAGTAAGAGCATTGAAGATGGGTCGTGGCTGGGTCTTCCAGCATGACAACGACCCGAAACACACAGCCAGGGCAACTAAGGAGTGGCTCCGTAAGAAGCATCTCAAGGTCCTGGAGTGGCCTAGCCTGTCTCCAGACCTGAACCCAATATAAAATCTTTGGAGGGAGCTGAAAGTCCGTATTGGCCAGCGACAGCCCCGAAACCTGAAGGATCTGGAGAAGGTCTGTATGGAGGAGTGTGGCAAAATCCCTGCTGCAGTGTGTGCAAACCTTGTCAAGACCTACAGGAAACGTATGATCTCTGTAATTGCAAACAAAGGTTTCTGTACCAAATATTAAGTTCTGCTTTTCTGATGTATCAAATACTTATGTCATGCAATAAAATGCAAATTAATTACTTAAAAATCATACAATGTGATTTTCTGGATTTTTGTTTTAGATTCCGTCTCTCACAGTTGAAGTGTACCTATGATAAAAATGACAGACCTCTACATGCTTTGTAAGTAGGAAAACCTTCAAAATCGGCAGTGTATCAAATACTTGTTCTCCCCACTGTACATACGTACGTTAAAGAACAATCACACTCTGTATTGACTATATTCACTATCCAGACATACATCTGGAGTACAAAGTCTCAATCATGTTCATTCTGTTTTACCTTTATCATTTCATAACACATTATAAAACATATCAATTAATACTTAAACATGGTTTAAACATGTCATGGCCATAACCCATTCTCAACCACATACATTTAAGCCAATCCCAAAAAGCATCCTCCCAGGACCCTTGCACTGTCAATTGTGTGACCTTTTATATAGACAGGTGTGTGCCTTTCCAAATCCTGTCCAATCAATTGAATTTACCACAGGTGAATCCATTCAAGTTGTAGAAACATCTCAAGGATGATCAATGGAAACGGATGCACCTGAGCTCAATTTCGAGTCTCATAGCAAAGGGTATTAGTAAATAAGGTATTTCTGTTTTTTATTTTTAATACATTTGCTAAAAATTCTAAAAACCTGTTTTCACTTTGTCATTATGGGGTATTGTGTGTAGATTGATGAGATTTTAATTTATTTAATTAATTTTAGAATAAGGCTGTAACATAACAAAATGTGGAAAAAGTCCAGGGGTCTGAATACTTTCCAAATGCACTGTATATACAGTACCAGTCAAAAGTCTGGACACACATACTCATTCTGTGATGTGTGATTTGAAGGTGTCAGGTGCAGGAAGGTAAATCACAGAATACAGAATCTATTCCGGAATACAGAGTTACGCAGAAATGCGTCAAACAGTCCAGTGTGCAAAACAGGCACACTGGAACCAAACAGGCATACAGGGAAAAATTCCCCAGGCAATACAAAATACACGGCGCTCAACCGAGCTACACTCTCCTCACAATAAACAAACACACACAAGGACAAGGGGGCAGAGGGAACACTTATACAATTACTAATGAGGGGATATGAACCAGGTGTGTATAATAAACAAGACAAAACAAATGGAATGATGAGATGAGGAGCGGCAGTGGCTAGAAGGCCGGTGACGACGAACGCCGAAGCCTGCCCGAACCAGGAGAGGAGGCAGCTTTGGAGGAAGTCGTGACACATTCAAGGGCTTTTCTTTCTTTTTACTATTTTCTACATTGTAGAATAATAGTGAAGACATCGAAACTATGAAATAACACATATGGATCATGTAGTAACCAGAAAAGTGTTAAACAAATCAAAATATATGTTATATTTGAGATTCTTCAAAGTAGCCACCCTTTGCCTTGATGACAGCTTTGCACACTCTTGGCATTCTCTCAACCAGCTTCATGAGGAATGCTTTTCCAACAGTCATGAAGGAGTTCCCACATATGCTGAGCACTTGTTGGCTGCTTTTCCTTCACTCTGCGGTCCAATTCTACAATGTAGAAAATAGTAAAAGTAAAGAAAAACCGTTGAATGAGTAGGTGTGTCCAAACTTTTGACTGGTACTGTATATATATTGTTTAGCTAAACAGGTGGGGCTAAAAAATGAGCGAGCTAGGACGGACATATTATGTCATTAAGGCAGGTCTTAAGAAACATTAAAAAAACAAATACGTTGTGTTTCAAAAGTACAGAATAGCATATTTAAGTTGAATTATGTTACTAGTCTGTGCTTAGTAGCCTGTACCGTTGCTGCCGAAAGTGCTCACGTATGGAATAGCGGCTGTAATATTAAAAAAAATGTATATTTTGAAATAGAGCCCATGCCTTAATTGTTTGGCAAATGAATGTGTTTTAGAAACCTTAGAACCTGCTCTTTCTGATAGGTTATGAAACCAAAATGTCTTACCTGCATGAAGGATGATTTGAAAAACTAGCTTTTTGGTAAGCTCCATTCCCTTCTTTGTCAATTACCCATGCTGTGCTGCAGTCTCTTCATTCACAAGGCAATTTATAATATTGTCACCCATCAGACTATTGTCAATTTAGTCTTGTCTTTAGGCTACATCTATTATTATAGGCCTATGTGTGAAATTAGTTTTCATATAGTTTAGATGAATAAAGGGCAGGGGTAGGGATGTAGCTCAGTTGGTAGAGCATGGCGTTTGCAACGCCAGGGTTGTGGGTTCGATTCTCACGGAGGGCCAGTATGAAAAATAAAAAAGAATGTATGCACTCACTAACTGTAAGTCGCTCTGGATAAGAGCGCCTTGCTAAATTACTAAAATGTAAATGTAAAAAAATGACATGTCCTCCTAAAACTGCTTATAACACAAAGTCTGTTCATGATATCGAAATTCTAACAACGACAGTGGTGTTGAATAGACATATTTAGTTAGTCAAGGATGGGGGGACATGACTAACAATGAAAGTGTGTTGAATAGACGTATTTAGGAAAAGTCAAGAGTAGAGGGACATGACTTTGAAAATGGCAGAGTAGGCTAATTAAACAGTATTACTGGCAGTACACACAATGGGGTTGCTATTTCTTTCCAAACATAAAAAATATGTCACGAACAGCCACGTAGACATTATTTGTCTTTTTACCTAAACACGCAAACACCATCAGATAGTATTCATAGCAAGCAGTTCTGGAATGACCACATTGAGGCATATGTCACTGTGCTTCTATGGCTATATGCACCATGCCACTGCCTACTTAATTTGTTCATTTAGCAAAAAAAACATAATCCAGTGCCTTTATCGCAGTCAACACACCTATATAGCTTTAGAAATGCAAAATGTCTCTCACCCTCATGGCAAAATGTGTAGAATAGCATGAGATTAGCTATGAAACTGCAAATTTTTCTCTTTGCCCCATTGCAATTTTTTAAAATATATATTTTTGGGGCCCACACAAATTTCTGCAGGCCCACCCACCAACTAATTTCTGGCTACGCTACTGGTTTCTCTGTGTGCTCTTTGTAAACAAGCATACCATGTGACTGGCTCAATCAGCTGCTTTGGGGAACGGCTTCATAAAGAACAAATAATGCAACAGGCAAAAGTAAGAACGCATTGTGCGTTATCTGCACAAGGTGACTGCAGGATGTTTTTACATTTTTTAAATGTTTTATCATACAGTGGTTATTATATATGGTATACCGCGCAAGCTGGAAGTGGTCAGTAAGATCAGATCACAATCAGATCACAATGTGTCTTTTAATCGTCTACACCTGTCTAATAATTTGGGCACAATCAGAATGTGGGCAAGATCAGGACAAAGGACGCATGTTAGCAACAGGTATAAACAAGTATTTTTATTTGCACTTTCCTCTTCTCAGTGCGCCTACCCATCCCCTCCCAATAGAGGTCTTGTACTGTGTTAATGTGTTGACAGGAAGTCTACTCTGTAGTGGTCCATGGGATTATCTCTATGTGCGTACCAAATGGCACCCTATTCCCTCCATAGTGCACTTCTTTTGACCAGTGTACATAGGGTTCTGATGATCAAAAGTGGTGCACTATGTAGGGAATAGGTTGCCATTTGGGATGCAAGCCCTGCCTTGGCAGATGAAAGCTAGCTGTTGTTTATTGATCAGACCTGCCCTGTCTCTGTGTCCCAGAGCCCCTAAACGCATCACGCATGAATTATTGGACCAAACCATTACATCAGCTTTTAGGAAACAACATGACAATATGAGAAGGCAGGCATGTTTCATATCTCTGTGGTCATCATGGTGGACGTTAAGTTGATCAGGGAGGGACATACAGGGTGGACTTCTGTCAGGGAAGTGCAGGAGGTACAGTGTAAGGAACAGAGTAGGGAGGGGTGACATGAATCATTCTGTCTCATAAGTGATCCTGTGGTCCCTCTGTCCACTAATCTCACGAGAATGATCTTACATTAGCTACAGTATTTGATTCCTTGTGGAATATAGGCCATTAACGAACAGCTTCCAAACCAACAACACTTAAAGCATGAGGAGCTACAGTACATAGCTGGAGAAGAGAAGTGTTCCAAATTTCTTCATGTTACGGATTTAAAGCTGCAAAATGTAACTTTTTGGGAGACCTGACCAAATTCACATAGAAATGTGAGTTATAGATCTGTCATTCTCATTGAAAGCAAGTATAAGAAACGGTAGATCTGTTCTATGTGCATTATTTCTATGCTTCCGGTTCTGTAGCGGTGCCTGGGTAAAATCAATGAGGAAGCCAAGCCAAGCCAGTAAAAAAGCCATATTTCAACCTATGTTGTGATAATTGCTTTGTTTGCTCTATAACCCATTCGTTCATACGCCACCGTGATATACAATAAGGCCGTGACAACAAAAAGACAACAGTCACACAGTAGCGGAATAAATTCAACAACACATACATTTGTTTCATCACAAAACCGGAGATCTGTCCGGTGAAGTCCACAATGCAAATATTGCATGTAACAAACAGTTATATCACCTGCAGCATGGTCAAGCAAGTTAATGTTTGACAGTTTACTAAACAACTACTGATTTAGAACCACAAAGTTACCGCAAGTCAGCACAAAGACAACAGACACTGCCTTGACAATTCCAACACCATTTCAACTTAAACATGTAAACATCATCAAATCAACAAGGCTATATATGCTTAGCTAGTTTAATACACTGAAAACAATCTTAAAGATACCAAAAACTATTTAGTCCAATCAATGTTGCTAAATATCATGTGGATGTCAATTGTACAGATTTTTTTTGTGTGTGTGTGTGTGTGTGTGTGTGTGTGTGTGTGCGTGTGCGTGTGCAAGTAAAACAACCATTTTTGTCTCACCCTACCTGTAGACTAGTTGAACACCAATGCCATCCTCCTCTCTTTCATGTTGGCAAAATGTTCTATGGCTCTGTCATACAGTACACTTTTAGTTGTTGTCGTCATAGGCTACCTAGCTAAAATGCTTGCTAGCCTAACTTCCTCGCATGGGCAAGAATGAGCCAGGTAAGTTAGCTAGCTAGTTAACGTAAGCCTACTAGGCTACATATTGAACTTAAATCGTCTCAGGCCAGTGGCACAATATATGAATTTATGGTTAGATCAGAATCGCCATCATACTCATTGGCCTTTACAGAGAATTCTCCATCCATGGCGTAGGAAAGGGCCAATTTAGCAACATAGCTACTGCAGGACATCAACACAAGCAGACCAGAAAATGACATTTTGCTTAGGAAGTGATTTGATTGGTGTGAATCCAAATCCAAACTGGCCTCCCTTGGCGGGCATTTTGCTGCACCAGGACAACCCACAGTTGAGCTCAGCTCAACGCTGATTGGCTAATTATTTTATATTTTTTTTATCAAGGGAGGCCAAGTGCTTGCTGACATCAATCATTCAAATGCTACTGGGCAACATGTTATACTCTTTTGGTCCAGACAGCATCAGATACATGGGCATGACACATACTGAGACAGAGGGTCGCTGTTTCCCTCGCTCGGATGATTTCTCCAGTGAGATTCAGCCACTTGCGAATTGAAGGAAAATTATGAAAACACAGAGAAAGACTAAATAAATTATTTAATAATTAGTCTTTTTTTATTGGTCAAATATTTTGGGAAGCCTGGCTTTCCTTGGCAGCCATGAATACATGCCACTGCTGAAAAATACAATATTTATGTTTATGGAAAATATATTTCACAGCGATTTAGATGGTACAATGATTCTTGCTTGTTTTGTCATAAAAACTGAAATTAGACAAACTATTAGAATTTTTGCAACCAGGAAATGGCGGAGCGATTTCTGCATAGTGCATCTTTAAGTGGTGGAAAAGAGGAACTCCTTTTTGTTAAATGATTTACCGGTAGTTTGATAGGCAACATCAATTATCACCTGTGTAAAATCCTAATAGGTTTAGCATTGCTTCCCTCTCAAAATAGCAAATGATAGTCTCTCATCCTCTAATGCGTGGGCTACTGAAAACAGCAGTGACCCTCCTGGTTTGGATCTAGACACAGCTATTATCTGTCTGTCTATTTACAGAAGCCAGAATGATTGTGACACAATGCTCGCCTGAACCAAAGCTATTTATTTCATTAAGGTCCACAGGTGTTGGGTTAGTACACTGAACAAAAATATAAATGCAACATGCAACAATTTCAAAGATTTTTACTGAGTTACAGTTCATATAAGGGAATCAGTCAATTTAAATACATTCATTAGGCCCTAATCTATAGATTTCATATGAATGGGAATACAGAAATGCATCTGTTGGTCACAGATACTCAAAACAAAAGTAGGGGAGTGGATCAGAAAACCAGTCAGTATCTGGTGTGACCACCCTTTGCCTCATGCAACGCAACATCTCCTTCGCATAGAGTTGATCAGGCTGTTGATTGTGGCATGTGGAATGTTGTCCCACTCCTCTTCAATGGCAGTGCAAAGTTGCTGGATATTGGCGGGAACTGGAACACGCTGTCGTACAAGTCGATCAAGAGCATCCCAAACATGCTCAGTGGGTGGTGACATGTCTGGTGAGTATGCAGGCCATGGAAGAACTGGGACATTTTCAGCTTCCAGGAATTGTGAACAGATCCTTGCGACATGGGGCGGTGCATTATCATGCAGAAACATGAGGTGATGGCAGTAGATGAATGGCATGACAATGGGCCTCAGGATCTCGTCACGGTATCTGTGTGCATTCAAATTGCCATCGATAAAATGCAATTGTGTTCGTTGTCCGTAGCTTATGCCTGCCCATACCATAACCCCACCGCCACCATGGGGAACTCTGTTCACGACGTTCACATCAGCAAACCGCTCACCCACATGACGCCAAACAGGGTACAGTTGAAACCGGGATTCCTCCGTGAAAAGCACACTTCTCCAGCGTGCCAGTGGCCATTGAAGGTGAGCATTTGCCCACTGAAGTCGGTTACAAAGCTGAACTGCAGTCAGGTCAAGACCCTGGTGAGGACGACGAGCACACAGATGAGCTTCCCTGAGACGGTTTCTGACAGTTTGTGCAGAAATTCTTTGGTTGTGCAAACCCACAGTTTCATCAGCTGTCTGGGTAGCTGGTCTCAGACGATCCCGCAGGTGAAGAAGCCGGATGTGGAGGTCCTGGGCTGGCGTGGTTACACGTGGTCTGCGGTTGTGAGGCCGGTTGCAGGTACTGCCAAATTAACTAAAACGACGTTGGAGGCAGCTTATGGTAGAGAAATTAACATTACATTCTCTGGCAACTGCTCTGGTGGACATTCCTGCAGTCAGCATGCCAATTACACGCTCCCTCAAAACTTGAGACATCTGTGGCATTCTGTGGTGCACCTGTGTAATGATCGTGCTGTTGAATCAGCTTCTTGATATGCCACACCTGTCAGGTGGATGGATTATCTTGACAAAGGAGAAATGTTCACTAACAGGGATGTGAACAAATTTGTTTACAAAATGTGAGAGAAATAAGCATTTTTTTGCGTATGGGAAATGTCTGGGATCTTTTAATTCAGCTCATGAAACATGGGACCAACACTTTACATGTTGCGTTTATATTTTTGTTCAGTGTAGATTACACTCAGCGTATCCAATTATGGCTTGGTACCAGGGAGCCACCCTGCACCCCACTGGCCCCATGCCCACAGAGAGCGCACCATCTGGGGACCACAGAGCCCTCACCTCTACCCCCACCAGTCCCTCGTCCCCCTGCCCTCAGGCCTTCAAAGAAAACAGCCACCCCGTTCACGATAATGGATCGCTCCTACAGACAGTGAGTCACGTGGCCGTGGCTTGCTATATAAATCAGGCAGACAGGCATCAAGGCATTCAGTTAGTGTTCGATTGAGCGTTAGAATGGGCAAACGAGTGACCTAATCGACTTTGAGCGTGGTATGATTGTCGGTGCCAAGCACGCCGGATCCAGTATCAGAAATGGCCGCCGTCCTGGGCTTTTCACACACAACAGTGTCTAGGGTTTCCCGAGAATTGTGTGACAAACAAAAAACATCCAGTCAGCTGCAGTCCTGTAGGCGAAAACAGCTCGTTGATGAGAAAGGTCGAAGGAGAATGGCAAGAATCATGCAAGCTAACATGCGAGCCACAAACAGACAAATAACGGCGCAGTGGTGTGCATAACGGCATCTCGGAACGCACAACTCGTCGATCCTTGTCACGAACGGGCTATTGCAGCAGACGACCACACCAGGTTCCACTCCTATCAGCTAAAAGCAAGAAGAAGAGGATCCGGTGAGCACGCGATCACCAACACTGGACAATTGAGGAGTGCAAAAACCTTGCATGGTCCAACAAATCCCGGTTCCTGTTGCGTCATGCTGATGTCAGTCAGGATTTGGCGTAAGCAGCATGAGTCCATGAACCCATCCTGCCTGGTGTCAACGGTACAGGCTGGTGGCGGTGATGTACCGCCGTCCCATCTGCAGCAACTGCGTGATGCCATCGCGTCAGCATGGATCAACATCCCTTTGGAACGTTTCCAACTTGTAGAATACATTACCCCGAAAAATTCAGGCTGTTCTGGAGGCAAAGGGGGGTCCGACCCGGTACTAGACCAAAGTACCAAAGTGATGTTGCGGCAGGAGAAGTGTTAGCGTTTTGCATTATTTCCCTTCCCTCTACTTCCTCTGAATTGTCACAGTGCAGTTCCAGGGCTGATTGCACCCGGTGGGCATGAACACGACTGACAGGGAGTGAACACACACACACGTACACACACACAGGGAGTTAAAACTCTGTGACTTCGTCTGGGTGGGTTGTTGGCCTCCTCCGTGTAAGTTTTAATTCAGTGTGTCATCGCCCCCCTGCAGCACGTACAGTATGACACACTGCACACACACACACACATACACACAAATACACACAAACACATACCACAGTGAGGTAAACACTGCCTCTCTGACATGACTGATCATCCCCGTCTCCTCCCAGGCTCAGGAGTGGGAGGCAGGGCAGCAGAAAATACATTCCATTTGCCGAGGGGCGTTGGAGCTCGTACTGTAAACAGTTTTTCACTGTCACTTTATGCTCCCTGTCTGAATAGTAACAAATAGGTAACTATTTGTGAGGTTCCCATATATGTATGGATAAAGGGCTGTCTAGTTGTGGATAAACAGGAGAAGGCATCAAGAGAGAAGGGTGTGAGTTTGAAATAAAGACCTGCCACTCACCTTGCACCAAAAGTCTCAGCAACACAGTTCTGTGCCTGAAGAATGTTCAGTGTTTGTTCAGTTAGTCAGCCTGGGAACAGAAGGCTGGGTAACATTTAACACGTTGTCATCTTTCACACTGCTGACTGGACTCCCACTCTTTGAAAGTCAGTGGGGCTTTTTAACAGCAAGTTTTAACAACTTTTTTTTGCCAAACAACCACCTCTTTACTTTGTTTCAATAACAAACTTTATTTATTTTATTTTAGCTTTTTCACTAGTTTGCTCTTTCTGACTGATTTATGGAAATTGGATGGGTGTCTTGCCTTCGCCATTTCAACTAGCCTAACAAACTGTCACGACTTTCCCCAGTCTTGTATATACTGTAGCTTCAATAGCCCTACAGCAGTTGGTTTTGCAGTTATGAACTCTTAAACTCTATTAAATGTGTTCTTCCTCGGTGGAATAAGAAACACAGGAACAGAACAGGTAGCCTAGATATGTTTTTCTAAATCTGTCAGTCATCCCTGCTCAACACATGGCCAGCTTGCTGAGTCGCCAGCCCATCTGCATGCCATTACTGTAGGCTTCCTTCGACACTAATGGAGCTATTTCAGAAAGCAATAAACTGTGGGGAACATTAGCTGAGATGCAGAGGGGAACACACTGAAATGAAGAGTAGCTGACGTGTGGCGCATCGCTAAGATGTGTCCCCCAGGCCTCCAAGGGGAAATTATTATTCCAAATAATACTATTAGATTGAGAAGGGGGGAAAATGAAATAAATAAACCACATGTATTCTCCAAGAGATAGAGGAAAGAGACGGAAGGCAATGGCTCATGTTGAAGACGTGAAAAAAACACTGTTGTAATGACAGCCAAACCTGTCGTCCTTCATGGTGCTCTGTCTCTTTAATTCTCCCACATTCCACTCCATCTATGGTGTTTTTACACATGATTGCATGTGCTTGGCATGCTGACACTGACAATTAATTGAACTAGCAGAAATAGTAGCATGATTAAAAACAGAAATCCAATCTAATATGATTCTTTAATGCAAGTCCACAGATGAGGTTAACTATTCAATAATGACTTACAGCACACATTTAGAAATAAATCCCTCTCACTGTTCATCAAACAATCCCTTCAACAATGCTAATTAATCACACTATCTTTTCCCACACTGGATACATCAGCCTTGGCTCCCCTCTTCAATTAGATTTACCTTCATACTGTAATGTTAGTGTTTGGATTAAGTGGAATTACCCAGGAATACTAATGTTTTAAATCCTCTTTAGCCTTTGACTTATCGTGTATCAGCCACTTGACAGCTATCAGGGATTTAACATGCTGTGTTGTGGGGTTTTATACAGTATGTTGCGCAAAAATATACCGCAGATATTAGCAGGAGCTTCCCTGTTGGGTCGGAACCCTAGTCAGTCAGTTCTGTGTTCCAACTCAGTGCAGTGGAATGATTCCATCATTCTGGAGATTTTTTCAGAGTTCCGTCAGAGGATTTTTCTGTCCCTGTATGGTCTCCTTTAGAATATCTCTGGATGGTTATTAAAACCAAAGAGTAATGGGGCAGAAGTGAGGAGGCAAAGGAGAGAATGAAGATGTCTGGGAGAGGAGAAGAAGAGAGAAGAGAAGGAGGGTCAGAAGGGCTATTGTTCTCTACCTTCTCCATCCTCTCCTACATGATTGGGCTTGATTTTGAAAAGGCAGCTTTGTTAGAAAATGGGTCCAAAGAGAGGCATCATAGGGACCAAAGTTGAAACACACATTCAACATTTTCCTAGAGTTGGTTGATTCCTTGTGAGAGGAGAGTGACTGCGGAAATATGTAAATGTTCCCTGATACTCTCCCTGAGCGTCTTGCCTCACCCTCACCCCCCACCACACACACTCTCCCCCATTATAATGAGCCATTGACTAACTGTAGTGTGTAAAGTGGCTCTCCTGTAATCCACTACTGCTAACACCCTCCAAACCTCCCCACTCTGTCTCTCTTTCTGTCTGTTTCTCTCTCCAACTGTGTCAGTCTCTCTCGCCATCTCTCTGTCTGACTCGCCATCTCTCTGTGTGTCTGTCTATCTCTCTGTCTCGTATCTGGTAAGCCTTACTGAATTATTCATCCAATATGCTTTCTGATGAGTCCCATCACTGCAGTATTTCAACACTCACTATATGTATATTCCTTTTTGTTCTATCCGTTTTTCTTTCTCTCCCATATTCTATGCCTCCAAACACCATATTTCCTTCTCCTTATTGCCATTCACTGTCACACTGATTTGCTAAACTGGATGTGACAGGTGGAGAAGCTTGTTCATGCTTCTTATAAAAGCCATACATTTGGTTTAATGGACATTTCTCTTCCCTTTTTTTTTCTCTCTCCCCGGTTTTCATGCATTTGTCTTGACCATGAGGAAGCTTCTTTTCGTAAGATGTTTTATTTTATTTTGTCACAGGGATCTCTCTCTCTCTCTCTCTCTCTCTTATATATATATATATATATATATGCAAATGGTAGCCCTTGAAAAGTAGGTATCTTTGTTTTTTGGTAATCAGCTCCTGTTTACATAAACAAAGCAATTAACTTGGAGTGTGTCATTGCTTCCCAGCAGCTACTCTCAGGCTGCCTGACTTGTTGTAGCAGCCTAACTCTGCCAATATGATTTTCTCCTCATCTATATTTTAGTGTACATAGAAAGCAATAAGCTCAACAAATGAATTATAGGGACTTGTTTTTGGTTTGTAGGCTAACATTGTTGGACCAGAAAGGTAGAGTCACTGTGCTTGATACTGTAGGTCACTGTGCCCTGAAAAAGTGGGCTGCTTGAAAATTATAAATCTTCTGTCCTATTTTCTTTTTGAGTGCTCTCTCTCTCTCTCTCTCTCTCTCTCTCTCTCTCTCTCTCTCTCTCTCTCTCTCTCTCTCTCTCTCTCTCTCTCTCTCTCTCTCTCTCTCTCTCTCTCTCTCTCTCTCTCTCTCTCTCTCTCTCTCTCTCTCTCTCTCTCTCTCTATCTCTGTCTCTCTCTCTCATTCTCTCTACATGAAACATCTACTATAATTAGCCCAGTATATTTTGGTTCCTTTATCTAACAATGCTCTGCTATTCAAGACCTACATATCTCTCCTTCTCTGTTGCTCTCATAGAAACGACATCCGATGATCAATTTCTTCACAGGTACTATACATAAAGAAACCTAAAAATTCCCCAGGCATTAGTCATAATGCCCTATAATAACTAGCGAGATCTGGAGGCAATACAGTTATAATAGTCCTCTTCGGGTGCTTTCCAAATGGTACGATATTCCCTATATAGGGCACTGTTTGACCCGAGACCTATCGACCCTGGTCAAAAGTAGTGCACTATATAGGGAATAGGGTACTATTTGGGATGCACCCATTTTCATACACCCGTTTTAGACTTCTTCCAGTCATATGTGGAGGAAATAATGCATAATGCCCTATAAAAACTAGCCAGTTCTGAAGGCCATACAGTTACTGTATAATAGTTATCAGACTTGTAGAGCAGTAGACACCCGTTTTAGCCATCTTCCACACCTGCGTCCTTCCTAATGAGGGTTGGAGGGGAGTGCTGCTGCTGCTGTTTACTCCATCTCTCTGTCTGTCTGTCTGCCTCTCTCTCTCTCCCCCCTCTCTCTAGTCAGCATTAAATAGCCTCTTACTTCCCCCTCCAGCCTGCCTTACATTTCAAGCTGTTCCTGTCTCATTTACACTGGCACACAATCAGTAATGATGTCAGGAAACTGCAAGGTACGAGCTGACAAAAAGTATGTTTTTTGACTCATCCTTTAGGGAGAAAAAGATGAGTGGAAAATGCATCTATCACATCCATTAGTATCTATTACATCCCCTGGGACCTGGGGACCTATACGGTAGCATCTTTATGGATCATTTGATCCCACTTCATGTAACAGGAAGAGAAATGTAATCAAAATGTTATCAGCTGCCTAGTTTTCCCTAGTCTTTCCCTCTCTTTAATCCTAATCACATTTTGCTCTCATCAAACCCTCATCACGTTCTCCTCATGTTTGACATTACACACTTGAATACATCCTCAGAACAGGAAAAGGGTTTTTAGAGAAGTTCAGACTGGAAACATCAGATGAGTTCTACGGTACACAGTGGAACAAAGCAGTAGAATAGAGAACTATGGAGGTTGAGCAACAGTAAAACAGTGCTCTGGTGCTCTCTAAAGGCCATTCTGGAACATGGCATGACTTCTCTTACTTTACATACTGTATGCTTTCTATACACATTGCTTACATTGCCTGCTGCTGTATAGCCTGGAATCAACACTGAATAGTGGTGAAATTGAGCAATATTCAGTTTAGTGTCCAGGTTGACTGCTGAAATGAAATGAGTGTCTTTTTTTTTGCATTATTTAATTAATTAACTTAGGGAGTTGACTGAAGTTCAGTGATGTCGTGCTAGAGAAGCATCTCCTGGTAGAAGAGACCCACAATGACAGTGATGTAACATACTTTTAGGGCACAGCCAGGCAGCAGATAGTTTGTTTACCCTGGAGGATCATATGCTCGACTGGACCACGGAGATGAACCTATTGAAACATTGATGCCTGTGTTTCATTGAGGTATTCCACATGCACGGTTTAAACCTCACAACCTGCCTAAGTTTCTGCTCTGTGGCTAACCTACTGTGTGGAAGTGTGGGCTACTCTATGGCTGACCCTGTGCTGCTTCCAGCCTATAATGTGTGCATGTGCGATGGGAATTAAGAATAGCCTAGCATAAGACAGCAAAGATACATTTTCATTTCACAATGGACAATAAAGCGACGCTCCATGATAACTCCTTCTCAACATAATGAATTCATTGTCAGGTTTTTTGTCCTCTGTACTCCCATGGAGGGCGTCCCTCAAGTGCCACTTCAGTTTAAGAACAGCAAGAGAAAGGAACTATCTCTTTCTGTGTTGTTAAGTGGAAGTGCTTCACAGCTATTTACCCATATTTGATGGTGAAGGTGAAACAACTGACTATTCTGAGGATAAATCCTTCTCTGTAGGTCTCACAGTATGCATGGCTCTGGAACGGAAATGCACCAAAATGTGAATACTGGTACGAATGTAAATATTAAAGCATGTAAATGCAGGTCACAGTGTTAAATAGCTACTGAGGTGAGTCATGTCAACAACATCTCCATCTGACTAGGAGAGCCAGGGTTGGAGGAGCGGGAGCTGTGTGTGTGTGTGTGTGTGTGTGTTTGTGTGTATGTCTGTGCTGTCAGAAGCAGACAGAACCCCCCCTACTCCTTCTCCTCCTCCTCCAGTGCCATTTACAAGCCTGTCCTATTCTGAGCTACGATTACACACTGCCTCTTCATAGATTATGGAGAATGCCCAGGACATAGCCCAGGACATAGCCCAGGACATAGCCCAGAACATAGCCCAGGACATAGCCCAGGACATAGCCCAAGACATAGCCCAGGACATAGCCCAGGACATAGCCCAGAACATAGCCCAGGACATAGCCCAGGACATAGCCCAGGACATAGCCCAGGACATAGCCCAGGACATAGCTCAGGACATAGCCCAGGACATAGCCCAGAACATAGCCCAGGACATAGCCCAGGACATAGCCCAGGACATAGCTCAGGACATAGCCCAGGACATAGCCCAGAACATAGCCCAGGACATAGCCCAGAACATAGCCCAGGACATAGCCCAGGACATAGCCCAGAACATAGCCCAGGACATAGCCCAGGACATAGCCCAGGACATAGCCCAGGACATAGCCCAGCTGGGTACAATTTAGCAGCACAACATACACACACACACACTTATGCAACCACTCTACCATGTCATCGTATTGTCACTGCTGTGTTCACCTATGCCTCTCCAGAGGAATCATTAGTGTTTTGTTATTGGTAAATATTGGAGATTTTGTCACCTGATTGCATTTCCCTGCTGCCTCTCAAAATCCCCTGAAGGTGGACACTATGCATGATAATAAGGTGGGTTGATCATGTACAGTACAGTACATCACAGGCGGCTGGTGGTACCTTAATTATGGAGGACAGGCTCATTGTAATTGCTGGAATGGAATGAATGGGATGGTATCAAACACATCAAACACGTGGTTTCCATGAGTTTGATACCATTCCATTTACTCCATCCAAGCCATTTATGAGCCTTCCTCCTCTCACCAGCCTCTTGTGCAGTACATGTCCAGTATGTATGATGGATGATGTACACATTCCTACTGTATATAGTTACTATTCCACTACAGCAGATGGCGCTAATAATCATATAGCTTGTTCCTGCTTCACCGTTACGTGACCGGATATGCGATTTCCAAAACATTGGTGGGATGTGCAGGCTAATATAATGAGGCTCCGAATAACTCCTAATTTATGGATATATGGTTGTTATTTGCTTACAACTGATGATATGCAAGTATACCGAAAGCAGTTTTAGTTAGCAAACAAGTTAAATGTATTTTCTTACCGAATCGTTCTTGCAGAATATTTCCATGTTGTCTAACGTTAGCTAGCAAGCTAGCATTCAAGCTGTCATTGTCTGACTGACTGAGCAACATTATTACTGACAACAACTCACCTTGGCGACGGTGATAAGTACACGGAGGGAGATGGCTGGTCAACTACTTGAGTTTGAGACGGAGATGTTCCTGAGTTTGTTCGGCTCGGACGGGCTGCTGGTGACTGCGGAGGGCATGGGGATAGACCGCATCCTGCTGCAGTTCATGCGGGTGTACTCCGAGGAGGGGAGTCTGGTGCTGCTGCTGAACACTACCACGCCTGAGCAGGTGGGTGAATGATAGCGGGGCTAGGGGAAATGATAGTGGGGCTAGGGGAATGAATGATCAGGGGCCCAGTTCGGGAGGGGGGGCAACAACGTTACAGAACGATCATAGGCGGCTATTTGTCATCACCTGCTTGACTTTCAAGCTTGCATCAGGAGGGCTTCAGCTATGATGGACCCCCCTTGGTTGCAGACCTTGCATTAATCAAACTCTAGGTGAAGTTTGTATACATGTCTTTCTATGTAGAAAGTTTGTAACAGTAACCAATAACCCATGTTCCTATGTGTGCTCCTATTTCCTCTCCTAGGAGTTCTTCACAGAGCAGCTGCGAGCTGAGGGAGTGAGCCACCTGCCCCAGACGGTGACCAGTGATGTACAGAGTACAGAGCGCTACAAAGTTTACACACAGGGAGGGGTCCTGTTCGTCACCAGCCGTATCCTAGTGGTGGACTTCCTCACTGACAGGATACCTGCACACCTCATCTCGGGTCAGTATATAGCATAGGCTAAACTAGAGTTTTCACATACCAGTTATGTTATATTAGTGCGGATAATGGTACCAAACACTTCTGGATACAAATCAGACTGGGATGTCTGAAAACAATGCCCTAAGATGTAGCTGCTCAAAAGGACACTCATATTGCTCTCTCTGTCAAAGCATTATCCTTTCTCTCTGCTGCTTCACTTCATTTATTTACCTTGTTTACATCGACCCACAACTTTCTCTGTTTTTCCCCAGGTATACTGGTGTACCGGGCCCATAAGATAATTGAGTCTTGCCAGGAGGCCTTCATCTTGAGACTGTTCAGACAGAAGAATAAGACAGGCTTCATCAAGGCCTTCACAGACAAGGCCACCTCCTTCTCCTCTGGCTTCTGTCAGGTGGAGAGAGTCATGAGGAACCTCTTTGTCAAGAAACTCTTCCTCTGGCCCAGGTGGGTGGGGGAGCCCTTTTTTGTCTTTTTTTTTTTTTTTTACTCCTTTGTGTGGTAACTACTTGGAGCATTGCTGATGGATAGTTCTCTCTCTCTCTTCTCTCTCACTCTGCTCCCACATCTCTCTCTTTTTCTCTCTCTGCCCCCCCTCTCAGGTTCCAGGCGTCAGTGAACTCGGTTTTGGACAGACACAAGCCAGAGGTGGTGGAGCTGCATGTGTCTCTGACCCCGGCCATGAGGGCCATCCAGAGCTCTGTCCTGGACATCATGAACGCCTGTCTGAAGGAGCTGAAGCGCTACAACCCCACACTGGAGGCAGAGGACCTCTCCCTGGAGAATACCCTTGGGAATGCCTTCGAAAAGGTCAGACTTGTTAGTTACATAGGAATTAAGCATCAATACCCACTGGAATAAAATAACTACAATTTCATGCAGTTCAGCAATAACCATTTGCATACATAACACAACTCAGTGTGAATGTACATGTAGTGTTCTTCATATTAGCCTTAGTGATATAAAAATACGACTGCACACTGCTTGTCTCCAGACTTTACATCAAGGCATACACTGTACTCTGTTGACCACTTACAGACTTCCTCTCATATTCCTGTTTGTTGTGCCTGTTTGACCCCCAGACAATCCGTCACTACCTGGACCCTCTGTGGCACCAGCTGGGAGCCAAGACCAAGTCTCTGGTTCAGGACCTGAAGATCCTACGTACTCTGCTGCTCTACCTTACCCAGTACGACTGTGTCACCTTCCTCAACCTCCTTGAGTCACTCCGCTCCAGCCAGAAAAACTTTGGAAGCAACTCTGGTAAGAAGTTGGAAGAACTGTCCTTGGAGAGTGAGATAATATGAAAAGCTATCATATAAAGGTCTCTGTGTTTCCCCTACCATTATGTTGGTAGCCCTAGATGCTGATTCAGGGAGAAACATGTCACTTGACTGTGGTTCATTTCAACAGGGTGGTTGTTCCTGGACTCCAGCACCTCCATGTTTGTTAACGCCAGGAGTCGGGTGTACCGCATTCCTGAGTCCAAGAAGAAACTCAAGGTGGGAGCTGACACAGAAAAACAACAAAGCACTTCAGGTAACTAACTGCTCTCACAACATACATTCAAGCACAATCTCTATGACTATATTATATGTAATTCTGTTTTTTTCAGAGAAAGAGCTTCATAAGCATTTCGCTACACCCGCCATAAAATCTGCAAAAAATGTGTACTCAAACAATAACTTTTGATTTGATTCTTTCTGGAGCTGAAGAAAATGACCTTTTACCTGCTTTTGTATGTCTGCCCCAGAGGTGAAGAAGATGCTGGTGCTGGAGAAGAACCCAAAGTGGGAGGCTCTGACAGAGGTGCTGCAGGAGATAGAGAAGGAGAACAAGAGCTCTGAACTCGAACCAGGTCTGCCACTAGCAGATTACAATCTACACAATCTAGATAAAGTATTGTATATGGACACAGAAAGCGTAACATATTACTACCAAAGCCCAGACATGCATTGGTAAACTGTTCAGTCCTAGGTGGTGAGTCACTATTCTTTGTCTGATTCCCCAGGCCGCATTTTGATCTGTGCCAGTGATGACAGAACCTGTGCTCAGCTTCATGAGTACATCAGTCGCGGCTCAGACTCCCTACTCAACAGACTCTACGCTCGCACCATCGGCAAAAGAGATGCCCTGTTCGACCCAGACGCACACAAACAACAGGGCCAGGGTTGGTCCAGGAAACAACAGCCTGAGAAAGGGACCAAAGGGAAGGCGGCAGCCAAGCCAAACTCAAAGAGTAAAAAGAGGCCGTCTCTGACCCTGACTCAAATGGTTGGCAACGGAGAGGGGGATGAGGGAGGAGGGATGGGCAGCAGTGGGGATGAGGGAGGCCTGTTGGAAAAGGATCAGGAGGAGGACCTGAAGTTAGACTTGTCGTCTGATGCCTACTACGGTGTTCTGAAAGAGCCATTGACTGTTATCCACCCTTTGAGGGGTTGCACTGACCCCTACAGTCTGACGCGGGTACTGCATGAGGTGGAGCCCAGTTTCGTGGTGCTTTATGACGCCGAGCTCAGCTTTGTTCGTCAGCTGGAGGTTTACAAAGCCTCCAGACCGGGGAAACCACTGAGGTAATCAAACAAAACCTTTATCCCCTTATTCATTTTACACAGATCTTGTGAATTACATGTTGTTTTTTTCCCAGATGAAGTCACTCATGACGCATTTCCTCCTCTTAGGGTGTACTTCCTGATCTATGGCGGCTCCACAGAGGAGCAGAGGTATCTGACTGGTCTGGCTAAAGAGAAACAAGCCTTCGAACACCTCATCAGGTCAGACAGCTGCTACATTATATTATGATCATCCTACAGTTTCCATACCATGTGTTAGTTTGTGAGTTGTGCTGACTGACTGGGTGTCTGTGTGTGTGATTGCAGGGAGAAGGCAACTATGGTGGTTCCTGAGGAGAGAGAGGGAAGAGAAGACACCAACCTGGATCTGAGCAGGAGTCAGGAGCCTGCTTACTCTACCACCAACACACGCAAAGCAGGTAAATGATGTGATAACATTTTATCTGATTCTTACAATCCACATCATCTACCTCAGTCTGATTGGTTGATGTAATTTGCATTTACATTTACATTTACGTCATTTAGCAGACGCTCTTATCCAGAGCGACTTACAAATAGGTGCATTCACCTTACAGCCAGTAGTACAACCTCTTTACAATGTTTATTTTTTATTATATATATATATTTTTTTAGGGGGGGTAGAAGGATTACTTTAATGTCATGTCTCTCCAATCAGGGGGCCAGGAGCAGCCCAAGGAGCCGTCCCGTGTGATTGTGGACATGCGTGAGTTCCGCAGCGAGCTCCCATCCCTCCTCCACCGCCGCGGCCTGGACATCGAGCCTGTCACCCTGGAGGTGGGTGATTACATCCTCACTGCCGACACCTGCGTGGAGCGCAAGAGTGTCAGTGACCTGATTGGCTCGCTGCAGAGTGGCCGCCTCTACACCCAGTGTCTGTCCATGACGCGGTACTACCGGAAGCCCGTCCTGCTGATTGAGTTTGACTCGGCCAAGCCCTTTTCCCTGGTGGCCCGCACCGACTTCCGCCAGGAGATCTCAGCTAATGACGTCACCTCCAAGCTGACCCTCCTCACCCTGCACTTCCCCCGCCTCAGGATCCTTTGGTGCCCCTCCCCACACGCCACAGCAGAACTCTTCCAGGAGCTGAAGAAAGGTCGACCCGAGCCGGACGCCGCCGCTGCCCTGGCCGTTACGGCCGAGTCGGACACGGTGGCGGAGTCAGCTGACCTCTACAACCCTGGGCCATACGACTTCCTGCTTCGGATGCCAGGGGTTAATGCTAAGAACTACAGGGCTCTGGTTAAACACGCAGATAGCCTGGCACACCTAGCCAAACTGAGCCAGGAGAGGCTAGCACAGGTTCTGGGGCATGCTGGCAATGGGAAGTTGCTCTATGAGTTCATGCATAATACTGTGGACGTCCCTGCCCCTGCACAGAAGAGTAAATAGTCATACACTTAAAAGGAACAGAGGCGGATTATGTAATATCAGCTATGCTCAGGTTGAACTATTAGAAAGACTATGGAAGGATCTGTGCCTTATGTGTGGACTGAACTCAATTGTATTGTAATTGTACGTGTTTGTGAATTTTCTATTTTTGTCATCTAACTTTGACTTTGTAAGTCTTTGAATATGTAAATGTAGGTTTTGCTTACATGAGCTGAATTATTTTTGATACTTGCAGTACTGCAGTGGAAAACTGCTGATACAGAGAAGTCAGTAAGCAGAATTTTTTTTAAATCAGGAATGTCAAACACCTGGCATGCGGGTGGTTAGATTTTTTTTTAATGTGGAGGGAATGAAGTCAATATACTTTAAAATGACTAAAACCAAATTGAAACTGGAGCATCCAAAATTCCAAACACGGTGGATAGAGGACCATTTTTTGCACATTTTGACGGCGAGGAAATATAACACATTTTCAGTGCGGCCCTCCGGACCTCATTGAAGATCGAATGCGGTCCCCGGGGCAAAATTTGTTTGACACTCCTGTTTTAGATCAAATCAAAGTTTATTTGTTGTGTTTACAGGATACAACAGGTATAAAAACTGTCCAGGGAAATGCTTGGTTACAAGCTCTTCCTCAACAATGCAGTGTTCAAATACTAGGTTTTATTATGATGAATGAATTGTCTGATAATGTTGGTAATGAAACATGTTTATACTGTTTGTCAAAACTAGACTAGGAACATTGGCTCTAGATAAGGACTCATCGTTTGGTCTTATCTCTTGCAAAATAAACTTGCCAGAAAGTGCTTTATGATTTTGAATTCTTTGTTTGCTCAGAGCTATAGGCTATAATAGCTGCCAACGATAAAAGTATTTCTTTATACACTTGTATGTATGACTATGGCTTTGGAGTGTAGAATGATTTGCCTTCTAAATTGAAGACTCGAGCGCCCCCTGTGTCTTGAATGCAAGTGAGGTAACGCAAAGCTTCCATTTGACGTCAATAAATTCATCCGAACATAACAGCAGGAGCCATTTTATTCCGTGAATGAAAACTTCGATCTAAAAAACACAAGACATTCTTCTCGACATCAATTGCAGTGTGTCGTTGAACCGAATGATAAACCTTTTCATACGGCATGGCGAATGAGTTGGGTAAGATCTTTGAACTGGGTAGAGCTGTCTTGTTTTTAACGTGCGAGCAGAACTAGCAGCATGGCTAGTAGCAAAGTAATGAGTGCAGAGGTTGTTGATGTAGTCATGCCATGCAGAATACAGCGAGCTAACTAGCGCGAGTGGTGAAAGCCACAGTAGACAATGTTTAAACTGATTTAAATTACAAGATGACAACATTGTTCCGTGTCTTGTCTTTCAACCCCCCCGTTTAATCGGTTTGCATGCTATCTTGCCTGTCTGATAACCACGCTGTTTCTCTGTTATGCTAGCTAGATAACGTTAACTTCTCACAAATGAAAACCAATGTCTTGCAGTTAACTGTAGTGCCAACTCATTAATCAGTTAGCCTACAAGTAACAACTAGTGAACTGAACTCAATGTGTTTTGTGCATAACGTTCCTGTGTTGTGGCATTACTGGGGGTCGAGACGTGTTACAATGTAGCAGCTAGCAAGCCAACTCTTTGATCCCCAGCCCCATTTGCTTCATTATCAGTAAGGATATCTGTTACTTACAGGGCTGCCACATTTTTTGTCAACTGTAAGCACTGTGAATGCTTGACTCTGCACACATAGACAGAGGTAACTCGGTGAGGTCAACTAAGGTCTCAGTCATAAATGGGTGAGTGAGGATGAGCCAGCCCCTTGGGATAACTTACATTTACATTTTTACATTTTAGTCATTTAGCAGACGCTCTTATCCAGAGCGACTTACAGGAGCAATTAGGGTTAAGTGCCTTGCTCAAGGGCACATTTACGTCATTTAGCAGACGCTCTTATCCAGAGCGACTCACAAATTGGTGCATTCACCCTATAGCCAGTGGGATAACCACTTTACAATTTTGGGGGGGGGTAGAAGGATTACTTTATCCTATCCCAGGTATTCCTTAAAGAGGTGGGGTTTCAAATGTCTCCGGAAGGTGGTGAGTGACTCCGCTGTCCTGGCGTCGTGAGGGAGCTTGTTCCACCATTGGGGTGCCAGAGCAGCGAACAGTTTTGACTGGGCTGAGCGGGAACTATGCTTCCGCAGAGGAAGGGGAGCCAGCAGGCCAGAGGTGGATGAACGCAATGCCCTCGTTTGGGTGTAGGGACTGATCAGAGCCCGAAGGTACAGAGGTGCCGTTCCCCTCACTGCTCCATAGGCAAGCACCATGGTCTTGTAACGGATGCGAGTTTCAACTGGAAGCCAGTGGAGTGTGCGGAGGAGGGGGGTGACGTGAGAGAACTTGGGAAGGTTGAACACCAGACGGGCTGCGGCGTTCTGGATGAGTTGTAGGGGTTTAATGGCACAGGCAGGGAGGCCAGCCAACAGCGAGTTGCAGTAATCCAGACGGGAGATGACAAGTGCCTGGATTAGGACCTGTGCCGCTTCCTGTGTAAGGCAGGGTCGTACTCTCCGAATGTTGTAGAGCATGAACCTGCAGGAGCGGGTCACCGCCTTGATGTTAGCGGAGAACGACAGGGTGTTGTCCAGGGTCACGCCAAGGCTCTTCGCACTCTGGGAGGAGGACACAACGGAGTTGTCAACCGTGATGGCGAGATCATGGAACGGGCAGTCCTTCCCCGGGAGGAAGAGCAGCTCCGTCTTGCCAGGGTTCAGCTTGAGGTGGTGATCCGTCATCCATACTGATATGTCTGCCAGACATGCAGAGATGCGATTCGCCACCTGGTTATCAGAAGGGGGAAAGGAGAAGATTAGTTGTGTATCGTCAGCGTAGCAATGATAGGAGAGGCCATGTGAGGATATGACAGAGCCAAGTGACTTGGTGTATAGGGAGAAAAGGAGAGGGCCTAGAACTGAGCCCTGGGGGACACCAGTGGTGAGAGCACGTGGTGCGGAGACAGCTTCTCGCCACGCCACTTGGTAGGAGCGACCGGTCAGGTAGGACGCAATCCAGGAGTGAGCCGCGCCGGAGATGCCCAGCTCGGAGAGGGTGGAGAGGAGGATCTGATGGTTCACAGTATCAAAGGCAGCAGACAGGTCTAGAAGGACAAGAGCAGAGGAGAGAGAGTTAGCTTTAGCAGTGCGGAGAGCCTCCGTGACACAGAGAAGAGCAGTCTCAGTTAAATCTCCTCTCCTCATCCTAGCAATGTGTCTTGTCTGGTGGTTCAGTGGTTGCCAGATTTTGATTTCTTTGCGCAGGAAAAACATAACCTATCATCAGGTTCTAACCTTCACACCAGAGTAACCTGAACCATCCACCCCATTTAAACCTCCTCTTATTATGTCTCACTGAACTGTAACCTGTAACCTTCGGTCTATATATGAATAGATGCCTTCTCCTCTTGGGTTCTGCCTTCTATTTTCTCTGTTTTTGTGATATGGCCTCATGGGTCACAGATTAGGCTAGGTTTGTTGTGCCTGTCGCTCTCTAGAAGGCAGTAGAAGAGTCACAGTCAACTGCCACGTTCCAAGCAATAACTTGTTTGCTCTAAATTCCTTCAAGCAGTAGGCGGGACGGAAGTGTGCTTTGGTTTTGTATTTACATTCAACATTTTACTTATTTAGCAGATGCTCTTATCCAGAGCTCTTGTCCCCGGTGGGAGTCGAACCCACAACCCTGGAGTTGCAAGCGCCATGCTCAACCAACTAAGCTACACAGGACCTTTTATCTTCTCTATATTGATTTGGGGGGGATGGAAGCAGTTGCCCTGTCTGGACAGCTGGCTGAGGGGATAGAGCAGACTTCCACTGTAGTGAATTCTATGCAGTGGTGGAAAAAGTACCCAATTGTCATACTTGGGTACAAGTAACATTACCTTAATAGAAAATGACTCAAGTCACCCAGTAAAATACTACTTGAGTAAAAGTCTAAAAATATTTGGTTTTAAATATACTTAAGTATGCCAAGTAAATGTAATTATGTATGAAAAATGTATGCACTCACTAACTGTAAGTCGCTCTGGATAAGCGTGTCTGCTAAATGACAAAAATGTAATGTAAAATGTAATTGCTAAAGTATACTTATGTATCAAAAGTAAAAGTGTAAATTATTTTAAATTCCTTATATTAAGCAAACCAGATGCCACCATTCTAGTTTTTTTAATTTATGGATAGCCCGGGGCACACTCCAACTTAATTTACAAACAAAGCATTTGTGTTTAGTGAGTCCGCCAGATCAGAGGCAGTAGGGATGACCAGGGATGTTCTCTTGATAAGTGTGTGAATTGGACCATTTTCCTATCCTGCCAAGCATTCAAAATATAATGAGTACTTTTGGGTGTCATGGAAAATGTATGGTGTAAAAAGTACATAATTTCCTTTAGGAAAGTATCGAAGTAAAAGTTCTCAGAAAGACAAATAGTAAAGTACAGATACCCCCAAAAACTATTTTTACTTAAGTACTTTACACCACTGACTCTATGGCATGAGCCATAATAACATCAGCATTGGCCTTATCTCAAGAAAAAGCTGTCATTTTTGTTGGACCAGACTTTGGGGCTATTTCAGTCTGAGAAACCACTGCAAATCTCTAGGATTGAGAATGAGGGGCAATAATGTCCACAGCACAATATACTGTGACTTGCTGCAAAGGGACTGGTTTTATATCTGACACACACACCAGGAGATGGTGTGTTTAAGTCTGCTGAGAGAGACTAGACCACCCTGACTGAACAGAGAGTAGAGGAGAAGACTGGGTGGGTATTTACCTAAACACCCTGTGAGGAGTTCCTCCCTTTTTAGTGAATATGAAGCATGTTATCACTGCAGTAGCCTGGAGTAGTTAACCCCTTTACAGACTGGACATGGGCTTGTGTTGTGTATATTTAGATACTTAGATGACCTATGACCTCTTCTTTGTAATGATGAGGAAGGGGCAATCTCAGACCCTGTGGTGGAACGTGTTTAGTTCATTGGTGCTCTTGATATACAGGCCAAGCTGTAATATTGTTTCTTTGATATTCTGGAGAACTATGGTTTTGTTATTTTAGGCTGTAGAGACTGCTATTATGCAATATTACAATATATTAATTGCTAAGTTATGTTTACTTTTAGGTCTATGTCGCTATCCTGCGTCTGTATGCCCCTAGTTGGTGATATGGATCTTGTATCGTTCCTTTAAGACTGCTGGGTCACAACATTCTGTATCAGTAGGATACTACTAGGCAGGAGCAGAAGGTAATCTACAGTGAGGGAAAACAGTATTTGATCCTCTGCTGATTTTGTACGTTTGCCCACTGACAAAGAAATTATCAGTCTAACTTTAATGGTAGGTTTATTTGAACAGTGAGAGACAGAATAACAACCAAAAAAAAAAAAAAAACTCATGTCAAAAATGTTATAAATTGATTTGCATTTTAATGAGGGAAATAAGTATTTGACCCCCTCTCAATCAGAAAGATTTCTGGCTCCCAGGTGTCTTTTTTACAGGTAACGAGCTGAAGGGACTCTTAAAGGGAGTGCTCCTAATCTCAGCTTGTTACCTGTATAAAAGACACCTGTCCACAGAAGCAATCAATCAGATTCCAAACTCTCCACCATGGCCAAGACCAAAGAGCTCTCCAAGGATGTCTGGGACAAGATTGTAGACCTACACAAGGCTGGAATGGGCTACAAGACCATCGCCAAGCAGCTTGGTGGGAAGGTGACAACAGTTGGTGCGGTTATTCGCAAATGGAAGAAACACAAAAGAACTGTCAATCTCCCTCGGCCTGGGGCTCCATGCAAGATCTCACCTCGTGGCGTTGCAATGATCATGAGAACGGTGAGGAATCAGCCCAGAACTACACGGGAGGATCTTATCAATGATTCACTCACCACCTTCCGGAGACATTTGAAACCCCACCTCTTTAAGGAATACCTGGGATAGGATAAAGTAATCCTTCTACCCCTCCCCCCTTACCCCACCAAAAATAAAAAAAAATAAAACATTAAGGTGAATGCACCAATTTGTATGTCGCTCTGAATAAGAGCGTCTGCTAAATGACGTAAATGTAAGGCAGCTGGGACCAGTCACCAAGAAAACAATTGGTAACACACTACGCCGTGAAGGACTGAAATCCTGCAGCGCACGCAAGGTCCCCCTGAGCAGGGGGACCTTGCGTGCGCTGCAGGATTTTAATCCATGACGGCGTAGTGTGTTACTAATGGTTTTCATGGGTTTCACTTTGATGGACACATGGTATCTGTTGCTAATGCCTGTAACAGAGCAGAGCTGCCTGGGCTTTGATTCTGCAGGTGGGTAGGAGCATGGTTGATATTTACCACACATTGTCTAGTCATGCATGGCGTTTGTTTTCCCTCTGAAGGGACCAGGTACTTCCTTCTGTTTGAATGTAAACAAACCTGTTGACCTCGATCTTCAGTGATCGTTGTGGTCAGTCACCAACTGTGCTCCTGGAGAGCAATACATGCTCTGGTACTTTGGCGACTAGTAAGTATTTTTTGAACCCCTCGCTTTGGGTTGGATGTGTCAATGTGTAGCTTATGCATGCATAATCTACAGTGGGGAAAAAAAGTATTTAGTCAGCCACCAATTGTGCAAGTTCTCCCACATAAAAAGATGAGAGAGGCCTGTAATTTTCATCATAGGTACACGTCAACTATGACAGACAAATTGAGAATACTGATAACAAGTTCAAACAGGTGCCATTAATACAGGTAACGAGTGGAGGACAGAGGAGCCTCTTAAAGAAGAAGTTACAGGTCTGTGAAAATCCAGAAAATCACATTGTAGGATTTTTAATGAATTTATTTGCAAATTATGGTGGAAAATAAGTATTTGGTCACCTACAAACAAGCAAGATTTCTGGCTCTCAGACCTGTAACTTCTTCTTTAAGAGGCTCCTCTGTCCTCCACTCGTTACCTGTATTAATGGCACCTGTTTGAACTTGTTATCAGTATAAAAGACACCTGTCCACAACCTCAAACAGTCACACTCCAAACTCCACTATGGCCAAGACCAAAGAGCTGTCAAAGGACACCAGAAACAAAATTGTAGACCTGCACCAGGCTGGGAAGACTGAATCTGCAATAGGTAAGCAGCTTGGTTTGAAGAAATCAACTGTGGGAGCAATTATTAGGAAATGGAAGACATACAAGACCACTGATAATCTCCCTCGATCTGGGGCTCCACGCAAGATCTCACCCCGTGGGGTCAAAATGATCACAAGAACGGTGAGCAAAAATCCCAGAACCACACAGGGGGACCTAATGAATGACCTGCAGAGAGCTGGGACCAAAGTAACAAAGCCTACCATCAGTAACACACTACGCCGCCAGGGGACTCAAATCCTGCAGTGCCAGACGTGTCCCCCTGCTTAAGCCAGTACATGTCCAGGCCCGTCTGAAGTTTGCTAGAGTGCATTTGGATGATCCAGAAGAGAATTGGGAGAATGTCATATGGTCAGATGAAACCAAAATATAACTTTTTGGTAAAAACTCAACTCGTCGTGTTTGGAGGACAAAGAATGCTGAGTTGCATCCAAAGAACACCATACCTACTGTGAAGCATGGGGGTGGAAACATCATGCTTTGGGGCTGTTTTTCTGCAAAGGGACCAGGACGACTGATCCGTGTAAAGGAAAGAATGAATGGGGCCATGTATCGTGAGATTTTGAGTGAAAACCTCCTTCCATCAGCAAGGGCATTGAAGATGAAACATGGCTGGGTCTTTCAGCATGACAATGATCCCAAACACACCGCCCGGGCAACGAAGAAGTGGCTTCATAAGAAGCATTTCAAGGTCCTGGAGTGGCCTAGCCAGTCTCCAGATCTCAACCCCATAGAAAATCTTTGGAGGGAGTTGAAAGTCTGTGTTGCCCAGCGACAGCCCCAAAACATCACTGCTCTAGAGGAGATCTGCATGGAGGAATGGGCCAAAATACCAGCAACAGTGTGTGAAAACCTTGTGAAGACTTACAGAAAACGTTTGACCTGTGTAATTGCCAACAAAGGGTATGTAACAAAGTATTGAGAAACGTTTGTTATTGACCAAATACTTATTTTCCACCATAATTTGCAAATAAATTCATTAAAAATCATACAATGTGATTTTCTGGATTTCTTTTTCTCATTTTGTCTGTCATAGTTGACGTGTACCTATGATGAAAATTACAGGCCTCTCTCATCTTTTTAAGTGGGAGAACTTGCACAATTGGTGGCTGACTAAATACTTTTTTTCCCCACTGTATGAGCAGATTTACTGTGTTACCACAATTAGTCAGGAGATCCCTAGTTTGAAAGCGTCTGTTTTCTGTAAGCTGTGCTGTGCCATTTTTGTAAATTTCCCCCCACATGGGCCAGCACCCTAGCAATTGGAGTTCCAGCCAATCCGATTCAGCCCCTCGCCATTTGAGTGACAGCTAGCAAGAATCACATACAGTAGAACGAGAGAGAAATTACGTGGTGCACATAGCTGCAATTTTCAGGGACCACTTTTTGTTTGTGGGCGCTGCTTTCAGAACTACTGGCTAAAAAGTATACGAAAGTACCGGGGAATCCCTTTAACCTTTTTACTTGTGAGTTCCAAATATCTCTTAACGGTCCCCCCAGCGTGAGTTTTCTTATGCACGTGATGTCAGAATTTACTCACTGTTCCAAAATGTGATTGTTACGCAACAGGACAGTTAACCCGCTCTGCCCTCAAACCCAGGAGACACTGCCTGCTAATTATCAATAGGGTATGTTTCAACTTGTCAATTTTACATGGTTTTCTAACCACAGTTTGAAATGAGGTACGTTCCACCTCATTAATTCACATAGAAGAAACCCATTTCCCTGTGGCGGACAACTTATGTTTGAGGCATGCTATGCTAATGTGGGGCGAGGATTAGCTAGATGAGCCGGACAAACTTCTCTCTTCGATGAGTCCAAGCACTCCACCAGTTTTTCCTCAGGTCAAGTATGCAGATATTTGTGCATCTCCAGTCAGAACAGAACCCGCCCATAACTTTTCAGCTGGCGCCCGCATTGCCTTCATTGTTGTTTTCCTTACTAATAATTACTGTCAAAGTAAGTGCCTTATTACCTTATCATAACACGATGTACAGAAACTGTATTATTTCATTTCTACTGTAGCACACCGTATTTACGTATGAAGCTTAATGTATTCCTTTATAACCGCGGACACACAATGTACTGATTTCATAACCTTTATGGTGTTATACTCAATTGTGCTTATGTAGTTACATTTTTCTAATAGTTCTGTAAAACAATGCTAATGCTAATGGCATCAAATAAGTATTAGCTTTTGTTGTATCCTTTGAAGCTGTCCTGGTCGTATCATGACCATTACATTGGCCTGTGTATTCATTTGGCCTGCATAGCTCTGCCCTGCCCGCTTGTGGAGCCCTTGTGGAGCTCTTCAGTTATGTTACTGGTAATATTGTTTTATTGCTATATCCTGATTATTTTCTAATTACTAATAATTCCTCTTCATTCTGTACTTTCATAAACCACAGCGGTGTCGATCAGATGGAAAAAATGTGTTCTTATACCACTTGGTGGTTTTCCGAGTGCATGGCACAAAGCTGTTTATCATGTCCGCCTTATCCACTGCTCCATTTTGCGATTATAGTCAAGCACGCAGTCTGGTTTGCTCTTTCTCTCTCCCTCCCACCAGGTGGTCCACCTTCCCTATGGGGTTCTCTTTTCCTGTAGCTCCAAGGCATAGCGAATGGTCTCCTCTGCTGTGTCTCCCACCAGCTCCTCTGTCAGAAACAGTTTGAAGCACTCTGCCTCAGAGGGAGATGGCAAGAGGCTTTGCACTCCAGACTGGGACTCATCAAAGCCAACAGCAGGGGTGAAATGACTGGAGGCCTTCCAGCTACCACAGACCTCCTGTATTTCACCCACTGAGTGACTTACAGGAGCAATTAGGGTTGAGTGCCTTGCTGAAGGGCACATCAACAGATTTTTCACCTAGTCAGCTCGGGGATTAGAACCAGCGACCTTTCGGTTACTGGCACAATGCTCTTAACCACTAAGCTACCTGCCGGTGGTGATGTGCCTCAATCACCACCAGCATCTTCAGAGGGACCTGGGACTTCGTCGGTGGGCAAGGGATCCTCAGATTCAGGGTTCTCAATGCCCGTAAGATTAAGGGACAACTCGTCACTGTCATACTCAGATTCATTGTCAGAATTTACAAAAGTATCCAGAATTTCTGCATTTGTGAGTCATCTCCTTTTGAAAGACATTGCTAATGCTACAGCTTAGCCCACTAGCTACATACATAAACAACAACCACTGAATGGCTCCAAGTGAGTGTCAGGGATGATGTGATTGGTTACCGGTGTGGTGAGACTGATTATTTGTCTCTGCAGATGGTTTGTTTACATAGCAGGTTAGGATAATTAACGTGGCAGGTTAGGAGAACTAACGAAGCAGGTTAGGTGAATTAACCTCATTCTCTTAACCTCCTACGTTAGGGTTATGAAAAGGGTTAGGCTTAGCAACAATGCTACAGTGGCTACAAGACATGCCCACTAGAAAGAGCTGTTGTAGGACTAGCTGCTCCATCTAGCCACAACGGTAGAGATGTAAACAAACCGTCTGTGGTGACAAATCATCAGTATCACCGGCCACTTGTATCAATAAATCACTATCAGAAAAGGGTTTGTGTGGTAATCGTTTCTTTATTTACTGTTTTATTCACGTTTTCAAGTAGTGGTGAGAAATCATTCATTCCGATTCTTGCATAGATTGTAATGGACACGTGTGTAAAATACACTAAACTAAAAATATAAACGCAACATGCAACAACTTCAAAGATTTTAATGAGTTACAGTTAATATAACGAAATCAGTCAATTGAAAATTGGGCCATAATCTATGTATTTCACATGACTGGGAATACAGATATGCATCTGTTGGTCACAGATACCTTTAAAAAAAGTTATGGGCGTGGATCAGAAATCCAGTCCGTATCTGATGTGAACACCATGTGCCTCATGCAGCGCGACACATCTCCTTCGCATAGAGTTGATCAGGCTGTTCATTGTGGCCTGTGGAATGTTTTCCCATTAATCCGCCATGGAGCCGTGCATTATCATGCTGAAACATGAGGTGATGGCGGATTAATGGCATGACAATGGGCCTAACGGTATCTCAGTGCATTCAAATTGCCATCAATAAAATGCAATTGTGTTCGTTGTCCGTAACTTTTGCCTGCCCATACCGTAACCCCACCACTACCATGGGGCTCACTGTTCACAACGTTGACATCAGCGAACCATTCGCCCACACGACGCCAAACACGCTGTCTGCCATCTGCCTGGTACAGTTGAAACCGGGATTAATCTGTGACGAGCACACTTCTCCAGCGTGCCAGTGGCCATCGAAGGTGAGCATTTGACGACTGAAGTCAGTTACGATGCCGAACTGTAGTCAGGTCAAGACCCTGGTGAGGACGACGAGCACGCAGATGAGCTTCCCTGAGATGGTTTCTTCAGTTTTGCAAACCCACAGTTTCATCAGCTGTCCGGGTGGCTGGTCTCAGACGATCCTGCAGGTGAAGAAACCGGATGTGGAGGTCCTGGCTGGCGTGGTTACACGTGGTCTGTGAGGCCGGTTGGACGTACTGCCAAATTTTCTAAAATGACGGCGGCGGCTTATGGTAGAGAAATTAACATTCAATTATCTGGCAACAGCTCATTACATTTTAGTCATTTAACCAATTGCACGCTCCCTCAACTTGAGACATCTGTGGCGTTGTGTGACAAAACTGCACATTTTAGTGGCCTTTTGTCCCCAGCACAAGGTGCACCTGTGTAATGACGATGCTGTTTAACCAGCTTCTTGATATGCCACACCTGTCAGGTGGATGGATTATCTTGGCAAAGGAGAAATGTTCACTAACAGGGAAGTAAGCAAATTTGTGCACAACATTTAAGAGAAATAAGCTTTTGGTGCGTATGGAACATTTCTGTGAACTTTTATTTCAGTTCATGAAACATGGGACCAACACTTTACATGTTACGTCTATATTTTTGTTCATTGTACTTTTTTGAAGGTTGTATGATTATGATGAGCTAATGCTAAGCTATTTTCTGACTGTGTGGAGCCATGGTTGTTGACATCATTCAATGCATTCTGGCTGTCACGTAAATGTCTGTCAGACAAAATATATTCATAGCAAAACGAGGTGAAGGGAAGGTTCACTCGTCTTTCAAGTAAACTTCCGGAAGTGAATGATGGTAAGTGAATGATGGTAGACGACACACCCCATTCGCCTTCAACATGCATACTGCAAACCGACCCAACTCATCTTGTCACCTCATATGTTTAGTTGTCGCAGAAAAACAAACATGGCGGCGCGCACAAACTCTACCCACCGTGGGATTACTTAAGACTTTTAGAAAGTGTTTTACTCAATTATTTAAATCACTGGTGAGCTCATCCGTGATGTGATGAATTGTAAATAGTAATTGCTATTAGCTAATTCATATTATGGTTTCTATCAGCTGATAGTTGGCTAAATATGACCGCTTGTGTTAGCTCGCTCTTTACTCAGTTAGCACTAGGACTATTGTAGCCTACATTTTCAGATTTGGATGAGAATTGTGTTATGCTACTTCTGTGACTGTCTGAACATTGCATCCAAAAAAAACTGCTCACATTGACTGTTGCGTCTATTGTAACTACACGTTCTAATGAAGTGTTCTAATCACACCGGTTTGAGCCTACACTGCAGGGACCACTGTGTTTTCATATGCGTTATTAATGATTTTCTGATTTGCTACAAATCTTACAAAGGTTGGTGGTCAAGATCTTCGACATTCAGATTTTCACAAAAGGCTTTCTTAGTTCTGATAGAGCATTAATTGTAGTTTGTAGCAGAATGTAATTTTAAATGGTCACGGTCTTTTCTTCCCAGGTCTGTCTCCATGGTTAGTGTGCTGTAGCAGCTGGACCCAGACAGAAGTCTCTCTTCCTCTCCTCCTTCACCCCTTCTTCCAGCGGTGGTAAGGAATGGCATTATGAGATAACGTTGCCATAATGAATGGAACTAAATCCACATTGTGACTTAGCATTTTTTTTTATTAGACTCCTATTCGGCTATATAAACACCTTTAGCCGAACTGGGTCTGTATAACATTCAGTTGTCTAGTAACAGGTAGACCTTTTACTAATAAAATAAACAACCCATGGTAGAAAATTACCCTACTCCATTCCAACAGAAAGATTAGGCTACATCAACCTACATGAGTTAGTTCCAATAATATTAGGCCTAAGTCTGATATTAAGGGCCAACTACTTAAATCTGGAAGATACGTTCGTTTTCATCCCCATGTGTTTCATGGACTCTGGTGTCGTACTAAAAGAAACAGAAGGAGTTAAGGTCAAATTTAGGAGCTGAATCTGAGACTCAACAGTCTCTTTTGAAATGTCCTCCTTTAGAAACTCAGAACCAGCTGTGGCGGGCTGCACTCCCTTCACTAGGGCACAACACTGTGGAACGTTCAGTATTTGATCCCCTGCTGATTTTGTACGTTTGCCCACTGACAAAGACATGATCAGTCTATAATTTTAATGGTAAGTTTATTTGAACAGTGAGAGACAGAATAACAACGAATAAATCCAGAAAAACGCATTGTCAAAAATGTTGTAAATTGATTTGCATTTTAATGAGGGAAATAAGTATTTGACCCCTCTACAAAACATGACTAAGTACTTGGTGGCAAAACCCTTGTTGGCAATCACAGAGGTCAGACGTTTCTTGTAGTTGGCCACCATGTTTGCACACATCTCAGGAGGGATTTTGTCCCACTCCTCTTTGCAGTTCTTCTCCAAGTCATTAAGGTTGAGGCTGACGTTTGGCAACTCGAACCTTCAGCTCCCTCCACAGATTTTCTATGGGATTAATGTCTGGAGACTGGCTAGGCCACTCCAGGACCTTAATGTGCTTCTTCTTGAGCCACTCCTTTGTTGCTTTGGCCGTGTGTTTTTGGTCATTGTCATGCTGGAATACCCATCCACAACCCATTTTCAATGCCCTGGCTGAGGGAAGGAGGTTCTCACCCAAGATTTGACAGTACATGGCCCCGTCCATCGTCCCTTTGATGCGGTGAAGTTGTCCTGTCCCCTTAGCAGAAAAACACCCCCAAAGCATAATGTTTCCACCTCCATGTTTGACGGTGGGGATGGTGTTCTTGGGGTAATAGGCAGCATTCCTCCTCCAAACACGGCGAGTTGAGTTGATGCCAAAGAGCTCGATTTTGGTCTCATCTGACCACAACACTTTCACCCAGTTCTCCTCTGAATCATTCAGATGTTCATTGGCAAACTTCAGATGGGCCTGAATATGTGCTTTCTTGAGCAGGGGGACCTTGCAGGATTTCAGTCCTTCACGGCGTAGTGTGTGACCAATTGTTTTCTTGGTGGCTATGGTCCCAGCTGCCTTGAGATCCTTGACAAGATCCTCCCGTGTAGTTCTGGGCTGATTCCTCACCGTTCTCATGATCATTGCAACTCCACGAGGTGAGATCTTGCATGGAGCCCCAGGCCGAGGGAGATTGACAGTTATTTTGTGTTTCTTCCATTTGCGAATAATCACACCAACTGTTGTCACCTTCTCACCAGCTGCTTGGCGATGGTCTTGTAGCCCATTCCAGCCTTGTGTAGGTCTACAACCTTATCCCTGACATCCTTGGAGAGCTCTTTGGTCTTGGCCATGGTGGAGAGTTTGGAATCTGATTGATTGATTGCTTCTGTGGACAGGTGTCTTTTATACAGGTAACAAGCTGAGATTAGGAGCACTCCTTTTAAGAGTGTGCTCCTAATCTCAGCTCGTTACCTGTATAAAAGTCACCTGGGAGACAGAAATCTTTCTGATTGAGAGGGGATCAAATACTTTTTTCCCTCACTGTATATTGTGTAGAACAGACTAGGGCTGTTGCAGTGACTGTATTACCGCCACACCATCAGTCATGAAAGCAGTAAAATTCCATGTGACCGTTGAGTCACTGTAATCTCCTCTTATGCACTCTGGACATGCGTTGGTAGTAGCCAACTTGCTAACGACCATCAGGTTGCTAATGGCCTGGTACTCCGGGCTCTATTGTCCCTCTAACCACTCTGACATCAATGTAAATGCAATCGAAAATCACGTCAAACACTTATCAGCAAAACAATATCATGCTTTTAAAACTCACCTCACTGTGATTGATCAATTTGAAGAAGTTCAACAACAGGTTGAAACTGAGTGGAAAACATGGTCGTTGTGGATGTTGTTTCAAAGCCTAACACAATGAAATGGGCCGTGCTTTCTAAGGTGATGATTCATTCAAAACAGCCATATGCATTATCTCTAATACGCATAGGCCTATACAGTGCATTCGGAAAGTATTCAGACCCCTTGACTTTTTCCACATTTTGTTATGTAACAGCCTTATTCTAAAATGGATTAAATTGTATTCCTCATCAATCGACACACAATACACCATAATGACAAAACGAAAAAAGGGTTTTAGAAGTGTTTGCTCATTTATTACAAATAAAAAACAGATACCTTATTTACATACCTAAAGGGGTCCTAAAATTCTAAATTAAATAGCTAAATGATCCATGGTATGACCATCTTAAAAAATTGTCTTTTGCATTTATTTATTTTATTTTACCTTTATTTAACTAGGCAAGTCAGTTAAGAACAAATTCTTATTTACAATGACGGCCTACACCGGCCAAACCCGGACGACGCTGAGCCAATTGTGCGCTGCCATATGGGACTCCCAATCACGGCCGGTTGTGATACAGCCTGGAATCGAACCAGGTGGTCTGTAGTGACGCCTCAAACACTGAGATGCCTTAGACCGCTGCGCCACTCAGGAGCCCAGAGTGCATGACTGCCACAACCCTAGAACAGACACAACTTAGGAAAGGAGTAAGGGATCATGTCATGTGGAGTTAGGGATCATGTCAGCTCTATTCATGAAATCTCTAATTCAGAACCTTGCACCCTCTTCAGCACGACCCTAATATCACAGTCTGTCTCCAGCCCATCTTTCCTCCACTAGACAGACTGACTTTATTGTTCTAACCTGGGTCCAGTCTCCAGTGACATAACACCTTGAATACCCAGAGCCTCAGGATACATTTGAACTGTTGTATTTTAACTGGCTCATGTGGTGGGTTCAACTACCTCTCACAGTTTGGCTGAGGAGAGGTGGAAGGTGAGTGCTGACTGACCAGATTATATAAATTGCTGCTCTTGCCTCTTGAAATATGAGTATGTGTGTATTAGATGTACTTGTGGGGACTCTTTGGTCAGCGCATATGATCTGAAATAAAGATGGCTGTAGATTGATGGTCATGTAAACCAATGGATAAGGCATAGAGTGATTGATAGCTGCTTGGTTACTCATCGAAGTCTGTAGTATCTAGTGTCACCACTGTCACCAGTTTTTCTTCTGGGAAAATAAAACATAACAGCAGATACTGATAATGGTTATTTGTCTCTTGAGGCACACTAAAATCAGACTTGTCTTCTGTATCTGTACACACGAACTCTTGTGTGTGTGGGTGAGACTGCTTGGTCTCTTTGCAACAGTGGCCATTTTAAGGAGTGGCTGCGATCAAGTCACTGTATTCTGGACCATGTAAGATAATGTTTATTATGCAACAGATGTAAACAATTAAGTTATTCAATTATTGAAACGATTGGGCTATAGCAATGGAATGGCAACTGTAATGGAACGAAAAGAGATGTTTCTATGTAGAGAATCAACAAGCCTTAAGGGATTCACAGAAAATCCCTGATATGGTCTGAAGTATTGTATTTTGAAGTTGTTTACAAAAGTTATGAAGTGTGTGAGTCTATGTAGAGCCATGTACCCAACTGTACCTAGACACGTGTAAAATCTTTGTCCTTTAAGTTGGTACATTGGTTGGAATGTTGGTGCTGTTTCTGAGTCCAGAGGCGAGGCAAAGTAAGAACGTAGCTGCATGGTGCCATGCCAATACCCACATGTCAGGATTGTGCCACTTAGCCCTAGATGGATGTGGTTTGAATGGCTGAAGGGAGCTGATTGTGGGACCCGGAGCCATCCATCATAAACCGGTTATTAGGAACTATAGTTACCAAACTGCTTGTTTTGCTCCCTTAACACTAGAACCGCCTGGCCTTTCAGCCTATAAGTACCCACTAGAGAACGTTGCCGGGCGTCCCATTTAGCATATGCATCAGATCAGTGGTGTAAAGTACTTAAGGAAAAATACTTTAAAGTACTAATTAAGTAGTTTTTTGGGGTATCTGTACTTTACTGTTTATATTTTTGACTACTTTTACTTCATTACATTCCTAACTAAAATGATGTACTTTTTACTCAATACATTTTCCCTGACACCCAAAAGTACTCGTTACATTTTGAATGCTTAGCAGGACAGGAAAATGGTCAAATTCATGCACTTATCAAGAGAGCATCCCTGGTCATCCCTACTGCCTCTGATCTGGCGGACTCGCTAAACACACATGCTTCGTTTGTCAATCATTCTGAGTGTCGGAGTGTGCCCCTGGCTATCCTAAATTTAAAAAAACAAGGAAATGGTGCCGTCAGGTTTGCTTAATATAAGGACTTTGAAATTATTTATACTTTTACTTTAAGTATATTTGAGCAATAACATTGACATTTTAAACCAAATACTTTTAGACTTTTACTCAAGTAGTATTTTACTGGGTGACTTTCACATTTACTTGAGTCATTGCTCAAGTATGAAAAATTGGTACTTTTACCACCACTGCATCAGATGCATATCAACCCGCAAGGTGCGCAAACATAAGCACCAACGCTTATGAAAGGATTAATTGCATGAAGAAATATTTGTGCAAATATATCAATTTAAAATAGTCAAGGATATGTTTTGTATAATTTTACAAAGTCCTAGAAAAAATGTAGGCCTATACCCTATTTTCGTTTCCCTTACAGTAAAAACATTACAGTGTAATACATTTGATCAACTTTATTTGTAGATTTGATTAGTAATAGTTATAATAATAACTCTCCTGAGTGGTGCAGTGGTCTAAGGCACTGCATCGCAGTGCTAACTGTGCCACTAGATCCTGGTTCGAATCCAGGCTCTGTCGCAGCCGGCCGTGACCGGGAGACTCATGGGCGGCGCACAATTGGCCCAGCGTCGTCCAGGGTAGGGGAGGGAATGGCCGGCAGGGATGTAGCTCAGTTGATAGAGCATGGCGTTTGCAACGCCAGGGTTGTGGGTTCGATTCCCACGGGGGGCCAGTATAAAAAAAAATATGTATTCACTAACTGTAAGTCGCTCTGGATAAGAGCGTCTGCTAAATGACTAAAATGTAAATGTAAATGTAATAAAGTCCATTTACAGCTTATTTTGACAAATTATAAAGGGAAAAGATGATGATGATGATGATATAACCAGCCAGGTGCACAGATGAAATTATTTGCCATATTCCAAAACAAAAGCAACAGTGCATGAACAATTGTAAAGGATGAATTGTATAAATAAATATTAGTGGATATATATATATTAGGGCTGTCAAAAATAGCGCGTTAACGACGTTAATTAGTTGTTTGCTGTTAATTACGTCAATTTTTTTAACGCATTTCACGCATGCGCAGTGTGACAAATTATTCAGGTCAGGAAAGTGGTTGGGAGCTAGAGGCGAGATGGAGCAAGGTGAGCAAAGTGGGCCTATTGACGGATTCAAATATAAAAAGAATGATGATGGTACAGTTAACAAGTACAAGGTTATTTGCAAGATTTGTAAGGAGTTTCAATTTCACCGGAGCTGTTCAAGCTTGAAGTACCATGTCAACGCCAAACATGCGTTTGCTGGGCCGTCAGATTCAGCAAGTGGTTTGCGCCAGACCACGCTGAATGTTTGCAGGCAATTAACAAAATCAACCTCAGATAATTTGACCAACACAATAGCAAAATGGATTGCAAAGGATTGTAGACCCATTAGCATTGTAGAAGACTCAGGTTTCCTTGATGTTTTGCAAGTGGCGTCTCAAGACTCATTCTATAAGCCACCGTCAAGAGCCACAGTTATGAAGAAAATCCACGAGCTCTATGAAAACGAAAAAGAAAAAAGGAAAGAGGTCTTGGCTCAAGTAAATCATATCGCCCTGACAGGAGACCATTGGACATCAGTGAGTAACAACAATTACCTCGGAGTAACTGCACATTTAATCAGTGACACGTGGGAACTGAAGTCTTTTGCGCTGACTATATTAAAAACTGAGGAGCGTCATTTTGCGGAGGCTTGTAAAGAACAGTTCCTGTCTGTTGCACGTGAGTGGGACATCGTATGCATTTCAGAAAAAAAATGGTTAGGATTCAGGTGTAATTGCAAATAGTGATTAATCATGATTAATCCACTGAAAATTCTGATTAATTTGATTAAAAATTTTAATCATTTGACAGCCCTAATATATATATATACACAGTGGGGAAAAAAAGTATTTAGTCAGCCACCAATTGTGCAAGTTCTCCCACTTAAAAAGATGAGAGAGGCCTGTAATTTTCATCATAGGTACACGTCAACTATGACAGACAAAATGAGGAAAAAAAAATCCAGAAAATCACATTGTAGGATTTTTAATGAATTTATTTGCAAATTATGGTGGAAAATAAGTATTTGGTCAATAACAAAAGTTTCTCAATACTTTGTTATATACCCTTTGTTGGCAATGACACAGGTCAAACGTTTTCTGTAAGTCTTCACAAGGTTTTCACACACTGTTGCTGGTATTTTGGCCCATTCCTCCATGCAGATCTCCTCTAGAGCAGTGATGTTTTGGGGCTGTCGCTGGGCAACACAGACTTTCAACTCCCTCCAAAGATTTTCTATGGGGTTGAGGTCTGGAGACTGGCTAGGCCACTCCAGGACCTTGAAATGCTTCTTACGAAGCCACTCCTTCGTTGCCCGGGCGGTGTGTTTGGGATCATTGTCATGCTGAAAGACCCAGCCACGTTTCATCTTCAATGCCCTTGCTGATGGAAGGAGGTTTTCACTCAAAATCTCACGATACATGGCCCCATTCATTCTTTCCTTTACACGGACCAGTCGTCCTGGTCCCTTTGCAGAAAAACAGCCCCAAAGCATGAAGTTTCCACCCCCATGCTTCACAGTAGGTATGGTGTTCTTTGGATGCAACTCAGCATTCTTTGTCCTCCAAACACGACGAGTTGAGTTTTTACCAAAAGGTTCTATTTTGGTTTCATCTGACCATATGACATTCTCCCAATCCTCTTCTGGATCATCCAAATGCACTCTAGCAAACTTCAGACGGGCCTGGACATGTACTGGCTTAAGCAGGGGGACACGTCTTGCACTGCAGGATTTGAGTCCCTGGCGGCGTAGTGTGTTACTGATGGTAGGCTTTGTAACTTTGGTCCCAGCTCTCTGCAGGTCATTCACTAGGTCCCCCCGTGTGGTTCTGGGATATTTGCTCACCGTTCTTGTGATCATTTTGACCCACGGGGTGAGATCTTGCGTGGAGCCCCAGATCGAGGGAGATTATCAGTGGTCTTGTATGTCTTCCATTTCCTAATAATTGCTCCCACAGTTGATTTCTTCAAACCAAGCTGCTTACCTATTGCAGATTCAGTCTTCCCAGCCTGGTGCAGGTCTACAATTTTGTTTCTGGTGTCCTTTGACAGCTCTTTGGTCTTGGCCATAGTGGAGTTTGGAGTGTGACTGTTTGAGGTTGTGGACAGGTGTCTTTTATACTGATAACAAGTTCAAACAGGTGCCATTAATACAGGTAACAAGTGGAGGACAGAGGAGCCTCTTAAAGAAAAAGTTACAGGTATGTGAGAGCCAGAAATCTTGCTTGTTTGTAGGTGACCAAATACTTATTTTCCACCATAATTTGCAAATAAATTCATTAAAAATCCTACAATGTGATTTTCTGGAATTTTTTTCCTCAATTTGTCTGTCATAGTTGACGTGTACCTATGATGAAAATTACAGGCCTCTCTCATCTTTTTAAGTGGGAGAACTTGCACAATTAGTGGCTGACTAAATACTTTTTTCCCCCACTGTATATATTCATGAGAAGATATAAAAACAGTCATTTGTTGATTGTATCGGACACTGTATTGTGCCCTTATACGAATGCCTTTAGGCATGAATCAATCTCGTCTTCTTTTTATACTTCGGGTCCACAGTCAGCACACAGCTTTGGGGCTTTGTGTGAGCAAGCCCCACAAACAAATCATTTGCACTGCACACAGTTTTCATGGGCCTTGTTTCGTGTGCACCTGCTGCAGGTGTCTCATAATCTCTGAAGCGGTTGTGTGGCATGGTCTCTCAGAAAAAGTCCACCCCATACCTATCAGACAAAAATGACTCCACATCCATGCTCTTTCCACCGTATGCCCCGCGGACATACAAGAGTGCAAAAAATGCTTTGAGTTTATCCATAGACATGTCCCACGTACTGTTTCCTTTTCTGTGCCCATGAGCAACAGTACAATCGCTGGTGTGCTGCAACATCCGCATGTCACAAACTCATCACTCTTTTCAACCCAAACCGTGCCACCCAAACCGTGCCATTCCTCCCAGACTCCTGTTGGGATCACCGTCTCAGTTGGCTCTGTTCTGGTTTCTCTGTGGCGAGGCTCAGGCATTGGAGGCGGAGGCTCGAATTTGATGAAGACTCTTCATCAGCAACGTTGATTTCAAGCTCAATTGCCGATCCAACTCTTTTATTTTCTGCAGAATTTGCAATGCTGTCAGTGCGTCCATTAGTTTGGTTGGGCTTGCCGTTGTGAACTACACACATTGTATGTTGTACTCAGTGTCTGATTTGACTCTCCGAGAGGAAATTATATACAATTTCCAGCCTTTCATTATAAAATAATTAGACTGTCCACAATTCTTCATTACACTATTGTTCTAAATTCAATCATTCAGATCAATCAAATAATCACCTTCTTCACCCTCATCATTCAGTTCATTGAAGTCACATGCACCATTATCAGTTTCTATTTCCCATTCAGCCATTGACGACAGAATAGCTATTTAAATTGTAAGTGTGTTACTAGTTTTTGCTTAGTAGCCAGAGCAATGTTGCCGCGTGAGTGGTCATGTGCTGAATGCATGGACAGCACAGATTCTTGGAAAAAGTTAAAATTTGGAAATAGCTGCACTTCTTGAATTTTGCGCTCTTTCTGATACTATATAGAAATCAAAATATTTTACTTGCATGTGACTCAGAAGTAGGATTTTATAAAGTGATTCAACAGATTATTGTTAATCTCTCAATTACAAGATGCGGCCATCTATTCATGTACAATTTGATAACTGATAGGTCTATTATTGTGATTCAACAGATTATTGTTAATTTAATCTAGTCTATGAAAATGTGTAGTTTCGATGAGCCGGTTGTGCAGGCTGACTGACATCGTTTTTTTAAAGTAAATGAAACATTCCTGTAACAGCTTTTACAAAGTAAAATGTAAATGAGAATGGTATCAACCCGCAAGGCGCGCGGTCAAATTATTAACATGAGCGCCAACGCTGATAAATAGGCATAACACGAACTCATTACAATGTTGTTGTTGGCCTAATTTTAAATTGTATTCTCAATTATCGGCCATTCTATCAATTTGTCATTCATTCAGTGGGCTGGCATCGTTTGCTTCCCTGGATAGAGTCAAGGATATGTTTTGCATTATTTTAAAGTAAAGGCCTACTGCAACATGTAGCATGTTTTTTTCCCTTACAATACATTTCATTAGTAATAGTTATAGTAAATATAACAGTTCCATAACAGCTTCTTTTTACAAAGTAAAACATAAAAGAGAATGGTATCAACCTGCGTGGACAAATTATTTGCTGATAAATAGGCATAACACAAACTCCTTATTACACTATTGTCTTTCTAAATTAAATCAACCTCTTCACCCTCATCATTCAGTTAGGCCTAATTTAAATTCAATTGTGAAGTAAGGTGCAAAATTATCGCCCATTCATCCATTTGTCATTCAGTGAGGCGAGAGAGACGTGTTAGTGCCTGGCTGGGTACCAACGTCCTATAGCACATTGTCTTGGCGGGTTAAATTGGGAATAGGTGTGAAAAAAACCTGGTAAAAAGGCTCAAAATAATTTTCTGTTTGTGATTTCAAAATTCTGACAAATGAGCAGTGTAAAATACAAACATTTAGGAAAAGTCAGGGAAGGAGCAGGACATAGCTTATTTTTTGGGCAGATTTTTTATTTACAAAATCAAACGTCAGTGGCCTATGGCGGTTCTAGTGTTAAAGCCTTTCCATTCCCACTGTTTCAAACCACCATCAGTTAGGCAACTCTGGACACAATTAATTCATCCTAGTGACTGAGCTTCTTTCTTATTATAAATGTTGGTTAAAACGGTTATTACACAAACACACACACACGCATCAATACCTCCTAAATTAATAACATGGTTAGATGACACTTCCAGATGGTAGATTCTATATTAGACATTCCACACCACCACTCCCAGTAGGTTGAAGAGTGATGCCAACCTGGTAATCATGTTGAGTTACGAAGAACACTCTTATTCCAGGGCATGTTGTAACATTCTTCACTAATTTATACGTAGTAAAAGTTGATTCAGCCTTTTTGAACACGTCCCTGTTCTGTTCTTTGTTTGTGTCATGTGAAAAAACAAAACAAACATATTTTCTCTTCCCATGCAGAGATCGTGACATCACACCAGGACGGTAACCGCCCCTGCTGGTTACCAGGGAGCTCCCTGATTCCACCCCTGTGGAGATGGAGCCCCAGGGGCTGCTGGGAGCAGAGGGGGATTATGGGATGTTGGGTCTGCTGGTGCCCAGTCCTCAGAGTGAGGCGGTCACCCATGAGCTGGAGGAGCTGACCCTACAGCCCAGCAACAACCTGCCCCCACTCAACGAACGCAAGAACGGTGAGTGGGGAGGAGAAACACACACGCAAGCACACACTATTGTGATTGACAAATTGTCGCTTTTGGTTTTGAGTTGTGACCATCTGTACTCGCTGCATGTTCTCAGCTGAAAGACATTGAAACAGACTCTGTGGTAATAGTCAGTCAGTCATAAGGAATCAGCTTTCTATCATGCAGGCTAACCATTACTCACACTGCACAGTTGTTGTTCTGGCAGCTCTATGGGTCTGGCTATGGCACTGATGAATGAACACATGATTACTGGGTTGAACAGGGCTTAAGAAATGCCATTCTGTTTGCCAGCTCCTAATGACAGCTTAGATGGCTTAAGGATATCAGTCAGACTGATTTTATATTGGTCACCCTACATAGGAAGTCTGTTTCTCATACATAATGATCAATGATCATTTTGTTTTGCTCCACTGTGATAGATGTGGTTGATTGGTCAGTCACTTGAACAGTGCTATGTTTGAAAAGGCCTTCTCACAAGATGGAACTCAAGTGAACCTGCCATAGTCATGTTTACATTGTCTTTGTTTACAACTGTGATTTGGTCTTTTAACCCTTTACACTCGTACCTGTATATGGGTTGAAAATTGCAGATTTGGGCACTGATAAGCGTGTAAATTGGAACGCAGTGGCTGTACAGTAACATGCTATATATTACATCTGAGCTCAGTCTCTGCGCTTCACAGCGTTGTATGGATTTTGACTGACAGCCATTCTGAACTTGAGCACTGCACGCAACAAGATGTTGACCCCATCCCTCCCCCTAATTGGGCAACTTTTGCAAATGTTTTGTTATCTGAGTGGTAAATGGTTTTAAATTAAGAGGACTCTATGTATTTTGAAAGATGAGACGATGAGGATTATCTTCATTACTACTTTACGGCCGGTATGTACTTCCAAAAACGGGGGTAAAAAAAAAAAGTTTTATTTCAAGGCATTTTTTGGTTGCATGTAACTTTTCATTTAGACCTTGAATAAATATATATACCCACACATCCCATGCACTTCAGACATTGAGCAACTGGGAAACTACATACTGTTGAAAGTTGAATCACAGGGGAGTGGTGAAAGTGTCAAGCATGTCAGACTCCTTGGAATCCTGGCCAGAATCTCTCACCCTCTGAGTTGACCTGGACTGAGTTCAATGAGCCAACCCACAGCTTAGGAAACACTGCTTAGACTGTGTGTGTGTCTGTGTTAGGGCTGGGAATTGCCAGGGACCGCAGGAATATGATATTATCACAATACTTAGGTGTCGATACGATATGTATTGCGACTCACACGATTCGCGATTCTATATCTATTGCGATACAATACTGCGATTTGATCTTCCAAACGTAGTGCTCACTATATGTCTGTTGCAGAGAGATGAGAGAGCATGATAACTATTTTGGATCAGTCATGGAAATAAAAGTGATGAAAACACGTTGGCTCACTATTTAAAAGAAGATTGAGGCCAAGCTATAGGATGAAACGTTTTTGCGCAGGTACAGCCGACTAACGCTACCAACAGTTATTTTCACAAATCGATACTTGGAGTCAAATATCAGTATAATATTGTCCAAAAATAATATTGCGATATGTAACTAGATTTTTTACCCCCCCATCACTAGTCTGTATGTCTGTTTTTGCATGTAAACTTGCTGCCGGTGTGTGTGCGCGCGTATTGATGTGTGCATGCACGTATGTGTGTTCTGTTTCTGTGTGTGTAAACCTGCCTTTTGGGTGTGTGTTTTATCTCCTGTATGTTAACTCAGCCCTACATAAAACAGTGTTTACATATCACTATGACTGGCACAGTCTGGTCAGGGTGTTCCCCAGGGGTCAGTGTGGTTACCACATGGAAATGTGAATCAGCTAAACTAAACAGACCCCAGTGTCACTCAGCTAGTGTTTTTGTGACTTTATTTTCTCCTAAAAGACGCTGTAAGGTGTTAACTTGAACTGGTCCACCTCCTGTCCTGCCTCTTGTTTCTCACTGGTGGGTCGGTTGCTACTGATGAGGACAGGCACAATCCATCGACTGAAGCTTCGATACAAACAGAGTCTAAGAGAGTGTGCAAAGAGCGCAAGAGAGGGGGCAGTGGTTGATCTGCCTACAAGAGAAAAATTGTGAGCGACACAAAGATAAAGAGAGAGGAGGAGTAGTAGTAGTAGTAGAGTAGAGCTTTGAGAGAATATCGAGGCATGGACATCCAGGCAGACTTGGAGTCTGGAGGTTCATCTCTCCTGTAGCTCTCTGTGTCGACTGACAGACTGACTGACAGATAAACATATGGGACAGTAGTTATTCAGTCGCGTGCAGACCTTCCAGAGCCTCCTCAGCTGATATTGACTATGGCTTGCCTGGATGTGGAGACCCACTCACTCTGCAGGGACAGGTTCGGATCAGGTGATTTTCTCTTTCAGCATTCGCTGCACTGCCTGTCTGTCACCGTTGCTTGTTTATCAGTTGGTTGGCACATGGTGCTTGCAACACCATAGTTATGAGTTTAATTTCTGCGTGGGCCACAGAGATGTTATCATTGTATTGTATCATCAGTTACAGACAGTATTGTGTTAGACTGGCGATTCAATGAGGGGAGTGGATTGGAGGTATTTTGTCAGGGTCGGATGAGGTTTCTGTCTGCTCAGAATGACTCAGAGGTCACAGGCTACTGAGCATACTGTTAATGCAATGTGATGGATGTGTCACATAGAGAGGTTTTAGCCACTAAATGGTACAACTCAAAATGCATGTTCTGTTTTCATCTAGTAGACTGTTGTTTTTGTCTGAGTAATCAATTTGGTTTCCTGGTTGCAATAATGTTGTCGTTATTGTAACAGGAAGGAAACACAGAGCTATTATGGTAATCAATAAGCTTGGGTGGCATACCGTATATAACGTATGCCGGGGTATTTGGAAAATGACACAGGATGGTTTTTCAATACTGCCAGGGGTGTTGCCAGTGGTGTTGTCAGTTGTAATGTTGTACCCATTTGTTTGAACTCCACTCTTAGATCTGCTATTGTTAGCTCAAAAGAGGAGCCCACTGTGGTCTGCTCACGCAGTGCTTTTAGTTCAAATGTGAATTCCATAAACTTGAATACCCCCTTGGTTTTCAAATCATAGAGGGCTTGGGCTGTTGCATGATAGCAACTGAAGCCCATGTAAGTCCATTTCTAACATTCCATCATTGGTTACTCTGAGAGTTCCTCATATTGACATTGGCTGCGGCCTTAGGCCCTATGGTGCTAACCTTGGAAAAGTTATTCAAGTAATTTCTTCTCCTTCCTCTATTACTAAAAGGGATTGACCAAATGGTGCTGTTCTGTGCAATCTTATAGCCATACCAACTATATCAATATCAACCATCAGACAGGGCCCGCAACCACCTATTGAATGTAGCTTGTTTGAGTTGGAGTTTCCATGTGACTTTAAAAATCGTAAAGGATTGGGTTGATGCATCTGAACATTAGGAGCTTACTTCCTAAACTAGATTTCATTCAGATCTTGGCTATGCAGACAAATCTGGACATGCTGGTATTGACTGAAACCTGGATCTCTGGGGACATTCTGGACTCTGATATTAATATTGAAGGTTATCGCTTTGGTCAAATCAATTTGCCTTGCCAAAAAATGTGAGTTACTATCTTTTAAGCTGAGAAAATGTGTCCATAACTGTTATAGGAGTCAGCTGTCCTCCCTCGGCTAACCTTTGTGCACTCGCAGAGTTAACTAGTTTGTCTTATTTTACTAAATCAGAAGTTATTATTCTGGGTGTCCTGAATTATGATTGGGAAATGCAGGCTTTGGACAATCTAAAAAACGTGTAATGATCTAAACCTAACCCAGCTGGTGACCTAGCCTACACGGCATAACCCTAAAGATCCTTCAAAGTCAACTCTGATTGATCTTATTTTGACGAATACGCCAGAGAAATGTCTCTTAAGTGACCATTGCCCAGTTGTTTGTGTTATACATGTGAGAATAAAAAAATCGAAGCCTCGTGTCATCACAAAGAAGAACTAAAAAAAAATCTGTGAATTGCCTTTTTTACACTATCTTTATTTTAGTGACCTTGATTGTATTTCAGCTATCCCTGAACCTGATATAGCTTTGAGCCTCTTTGCAGATGTCTTCAATACTATTGGGGATAATCATGCTCCCTTCAAAAAATTAAGGGTTAAAGGTAGATTGAATGCCTGGTACACTCCGGAATTATCAGAAGTCATTCATAAAAGAGATGATGCTTGGGTCAAGGTCAGGAACATGGGCTTAGGCCCAGACTGGCAAGCTTTTAAGAAACTGAGGAATCAAATGATTGTGTAAAAGAAATCAGAAAGGCTAATGATTATTATGTAATGGGTCCTTCAAATTGTAATGGGAACCTGGCTAAATAAAGGAAAACTGTCAAATACCTGAAGGGTTCTACTTCCTCCTCTCTGCCAAATTAATTTAGACACTGGCCTCATTGCCATCATTGATGCATTTAATCACCATTTTATTTATTTGAAAGAACTTCAATGCCAGTTCACAATGATATTGGGCTGGATGCTGATAAGGGAAACTTGCTGAATGATCAGAGAAATGATAGTCTCAGCTTTTCTTTTAGGTTATTTGCAGAAATATAAGTCCTGGATGCTTTGCTAGCAATAGACAAGAAATCCACAGGGGCTGACCAATTGGATCCTGGTCTGCTTAAGTGCGCAGCGCCCATCATTGTTGGCTCAATAACCCACATTTGTTATTTACCATTGTTATCAGGAAATATTCAAAAAGTATGGAAATCAGCTCTTGTGCTGCCACTCCATAAGTGCGGGGATAGTAGTGATCTTAATAATTATTGCCCCATTTCAAGGCTTCCATGTCTAGCTAAGATTCTCGAATTGTTGGTAAATGTACAACTTTGCTCATTTTTATCAGAGAAATTTATTTTGAATGTAAACCAATCAGGGTTTAGTCCTTGGCATAGCACTATTACATCAACCACTTCAGTTGTTAATGATCTTGTCAATGCTTTAGACTCTAAAATGAAATGTGCTGCGTTGTTTGTTTGTTGACTTGTGAAAAGCTTTTGATAATGTTGATCATGCTATTTTATTGAATAAGTTGTCCTCTATAGGCCTGAGCTCTGACGCCTGTTCATGATTTCAAGATTATTTAGTGACCGAACTCAGGCCATCGTGATTGATGGGGTAAAGTCTGAATTTCTTTAAATGCATAAATGTGTACGGGTCGATTTTGGGACCTGTTCTCTTCACTATTTATATAAACACCATTGGTAAATCTGTTAAAAATTGATAAATTAATCTATATGCGGATGATGCTATTGCCCTGACTGTTGATCTGGCTGTGTCAAAACTACAGTCAGATTTCATAGCTATGCAGTAATCCTTTGCTGATTTAAAACTTGTACTTAATGTCGGAAAAATTAAATTAATGTTGTTTTTAAACTCTCGTAATAATGTTTAAAATTAATTACATGTTCACTCAGATGGTTCTCCAATGGAACGTGTTTGCGCATATAAGGACTGTCCCCGACAAAAAAAATCTTGGTTGACCAAAAGTTGTCTGTTTTTTCTACCAATTTATTTTCAAATGTGTTTTTTCCCATATATAGACACACCCTACCCTACAGAGCATTCGGAAAGTATTCAGACCCCTTCCCTTTTTCCACATTTTGTTACGTTACAGCCTTATTCTAAAATTGATTAAATAAAAAAATTCCTCATCAATCTACATACAATACCCCATAATGACAAAGCAAAGACAGGTTTTTTGAAATGTTTGCACATTTATTAAAAGTTAAAAACAGAAATACCTTATTTACATAAGTATTCAGACCCTTTGCTATGAGACTCGAAATTGAGCTCAGGTGCATCCTGTTTCCATCGATCATCCTTGAGATGTTTCTACAACTTGATTGGAATCCACCTGTGGTAAATTCAAATGATTGAACATGATTTGGAAAGGCACACACCTGTCTATATAAGGTTCCACAGTTGACAGTGCATGTTAGAGCAAAAACCAAGCCATGAGGTCGAAACAATTGTCCTTAGAGCTCCGAGACAGTATTGTGTCGAGGCACAGATCTGGGGAAGGGTACCAAAACATTTCTGCAGCATTGAAGGTCCCCAAGAACACAGTGGCCTCCATCATTCTTAAATGGAATAAGTTTGGAACCACCAAGACTCTTCGTAGAGCTGGCCGCCCAGCCAAACTGAGGGCCTTGGTCAGGGAGGTGACCAAGAACCCAATGGTCACTCTGACTGAGCTCCAGAGTTATTCTGTGGAGATGGGAGAACCTTCCAGAAGGACAACCATCTCTGCAGCACTCCACCAATCAGGCCTTTATGGTAGAGTGGCCAGATGGAAGCCACTCCTCAGTAAAAGGCACATGACAGCCCGCTTGGAGTTTGTCAAAGTTTTCTGGTCTGATGAAACCAAGATTGAACTCTTTGGCCTGAATGCCAAGCGTCACGTCTGGAGGAAACCTGGGACCATTCCTACGGTGAAGCATGGTGGTGGCAGCATCATGCTGTGGGAATGTTTTTCAGCGGCAGGGACTGGGAGACTACTCAGGATCAAGTACAAAGAGATCCTTGATGAAAACCTGCTCCAGAGTGCTCAGGACCTCACACTGGGGTGAAGGTTCACCTTCCATCAGGACAACGACCCTAAGCACACAGCCAAGACAACGCAGGAGTTGTTTCGAGACAAGTCTCTGAATGTCCTTGAGTGGCCCAGCCAGAGCCCGGACTTGAACTCGATCGAACATCTCTGGAGAGACCTGAAAATAGCTGTGCAGCGACGCTCCCCATCCAACCTGACAGAGCTTGAGAGGATCTGCAGAGAAGAATGGGAGAAACTACCCAAATACAGGTGTGCTAAGCTTGTAGCGTCATACCCAAGAAGACTCGAGGCTGTAATCGCTGCCAAAGGTGCTTCAACAAAGTACTGAGTAACGGGTCTGAATACTTATGTAAATGTATATATTTCCATTTATTTATTTTTTATAAATGTACAAGAATTTTAAAAAACCTGTTTTTGCTTTGTCATTATGGGGTGTGTAGATTGATGAGGAGAAAAAGCAATTGAATCCATTTTAGAATAAGGCTGTAGCGTAACAAAATGTGCAAAAAGTCAAGGGGTTTGAATACTTCACGAATGCACAGTATGTGCTTTAATGAAATTTAAATATACAGTGGCTTGGGAAAGTATTCAACCCCCTTGGCATTTTTCCTATTTTGTTGCCTTACAACCTGGAATTCAAATTGATTTTTGTGGGGGTTTGTATCATTTGATTTACACAACATGCCTACCACTTTGAAGATCCAAAATATTTTTTTGGGTGAAACAAACAAGAAATAAGACAAAAAAACTACTTTTCACCCCCCATTCTTCAAGGCAAAACTACTCCAGCTCCTTCAAGTTGGATGGGTTCCGCTGGTGTACAGCAATCTTTAAGTCATACCACATATTCTCAATTGGATTGAGGTCTGAGCTTTGACTAGGCCATTCCAAGACATTTTAAATGTTTCCCCTTAAACCACTCGAGTGTTGCTTTTGCAGTATGCTTAGGGTCATTGTCCTGCTGGAAGGTGAACCTCCGTCCCAGTCTCAAATCTCTGCAAGACTGAAATAGGTTTCCCTCAAGAATTTCCCTGTATTTAGCGCCATCCATCATTCCTTCAATTCTGACCTGTTGAAGTCGGAAGTTTACATACACCTTAGCCAAATACATTTAAACTCAGTTTTTCACAATTCCTGACATTTAATCCTAGTAAAAATTACCTGTCTTAGGTCAGTTAGGATCACCACTTTATTTTAAGAATGTGTAATGTCAGAATAATAGTAGAGATAATGATTTATTTCAGCTTTTATTTCTTTCATCACATTCCCAGTGGGTCAGAAGTTTACATGCACTCAATTTTTTATTTGGTAGCATTGCCTTTAAAAATTTTAACACCTGTGCACACTTAGATTGCGCATAGGTGGACTTTATTTAACTAAATATGTGACTTCTGAAGGTCATTTGTTGCACCAGATCTTATTTAGGGGCTTCATAGCAAAGGGGTGAATACATATTAACGCACCACTTTTCCGTTATTTATTTTTTAAGAAATCTTTGTAAACAAGGTATTTTTTTCACTTCCCCTATTTTGTGTATGTCCATTACATGAAATCCAAATAAAAATCCATTTAAATTACATGTTGTAATGCAACAAAATAGGAAAAATGCCAAGGGGGATGAATACTTTTGCAAGGCACTGTATGTAGTCTATTAAGCTTGTCTGAATCTTTGAACATACGGTGATTTAAATAATTAAGACACACAAATTACTCAAGAGTGAGCCAGAGATCAAGGTGACCTTATTCAGAATGAAAAAATCCCGTTCCAGACCCCCCCTCCTCCGACTTCTGCTGGCCTTCGCAGATTCTGCCATTATGCTCCTGAAGTTGCCAGTGATAGGCTAACCCAGGGGTCGGAAACCTTTTGTGTGCCAATTTATCTTACCATTTCTACCTATGTGCGTGCCAGTTATGATTTTCATATGCACATTTCATTTCAGTTATTGAAAAAAATTATTTATCTCAAAATCATTGAAATGTGGTCAAAATTCTATTTAAATCTAAATATAGATTCAAATCTAAAATTAACTTCCATTGCCAACTATGTAAAAATAGCATATATAAAGCCAACAAATAAAAACATTACAGCCTGCAGGTAGAAAATATCCTATAAAACACATTGGCTAAGCATGACCTGTTTGCAAGGAACTTGAAACATTGTATCAACTATCAACTTGGTCCAGCCCGAAGCTTGCGCTAGCAAACTTACAACGTTGTATAAAATATTCTGGGCCCTCAGTTTCCTGCTGCAGTGTGCTCTGGACAGACACAGCTGTAGGCTTTTTGCGCATTCCAAAATTATGGGCATTAGTTTGGCTATAACAGCCTCCACTCTTCTGGGAAGGCTTTCCACTAGATGTTGGAACATTGCTGCGGGGACTAGCTTCCATTCAGCCACAAGAGTATTAGTGAGGTCGGGCACTGATGTTGGGCGATTAGGCCTGGGTCGCAGTCAGTGTTCCAATTAATCCCAAAGGTGTTCGATGGGGTTAAGGTCAGGGCTCTGTGCAGGCCAGTCAAGTTCTTTCACACCAATCTCGACAAACCATTTCTGTATGGACCTTGCTTTGTGCACGGGGACATTGTCATGCTGAAACAGGAAAGGGCCTTCCCCCAACTGTTGGCACAAAGTTGGAAGCACAGAATCGTCTAGAATGTCATTGTATGCTGTAGCTTTAAGATTTCCCTTCACTGGAACTAAGAAAAACAGCCACAGACCCCTTGACTTTTTCCACATTTTGTTACGTTGCAACCTTATGCAAAAATATATTATATTGGGGGGTTTTCCTAATCAATCTACACAATACCCCGTAATGACAAAACAAAAACAGATTTTTATAAATGTTTGCAAATTTATAAAAAATATGAAACTGAAATATAACATTTACATAAGTATTCAGACCATTTGCTCAGTACTTTGTTGAAGCACCTTTGGCAGCGATTACAGCCTCGAGTCTTCTTGGGTATGACGCTACAAGCTTGGCACACCTGTATTTGGGTAGTTTCTCCCATTCTTCTCTGCAGATCCTCTCAAGCTCTGTCAGGTTGGATGGGGAGCGTCGCTGCACAGCTATTTTCAGGTCTCTCCAGAGATGTTCGATCGGGTTCAGGTCCGGGCTCTGGCTGGGCCACTCAAGGACATTCAGAGGCTGTGTGCATATGGTCGTTGTCCTGCTGGAAGGTGAACCTTCGCCCCAGTCTGAAGTCCTGAGCGCTCTGGAGCAGGTTTTCATTAAGGATCTCTCTGTACTTTGCTCCGTTCATCTTTCCGTCGATCCTGACTAGTCTCCCAGTCCCTGCCGCTGAAAAACATCTCCACAGCATGATGCTGCCATCACCATGCATCACCGTAGGGATGGTTCCTGGTTTCCTCCAGACGTGACGCTTGGCATTCAGGCCAAAGAGTTCAATCTTGGTTTCATCAGACCAGAGAATCTTGTTTCTCATGGTCTGAGAGGAAACTCCAAGCGGGCTGTCATGTGCCTTTTACTGAGGAGTGGCTTCCATCTGGCCACTCTACCATAAAGGCCTGATTGGTGGAGTGCTGCAGAGATGGTTGTCCTTCTGGAAGGTTCTCCCATCTCCACAGAATAACTCTGGAGCTCTGTCAGAGTGACCATTGGGTTCTTGGTCACCTCCCTGACCAAGGCCCTTCTCCCCGATTGCTCAGTTTGGTTGGTCTTGGTGTTTCCAAAATTATTCTGTTTAAGAGTGATGCAGGCCACTGTGTTCTTGGAGACCTTCAATAATGCAGAAGTTTTTTGGTACCCTTCCCCAGATCTGTGCCTCGACACAATCCTGTCTTGGAGCTCTACTGATAATTCCTTTGACCTCATGGCTTGGTTTTTGCTCTGACATGCACTGTCAACTGTGGGACCTTATCTAGACAGGTTTGTGCCTTTCCATATCATGTCCAATCAATTGAATTTAGCGCTGGTAGACTCCAATCAAGTTGTATAAACATCTCAAGGATGATCAATGGAAACAGGATGCACCTGAGCTCAATTTCGAGTCTCATAGCAAAGGGTCTGAATACTTACGTAAATAAGGTTTCTGTTTTTAATTTTTAATCAATTAGCTAAAATTTCTTAAACCTGTTTTCGCTTTGTCATTAAGGGGTATTGTGTTTAGATTGATGAGAAAACCCCCAATTTAATCCATTTTAGAATAAAGCTGTAACGTAACAAAACGTGGAAAAAGTCAAGGGGTCTGAATACTTTCCGAATTCTCTGTATATATTTTGTGTATTTTTATATTGTATTATACAGGGCACATTTGGAAAAGAGACCTAGGTCTCAATGTCTTCCCTGTCAAAATAAAGGTTAAATATAAAAATACTGTCAAAACGATTTCTTTGAAGTTTTTCAATAGATGTTCTTATTTGTAGCTACTTTTTAAGTTAATACCTGCAGTCAACTTGTGCAGTAAGTTAGGAGTTTAAGCAGATTGCATTCTTCATTTCACCGCATTATTTCACATTATGAAGCTTTTCCTCAGAACAGTTGAGGCAGTCATGTGTTTGTTTGTAAATAGCACAACAGGAGAAAGCGAGTTGGTGAGTCCATAGCGTTCTATATCTATCGGCGAATCTCTGTTGTGCGGTGCACATGATGATGTTAACACTTGTATGCAATTCACTACTAAATGTTGGCCATCAGATATCCTATAATGGCATTCTGCCAGAAGTCAAAGAGCTCTGGATGAATTATCTGTACAGCTGCCATTTCTTCCCTGTGCTTCCTATTAGTGCTTTTTTTCCCCATATGTGCGGTGTACACACATGCTTTTCTGAAGGAAGAGAAGCACATCACAACTTTGTTCATTTGCACAATTTATCTCATTCACTTTCGCATGTAAATGTCCACACTCACTGAAAATGACATTCGGTAGCTATTAGCTATGCTTCTATGACTTTATGAGCTGGATTTGCCTGTCTTTTCAATTAGTTTATGTTCGTTTTCACTTGTTCGCATTTAGCTAACAGCGTCTATGTGATTTCGCTGTTTGTTTGTGCTAATTTTGTTAGCATTCTGGTAATAGAGGCCCAATGGGCTTTTCTTGTGTTTTTACCGCCCCCTTGTGTGCTATGCCGGTAATACCGTAAATTCCAGGATGAGAGAAGGACGGTATGACAACATGAAAATCTAGATACCGCCCAAGCCTAGTAATCAATGTAGTCAAGTACATTTAGGCTATCTGATTTAGCTGTTTGAAATCATGTTTTTCTTGTTTAGCCATTTGAGATAAAATCACAATTCCCCCTGATTTCTGTTCCTGTACAATTTTCCAATGCTTTTGATTATTTAAATTAGTTTGTGCCGGATTTGATTAGCTTTGGCTGCAGCTGAAAGAACCAAAGAATGAAACAGTTTTAAGGAATTAAATTATTGTTCAGATAAGGGATTAAAGTGAAACCAACCAGGGCTTGTTAATGATTTGACGGACATTCCATTGGTCAGTGTTATGTTGTCACACTGCTGGTGGGAAAGGAAGTGAGTAGTGGTTGTGGTGGCCGTGGGAGGCCTTACTCCCGTGGTCTAACAGAGCCACATCCTCTTGTGAAACCTCAGATGCCTCAGTTACTCATGATGACTTCAGACCCTTAGATGCAGGCAGTTTCTGGTTGTGTTTACTGAAGTCTGCCTTTCTCGCTCCCTCGCTCTCTCTTTTTCTCTGTCTGTCTCAACAGTCCTTCAGCTGAGGCTACAGCAGAGACGTACCCGTGAGCAGCTGGTAGACCAGGGCATCATGCCTCGTGAGTATGGGCACTGCCACTTCATGTAGTCATAATTGAGTTATGTGTTAGAGTTAGAGGTGTCTGTTGAGAAGCTGAATAATGTGTTTGTCTCCATGCAGCTCTAAAGAGCCCAGCAGCATTCCATGAGCAGATACGCAGCCTGGAGAGAGCCAGGGTAAGAGCTCAGCCTTGCAAAAACATTCCCCAATATATTCTGTATTCTTGTATTGAAATTTCTTGAAAATGGCCTGTCCCCGCTTTCCCTTTCCCAGACTGAAAACTTCCTGAAACACAAGATCCGCAGCCGACCAGAGCGATCTGAGCTGGTCAGAATGCACATCCTCAAGGAGACTGGGGCAGAGCCCTCCCTGCAGGCCACCCAGATGAAGCTGAAGAGGGCCAGGCTGGCTGACGACCTGAATGAGAAGTTGGCCCAGCGCCCCGGCCCCATGGAACTGGTAGAAAAGAACATTCTGCCTGTAGAACCCAGCGTCAAGGAGGCCATCATTGGTAAGGCCTGGTAGAGCGAGATAGCGATCTGGCGCCGTATCAAGAGTCTGAGTGTAGGAGTGCTGAATTAGGATCAGTTTTGTTTTTTAGATCATAATAAATACGATTAGATGGACAGCCGGAACCTGATCCTAGATCAGCACTCCTACTCTGATACACTTGGTGAATATGGGCCTAAATCACCGAATTTTGAGGCCTGTTCGTTGACCTTTACCCCTTTCTAAACTTGATGTGATGTATTAAAGTTGACTGTGTTGGTCCCTCAGTAAACTACCCCAAAGCGCTGGACGCGTACAGATTTGAGGAGGACAGCGGGGAAGCCCTGTCTCCAGAGCAGCCGGCCAGCCACGAGTCCCAGGCCTCCGCACCCTCCCCTGGGGAACCTCGGGCCCTGGAGACCCCCTGCCCACCACCGCTGCCCACAATCACACAGGTAGGGATTAGGGAGATTCTTTATCCACTTTTTTTTTTTTTTTTTACATTTTAGTCATTTAGCAGACAATCTTATCCAGAGCGAGTTACAGTTAGTGAGTGCATACATTATTATTTTTTCATACTGGCCCCCCGTGGGAATCGAACCCACAACCCTGGCGTTGCAAACACCACGCTCTACCAACTGAGCTACATCCCTACCGGCCATTCCCTCCCCTACCCTGGACGACACTGGGCCAATTGTGCGCCACCCCATGGTCTCCCGGTCACGGCCGGCTACGACAGAGCCTGGATTTGAACCAGGATCTCTAGTGGCACAGCTAGCACTGCGATGCAGTGCCTTAGACCACTGCGCCACTCGGGAGACTGAATGTCCTTTTGAAGGACAGTAAATATGCTTCATCATACCTAGTGTTACAAAGGGAGGGTATATTACTGGAAACTTTCGGAGTTTACCAGTAAACTACCAGAATTTTGGTAGCTTTCAAGTTTTTGGGGAGAATTTTATAAGATTACATCTAGTGGCCTTTTTGGGTACTTCATATTATCACAGGTGTCTGTAATTATCTCTGGTCCTCTGTGGTATTATCACATGTAAAATAATCAAATAAGATTATTTTAAAAGAAACAATTTAATGACAAAGCTGTAAAACATTATCTTAAATATAAACCATCAACTTAGTGAATACAATTTATGTTTAATATGATGGTTTCAGCATTAAATATATTTTATATTTCTTTACAAATGTATTTATTTTACAATGTCAATATGTCTTTGTTTTAAACTGGTGGCAGTTGTGAAAAAAGTCAATAGTTGAAAGAGTTTCAGTTAATTTAAAATAATGCTATTGTTGATTTTAGATGCTTTTTTCATTACTCTTGAACCATATGGTCTATCCACTAGAGCAGTGTATCCCAACTCCAGTCCTCGGATACCCTCCAATAGTACACGTTTGTTGTAGCCGCGGACAAGCACACCTGATTCAACTTGTCAACGAATCATCAAGCTCTCAATGAGTTGAATCAGGTGGGGTTTGTCCGGGGATACAACAAAAATGTGTGCTGTTGAGGGTGCTTGAGGACTGGAGTTGGGAAACACTGGACTAGAAACTCATGGACAATATATAAAAAATGAATACTTATATGAATACATTTAAAAAAAAGTTATTCAAGTATAAATTAACATAGTAACTTTGGTAAATAACCGGTAGCTTTGCAACCCTAATCATACCTCTCATTCTTTGTCTACCCCTGAATGATTGTAACAATTAATAATTTAGGTAAATGTTCAGAGAAATTGAAATTATTAACATGAAACATAGGCTTACAGTTATTACTGAAATGTGTTCCTCTGTCTTTTCTTTCTGTCCCAGCCCTTCCCTGTTGTCACCCAGGCAACGGCAGACTTCCTAAAAGCTCTCTCCACCAATGAGCTGCCAGTCAGTCACCCAGCACCCACATCTCAGCCAATCATCACTGTCGTTCCTTCAAAGCCAGGGCCCACCCTAGTGAAAGTAAGCAGACACATTGTTCTGTCTACTGTTTAGGGAAGTAGACTTTCTAAACATCAAACTTCACATTTGAAACAAAAGTTCAGTCTTTGAACTAGCATTGAATCCAAATCGCTGAATAAATAAAGGTGTTTAGAAAAAACGATATGTCTTTCTGTACTCAAATCTGGATTCAGTCATCTTCCAGTCATTGAAAAAAACAGTTATTGAGTCACTTCTAAACACAGATTGTCAGACCTGTCCCTGTTCATTCAAACAAGTCTGTAAGGCAGACTGACTGTAGTTTTCAATCATGTGCGTTTCTCCTCCTCTGTCATCCCACAGCAGAGCCAGCCCAAGCAGCCGGGGGAGAGGAATCGCAGTAAGAAGGGCAAGGAGCCCAAGCCCCGGGTCAAGAAGTTAAAGTACCACCAGTACGTCCCCCCGGACCAGAAACAGGAGGCCAGCGAAGCCCCCATGGACTCATCCTACACCAAGATCCTTCACCAGCAGCAACTCTTCCTCCAGCTGCAGATCCTTAACCAACAACAGCAGCACTACAACTACCACACCATCCTCCCAGCACCTTTAAAGTAGGATATTACTGTCATATCAGGGCAAAGAAATATATAATAATCACTTCTAACACTCCTAGGGTCAAATCATAACTTCCACTTAAGTCCAATCTCCACTTTGTCAATGGGAGACTAAGTGAAAATGTGATTTAAATTGAAGTTAGGATTTGCCCCAGAGGCTCAACAGACTCTAAATTCTGAGATCCGACCCGGGACCCGAGCAGGTCCGGGTAGGCTTGGGCGATATACTGTTTAAACCGTTTCATTAGTCCATTGTTGACAGTCCCAAAATGTTTTGCATGTCAGCAATGAAGTTATCAAGATATACTGTATGTAACTTTCAAAATACAGAAATCATCCCCGTATGATGCATTTGCATCATATGATGCTGTGTTTTGCATCATATGGTGATGATGTCTGTATTTTGAAAGTTACATACAGTATCTTGAACTTGATTGCTGAGAAGCGAAAAATGTTGTGACTATGTCAACAATGGACTAATGAAACAAATACTAAAAGATAGTTTTTGGGTGGAATTTTCCTTTAAATTAAGTATAACTATAAGAAATCAGTGTCAAATAAATTATATCCAGCTCAGGGCTCCAGCTATGCATTTGGTTTGCTAAATTGCTAGCTAAGTGGCTAGATTTCAAGATTAAGCTTCTTGGTTACAGCGGAGACATTCAATCCCCTCCTGGATCAAGATCCCTGTTGCCTAAATTGTTTTGTGCATACATTTTTGGAAATAGTTCACCTTGTGTGCACATTCGGTACAGAAACAATATGACTGTATGAAAATCTGGATACCGCCTCGACCCTAGGTCCGGGTCTTAAATTCAGACTTTTGTATCGGATCAGGGTCGGGTCTGATATAATTGCCACGGGTCTCGGGTATGTGCAATTAATATTGATTTACCGACTGGAGCTGATTGGACCCGTCCTCTGTTTAATAATGTGTGTGAAGTGATGAGAACTGCGCAAGCTTGTTATTTGTGTCAGCCAATTGCAACTCAATAAAATGTATAGCTTATGTCCATTTGAAACTGTTTCCAGCTGCTCACTGAGGAGAGAGAGAAAGCGAGTGAAAGGAGCCTTGGCCTTGGCCAGTGGTTCCAAATTTTTTCAGTTACTCTACCACCAACTGAAGTACCCCTGAAGTACCCCCTCATGTGCATTTTACCAGTAAGCCTATGGTCTCATGAGTCCTGGTTGGGAACCACTGGCCTAGGCTACTGTTGATTGCGAAGATTGAGTTCTTTTTCATTTAAGTAAAATTTAAGTTAGATAAGAAGGAGTATAATGAAAAGAAGCCGACAACGGGGAATTTCCTCAGTGACAAGTTTTAATATTGTAGTGGACAAAGATGAGAAGAATGTTGCCGCGGCCAAATGGACTGTGTGCAACTCGCTATTCAGGTTTCATGTAATTTTCTAACTTTTATGTATTTATTTTTTGTATTCATCATTTGTTTGATCATTATTATTATTGTATATCATTATTATTGTCTGCCTATTTAAGATTCTAAACCAGTTGTTTATATATTAAATATTAATTTGATTTTTTAAAAGAATTTAGACCAGTTCTTTAAAAATGTTGGTGGCTAAATTAAATTGGAGCTGTCTTTTTTAATTTTGTGCTCCGTATTTAGTTTAAGATAAGTTTAAAGTAGGCCTGTTGTAAAATAAATAGCATTAGCCTATTGCTGTCATTTGTTGGGTAGGCCTACGGTAGGCACTCGCCTTTGTTGGTAATTGCTGCAATATAAGCCTGTTCAAAACTTTTGTGAAGCTTTAAACCAGTTCTTTAAATATGCAACAAGTGTTATGTTTCATTCTGTTGAGACATTTTCTTTGGCCAAATTAAGTTCCAACTGTAATGTTGTTTGCCTCAATATAATAGAATTACTGGTAGGCCTACTATAGGGCTACTCGTACTCACACCATGAAAATGAAAAACCAAAGAGGGCGAGATGCAAAACGTAATTTAATGCCGCAATATAAGAACCTGTTCGCATTTTCCCTATACATTTTCATGGCACCTGTCTGATTTGCGCCTGTCTCAGTGGACTAATCCATTGAGGAGGACGTGGGGGTGCCACGCTCCAAGAATAAGGGGAGTGTAGCTCACATGCACAAGGCACGTCTCTCTCCAAAATGCGCTCTCTCCCACCATTTTGTTTGAATTCATTGTTTCATAACTTCATTGTGTGCATTGTTTGCTGTGTCTATCAATTCCCCATTACATATATCGCCAGTAGTAGCCTACATTTACCGTTAATTCCCATAGTTTCTAATTTGCAATGTTTGGTTATGGTCATTTCTGTTAATACATTCAATATATTATTATTACAGTCGTTTACTGGTCTCATTGTTGGAGTGGACACGTTGTTTGCAGAGTTTTGTCAATTTATTAATCGTCTTTTGTTTGAAACGCTCCTGTCAATGTTGAGTAAGGACACGCACCTGATTACGCATAGAAGTAGGACTAGTCTACCTGGCCTGCAAGCAAATGTAGGCCTATAAATGTGGCAATTTGGGGATGTCTGATTTAGTATTTCTGATTGTCTTAACTCACCACCACTAATGAGCTGTGGAGCTTCTCAAAGAAATGTTTTCTTCACCTCAAACTGCAAGTAAACAAAGTCTGTTTTTAGAATCAATTGAGAATGACAATAGTTCCTCAAAGTATTAAAGAAATATTTCCAGCTCTCTCCCTTTTGATAACCACTCGGCATGAAAGGGGGAAAATGTAAAGCTCTGATCCATTGGAAACGTCATAAAATATAAAATACCTGATTTACTTCTTATCAAGTTTGTTGCAGACAGGCCATGCGTTGCCAATGTGATTTATAGGATATTTATTTTTATGAGGATATTTTCTACCTGCAGGCTGCAATGTTTTTATTTGTTGGCTTTATGTAGGCTATTTTTTACATATACTGAACAAAAATATAAACCCAACATGCAACAAATTTCAACGATTTTACTGAGTTACAGTTCCTATAAGGAAATCAGTCAATTTAAATAAATTCATTAGGCCCTAATCTATGGATTTCACATGACTGGGCAGGGGTGCAGCCTTGGGTGGGCCTGGGAGGGCATAGACCCACCCACTTGGAAGCCAGGCCCACCCACTGGGGAGCCAGGCCCAGCCAATCAGAATGAGTTTTTCCTCACAAAAGGGCTTTATTATAGACAGAAATACTCCTCAGTTTCATCAGCTGTCCGGGTGGCTGGTCTCAGACGATTCCGCAGGTGAAGAAGCCGGATGTGGAGGTCCTGGGTCTGCGGTTGTGAGGCCGGTTTGATGTGCTGCCAAATTCTCTAAAACGAAGTTAGAGGTGACTTATGGTAGATAAATGAACATTAAATTATCTGGCAACAGCTCTGGTGGACATTCCTGCAGTCAGCATGCCAATTGCGCGCTCCCTCAACTTGGGACATATGTGGTATTGTGTTGTGTGACAAAACTGCACATTTTTAGTGGCCTTTTATTGTCCCCAGCACAAGGTGCACCTATGTAATGATCATGCTGTTTAATCAGCTTCTTGATATGCCACCTGTCAGGTGGATGGATTATCTTGGCAAAGGAGAAATGCTCACTAACAGGGATGTAAACAAATGTGTGCACAACATTTGAGAGAAATATGCTTTTTGTGCGTATGGAACATTTCTGGGATCTTTTATTTCAGCTCATGAAACATGGGACCATCACCTTACATGTTACGTTTATATTTTTGTTGAGTATAGGCAGTGGCAATAAAAGTTACTTTTAGATTTGTATAATTTTCATTTAGATTTAGATAGAATGTAGATTACCACAGACAATGATTTTGAGATACAAGACTATTATAAATTAAATGAAACTGTTCCATGAAAATGTGCATATTAAAATCATAACTGGCACGCAGATCAGTAGAAATGGTAAGATAAATTGGTACTCCAAATGGAAAAGGTTGCCAACCGCTGGTGTAGCCTGTTCCCGGCAACTTCAGGAGTGTAAAGGTAGAATCTGCTAAGGCCAGCAGCAGTGGGAGGAAGAGGGTCAGGAACTGGTTTTCTTCTTCTGATTAGGCTATCTTGATCTCTGGATCCCTCTTGAGTCATTTGTGTGTCTTAATTATTTAATCGAACAGAGGACTTGAATCAGACAAGTTCAGTACATATATTTGAGTTTATTAAAACACAGGGTGTTTTTATACATTTACATTTTAGTCATTTAGCAGACGCTCTTATCCAGAGCGACTTACAGTTAGTGAGTGCATACATTTTCATACTGGCACCCCCGTGGGAAACGAACCCACAACCCTGGCGTTGCAAGCGCCATGCTCTACCAACTGAGCTACAGGGCTACTTTTTTTTAGGGGGACAGCCCTACTTTTGTGAAGGTTTGGTGTGGTATGCTATTATTAGGCTTAGCTACTGCAGGCCTATGAAGGCAGTGCGCACCAGCGCTCCAACTGACTCCGACAGTTGAACTTGAGGTGAGGAAGAATGTTTTAGGCCTACCGGAGTTACCCCTTTAATCTAACACTATAATGCTTATCTCTATAGAAAATATTCAGATAGAACATTTACAAATTAGCCTCCTTCTGTACGCCTATATCTGTATAGCAGTAGTAGCCATCTGACAGGTAGCCTATAAAGAAATGCATGTCGGTGTCGGAAACATGGCGCCGGCATATCTCTATCTTTCTCTCGGTCTCTCCAGGGCTAGGCCTAAGCTTCCCTTCCTTTACAGTGAGGGAAAAAAGTATTTGATCCCCTGCTGATTTTGTACGTTTGCCCACTGACAAAGACATGATCAGTCTAGAATTTTAATGGTAGGTTTATTTGAACAGTGAGAGACAGAATAATAACAAAAAAATCCAGAAAAACGCATGTAAAACATTTTATAAATTGATTTGCATTTTAATAAGGGAAAAAAAGTATTAGACCCCTCTGCAAAACATGACTTAGTACTTGGTGGCAAAACCCTTCTTGGCAATCACAGAGGTCAGACGTTTCTTGTAGTTGGCCACCAGGTTTGCACACATCTCAGGAGGGATTTTGTCCCACTCCTCTTTGCAGATCTTCTCCAAGTCATTAAGGTTTCGAGGCTGACGTTTGGCAACTCGAACCTTCAGCTCCCTCCACAGATTTTCTATGGGATTAAGGTCTGGAGACTGGCAAGGCCACTCCAGGACCTTAATGTGCTTCTTCTTGAGCCACTCCTTTGTTGCCTTGGCCATGTGTTTTGGGTCATTGTCATGCTGGAATACCCATCCACGACCCATTTTCAATGCCCTGGCTGAGGGAAGGAGGTTCTCACCCAAGATTTGACGGTACATGGCCCCGTCCATCGTCCCTTTTGATGCGGTGAAGTTGTCCTGTCCCCTTAGCAGAAAAACACCCCCAAAGCATAATGTTTCCACCTCCATGTTTGACGGTGGGGATGGTGTTCTTGGGGTCATAGGCAGCATTCCTCCTCCTCCAAACACGGCGAGTTGAGTTGATGCCAAAGACCTCGATTTTGGTCTCATCTGACCACAACACTTTCACCCAGTTCTCCTCTGAATCATTCAGATGTTCATTGGCAAACTTCAGACGGGCCTGTATATGTGCTTTCTTGAGCAGGGGGACCTTGCGGGTGCTGCAGGATTTCAGTCTTTCACAGCGTAGTGTGTTACCAATTGTTTTCTTGGTGACTATGGTCCCAGCTGCCTTGAGATCATTGACAAGATCCTCCCGTGTAGTTCTGGGCTGATTCCTCACCGTTCTCATGATCATTGCAACTCCACAAGGTGAGATCTTGCATGGAGCCCCAGGCCGAGGGAGATTTGACAGTTATTTTGTGTTTCTTCCATTTACGAATAATCGCACCAACTGTTGTCACCTTCTCACCAAGCTGCTTGGCGATGGTCTTGTAGCCCATTCCAGCCTTGTGTAGGTCTACAATCTTGTCCCTGACATCCTTGGAGAGCTCTTTGGTCTTGGCCATGGTGGAGAGTTTGGAATCTGATTGATTGATTGCTTCTGTGGACAGGTGTCTTTTTATACAGTAACAAGCTGAGATTAGGAGCACTCCCTTTAAGAGTGTGTTCCTAATCTCAGTTTATTACCTGTATAAAAGACACCTGGGAGCCAGAAATCTTTCTGATTGAGAGGGGGTAAAATACTTATTTCCCTCATTAAAATGTAAATCAATTTATAACATTTTTGACATGCGTTTTTCTGGATTATTTTGTTGTTATTCTGTCTCTCACTGTTCAAATAAACCTACCATTAAAATTAGGCTGATAATTTATTTGTCAGTGGGCAAACGTACAAAATCAGCAGGGGATCAAATACTTTTTTCCCTCACTGTATATATGTATTTTTTAAATGTTAATATCAAACAGTGGACGCCTAGGCCTGTATGCATGTTATGCCCTGATGTATTTAGCGCTGAACCCTGAGGTGGACAATTATTGTTTTAGGAAAGTAAAACCAATAAAACAAAAGGCTATAAAGTTTTGAATATACTTCACATCGAAACGCAACTAATAGTTTTTTTGTAATTTCTTATAGGCAGTTAAGGACACTTAACTGTGGATTATTTGGCCAATATCACTTGTTTATTGATTGCGCTGCAGCACCCAGTTGGAGGTTTCTTTCTCCCTCTCGGATCTGAACGGATCTCTCGGATCCAAACCAGCACGGGTCTGTTTTTCCACAGGTCTGTTTTTCCACGGGTCTGTTTTTCCACGGGTCTGTTTTTCCACAGGTCTGTTTTTCCACAGGTCTGTTTTTCCACAGGTCTGTTTTTCCACAGGTCTGTTTTCCATGGGCCTTTTCGGAACGTGTCTGACTGTCCTCGTTTAAAAAAAATATATGTATTTATGCATATCGGTCGGGTGGGAAAGCCATGGATCCATTTTGGAAGACCTCTAATTTGCCCATTACTAGGTTAATAACCTCTGACGTAATGACGACATCTGTCTACCTGTTGTTCAAACAATGGTTTACAAGAGAACATTATGTTAGCTGGAAAGTACCTAAAAAGCAACCCAACTGTTGTTTCCAATGGCCTAAATGGCAAACGGACAATTAGCTAGTTTCCAATAACAAATCCTCTGTAATGATATGAATAACCTGCAGGATGCTGTTTTGGCCTTTTCTATAATTTCTGTGTTAGTGGGAGTTGATCCAGGGCCCATTAGAACTGTGTATTTCAGTTATTGTTGGAACTCTGCATTGTTCTATTGACTGACTGTACTAAGGTGCAGGGCAGAGGAAGCTCCTTAGTTCCTTTCATATTGCTAACACATTTCCCTTCTCCCGCTCTCTCCACCTCTTTCCCCCACATTTCCCCTCTCACTCCACCCTCTTTACTCTCCCTCCTTCCCCTTGTTTCTCTCTCCATTCACCTCCCTCTCCTCTTCCAGGCCTGTAGCTGAGGGTCAGAACAGCGGTGTGAGCGGCCTGCCAACCTCTATAGTGGTATCCCTGCCTCCCGCCCCCTCTGTCACTGTCCCTCATCCCACCCCTGTTCGTCCCAACAACAGCCTGTCCAACCGCAAGCCTGGCCACCTGCCTCCCAACCTGGAGGACATGAAGGTGGCCGAGTTGAAACTGGAGCTGAAATTGCGAAGCCTCCCTGTCTCAGGGACCAAGACTGAACTCATCGAGAGGCTGAAGCCCTACCAGGAGAGCCCCAGCACCCCGGCCCCTACCACAGTCCCAACCCCCGGCCCTAACACCCTCCCCTCCTCAGTTCCTGTAGAGGTAGGCTCATCCCCCGCACTTCTCCTACCTGCCCACCAGGTGGCACCAGAGAGCATGAGCACCACACCCCCAGTGTCCCCAATCCCCACAGACCTCGCCACCTTCAGAGACGACAGCGTGATGCCAAGGGTATCCAAGCTCCTTTGCGACCCCCAGAGGGTGAGCCTCTGTCGGACAGGCGCGGGAATGTCCCCCCTTGGGCTGGATGTTGTCCCTGGTCGTGTCCCGGAGGAGAAGGACCGGCGGCTCCATGAAAAGGAACGTCAGATCGAGGAGCTGATGAGGAAGCTGGAGCAGGAGCAGAGGCTGGTGGAGGAACTCAAGATGCAGCTGGATGTGGAGAAGAAGACCCAGCCTCTCCAGGGACCCTCCTCAGACACCGTCCCCATGATCCAGACCTCAAACGCGGTCAAAATGGGAGGCAGGGTCCTTCCTAACTGCTCAGCCATGGTTAACTCAACCCTGGCCCCCCAGACTCTCCCCACTGTGGTGAAGGTAGAAGATGTAATTTGTAACACCAGCACCCACCCCCATTCGGCCCCCAGCCTGCCCCAGTTCTTCTTCAGCCACCAGGGTGCAGTGTCCCAGGTTCTAGGCCAGTCTGTTTCCCAGACCCTACTCACGGCCCAGGATGGCTCTACTCAGATCCTCCTTCCTGTCCTCCAGGCTACGTTGTCAAATCAAGCCCCAGGTCTGATGCAGGCCTCCATCTCCCAGCTGCAGACCACCAAGATGGAGACAGCCTCCACTCAGCAGATAACTAATCACAACCACATTTTGCAGGTGAGTCAAGTCACGGTGCTCATACACTGATCTCTCACATAGATCGTCTTAAATCAGGTTACAGACCAGTTAACTAGGCCTAAGACCTCTAGACTTAGCAAGTGCTGTAATATTAGCAGGCTAGTTAATTGGTTTCGTTAAACTATGCTCCAGTATTTTAACCCCCTTCTGTGTCTGTTCTACAGACTGTTACAGTTTGTAACGTCCCTGGCTCTGGGATGGTGGAGAACCACACTAGGACCAACATGCCTCCCCAGTGTTTCCTGAGCAGCTCCCCAGATAACAGGCTCTCACCCCGGGAGGCTTCACCAAGCCACAACCTCTCCAATGGGCCTGTCAACAAGGTACGCTTTCTCTATTTATTATTAGGAAAACATCATCCTCTAACCTAAATGTGTTGAAAAAATACATATTGTAAACCTATCTTTCCAGTTCCAGTTTTCTTTTTTTCTCTTTCAAATCCTTTCAAATCTTACATTGGGTATGCAGTGCCTTCGGAAAGTATTCAGACCCCTTGACCTTTTCCACATTTTGGTACGTTACAGCCTTATTCTAAAATCTTTTTTTTTTTAAACAAAGTCCTCAGCAGTCTACACACAATACCCAATAATGAAAAAGCAAAAACAGGTATTTAGAAATTTTTGCAAATGTATTAATAATTAAAAACAGAAATACCTATTTTTTTGGGGGGGGGGTAGATCAGCTTAATATTGCAGATAGATTGTAACTTCCATCAATGTAATTGTCTGCATCACTTCCAATCCCCCATGTTTGTTTATTTATTTATTTATTTATATATATATATATATATATATATATATATATATATATATATATATATATATATATATATATATATATATATATATACACATATATATACACACACATACATATATACACACACATACAGTGGGGGAAAAAAGTATTTAGTCAGCCACCAATTGTGCAAGTTCTCCCACTTAAAAAGATGAGAGGCCTGTAATTTTCATCATAGGTACACGTCAACTATGACAGACAAAATGAGGAAATAAAATCCAGAAAATCACATTGTAGGATTTTTTATGAATTTATTTGCAAATTATGGTGGAAAATAAGTATTTGGTCAATAACAAAAGTTTCTCAATACTTTGTTATATACCTTTTGTTGGCAATGACACAGGTCAAACGTTTTCTGTAAGTCTTCACAAGGTTTTCACACACTGTTGCTGGTATTTTGGCCCATTCCTCCATGCAGATCTCCTCTAGAGCAGTGATGTTTTGGGGCTGTCGCTGGGCAACACGGACATTCAACTCCCTCCAAAGATGTTCTATGGGGTTGAGATCTGGAGACTGGCTAGGCCACTCCAGGACCTTGAAATGCTTCTTACGAAGCCACTCCTTCGTTGCCCGGGCGGTGTGTTTGGGATCATTGTCATGCTGAAAGACCCAGCCACGTTTCATCTTCAATGCCCTTGCTGATGGAAGGAGGTTTTCACTCAAAATCTCACGATACATGGCCCCATTCATTCTTTCCTTTACACGGATCAGTCGTCCTGGTCCCTTTGCAGAAAAACAGCCCCAAAGCATGATGTTTCCACCCCCATGCTTCACAGTAGGTATGGTGTTCTTTGGATGCAACTCAGCATTCTTTGTCCTCCAAACACGACGAGTTGAGTTTTTACCAAAAAGTTCTATTTTGGTTTCATCTGACCATATGACATTCTCCCAATCCTCTTCTGGATCATCCAAATGCACTCTAGCAAACTTCAGACGGGCCTGGACATGTACTGGCTTAAGCAGGGGGACACGTCTGGCACTGCAGGATTTGAGTCCCTGGCGGCGTAGTGTGTTACTGATGGTAGGCTTTGTTACTTTGGTCCCAGCTCTCTGCAGGTCATTCACTAGGTCCCCCGTGTGGTTCTGGGATTTTTGCTCACCGTTCTTGTGATCATTTTGACCCCACGGGGTGAGATCTTGCGTGGAGCCCCAGATCACGGGAGATTATCAGTGGTCTTGTATGTCTTCCATTTCCTAATAATTGCTCCCACAGTTGATTTCTTCAAACCAAGCTGCTTACCTATTGCAGATTCAGTCTTCCCAGCCTGGTGCAGGTCTACAATTTTGTTTCTGGTGTCCTTTGACAGCTCTTTGGTCTTGGCCATAGTGGAGTTTGGAGTGTGACTGTTTGAGGTTGTGGACAGGTGTCTTTTATACTGATAACAAGTTCAAACAGGTGCCATTAATACAGGTAACGAGTGGAGGACAGAGGAGCCTCTTAAAGAAGAAGTTACAGGTCTGTGAGAGCCAGAAATCTTGCTTGTTTGTAGGTGACCAAATACTTATTTTCCACCATAATTTGCAAATAAATTCATTAAAAATCCTACAATGTGATTTTCTGGAAAAAAAAATCTCAATTTATCTGTCATAGTTGACGTGTACCTATGATGAAAATTACAGGCCTCTCTCATCTTTTTAAGTGGGAGAACTTGCACAATTGGTGGCTGACTAAATACTTTTTTTCCCCACTGTACATACACATATACACACACATACATACATACATATCCTTAAAAAAATGTATATATATATTCCCCTTTTACTTTCCAACCCCGCCACTCTTTCCCTACTTGGAGTAAACTAGTGAACAACAATGCCTAGGCCTCTACTTCCAGCTTATACTTACTATCTACATTTTATGGACACAGTCAATTTTACAATAATTACATTTTGTTTGTTCTTTCTCCTGAACTTCTTCTACTCTCAGCCTCTCTGATCATTTTCATGATGTCCATCCGGTTTGCTTCTATATGCCATATCTTTCTAACTGTGCTCCTTCACAATTAGAAAGATATGGCATAAGTACATAAGTATTCAGACCCTTTGCTATGAGAGTCGAAATTGAGCTCAGGTGCATCCTGTTTCCATTGATCATCCTTGACATGTTTCTACAACTTGATTGGAGGCCACCAATGGCAAATTCAAATGATTGAACATGATTTGGAAAGGCACACACCTGTCTATATAAGGTTCCACAGTTGACAGTGCATGTCAGAGCAATAACCAAGCCATGAGGTCGAAGGAATTGTCCGTAGAGCTCCGAGACAGGATTGTGTCGAGGCACAGATCTGGGGAAGGGTACAAAACATTTCTGCAGCATTGAAGGTCCTCAAGAACACAGTGGCCTCCATCATTCTTAAATGGAATAAGTTTGGAAACAACAAGACTCTTCCTAGAGCTGGCCTCCCGGCCAAACTGAGCAATCTGGGGAGAAGGGCCTTGGTCAGGGAGGTGACCAAAAACCCAATGGTCACTCTGACAGATCTTTAGAGTTCCTCTGTGGACATGGGAGAACCTTCCAGAAGGACAACCATCTCTGCAGCACTCCACCAATCAGGCCTTTATGGTAGAGTGGCCAGACGGAAGCCACACACCCTCTTGGAGTTTGCCGAAAAGGCACCTAAAGACTCTCAGACCATGAGAAACAAGATTTTCTGGTCTGATGAAACCAAGATTGAACTCTTTGGCCTGAATGCCAAGCGTCACATCTGGAGGAAACCTGCCACCATCCCTACGGTGAAGCATGGTGGTGGCAGCATGCTGTGGGGATGTTTTTCAGCGGCAGGGACTGGGAGACTGGTCTGGATGAAGGCAAAGATGAACGGAGCAAAGTACAGAGAGATCCTTGATGAAAACCTGATCCAGAGCGCTCCGGACCTCAGACTGGGGCCAAGGTTCACCTTCCAACAGGACAATGACCCTAAGCACATAACCAAGACAACGCAGGAGTGGCTTCAGGACAAGTCTCTGAATGTCCTTGAGTGGCCCAGCCAGAGCCCAGACTTGAACCCGATCGAACATCTCTGGAGAGACCTGAAAATAGCTGTGCAGCAACGCTCCCCATCCAACCTGACAGAACTTGTAGCGTCCCCAAGAAGACTTGATGCTGTAATCGCTGCCAAAGGTGTTTCAACAAAGTACTGAGTTAAAGGGTCAGAATACTTATGTAAATGTAATATATTTACGTTTTTTATTTTTAATAAATTAGCAAAAACTTGAAAAACCTGTTTTTGCTTAGTCATTATGGGGTATTGTGTGTAGATTGATGTGGGGGGGGAATAAAAAATAAATATCCATTTTAGAATAAGGCTGTAACATAACAAAATGTGGAAAACGTCAAGGGGTCTGAATACTTTCCAAATGCACTGTATAAGTCTTTGTTACAGACAAGGTAGGTTGTGTTTGTTAAATATTTTCCTCTTCTCTCAATTCCTCCAGTCCCCCTCTCCATCTCCATCCCAGCCTGCCTTCATCCTCCACCCCTCCTCCCTCGTTACCCAGCCCCCCAAGACCAGGGAGCCCCCCCGCTATGAGGATGCACTTAAACAGACCCGCAACCTGCAGCAAGCCAACAACCTCACACAGGTGAACACTAGGGTTGAATGGCAATATCCATGATTTACCGCCCAAAACCACTCCCTTTTCCAGGGATAAATAACTGTGAGAAACCGGTAAATTATAATAAATTATTTATATGAACAGCATGACGTGAAATGGAACTGTTAAATTATATGCGATGTCTACATCTGGATTCTCTACGGCCTTCTCTCTGGTCAATGCATGATGAATCATCAAAGCTTAGGGTGGGGACAGACCGCCCATCTCAGTATAGACCTATCATCTCATCATGGTAACTTTTTTAATTGTGACAGGTAGACCTTCATTTGCTGCAGCATATAGCCTATGCTACAGTTATATAAAGACCGAATGCCCATCTAATTGACACATCTCCATCTGGCTTTCGGGGGTCAACTTAATTTTTTATTGTAGCTGCAGAGTTTTAAAACACTCCTATATCGTTGCTTTTAGTCAGTGTACAAGCGAACACTCTCTCACAGTCTTTCTCTCTCTACATCAACTCCATTTAAATTGCATCCAAAATAGATAATCCTGTTCAAGATTGATATATAGGCCTATATACAGTGGGGAGAACAAGTATTTGATACACTGCTGATTTAGCAGGTTTTCCTACTTACAAAGCATGTAGAGGTCTGTAATTTTTATCATAGGTACACTTCAACTGTGAGAGACGGAATCTAAAACAAAAATCCAGAAAATCACATTGTATGATTTTTAAGTAATTAATTTGCATTTTATTGCATGACATAAGTATTTGATACATCAGAAAAGCAGAACTTAATATTTGGTACAGAAACCTTTGTTTGCAATTACAGAGATCATACGTTTCCTGTAAGTGTTGACCAGGTTTGCACACTCTGCAGCAGGGATTTTGGCCCACTCCTCCATACAGACCTTCTCCAGATCCTTCAGGTTTCGGGGCTGTCGCTGGGCAATATGGACTTTCAGCTCCCTCCAAAGATTTTCTATTGGGTTCAGATCTGGAGACTGGCTAGGCCACTCCAGGACCTTGAGATGCTTCTTACGGAGCCACTCCTTAGTTGCCCTGGCTGTGTGTTTCGGGTCGTTGTCATGCTGGAAGGCCCAGCCACGACCCATCTTCAATGCTCTTACTGAGGGAAGGAGGTTGTTGGCCAAGATCTCGCGATACATGGCCCCATCCATCCTCCCCTCAATGCGGTGCAGTCGTCCTGTCCCCTTTGCAGAAAAGCATCCCCAAAGAATTATGTTTTCACCTCCATGCTTCACGGTTGGGATGGTGTTCTTGGGGTTGTACTCATCCTTCTTCTTCCTCCAAACACGGCGAGTGGAGTTTAGACCAAAAAGCTATATTTTTGTCTCATCAGACCACATGACCTTCTCCCATTCCTCCTCTGGATCATCCAGATGGTCATTGGCAAACTTCAGACGGGCCTGGACATGCGCTGGCTTGAGCAGGGGGACCTTGCGTGTGCTGCAGGATTTTAATCCATGACGGGCGTAGTGTGTTACTAATGGTTTTCTTTGAGACTGTGGTCCCAGCTCTCTTCAGGTCATTGACCAGGTCCTGCCGTGTAGTTCTGGGCTGATCCTCACCTTCCTCATGATCATTGATGCCCCACGAGGTGAGATCTTGCATGGAGCCCCAGACCGAGGGTGATTGACCGCCATCTTGAACTTCTTCCATTTTCTAATAATTGCGCCAACAGTTGTTGCCTTCTCACCAAGCTGCTTGCCTATTGTCCTGTAGCCCATCCCAGCCTTGTGCAGGTCTACAATTTTATCCCTGATGTCCTTACACAGCTCTCTGGTCTTGGCCATTGTGGAGAGGTTGGAGTCTGTTTGATTGAGTGTGTGGACAGGTGTCTTTTATACAGGTAATGAGTTCAAACAGGTGCAGTTAATAAAGGTAATGAGTGGAGAACAGGAGGGCTTCTTAAAGAAAAACTAACAGGTCTGTGAGAGCCGGAATTCTTACTGGTTGGTAGGTGATCAAAGACTTACAGTGGGGGAAAAAAGTATTTAGTCAGCCACCAATTGTGCAAGTTCTCCCACTTAAAAAGATGAGAGAGGCCTGTAATTTTCATCATAGGTACACGTCAACTATGACAGACAAAATGAGAAAAAAAATCCAGAAAATCACATTGTAGGATTTTTAATGAATTTATTTGCAAATTATGGTGGAAAATAAGTATTTGGTCAATAACAAAAGTTTCTCAATACTTTGTTATATACCCTTTGTTGGCAATGACACAGGTCAAACGTTTTCTGTAAGTGTTCACAAGGTTTTCACACACTGTTGCTGGTATTTTGGCCCATTCCTCCATGCAGATCTCCTCTAGAGCAGTGATGTTTTGGGGCTGTCGCTGGGCAACACAGACTTTCAACTCCCTCCAAAGATTTTCTATGGGGTTGAGATCTGGAGACTGGCTAGGCCACTGGTGCAGGTCTACAATTTTGTTTCTGGTGTCCTTTGACAGCTCTTTGGTCTTGGCCGTAGTGGAGTTTGGAGTGTGACTGTTTGAGGTTGTGGACAGGTGTCTTTTATACTGATAACAAGTTCAAACAGGTGCCATTAATACAGGTAACGAGTGGAGGACAGAGGAGCCTCTTAAAGAAGAAGTTACAGGTCTGTGAGAGCCAGAAATCTTGCTTGTTTGTAGGTGACCAAATACTTATTTTCCACCATAATTTGCAAATAAATTCATTAAAAATCCTACAATGTGATTTTCTGGAGAAAAAAAATCTTAATTTGTCTTTCATAGTTGACGTGTACCTATGATGAAATTTACAGGCCTCTCTCATCTTTTTAAGTGGGAGAACTTGCACAATTGGTGGCTGACTAAATACTTTTTTTCCCCACTCTATGTCATGCAATAAAATACAAATTAAAATGCAAAAATCGGCAGTGTATCAAATACTTGTTCTCCTCACTGTGTGTATATATATATATATATATATATATATATATATATGTATATATATATATATATGTGTCCTAGCCTACCTCTTTCAGGTAATACATTCAATGCAGGATTAGCCGTATATTTAGGTAATTAATGATGGGTTATGCATAATAAGCTACTAATTTACATGGACCTGTGATCCACTGGCCTCTCTGTAAAAAAGGCTCCTTAGCTCTTGGAGTCCCATGCAGGAAAAGCTAGACAATAATTTTTTTTGAATTTCTTATACCAATAGACTATTCGAAGAGGGACGCAAGCTCTTGTTTGCTGAATGTTAAATACAACAGCTAATAGAACTCACTGGTAGTTTGAAAGAAGAGCGAACGTGTGATGGCGGTAGGCTATAGCAGTTATATATTCAGACCCATAACCATTCAGTCTTCGTGAAAAGAAGTGAAAGCCTTCTACATCTAATTCTAGTCCTATATTATTCAAGGATGTCATTAGAATGATTAAGATAAGGACAATTAAACTTTATTTAATTTAACTGTTGAAAGCGATGAAGGAATGAAGCAACACTAAAGAGACAAAGAGGAGGTAGGCTAATAATATTTGTGGAAATATTATGAAAATTGTAAATCAAATTTGCTAGCCTATACATGTGACTTCATATGCCGCATGTGCTGCACCAGAATTGCATGTTCTCTTCTGCTTCATAATGGTTTGAACAATGTGCGTAATTCCATTCCATATAATACAGGATAATACAATACAGTACAGTAATACAGTTCACACTCAAAAAGATTAGTCTTGTTTCATTTATTTACCCGAGAGAGCATATAGCTAGCTACATCTATGTGCTTTTATGTTTTTCTGTCGTGCGTAATGTGTAGTAGCTATGTATTGGATAACGGCACAATCATTTGTTTTTTTGGGGGCTTGGGCTCATTAAATGTATTTAATCAGGCTCAGGTTGCATCAGGTTTGAATTTTCAATCAAAGCTCTAATCAAATGCAGACATAGGCCTATTTATATGTTCTATATTGCTTTTGAATGACACTTCTGGTTTTGGCTGGAAATACCAGGTTACCTGGGAGAAAAGGTATTTATTCTCGGGATTAAACATTTTTTATATCCTGGAAAATATTCAACCCTAGTGACCCTAGACACACAGACACACACACACACACACACACACAGACAGACAGACAGACAGACAGACACACACACCGACACACACAGACACACACACACAGTAACACACACATTCACAAATGTATGATGTGCGCTCTCCCAAGTCCTGAAGGACTGTAATGCTATTGGTCACACCCGGGAGACTGTCATGTTATTGGTTATGCATCTCCACCCTCTTATTGGCTCTTTCTCAGGTTTCCATGGCAACCAGCCAGCAGATGGATGACCTGTTTGACATCCTGATTCAGAGTGGAGGTGAGAACTCATAGCATAAAGAAACGTTTACACCTTTAGCTCCTTGTCCTAACCCTGAAGGGACTGACTGAGTTACGACGATCTGGTCTTTTTCATATCTGCAAGCAATGATAAGGTTGGAGTTTATTTTCAGCCTGTGTTATAATACAGGTGAATAATCTTTGCTATCCTATTCCTGCCTCTTCTCTCCTCCAGAGATCACTCCGTTCATCCAGCAGGACCTGCCTTCTCTAAGTACTAAGACTGTCCCTGTCACAGCCAACATCTCTACCCTCCCTGTCAACACCGCCCTGTCCAGACCCCCTCCACAGATCCAGGTAGCTCCCCCTCACATCCCTCCCTTCGACCCCCTGCCCCTCCCCAGCCTGGCCTCCGACAACCAGCTGGAGGCTTTCCTGGAGGGGACTCTGAACTACCCGTCCCCAACCACGGACCCCCGCACTCTAGGTCTGATCGAGGAGCTGCAGTCCCAGCTCCTGGATCAACCCTACTCCCCCATGGACACCTCGGCGCTGTCCTTCTGCGACTCCACATCTCCCCTTTCCTCCCTCAACATGGGCCTGTCCGACACAGTCCTGGACAACATGGAGTGGCTGGACCTAAGCATGCCGCCCGACCCCGCGGGGGGGCTCACGCCCCTGGAGATTCCTTCAGACTTCCTGGATACACACGACCTGCAGCTGCACTGGGACTGAGGGAGAAGGACAAGGAGATGGATGGAGTGAGGAAGGAAGAGGAGGAGTGATGTAGGGATAGAGGGACTCAAGGTAACAAATGCAGACCTTGTAAGTAAGGTTAGTCCTCCTTGTGTAGTTGAAAGTTTTAACAAATAATTGTATTTTTTCTATGCCATATTATAAGATTAGCCAGCTGGTGATGGGGGCATTGGATGTTTCATAATAGAGTACTGGGACCAGAGCCAAATGAACAAGGAGGCAGACGGTATGTAAATATCCTGTAAATGACAGTTATTGGAACCAGAACAAGGTTAGGTGTTCCCTCAGCCCTGCTGGAGTTTTTATTGGGTTGGGCAAAGCTTTCCCTATACGACACATGGTAGTCAGTCTTATGGTGTTCCGCTTTCCTTGCGGTGAACACGAGGATGTGTTAACTTAGCATGCGTTTCACATCAGTCATACTACAGGGTCTGGATCTACAGCCATTGCTTTGTGGAAGCATGCTGCTGTGCCATACAGTCAGTATGAGAATGTGGTTTGTTTATTACAGATCTGTTGTGCATAAGCCACGACAAACAGCATAACTGACAGAAGTAAAACTGACAGAGTACAAGGCTGTTTTTGTTTTGTTGCGACATAGCTATATTTGGTATTGGGACATAGCTACATATTGTATTGGATGAGACTGTTTTTTCCTGAACAAAACAGACACTATGGACAGTTTGACTATTTAAGCAATTAACTGAACTGACGCTGAGAACAAAGACTCACTCCTATTGGATGAGGAGGGGTGGACTCCTCCCACTCTGAGCTATGCACTAAGGAGGCGGGCCTTACACCTGCACCTCACACAAGGAAATCTGAATCACGGATAAAGATTTTAATGAACCGTTTATTGAAATGATGTCGATCCACGTGTTGGTTATCTTTGTGTACTTTCAGTTCAAGTAAGTCCCAAGTTGATCCATCTGAATGAAAATGGAGACTTTACATTGTTGGCAGCTTTATCTTCTGAAAGACAACTGACGTATCTGTGGCAAGGGAACAAATATGGTATCACACAGGTACACTACATAGAGGTTAATGTGTGTATACTTACTGTATGCTAGCCTGGTCCCAAGTCTGTTTGTGCTCATTGTCAAGCCAAACATGTTTGACATGACATTGAGTGACAAGGAGTTGGCATGATAGCCTGAGTGCCAGTTGTTTTGTACTAACTGTATGCTATGGTGTTTGACATGTTTTAATGTGGCTGCATGACCTCTGGCGGAAAGAGGTGCTATACTGTCTGTCCTGAAATCTGTCTGTCAATTCTCTGCATTTGTCTCTGTGTGTCTGTCACTGTATATCTGTGGTTCTTTCTCTGTGAGAAAGTATGCATGTGTCTGTAAGTACGTGTGTCTGTGTGTGTCCTTTCTGTGTGTCTCTGTCTTGTTGAATGCAGGTTTTAATGTGTGATATCGGGCTATATTTGTCTGTTACTTTGAGTCATCTTTATTTTTATAAGACAAATGATCAACTTTTACAGGCTGAGTTTTCAAAAGGATTGTCTCACAGAAAAGCTTTGTATGACTGTTCCATCTGTCCTGTTTGTGTTATGTGGTCAAAACGCACAGTAAACACCCACAGTGGTGTGACCAACAGAGTTAAACTAAGAGGGACTAAATGTAGATGCTGGTATTGCCATTCCATTTGGTGGATGAATTTGATGGTGAAGATGATGATTATAGATACAGTTGAAGTCGGATGTTTGCATACACTTAGGTTGAAGTCATTAAAACAAGTTTTTGAACCACTCCACAAATGTCTTGTTAACAAACTATAGTTTTGGCAAGCCGGTTAGGACATCTACTTTGTGCATGACACAAGTAATTTTTCCAACTATTGTTTACAGACAGATTATTTCACTTATAATACACTGTATCACAATTCCAGTGGGTCAGAAGTTTACATAGATTAAGTTGACTGTGCCTTTAAACAACTTGGAAAATTCCAGAAAATGATGTCATGGCTTTAGAAGCTTCTGATAGGCTAATTGACATCATTTGAGTCAATCGGAGGTGTACCTGTGGATGTATTTCAAGGCCTATACAAGTCTGGTTCATCCTTGGGAGCAATTTCCAAACGCCCGAAGGTACCACGTTCATCTGTACAAACAATAGTACGCAAGTATAAACACCATGGGACCACGCAGCTGTCATACCGCTCAGGAAGGAGACGCGTTCTGTCTCCTAGAGATGAACGTACTTTGGTGCGAAATGTGCAAATCAATCCCAGAACAACAGCAAAGGGCCTTGTGAAGATGCTGGAGAAAACAGGTACAAAAGTAACTATATCCACAGTAAAACAAGTCCTATATCGACATAACCTGAATGGCCGCTCAGCAAGGAAGAAGCCACTGCTCCAAAACCGCCATAAAAAAGCCGGACTACGGTTTGCAACTTCACATGGGGACAAAGATCGTACTTTTTGGAGAAATGTCCTCTTGTCTGATGAAACACAAATATAACTGTTTGCCATAATGACCTTCGTTATGTTTGGAGGAAAAATGGGGGGCTTGCAAGCTGAAGAACACCATTCCAACCGTTAAGCACGGGGTGGCAGCATCATGCTGTGGGGGTGCTTTGCTGCAGGAGGGACTGGTGCACTTCACAAAATAGATGGCATCATGAGGAAGGAAAATTATGTGGATATATTGAAACAACATCTCAAGACATCAGTCAGGAAGTTAAAGCTTGGTCGCAAATGGGTCTTCCAAATGGACAATGACCCCAAGCATACTTCCAAAGTTGTTGCAAAATGGCTTAAGGACAACAAAGTCAAGGTGTTGGAGTGACCATCACGAAGCCCTGACCTCAATCCTATAGAACATTTGACTCAGTTACACCAGCTCTGTCAGGAGGAATGGGCCAAAATTCACCCAACTTATTGTGGGAAGCTTGTGGAAGGCTACCCGAAACGTTTGACCCAAGTTAAACAATTTAAAGGCAATGCTACCAAATACTAATTGAGTGTATGTAAACTTCTTGTCACGATCGTCAGGAACAGATGAGGACCAAGGCGCAGCGTTGCAGGCAAACACTCTTTTATAGAGCGAAACGCGATCAAAACAACAAAGACGGTAACGTGACAGTACACGGTCAAACACAACCAACTTGAAACAAGAACCCACAAAAACAAAGGAAAAACCGACAGTTTAAATATGGCTCCCAATCAGAGACAACCAGCAAACAGCTGACACTCGTTGCCTCTGATTGGGAGTCACTCAGGCCAACATAGAAATAGGGAACATAGATCTACACACCCTGGCTCAACATAAGTGTCCCCAGAGCCAGGGCGTGACAGTACCCCCCCCTAAAGGCGTGGACTCCGACCGAGCCAACTAAATACCACAGGGGAGGGACCGGGTGGGCACTCCGCCTTGGCGGCGGATCCGGCTCTGGGCCCGATCCCCACTCCCTCTCCAACCCCCCAAAGTACCCCTGGTCCGGTCTGGCCCCGCTGGCCGGAGCCGGACTGACGACACGCACCCCTGGCTGGTGCGTGGAACAGGAACGGACGGACCAGGCTGACGATGCGCACCCCTGGCTTGGGTGCGTGGAGTAGCAACTGGCCGGACCGGGCTGACGATACACACCCCTGGCTTGGTGCGTGGAGCAGGAATGGACCGGGCTGACGATGCGCACCCCTGGCTTGGTGCGTGGAGTAGCAACTGGCCGGACCGGGCTGACGATACGCACCCCTGGCTTGGTGCGTGGAGCAGGAATGGGCAGGACTGGGCTGGCGACGCGCACCACAGACTTGGTGCGGAGAGCAGGAACGGGCCGGACAGGGCTGACGAAACGCACCACAGACTTGGTGCGGGGAGCAGGAACAGGCCGGACCGGGCTGGCGACGCGCACCACAGGTTTGGTGCGGGGAGCAGGAACAGGCCGGACCGGGCTGGCGACGCGCACCACAGGTTTGGTGCGGGGAGCAGGAACAGGCCGGGCCGGGCTGGTGACGCGCACCATTGGCTTGGTGCGGGGAGCAGGAACAGGCCGGACCGGGCTGGCGACGCGCACCATAGGTTTGGTGCGGGGAGCAGGAACAGGCCGGACCGGGCTGGCGACGCGCACCACAGGTTTGGTGCGGGGAGCAGGAACAGGCCGGGCCGGGCTGGCGACGCGCACCATTGGCTTGGTGCGGGGAGCAGGAACAGGCCGGGCCGGGCTGGCGACGCGCACCATAGGTTTGGTGCGGGGAGCAGGAACAGGACGGGCCGGGCTGGCGACGCGCACCATAGGTTTGGTGCGGGGAGCAGGAACAGGCCGGGCTGGGCTGGCGATGCGCACCATTGGCCTGGTGCGGGGAGCAGGAACAGGCCGGACCGGGCTGGCGCCGCGCACCATAGGCTCAGTGCGGGGAGCAGGAACAGGCCGGGCCGGGCTGACGACACGCACCACAGGCTCGATGCGAGGAACAGGAACAGGCCGGACCGTACTGGGGACACACACCACTGGCCCTACGCAGGGATCAGGAACGGGCCGGACCGGACTGGTAACACACCCCAGTACCTCTCGCCGTGCCTCCACACTTTCCCTCTCCTCTGTGACCAGTGGCCCCCTTAACCTGGCGGCCTCCTCTGCACACCCGCTGGACCGCTCCATCGCGGCCTCCTGCTGCCCCGTCGTCCACGTCGTGAGCCCCCCCCTAAAAATTTTCTGGGGTTCTCTCCTCCCCGTGGACCAGGCCTCCCTAGTTCTCGCCAGACTCTCACCCCACTGCTTCAAAGTCCAACCTCTCTGCTCTTCACTTGGCTTGGCCCAGTCGAGACTCTTAATCCATTGCTCCATAGACCAGCCTCTCTTCTCTTCACTTAGCGGGGCCCAGTCGAGACTCCTACTCCACTGATCCCAGGTCCTTCCTCTCTCCTCTTCACGCTGCTTGGTCCAGTTTTGGTGGGTTCTTCTGTCACGATCGTCAGGAACAGATGAGGACCAAGGCGCAGCGTTGCAGGCAAACATACTCTTTTATAGAGCGAAACGCGATCAAAACAACAAAGACGGTAACGTGACAGTACACGGTCAAACACAACCAACTTGAAACAAGAACCCACAAAAACAAAGGAAAAACCGACAGTTTAAATATGGCTCCCAATCAGAGACAACCAGCAAACAGCTGACACTCGTTGCCTCTGATTGGGAGTCACTCAGGCCAACATAGAAATAGGGAACATAGATCTACACACCCTGGCTCAACATAACAGTGTCCCCAGAGTCAGGGCGTGACACTTCTGAACCACTGGGAATGTGATAAAAGAAAGAAAAGCTGAAATAAATCATTCTCTCTACTATTATTCTGACATTTCACATTCTTAAAATAAAGTGGTGATCCTAACTGACCTAAGACAGGGAATTTTTACTAGGATTAAATGTCAGGAATTGTGAAAAACTGAGTTTCAATGTATTTGGCTAAGGTGTATGTAAACTTCCGACTTCAACTGTATAATACCTTTTTAAATGTGCATTGTGTAGTTCTACCTGGCATATCATGTCAAACGAGTTTGTAATATTCAGCATCTCAATCCAAATATTATTCTGATCAATATTGTATAGAACTAATACGGTCATACTTTATAGAATATCATGGCTTTATTTTTATGTTTGAACAATCATTCTTATCCAACAAGTCAAACACTAAGGAAAACCTATAGGCAGGTAATATTGCCAAATACTGTATCATTAGGAACCAAATGCTTGTAACTGTGGTTTAGGGCTATCAAGGAATTATTTGTTTTTCAATTGTTACCAAAAAAGGCAGTGAAACATTGGTGAATATCTATTGTTGACACTAAAAATTGTATTTATCAAATTGTTGTTACAAAATCAATCGTCTTTTCTATATATACGCAAGAGGAAGATTACTGTATATGTTTTTTACCACTCATGCCAGAAATATATGGCCAAATGCATCAATATACATGGCTATGCTGTAAATGTGACAGTTGGATTCTAAAACATTTTGATTCTGAATCATGTCAAACCTGTGTACAGCTACTGTTAATAGGATGTTAGTGAAGCAATAAGACCATAGCCTTACACTTACAGGACTGGTGCATTTGTATTGTCAGTACCTTATAACAAGATGTCACAGTACAGCAGATTCAACTTCAGCACTTCATCATGTTGATCATTGCAAGCAAATAATATTGATTTGGGCCTACCTAATTCAGTGACTTCTGTACGGTACTGTCTCACGCTCAACCCTGGTTCTTTGTCTGAAATGTAACTACACTGAACTAAAGTATAAACGTAACATGCAACATTTTCAAAGATTTTACTGAGTAACAGTTCATATAAGGAAATCAGTCAATTGAAATAAATAAATTAGTCCCTAATCTATGGATTTCACATGACTGGGAATACAGATATGCATCTGTTGGTCACATATACTTAAAAAAAATTAAAGTATGGATCAGAAAACCAGTCAGTATCTGGTGTGACCACCATTTGCCTCAGGCAGCGCGACACATCTCCTTCACATAGAGTTGATCAGGCTGTTGATTGTGGCCTGTGGAATGTTGTCCCACTCTTCTTCAATGGCTGTGCAAAGTTGCTGGATATTGGCGGGAACTGGAACACGCTGTCATACACGTCGATCCAGAGCATCCCAAACATGCTCAAAGGGTGACATGTCTGAGGATGCAGGCCATGGAGGAACTGGGACATTTTCAGCTTCCAGGAATTGTGTACAGATCTTTCCGACATGGGGCCATGCATTATCATGCTGAAACATAAGGTGATGGCGGCGGATGAATGGCACGACAATGGGCCTCAGGATCTCTGTGCATTCAAATTGCAATCGATAAAATGCAATTGTGTTCATTGTCCGTAGCTTATGCCTGCCCATACCATAACCCCACCGCCACCGTGGGGCACTCTGTTCACAACGTTGACATCAGCAAACCTCTCGCCCACACGACGCCATACATGCTGTCTGCCATCTACCCGGTACAGTTGAAACCGTAATTCATCCGTGAAGAGCACACTTCTCCAGCGTGCCAGTGGCCATCGAGGGTGAGCATTTGCCCACTGAAGTCTTTTACGACGCCGAACTGCAGTCAGGTCAAGACTCTGGTGAGGACGACGAGCACGCAGATGAGCTTCCCTGAGACGATTTATGACAGTTTGTTCAGAAATTCTTTGGTTGTGCAGATCCACAATTTCATCAGCTGTCTGGTTGGCTGGATGTGAAGGTCCTGTGCTGGCGTGGTTACACGTGGTCTGCGCTTGTGAGGCCGGTTGGACATACTGCCAAATTCTCTAAAACAACATTTAGGTGGCTTATGGCAGAGAAATTAACATTCCATTCTCTGACAACAGCCCTGGTGGACATTCCTGCAGTCAGCATGCCAATTGCACACTCCCTCAAAACTTGACTGCAAATTTCAGAGTGGCCTTTTATTGTCCCCCAGCACAAGATGCACCTGTGTAAACATGCTTTTTAATCAGCTTCTTGATATGCCACACCTGACAGATGGATTCATTATCAAGCAAAGGAGAAATGCTCACTAACACAAAATGAAAGAGATAAGCTTTTTGTGCGTATGGAATATTTCTGGGATATTTTATTTCAGCTCATGAATCATGGGACCAACACTTTATATGTTGCGTTTATATTTTTGTTCAGTGTAGTAAGACATCTGCCACTCAACCTCCCCACACACACTGTCAAGTCTCTGTCATCGTCTGTACGCCATACATATGTTTTGCACATTGTGTACACATTTATATATATATATGTCATGCATATTTTTATAAATGTGTAGCACATCCATAATATCTATTTTGTAAATAATACAAAAAAATATGTATATATGTACTGTATGGCTTTGTGTCAATAAAATGTGGTGCATTGTGAAAGTCTCTCCTAACATCTGCAGCTGGAGACCAGCGCTCACGTGGGGTTTGGTCCTGGGTTGCTGAGATTATTGTGAAAGTAAAGTTTTACTGTGAATATCTTTGAAATTATGTTAATCTGTCAAAACAAACACAGCATCATACTCCATTGTATAATTGTACTATATAAAAGTAGTACACATTTGAGGCATTATTACATTTAGATTTGATGTTATGTAGTTCCACATGATCAATCAAAACACTTGAAAGGAAAATAGAAAATTGAGTCCACAGCATTTGCCAGGTTAATTCAGTTACGTTGACCTTTGCCACTGTAAAAAGAGGGAAGTAGAATATACAGGCCATTGTTGCTTTCTGGTAAATGTTTGCATGTGTTGTAGAGTCCTAGGTTGTTTTGTGGTAAATGGCTTACCATCAGTGCATCACCTGCTTTCCCTTTGACATTTGCATGACCAATGCATTGCTTAAGCTTCAATGATCTCGTTCTTATAAGGTATCTGGTGAGTATAAACATTTTCTCTCTTAAGAATACACAAAAATATGTTCTAAAGATAAGGAAGCAAGGAATGTAAAGGAATGTGGTATTTTCTTTCAGTATGAGTGCTATTCCAGTCCATCATTTTGGTCAGAAAGTCTTCTCAGGTTCTGTTGGTATCTGCACTGTTGATAGAACCAAAATGCTGTCACAGCTGGACACTGCTAGAGATTCCCAGTGATTTTAAGCATCTTCCTCCAATTTTTTCACAGAGAGAAACTATCATCCCAACAACAGTCAATCTCCAATCACCCTCAAACTGTGATCATAACGCAGTACTGTACGGCATCGGCCACCAGGTGTCATTAGTGCGTTGTCCAGTCTTTCGCTTTCTCATGTCCCACAGTCCAGTCTAGGGATGTAGCTCAGTTGGTAGAGCATGGCGTTTGCAACGCCAGGGTTGTGAGTTCGATTCCCACGGGGGGCCAGTATGAAAAAAATATATATATACAAAAATAATGTATACACTCACTAACTGTAAGTCGCTCTGGATAAGAGCGTCTGCTAAATGACTAAAATGTAAAATAACGCCCATCCAACCACTCCATTCACTGTCCCTCTCTATCCAACACCAGAGAAACTGTAGCCAGTGATACAGTATCTGTAGAAGTACCATTCTGTCCTCACATCCGTTCTGCTGTGTAGATGTTGCTGTGACACTCAGGGCATCGATGTCTGACGTCCTTTAGGTTGTCCAAGCAGAAGGGGATGAGACAGCACCCAGCCACACACCTGGCAGAGAGGGTTTATACAGTATTGTAAACTGGGTGGTTCGAGCTATACCACGGATATGACAAAACATTTATTTTTACTGTTCTAATTATGTTGGTAACCAGTTTATAATAGCAATAAGGCACCTCGGGCCTTATTACTTAATTAAGACAGACAAAAGTAAGAACACATCTGGTTTCTACTTATCTGGGTGTAGGATAAAGTTGCCCCTAGACTTTGATCCAAGGTCAGATGTTTTAGAGTAGGAGTGCTGACTTAGGATCAGTTTTGCCTTTTTAGATCACAATGAATAAGACTACATGAATAGGGGGCAGCCGTTCCTAAATCAGCACTCCTACTCTGACGTTTGATACTAGAACTTGTCTGACAGGACTCACCCTAACATGCTGGACACAAAGCATAGCATCCAGGCTGCCCCGCCTATTTTGCGATACGTTTCCGTGGTGATGACCTGCTCGCAGAAAGGGCATTGGACGATCGCTGGGTCACTATTGAGTTTCTCCACCTCCACTATGGCTTCTGGAGGAGAGGAGAAAACAGGCATTGTCGTCTCCATCTATGCTCATCTGGACATACTGTAGATGGAGAAATGACAAGTACTGTAGAGCATATGTCAGAGCTTGACACATTATCGGAGTATCTCATGTATCTACTCTACCTAAATGTTTATCCTACCAATGCTCACACACACATACCTGGCGCAACAGGAGGTGTAGCCTGTAGTGTATATTGTGTCATGTCCTTTGGTGTGTTACAAGGTAGGACATACACTCCATTATAGGGGGCCATGAGTTCCTCTGTATAGTCTGTAAAGATGAAAGGCATGTAAAAACAAATGTGTGCTCAGTGATGAGGAAATAAAGGTATGAAGCATCCTATTGACTTCTATCCAAACATGAATGGAAAGCAAAAATCAATAGTTGTTAGATTAGTTTTTACGGACAGGACAAATATCTCTGCTGCACTGTAGGCTCAAACAAACAATCAATCAAGCTTAAAATATCTAGGATAAGGCAGCTTGTTTCAAAATGTATTTGCTGTGTACAGGACAGGTATAGTGAGCAGGTGTCTACCTGACAGTGGCTTGTGTTCAGGCCCAGTGTTGTCTGTCTGTATCTGTAGTAGCTCCTGTTCTCTTTCCACCAAATCATGTAGCTCCTGTTCTATGGCCTCCAGCTCTTTAGGCTCGGACTCCTCTGGGAAAGAGACTGTAGGGGACAGAGCTGGGAGACAGAGGAAGATATGGTTGAAAAGCTTTGGGATTTCTTCAGAACACAAGAAACCAACACTGCTTTTCAATGCCTCAATAAGTAGGGGAGACTGGGATTGGTTGTCTCCAGGGGATGGTTGTCACAGTGCTAGTTACTCACAATCGAAATGGCACTGTCTAGTATTTCAACCTGGACTCAAGGGTACACGTAACATAGTAAATGTAAATCCGTGACACTCCAATTAGTATGATATGTTATGTTTTGTATGGTATGTATTAATTAAGTGGATGTCCATCATCAATTTTGTATATGTTACGAATTTCAATTCGTACAATATGTTACAAATTTGCTAAACTTATGTTACGAATTCCAATATGTTGTCGCAAACGTTTACAAGGTGGCTAACGTTAGTTAGGCTAGGGGTTAGGGTTAAGGTTAGGGTCAGGGGTTAGTTAAAGGGTTAAGGTAAGCTAAAATGCAAAGTTGCAAATGAGCTAAAGCTGTCCGTGATGAGAATCGAACACGCAACCTTTGGGTTGCTAGACGTTCTAACCAACCAACCAACCGCCCTACTTTCATATTTGCCTAAAGTACCTTCTGTCTTATGTAACCATACCAAATGTAACATATCATACTAATTTGAGTGCCCGGATTTATCTTTACTATGTTACGTCTGGTCTATGAGACCAGGCCGAATATTTTTAAGGTTAAAATGTGTGAATTCTTTGAAAGAATGCGTCATGTCTGCAATGGGCGTGAGGTGAAATGTGTATATTTTGGGATGTGAGCACTGTTTGTTTGTTTGACCTGACGAAGATCCATTTTGGTTCGAAACATTGTCAATAAAGCGGTGAATTCGAAGCTTTAACAGTGTGTGGGCCTTCTTGTTCTATACTATTATTCTTCACCTATGACCACAAACTTTTCTTTGAAAGAACTCATCCACTTGGTCAATTCATGTCAGCATGACAAAACACTGAGGTGAGAAGAATGTATGTGTTTCGCATAGGTTAAAGCAATATATATATATATATACAAAATATGTGGACACCCCTTCAAAAAGTGGATTCGGCTATTTCAGCCACACCCGTCGCTGACAGGTGTATAAAATCGAGCACACAGCCATGCAATCTCCATAGACAAACATTGGCAGTAGAATGGCCTTACTGAAGAGCTCAGTGACTTTCAACGTGGCACCGTCATAGGACGCCACCTTCCCAACAAGTCAGTTCATCAAATTTCTGCCCTGCTAGAGCTGCCCCGGTCAACTGTAAGTGAAGTGGAAACGTCTAGGAGCAACAACGGCTCAGCAGCGATGTGAATGGGACCTCCGAGTGCTGAAGCGCTTAGCACGTAAAAATCGTCTGTCCTCGGTTGCAAAACACACTACCGAGTTCCAAACTGCCTCTGGAAGCAACATCAGCACAAGTACTGTACGTCAGAAGCTTCATCAAATGGGTTTCCATGGCTGAGCAGCCACACAAGCGTAAGATCACCATGCACAATGCCAAGTGTCGGCTGGAGTGGTGTAAAGCTCGCCGCCATTGGACTCTGGAGCAGTGGAAACGCGATCTCTTGAGTGAAGAATCACGCTTCACCATCTGGCAGTCCGACGGACAAATCTGGGTTTGGCGGATGCCAGGAGAACGCTACCTGCCCCAATACATTGTGCCAACTGTAAAGTTTGGTGGAGGAGGAATAATGGTCTGGGGCTGTTTTTCATGGTTTGGGCTAGGCCCCTTAGTTCCAGTGAAGGGAAATCTTAATGCTACAGCATACAATGACATTCTAGACAATTCTGTGCTTCCAACTTTGTGCCAACAGTTTGGGGAAGGCCCTTTCCTGTTTCAGCATGACAATGCCCCCGTGCGCAAAGCGATGTCCATACAGAAATGGTTTGATGAGGTCTGTGTGGAAGAACTAGACTGGCCTGCACAGAGCCCTGACCTCAAACCTATCGAACACCTTTGGGATGAATTGGAACGCCGACTGCGAGCCAGGGCTAATCGCCCAACACCAGTGCTCGACCTCACTAATGCTCTTGTGGCTGAATGGAAGCAAGTCCCCGCAGCAATGTTCCAACATCTAGTGGAAAGCCTTCCCAGAAGAGTGGAGGCTGTTATATCAGCAAAGGGGGGACCAACTTCATATTAATGTCCATGATTTTGGAATGACATGTTTGACAGAGCAGGTGTCCACATACTTTTGGTCATGTAGTGTGTGTGTGTGTGTGTGTGTGTGTGTGTGTGTGTGTATATATTGAACAAAAATATAAACACAACATGCAACAATTAACGATTTTACTGAGTTACAGTTCAGATAAGGAAATCAGTCAATTTAAATAAATAAATTAGGCCCTAATCTATGGATTTCACATGAATGGGCAGGGGCGCTGCCATTGTTGGGCCTGGGAAGGCATAGGCCCACCCACTGGGGAGCCAGGCCCAGCCAATCAGAATGAGTTTTTCTCCACGAAAGGGCATTATTACAGACAAAAATACTTTCATCAGCTGTTCGGGTGGCTGGTCTCTGACGATCCCGCAGGTGAAGAAGCCGGATGTGGAGGTCCTGGGCTTGCGTGGTCTGCGGTTGTGAGGCCGGTTGGACATACTGCCTATTTCTCTAAAACAACATTGGAGGTGGCTTATGGTAGAGGAATGAACATTCAATTCTCTTGCAACGGCTCTGGTGGACATTCCTGCAGTCATTATGCCAATTGCATGCTCCCTCAACTTGAGACATCTGTGGCATTGTATTGTGTGACACAACTGCACATTTTAGTGGCCTATTATTGTCCCCAGCACAAGGTGCACCTGTGTAATGATCATGCTGTTTAATCAGCTTCTTGATATGCCACACCTGTCAGGTGGATGGATTATCTTGGCAAAGGAGAAATGCTCAAGAACATGGATGTAAACATATTTGTGCACAACATTTGAGAGAAAGAATGGTTTTGTGCGTTTGGAAAATTTCTGGGATCTTTTATTTCAGCTCATGAAACATCGGACGAACTCTTTACAAGTTGCGTTTATATTTTTGTTAAGTATATATTGCTTAATTTCCTGTTACAAATGAATAAGCTACTAGTGACAACCAACAACATACTGTGTGAAATCCAACCCCACAACAGGGCTGGTTGTCACAAGTGGACAGAGTGTGTTTGATGGCTTTTAACTCCATGTTGGAATAAGATATGAGGATGAAATATGTCCCCATTTAAACCCAATACCTTGGTCTTTCTCCTAATATTGAAAATTGTCTTGTAAGATATACTGGTCCTGAGAAATACACAAGTAAAAAGTCTGACAACCAACCCCGGTTTCCTTGTATGGTTATTATTTTTGTGTATGCACACATGCATGTGTGTGCTGTCTGTCTGTCTGTGTTTGATTCCCCCATAGCCCCACTATTATGATTGCCTTGACCAGACCACTCACCTTCTCTTTCTTTTCTCTTGTTTCTGAACTGCTGCATCTTCAGCAGCATGATCCGCCGGTTGTGGAGCAGCTGCCTCCGGAAGGTGATGAAGGCCAGCTCAGAGGACACCCTACCCAGGTCTGCGGAGACCTGGTTGGGCTCGGAGGAGATGCTCTCAGCTTCTATGGAGAGCTTCTCTGGGTCTTCAGAGATTGTCTCTACCTGCTCTGTGTCAGGCTGCCAGTCTACCCCTGATCCAGCTGATGAAAGTAACTCTGGGTCCTGAGTAGAAAAACTCTCCTCCATTTCCATTCTTTAAAGAAGTTTCACTGTTGCTCCATTGATTTAAGAAGAGAATGCTTGGCTGCTCCAAGATGGAAAAAGACCTGAGGTTCTTCTAACTAACAGATTGAACTGACCTCTGTTAGCTGGTTCTTTTACTTCTCTGGGGCGTCACCTATCAGCTTATGAAGGGCTAAACATAGGCTTTCATGCATTTGCATGTTTTAGTACCCCTGATGACAACAAACCGTTCCAGTGCAGATGGTGCATGGGCACCTGTTTTGAATAGCTGCATGCACACAACCAAATGAGACAAGCGTCGTCACAGAAACCACTTTATGTCACCCCCCCAAAATTTTACGCTTTCCCTGGATGCCACTAGTCTTGCTGAATTTACAATTTAATCTCTCATTTACATTTTTTAAGTCACTCCAACAAAACGATTGAGCTACGATGTAATATTTTGTCATTTAGAAAAGGTTATATATACAGTGTGTGTGTGTGGATATGGATATATATATATATATATATATATATATATATATATATGTGTGTGTGTGTGTGTGTGTGTGTGTGTGTATACAGTGAGGGGAAAAAAGTATTTGATCCCCTGCTGATTTTGTACGTTTGCCCACTGACAAAGAAATGATCAGTCTATAATTTTAATAGTAGGTTTATTTGAACAGTGAGAGACAGAATAACAACAAAAACATCCAGAAAAACACATTATAAATTGATTTGCATTTTAATGAGGGAAATAAGTATTTTACCCCCTCTCAATCAGAAAGATTTCTGGCTCACAGGTGTCTTTTATACAGGTAATGAGCTGAGATTAGGAGCACACTCTTAAAGGGAGTGCTCCTAATCTCAGTTTGTTACCTGTATAAAAGACACCTGTCCACGGAAGCAATCAATCAATCAAATTCCAAACTCTCCACCATGGCCAAGACCAAAGAGCTTATTGTCATGGACAAGATTTTAGACCTACACAAGGCTGGAATGGGCTACAAGACCATCGCCAAGCAGTTTGGTGAGAAGGTGACAACAGTTGGTGCGATTATTCGCAAATGGAAGAAACACAAAAGAACTGTCAATCTCCCTCAGCCTGGGGCTCCATGCAAGATCTCACCTCGTGGAGTTGCAATGATCATGAGAACAGTGAGGAATCAGCCCAGAACTACACGGGAGGATCTTGTCAATGATCTCAAGGCAGCTGGGACCATAGTCACCAAGAAAACAATTGGTAACACACTACGCCATGAAGGACTGAAATCCTACAGCGCCCGCAAGGTCCCCCTGCTCAAGAAAGTACATATACAGGCCTGTCTGAAGTTTGCCAATGAACATCTAAATGATTCTGAGGAGAACTGGGTGAAAGTGTTGTGGTCAGATGAGTCCAAAATCAAGGTCTTTGGCATCAACTCAACTCGCCGTGTTTGGAGGAGGAGGAATGCTGCCTATGACCCCAAGAACACCATCCCCACCGTCAAACATGGAGGTGGAAACATTATGCTTTGGGGGTGTTTTTCTGCTAAGGGGTCAGGACAACTTCACCACATCAAAGGGACGATGGATGGGGCCATGTACCGTCAAATCTTGGGTGAAAACCTCCTTCCCTCAGCCAGGGCATTGAAAATGGGTAGTGGATGGGTATTCCAGCATGACAATGACCCGAAACACACGGCCAAGGCAACAAAGGAGTGGCTCAAGAAGAAGCACATTAAGGTCCTGGAGTGGCCTAGCCAGTCTCCAGACCTTAATCCCATAGAAAATCAACTGGATTCACCTGGTCAGTCTGTCATGAAAAGAGCAGGTGTTCCTAATGTTTTGTACACTCAGTGTACACTCCCATACCTTTAACCCAGGTATTTGAAAATGTTATTTTAAAGTGTTTGAAAATACTTTGGTTTTTACAAATAGCCATTCAAATACTCAAATTAAAGTGCTTGTTTTGGGCTGTGTATTTGAAAATACTCAAATACACAGAATAAGTATTTTAAATAACAAATACTCAAATAGATATGTATTTGAACCTAGGTCTCAAATACCCCTAATGTAGAGTAAACAATAAACATCATACTGTACCCAGTGAGACTGGCTCTGTTTGACCCCAGCCAGCCACCATAATCATAATCAAGTCAATAAAACATGCAGCCACTTTATCAGAATAGAACAGGAAGTGAGCTAATTCCATCTTGACCTATATTCACAATAATAACTACTGTACGCAACCTCCCATTCACATCACATTGCAACACAATCACCAGCTGCTTTAATCATATAAATCATTGTAACTGTAATCAGTTTATGCAGATAAGAATAGCAGTTGCTGTAACCTTATCGTGTTGGCCAAATTTATTTTTATTGAAGCCTCTTTCATAGTGGTATACAGTCGTGGTCAAAAGTTTTGAGAATGACACAAATATTGGTCTTCACAAAGTTCGCTGCTTCAGTGTTATGAGATATTTTTGTCAGATGTTACTATGGTATACTGAAGTATAATTACAAGCATTCCATAAGTGTCAAAGGCTTTTATTGACAATTACATTAAGTTTATGCAAAGAGTCAATATTTGCAGTGTTGACCCTTCTTTTTCAAGACCTCTGCAATCCGCCCTGGCATGCTGTCAATTAACTTCTGGGCCACATCCTGAATGATGGCAGCCCATTCTTGCATAATCAATGCTTGGAGTTTGTCAGAATTTGTGGGTTTTTGTTTGTCCACCCGCCTCTTGAGGATCGACCACAAGTTCTCAATGGGATTAAGGTCTGGGGAGTTTCCTGGCCATGGAACCAACATTTCGATGTTTTGTTCCCCGAGCCACTAAATTATCCATCATGCTGGAAAAGGCATTAGTCGTCACCAAACTGTTCTTGGATGGTTGGGAGAAGTTGCTCTCGGAGGATGTGTTGGTACCATTCTTTATTCATGGCTGTGTTCTTAAGCAGAATTTTGAGTGAGCCCACTCCCTTGGCTGAGAAGCAACCCCACACATGAATGGTCTCAGGATGCTTTACTGTTGGCATGACACAGGACTGATGGTAGCGCTCATCTTGTCTTCTCTGGACAAGGTGTTTTCCGGATGCTCCAAACAATCGGAAAGGGGATTCATCAGAGGAAATGACTTTACCCCAGTCCTCAGCAGTCCAATCCCTGTACCTTTTGCAGAATATCAGTCTGTCCCTGATGTTTTTCCTGGAGAGACGTGTCTTCTTTGCTGCCCTTCTTGACACCAGGCCATCCTCCAAAAGTCTTTGCCTCACTGTGCGTGCAGATGCACTCACACCTGCCTGCTGCCATTCCTGAGCAAGCTCTGCACTGGTGGTGCCCCGATCCCGCAGCTGAATCAACTTTAGGAGACGGTCCTGACGCTTGCTGGACTTTCTTGTGCGCCCTGACGCCTTCTTCACAACAATTGAACCTCTCTCCTTGAAGTTCTTGATGATTCAATAAATGGTTGATTTAGGTAAAATCTTACTAGCAGCAATATCCTTGCCTGTGAAGCCCTTTTTGTGCAAAGCAATGATGATGGCACGTGTTCCCTTGCAGGTAACCATGGTTAACAGAGGAAGAACAATGATTTCAAGCACCACCCTCCTTTTAAAGCTTCCAGTCTGTTATTCTAACTCAATCAGCATGACAGAGTGATCTCCAGCCTTGTCCTTGTCAACACTCTCACCTGTGTTAACGAAAGAATCACTGACATGATGGCAGCTGGTCCTTTTGTGGCAGGGCTGAAATGCAGTGGAAATGTTTTTTGGGGATTAAGTTCATTTTCATGGCAAAGAGGGACTTTGCAATTAATTGCAATTCATCTGATCACTCTTCATGACATTCTGAAGTATATGCAAATTGCCATCATCAAAACTGAGGCAGCAGACTTTGTGAAAATTAGTATTTGTGTCATTCTCAAAACTTTTGACCAAGACTGTAGAGTTGGTGCCTTATGATACTGTATATGCTGTGGTTATTATTGCCACCACTAGAGGGCAGCCTCTCATAGATGCCCATGTAGCCTGCGGCCTGTCATATTGAAGAGTTCTCTGGTATGACGTCTTCAGTAGAACAGATATCTGCGTTACCATGCCTCCTTCCCTCTGCCTTGCTGCATCATACAGAGATGGAATATTAACTATCAGACAAAGAGGTCTGTTCCACTTCTCTACTTCCTCCTTTTCTCTCCTCCCCCACACCTACTCTCAACTAATCCTCCTCATTCCTCCCTCTCTCTCTTGCTCACTCTCCCTCTCTTTCCAATTCTTCCTCCATTCTCTCTCCTCCTCTGACTTCATTCTCTCTCCATTCTCTTTCTCTCTCCCAGGTGTCATGAGGGATCCTAGTTCAGGTATCCTCCCACAGGGTGTCTACTAATCGCCATTCATTACCAACAATTACACACGCATGCATACACGCGCACACACACACAAAACATCTCTTCATGGGTGATATGTACTGCTGCTTGCTATACTCTCCTGTGAGATGTGACACAGATCGAGTGACAGACAGAGAGCATCCATGTCAGTGGTGCCAGCTGTCTCAGTGTTACCACCCATGGACAGTGGCATGTATTCATGGATGCCAAGGGAATCCAGGCTTCCCCAAAAATGTGACCAATAACAAATACAATTAGAAAATAATTTGTATTTAGTCTCTGTGTGTTTTCATAATTTTCCTCAATTCGCAAGTGGCTGAATCTCACCGGAGAAATCATCAGAGCGAAAGAAACAGCGCCCCTCTGTCTCAGTATGTGTAGCCCATGTATCTGATGCTGTCTTGAACAAAAGAGTATGACATGTTGCTTCTGTATCATTTGATTGATGCCAGAAAGTATTTGGCCTCCCTTAATAATTGTTTAAATGAAATAATTAGCCAATCAGCATTGGACTGAGCTCAACTGTGGGTTGTCCTGGCGCGGCAAAACGCCCCCCAAGGGAGGCCAGTTTGGATTCGGCTTCACACCAATCAAATCACATCCTGAGAAAAACATAATCATTGTCAGAAGAACATGTCTGTTTCATTGTTGCCCATGCGAGGAAGTTAGGCTAGCAAGCATTTTAGCTAGGTAGCCAACGAAAACGAAAACTAAAAGCGTACAGAGCCATAGACTGTTTTGCCGACATGGAAGAGAGGAGAACGGCATTGGAGTCCCCCAAATTGTTTTTACTTGCACGCACACACACACAGACAGAAAACAGTCCCATGGACAGCCACATGATATTTAGCAACATTGATTGGACAACATTATTTTAGGTGTCTTTACGTATGTTTTCAGTGTATTAAACTAAGAATATACACAGCGCATTTGGAAAATATTCAGACCCCTTGAATTGTTCCACATTTTGTTACGTGACAGCCTTATTCTAAAATGGATTCAATTGTTTTTTTCCCCTCATCAATCAACACACAATATCCCATAATGACAAAGCAAAAACTTGTTTTTATACATTTTTGCACAACTGAAATCACATTTACATAAGTATTCAGACCCTTTACTCAGTACTTTGAAGCACCTTTGGCAGCGATTACAGCCTCTGGTCTTCTTGGGTATGACGCTACAATCTTGGCACACCTGTATTTGGGGAGTTTCTCCCATTCTTCTCTGCAGATCCTCTCAAGCTCTGTCAGATTGGATGGGGAGCGTCGCTGCACAGCTATTTTCAGGTCTCTCCAGAGATCGAGTGCAAGTCCGGGCTCTGGCTGGGCCACTCAAGGACATTCAGATACTTGTCCCGAAGCCACTCCTGCGTTGTCTTGGCTGTGTGCTTAGGGTCGTTGTCCTGTTGAAAGGTGAACCTTGGCCCCAGTCTGAGGTCCTGAGTGCTCTGGAGCAGGATTTCATCAAGGATCTCTCTGTACTTTGCTCCGTTCATCTTTGCCTCGATCATGACTAGTCTCCCAGTCCCTGCTGCTGAAAAACATCCCCACAGCATGATGCTGCCACCACCATGCTTCACCGTAGGGATGGTGCCAGGTTTCCTCCAGATGTGACACTTGGCATTCAGGCCAAAGAGTTCAAACTTGGTTTCATCAGACCAGAGAATCTTGTTTCTCATGGTCTGTGAGTCTTTTGGTGCCTTTTGCAAAACTCCAAGCAGGCTGTCATGTGCCTTTTACTGAGGAGAGGCTTCCATTTGGCCACTCTACCATAAAGGCCTGATTGGTGGAGTGCTGCAGAGATGGTGGTCCTTCTGGAAGGTTCTCCCATCTCCACAGAGGAACTCTAGAGCTCTGTCAGAGTCACCATTGGGTTCTTGGTCACCTCCCTGACCAAGGCCCTCTCCCCAGATTTCTCAGTTTGGCTGGGCGGCCAGCTCTAGGAAGAGTCTTGGTGGTTCCAAACTTCTTCCATTGAAGAATGATGGAGGCCACTGTGTTCTTGGAGACCATCAATGCTGCAAATGTTTTGGTACGCTTACCCAGATCTGTGCCTCGTCACAATCTTGTCTCTGAGCTCTACGGACAATTCCTTTGACCTTGTGGCTTGGTTTTTGCTCTGACATGCACTGTCAACTGTGTGACCTTTTATAAAGACAGGCGTGTGCCTTTCCAAATCATGTCCAATCAATTGAATTTACCACAGGTGGACTCCAATCAAGTTGTAGAAACATCTCAAGGATGATCAATGGAAACAGGATGCACCTGAGCTCAGTTTCGAGTCTCATAGCAAAGGGTCTGAATACTAATGTAAAAAAGGCATTTCAGTTTAATTTTATTTATTTATTTGCAAACATTTCTAAAAACCTGTTTTTGCTTTGTCATTATGGGGTTTTGTGTGTAGATTGCTGAGGATTATTATTTTTATATCCATTTTAGAATAAGGCTGTAATGTAACAAAATCTGGAAAAAGTCAAGGGGTCTGAATACTTTCCAAAGGCACTATAGCTTTGTTGATTTGATGATATGTAAATGTTTACATTGAAATGGTGCTGGAATAGTGGAGGCAGTGCTCCTGTTGTCTTTGTGCTGACTTGCGGTAACTCCGTGGTTCTAAATCAGTAGTTGTTTAGTAAACTGTCAAAAATTAACTTGCTTGACCATGCTGCAGGTGATATAACTGTTTGTTACATGCAATATTTGCTTTCTGGACTTCACTGGACAGATGTTGCTTTCCGGTTTTGTGATGAAACAAACGTGTAGATTAATGTATTCCGCCACTATGTGTCTGTTGTCTTTTTGTTTTCTTTGGCTTATTGTAGGCTATATCACGGTGGCATATGAACTAATGGGTTATAGAGCAAACAACGCAATTATCACAACAGGTTATAATATGGCTTTTTTACTGGCTTGGCTTGGCTTCCCCAGTGATTTTACTCACGCACCAGGGAGGGACACACTAAACACATGGAGAAATAGTACACAAGCAGTATATAAATAGAATGTATACCAGTATGATAGGGTTAGTGTTGAGGTTAGGGTTGAGCTGGGATGTGGACATGAAGCTAGGGTTAGGGTTGAGGGTAGAGTTAGTGTTGAGTCAGGTTTTGGACATGAAGCTAGGGTTAGGGTTGAGGCTAGGATGTGGACATGAAGTTAGGGTTAGTGTTGAGTCAGGATTTGGACATGAAGTTAGGGTTAGGGTTGAGGCTAGGATGTGGACATGAAGCTAGGGTTAGGACGACTAATAACCCCAACTCTAACCCATTAGACTGCAGATGTTGCATTGGGTCATTCCCTCTCAAAGGAGATGGTAATGATGTAATACAGTCATCGGGAAGATTGCATCATGGCTGGATTACGCCACAGAATTCTGTTCCTCTTCAGCCTTTGAGTTCTCATCAATAAACTCCTCTGTACGCAGTGTGTGTGTGTGTTCTCAATATTTGTCTGAATTAAAACATTGAGGCTACTTCCCATGTAGCACTGAGCAGCTGGCCTCTGGATGTGAGTAATGCCATGAGAATGAAAGAACTGACACAACATAAGAGACTCTCACAGCCACTAGTCACTCTTCTGCTTTTCTTTCTTTCTTTCTTTCTTTCTTTCTTTCTTTCTTTCTTTCTTTCTTTCTTTCTTTCTTTCTTTCTTTCTTTCTTTCTTTCTTTCTTTCTTTCTTTCTTTCTTTCTTTCTTTCTTTCTTTCTTTCTTTCTTTCTTTCTTTCTTTCTTTCTTTCTTTCTTTCTTTCTTTCTTTCTTTCTTTCTTTCTTTCTTTCTTTCTTTTCTTTCTTTCTTTCTTTCTTTCTTTCTTTCTTTCTTTCTTTCTTTCTTTCTTTCTTTCTTTCTTTCTTTCTTTCTTTCTTTCTTTCTTTCTTTCTTTCTTTCTTTCTTTCTTTCTTTCTTTCTTTCTTTCTTTCTTTCTTTCTTTCTTTCTTTCTTTCTTTCTTTCTTTCTTTCTTTCTTTCTTTCTTTCTTTCTTTCTTTCTTTCTTTCTTTCTTTCTTTCTTTCTTTCTTTCTTTCTTTCTTTCTTTCTTTCTTTCTTTCTTTCTTTCTTTCTTTCTTTCTTTCTTTCTTTCTTTCTTTCTTTCTTTCTTTCTTTCTTTCTTTCTTTCTTTCTTTCTTTCTTTCTTTCTTTCTTTCTTTCTTTCTTTCTTTCTTTCTTTCTTTCTTTCTTTCTTTCTTTCTTTCTTTCTTTCTTTCTTTCTTTCTCTTTCTTTCTTTCTTTCTTTCTTTCTTTCTTTCTTTCTTTCTTTCTTTCTTTCTTTCTTTCTTTCTTTCTTTCTTTCTTTCTTTCTTTCTTTCTTTCTTTCTTTCTTTCTTTCTTTCTTTCTTTCTTCTTTCTTTCTTTCTTTCTTTCTTTCTTTCTTTCTTTCTTTCTTTCTTTCTTTCTTTCTTCTTTCTTTCTTTCTTTCTTTCTTTCTTTCTTTCTTTCTTTCTTTCTTTCTTTCTTTCTTTCTTTCTTTCTTTCTTTCTTTCTTTCTTTCTTTCTTTCTTTCTTTCTTTCTTTCTTTCTTTCTTTCTTTCTTTCTTTCTTTCTTTCTTTCTTTCTTTCTTTCTTTCTTTCTTTCTTTCTTTCTTTCTTTCTTTTCTTTTCTTTCTTTCTTTCTTTCTTTCTTTCTTTCTTTCTTTCTTTCTTTCTTTCTTTCTTTCTTTCTTTCTTTCTTTCTTTCTTTCTTTCTTTCTTTCTTTCTTTCTTTCTTTCTTTCTTTCTTTCTTTCTTCCTCCCCTCCCACCACCTCCCTCCTGCTGCAGCATATTCAGGACACAGAAGAGCAGCTGTCTCCCCTACGACACATATCATCACAGTAGGACATACTTGGTGTCGGATTAGTCCACTGCACCACAGACACACACACAAAAATCAAGAAATTTAATATCAGAACGAGCAATATCAGAATGAGCAATGTCAGGGTCCGGAATATAAATATATACAGTTGAAGTCGGAAGTTTACATACACCTTAGCCAAATACATTTAAACTCAGTTTTTCACAATTCCTGACATTTAATCCTAGTAAAAATTCCCTGTCTTAGGTCAGTTAGGATCACCACTTTATTTTAAGAATGTGAAATGTCAGAATAACAGTAGAGTGTGATTTATTTCAGCTTTTATTTCTTTCATCACATTCCCAGTGGGTCAGAAGTTTACATACACTCAATTAGTATTTGGTAGCATTGCCTTTAAATTGTTTAACTTGGGTCAAACGTTTCGGGTAGCCTTAATACAATAAGTTGGGTGAATATTTGCCCATTCCTCCTGACAGAGCTGGTGTAACTGAGTCAGGTTTGTAGGCCTCCTTGCTCGCACACGCTTTTTCAGTTCTGCCCACAAATGTTCTATAGGATTAAGGTCAGGGCTTCGTGATGGCCACTCCAATACCTTGACTTTGTTGTCCTTAAGCCATTTTGCCACAACTTTGGAAGTATGCTTGGGGTCATGTCCATTTGGTAGACCCATTTGCGACCAAGCTTTAACTTCCTGACTGATGTCTTGAGATGTTGCTTCAATATATCCACATAATTTTCCTTCCTCATGATGTCATCTATTTTGTGAAGTGCACCAGTCCCTCCTGCAGCAAAGCACCGCCACAGCATGATGCTGCCACCCCTGTGCTTCACGGTTGGGATGGTGTTCTTCAGCTTGCAAGCCCACCTTTTTCCTCCAAACATAACAATGGTCATTATGGCCAAACAGTTCTATTTTTGTTTAATCAGACCAGAGGACATTTCTCCAAAAAGTACGATCTTTGTCCCCATGTGCAGTTGCAAACTGTAGTCTGGCTTTTTTAAGGCGGTTTTGGAGCAGTGGCTTCTTCCTTGCAGAGCGGCCTTTCAGGTTATGTCGATATAGGACTCGTTTTACTGTGGATATAGATACTTTTGTACCTGTTTCCTCCAGCATCTTCACAAGGTCCTTTGCTGTTGTTCTGGGATTGATTTGCACTTTTCGCACCAAAGTACGTTCATCTCTAGGAGACAGAACGCGTCTCCTTCCTGAGCGATATGACAGCTGCGTGGTCCCATGGTGTTTATACTGGCGTACTATTGTTTGTACAGATGAAGGTGGTACCTTCAGGCGTTTGGAAATTGCTCCCAAGGATGAACCAGACTTGTGGAAGTCTACACATTTTTATCTGAGGTCTTTGCTAATTTATTTTGATTTTCCCATGATGTCAAGCAAAGAGGCACTCAATTTGAAGGTAGGCCTTGAAATACATCCACAGGTACACCTCCAATTGACTCAAATAATGTCAATTAGCCTATCAGAAGCTTCTAAAGCCATCACATAATTTTCTGGAATTTCCCAAGCTGTTTAAAGGCACAGTCAACTTAGTGTATGTACACTTCTGACCCACTGGAATTGTGATACAGTGAAAAAATCTGTCTGTAAACAATTGTTGGAAAAATTACTTGTGTCATGCACAAAGTAGATGTCCTAACCGACTTGCCAAAACTATAGTTTGTTAACAAGAAATGTGTGGAGTGGTTGGAAAACGAGTTTTAATGACTCCAACCTAAGTGTATGTAAACTTCTGACTTCAACTGTATATAATGGTGTGCATAGACAGCATGGACAGTATGTGAATAGAAAAGGTGTGTACAGCAGTAGTTATATAGGATGAGCCATGACTAGAATACAGTATATACATATGAATAAAGTGGGTAGAACAGTATGTAAACATTATTAAAGTGACCAGTGTTCAATGACTCTATGTACATAGAGCAGCAGTCTCTAAGGTTCAGGGCAGGGTACCGGGCGGTGGCCGGCTAGTGATTACTGTTTAACAGTCTGATGGCCTAGAGATAGAAGCTGTTTATCAGTCTCTCGGTCCCAGCTTTGATGCACCTGTACTGTCTCTGCCTTCTAGATGGTAGCGGGGTGAACAGGCCGTGGGTCGGGTGGCTAAGGTCTTTGATGATCTTCTTGGCCTTCCTGTGACACCGGGTGCTGTAGATGTCCTGGAGGGCAGGCAGTGTGCCTCCGATAATGCTTTGGGCTGACCGCACCACCCTCTGGGGAGCCCTGCGGCTGCGGGTGATGCAGTTGCTATACCAGGCAGTGATACAGCCTGACAGAATGCTCTCGATGGTGCATCTGTGGAAGTTCGTGAGGGTCTTAGGAGCCAAGCTGATTTTCTTCAGACAAGTCTAGGCCTTCACTGTGTGTGCGTGTGTGTTCGGTGTGTGTGTGTCCATGTCCAGCCCTTTCCAGCCTATATCTGCAGTGTGAAGAGGCGTGCTAATGTGTTCACTCAGGCAGTACTGACACGCCACAGAACAGAGGCACAATAAACCAGCCTTTTGTGCCCCACTTAGGAAGTGGACCATGGAAGGGCTGAAGCTGCATGGGGCATTGTCATGCTACTGTAGGTTCACAGGGTGCATGTCAAGGCCAGTTAGTACAGGCTACTGCTGACTGTAGCTACTGATACAGCTGCTGTATAGAATAAATGGAACATCTCATACATGTGGTAGGCTACATACAGTACATTGCACAGCCATTACACTGTGAAATGTACAGGTCCCTCTCTCTTACAAACATGGACAATAAAACACTGTACATATTGTACTATCTTATTATGTGTATAAGTTATATATCTGTTCATGAGAGTATATAAGTACATTTGAATGGTATCCTGGCTAGTGTTTGTAACTGATTTGCTGTGAGTGTGAGGGCAGTGAGGTGAGTAGAGATGCCTCCCTCTAGCTTTCTCTATGGCTGAGTATCAACACTATAAAACACTTGAATGGACCAGTGGAGAGTTGTAATGGATATTCATGGATCCATCTATCTTCATCTCTCTCTCTCTCCCTCTCTCGTGCAGTCTATCTCTCTCTTTTATTTACACACTCACAATCTTTATTTCGTCTTATTTCTCTCTTTCCCTCCTTCCCTCCTGCCCCTCCCTCCCAGCGTGTTACCTTTGTCCCACTTCCTGCTAGCTCCATTTATTAAGGAACCAATTGTCCTCAACCTCACCCGGAGAGACACAGGGGCCAGGTTACCAATGCACCCAATGCCACCATGCCTCTACTCTCCCCTGCTCTCCTTTACTCTCCTCTACTCAATTCTTTCTCTCTCTCTCTCTCTCTCTCTCTCTCTCTCTCTCTCTCTCTCTCTCTCTCTCTGTCTTAGTCTCTCTGTCTCTACCGCACCTGTTGTCTCAACCTCTAAATGCTCAGTTATGAAAAGCCAACTGACATTTACTCCTGAGGTGCTGACTGATTGCACCCTCTATAAACACTGTGATTATTATTTGACCCTGCTGGTATTCTATGAACGTTTGAACATCTTGAAGAACGATCTGGCCTTAATAGACATGTACTCTTATAATCTCCACCTGGAACAGCCAGAAGAGGACTGGCCACCCCTTCGAGCCTGGGTCCTCTCTAGGTTTCTTCCTAGGTTCCTGCCATTTTAGGGTGTTTTTTCAATCCATTGTGCTTCTACATTTGCGTTGCTTGCTCTTTGGGGTTTAAGGCTGAGTGTCTGTATAACTACTGATATAAAAATGGCTTTATAAAATACATTTGATTGATTCTCTCCCCTGCTCTCCTCTTATCTCATTTTCTCTCTCCTGCCTGGCTGGCCTACTCAGCATATGATGAAATTACCCCTTGACACGAAGGTTAGTTTTGCGTTTCCCACCCTAGGATTAGGGGAGGGTAGGCTGATCCTAGATCTGTGGTGATGGGCAACTTGCGCCTGAAGCGGCTATCTCAGTGTGGTCCAGTGCCAGCTGCCAGTTCCAGTGAAAGCGTACACTAAAGTCCAGCATTCCTGACTAGAGTGGTTGGACTCGAAGGCTGCTTTCTAATATTGGTGGTCTTGCAAATGGTGTGCCTGCTGAATAACAGAAGCCTATGCATGAAACTTTGACTTTGTCATTATTAGATTATATGCAGTTTTCCTATAAGAGTTGCTATAAGGTTTTAGTCTAACATTCGATATGCTGTATTGAGTTTCTGTGAGCAGTGCTACTGCTACTGTCCTGTGTAATGTGGTTGGCTGTGTCATGGAAAGTCTACACCATAGCCTACTCTTCTATAGCAACCAACTAAACAGGTATCCAACCTGGGTGGTCTGGTCTGCGTGACTCAGTACCGTGTTAGCACACTGAGCTAAAGCTTTGATGTAAGTCTTCAGGTCTCATTGTCATGTGAGTGTATTTTGGCCAGCTGCCTCCACTGCACCATACTGTACCAGGCTGTGCTGTTCTGTGGTGCTCTAAACACAACAGAGTGTGTGTGTGTGTGTAAGACGGAATACTCTGGGTACTGTTAGTCAGGCTGGGGCCCAGTGCCAAGTTGGCAATGCTTTGAATCCCTCACACACACACTGCTGGGTTTGGAAGGGCAGGGCACACAGGAATCAAAGGCTCTCTCTCTCATTTCCTGCTGAGGAGTGTAAGGCAGGCAGCGGTGAGCTGAGGACACACTCAAAACTCAGTGACCTCACCGTTACTATGACGATAGGACGGGTGTGTTTGTGTGTGTCTCGTTGTGTGTGTGTGTGTGTGTGTGTGTGTGTGTGTGTGTTGGAAACAGCTGGTGTTTGTGTTTAGGAGGGATGGCTGCCTTCTTGATCCAACCCTCTATCAAATCAAATGCCACTTTCGCTCTCTCTCTCTTACTCTCCTTTAATCTATTCTCTGTCAAACTCCACACCTTCTTCTTTATGTGTCATTCTTTTCCTCTGTTGGATCAGTTGTATCTCATCCAACACGTACAGCTCAGCGTTGCTACAGAAGGTGTGTAATGTTGCTCTTTCTAATAAGGTGGTAGTGAGGAAGAAAAACTCACACAAAGGAATCTCGGAACCCAGAACCTAATCTTACCCATTACCAGTCTGTCACCAGAGCCTACACACGTCCAAACACATACCCTCCCCCTCCCCACAGCCTTGATGACGTCACATGCAGGAGAGCCTAAACATACAGTCGTCAGTGCCCAATCAGCATAACTGTCAGACCAGTATGGAGGGACCAGCACACCGACAGTCCTACCGGTTAAACTGGAGTCAGGAGTCTTTCTGTCTGACACTGGTCTGGTGGATTACATTCCTTTTCCTCACTTGAGTAGCCAGGCATGATAATTAGGATTCATCCATCTTCTCTGTGTCACTGTTAACACATTTCGGTTCACCCAAGCTGACTCTCCCTTTCTTTCTTTCTCCTCCAACTCTTTTCTCTATCTATACTGAACAAAAATATAAACACAACATGTAAAGTGTTGGTCCCATGTTTCATGAGCTGAAATAAAAGATCCCAGAAATGTTCCATACGCACAAAAAGCGTATTTCTCTCAAATGTGCGCAAATTTGTTTACATCCCTATTAGTGAGCATTTCTTGGCAAGATAATCCATCCACCTGACAGGTGTGGCATTTCAAGAAGCTGATGAAACACCATGATCATTACACAGGTGCACCTGGTGCTGGGGACAATAAAAGGCCACTCTAAAATGTACAGTTTTGTCACACAACACAATGCCACAGATGTCTCAAGTTTTGAGAGAGCGTGCAATTGGCATGCTGACTGCAGGAATGTCTACCAGAGTTGTTGCCAGAGAATTGAATGTTAATTTCTCTACCATAAGCAGCCTCCAATGTCATTTTAGAGAATTTGGCAGTATGTCCAACCGGACTAAATACCGCAGACCACGTGTAACCACACCAGCCCAGGACCTCCACATCCGGCTTCTTCACCTGTGGGATCGTCTGAGACCAGCCACCCGGACAGCTGATGAAACTGAGGAGTATTTATGTATGTAATAAAGCCCTCTTTGTGGGGAAAAACTCATTCTGATTGGCTGGGCCTGACTCCCCAGTGGGTGGGCCTGGCTTCCAAGTGTGTGGGCATATGCCCTCCCAGGCCCACCCACGGCTGTGCCACTGCCCAGTCATGTGAAATCCATAGATTAGGGCCTAATGAATTTATTTAAATTGACTGATTTCCTTATATGAACTGTAACTCAGTAAAATCTTGAAATTGTTGCGATTATATTTTTGTTCAGTATATATGGATTTCTCTCTACCCCTCTATTCTCTACTTCTATCTCCATCTCTCTTTCACCCACCAGCTAACGGCTAGACTAAATTCAGTCACAACTAAAGAGACACACATCATACCTTGAAGGTCAACATACAATATTTATTTAGGAACACAAAAAATGATAAGTTAATTATCAGGTAGTCCACAAATATTGTGGAAATGGTATATCGATACAGTCATACAGGGGGAAACATACATGAGAAACCATTCAGGGACAGGCCATCCCGAGACGCCTGGATTCAAACAAAATGGTGGAAAAGGGATGAACTGAAACATTATTTTAGTCAAATTAATGATGGTTTACTCATTATCATTATTATCATTATATTGTCAAAGAAAGATAAACTAACATTCAAAAATATTTCTAGCTAGGTTTTATTTTATATTCTTTATTCAATTTAAATAACCCAACGACAACAAAACTGAATGGGGCCGACCTTGCATGTGAATATTGCCTTGAATCAATGCCTTTCATAGCCTACTATAGGCAGCATCACAGTACACGTGATAATAACCAGTTGTATAATGCTGCTATTCAAATGATATATCAGAGGGGACGGATAAAACCATGTAGTATCCCCTGTCCCCACAGCCAGAAACACGTCTCGGTTTCATGTATGTTTGCTACAAAAGACAGTATACATTATGAGCACATCATGCAGTGGCAAGTTCTGCTTTACAAATAGTATAGTAGTCTGGTTTTTCTGTAGATAAATGTTTTTGCCTCACCAATCGGCTCTTCCCAAACACAACCTAAACAAATCCCGCCCACTCTCAAATCCTCCCAAACCCTGCCCCCTCCCTACCACCAAGAAAAAAACATATTAAACAATAATATATCAAACCATTTTTATATAATACCCAAATCTGCAGAAACCTTGCAGTGGACAGTTCTATCTTCCAGACCAGGTTAATAGTAAAGCATCACCCCTCGTTGGAAAGAAAAGCTATAGCAATGAACAATATCATCGTCATCATGAGCAAATACCAGAGCTGAAAAATCACAATCGGTTTTAAAAAATGTCCTGCGTTGTCAAACAGTTGAGAATCCCTGATAGGCTGAAAGAAGTCAGGTGACGACTAGGTGAGGTAAGAGTCCCACCTTGCGATGGGTAATGAAAACTAGGTCGCTGTTTCTTCTGCTCTGCTGTGCGTGTGTGATGGTTACACACTGCACACAAACACATTTGTGATGAGTAGAGTATAAACACTGCACTGCCAGATCCTCTCTCTCCATGCAGCACACACACACTCTTTATAACAGGTTCCCAGTGGAGGAAAAACACTTGATGGACAGATGAAAAGAAACAGTTGCTGCCTTTAAGTCCTTGTCTCAGAAAACATCATAAGTATAATCCTTAGACTTGAATATTTTTTGTTCCATACATTTCTCTTATCTATGCATTTACTGAGAGAGAATATTTTTTAATAAACAAAGATTTCAGTTGGACTCTTCCTTATTACTAAGTGTGTGCGCTTAAAAAAAAAGAAGAAGTTTACTTTTGATTTCTTATTTGCATTGTTTCCACTTCTTGAATTGTCCACGTTTAGTACTTGCTTGGTTTGTCTTGGTTTGTGTAGCTGTCTCCACCCTCTCATCCTCAATTGGAAGGAGACACACCTTCACCTTTCCTTTCCTTTCCTCTCCTCCTCACTCATCCCTCTCCCCTCCCTCCCCCCAGGGCCGTCCAGTCCTGGCCCCTCATCTCTCGGCCTCCATGGCCACACTCGCCTTCTGTTCGGTGGCTGGGTGTTGGTGGGTGTGGGGGTTAACGGTGACCCCCGTGGGCCAGGCTGCGGGGTTGGAGGAGGGCTGCCCCTGAGTCCAGAGTCCCTGACCCTGTGGGCCGCTCATGGGCATGGGCACGCCCCAGCAACCGTGTGGAGGAGGGGGTGAGGTGGCCATGGAGGCCATGGGGCTGCTGGTGGTGAAGCTCTCTGAGGCCTTGAGCCGGGAGAACATGGTGAGGGCATCAGGGAAGTTGGGCGGGGTGGCTGGTGTGTTGGCTGGGGTGCACATCTGGAGGAGAGAGACAGAGAGAGAGATGTTAGGGGGAGAGAAGCGGTATGGAGGAGCACATCCATATACATCACACAATGTGATATCATAACTATCATTATCACACTTATCACTATACGTTTCACACGATCACTGCAGTGCATCCAGTTTGTTTCACACCATCACTACATCCAGGATGAGGATGTCTGTATACCTAAGCCTGTATAAGGTCAGTCCAAAACAGAGAGGGGAATGTAGGGTGATCCCGTCCTCTCGCTCCCTGAGGATCCTGATGACATTCCTCCCCTCCTCTCTGTTCCTCCTCTCTGTTCTGTTCCTAACAATGTTTTTTTTGTTGTACAAATTACAAATATCAGGCACAAATATTCATTATACAAATTATCAGCAATCAACAACTTACATCACTAAATAAACACGTCTAACACAAAACAAAACACACAGGTAAAAACAAGAGACTTTAAAAACATACAAGAAATAAAGAAAACAAGTGCAATTGTATTCACTCAGCCAAAACCTCATTACAATGATTCAAGAAGATATCATTATTTTTGTTGTTAAGTAGGGATAATGTCTTAACTAGATGATTAAATTCTATCAGAAATATTTGTAATTTGGTATAGAATTCTGGAATTTTTGATTGTGTATAAAGTATTTGGCAACAAGAATAAATAAAAAAATGACAATAATTTCAATGGTCTTGTCATCATTGCAATAGCAGCATAGTATAACCTTCAACTGAGAAACATGGGTTGTTTTCAAAAAGCTTCATTTTCCCCAGAAATCTATCACAGACATACATTCATAGAACCTAGTGTCAGATTTTCACGTTCTTTTTAGCAGAAAACACATTTGGACAACATGGAATTACATGGATATATCTTATGTAGAATCTTAAAAGTGCACTTCCTTAAGTTTATTTGGTATACAGTATTTGTAAGGCATCAACCAACATGTTCCAATTTTTTTTTTTTTATACCTCTAGGCATAAATTGGTTCCTTGAATGGAAATGTGTCTTATGTGTTTGTTACAACAAGATTTCTCAAGTAAGCACACGCCTTCCAAGCCGAGTTCTGGATAAGCTCTTTGATCATCATCAAAGCTAAGATTATTTTTCATTAGTGTTGTTAGACCACTGGGAATGGCTTTGATCACGGAAATAAACTCTCTGAAAGGTATTGGAAACTCATTCAGTGTTATATGTTCCTATTAACAAGGTGTGTTTGGGTTCAGACTTTCCACGACCTCACATCCTGTAAGCAGATCACCTGATTGTCACGGTCCAATCTCTGGTAGTAGCTCCTTCAGTGACGATGGTGGTGGTGTGGGTGAGGACAACAATGTCATAAAGAACTCCCCCATATACAGTACAACCCCCTACCCAGCCAAAAACAACATGGACCAGCCAACCAGCACCTCCCTGCAGGTCAGAAGCCAGGGCAGGCAGACGTAAACACTCTTTTCAGAACACACACCTCAGAGTGTTGTAGCAAAAACACAAAGCATCTCACTCCCAGAGGCCTGGTTGGTCCAGGGCCAGTTTCCTTTACTCCACATAGATAGGCCTATTATTATAGACCTACTGTCTATTGCTGACCTCAACAACAAGACGTTACACAGGCAGCCCCATAGACCTACTGTCTATTTCTGAAGGAGGGCTCAAAACTGCAACCAAAACACTTGCATTTGCAACCCTTTGACTTTTTTTTATTGGTCGTTAGGGTGCAAGAGAAAACATTTTTGGTTCACAATTTCTTTTTTGATGATCCAGATTTATTCAAACAGAAATGGGTACGCAACAATGGGCATAGGTATTCAAAAAGTTTGGTCCAAAGTCTTTGCGATGCTCAATTCAGTCATCATGCACTGTTTGAATGAAAATGTCTAAAAGACTTTCCCAATTACAGTAAATATTGACCACAAAGTAGGCCTATCTACCTGGCAGACTGATATCATGATGATTTGTATCAATCACGGGGCATTTGTTTTGCTAACTCTGCCATTACATGTAGCCTATATTGTACAGTACAAAAACACTGCTAGCCAGACACAAGGTCTCTTGCTAAGCGCACAATTGAATTAAAGTGCAACTACACACTCCACATTTTTTGGGTAATGTTTCCAGACCTCAAAAGTGGTCTCCTGATGTGGTTTAAACATTATTGTGATTTTGAGACTGGAAACCTGGAAAAATGCAACCCGGAAAAACGTAATTTATGGAAAGATCAAACATATTTTTATAGGGCCCTACAACTGTAGAGTGACTGTTCAAAAACGCTAACAATAACACCCTTTTTGAGATTGTGCAATCAATGTCAATATGATATTGTCAAGTTAAAATGTAATTATTTGTGTATGGAGGGTAGGACATTATAGGCTATAGGCTAATTGCTCAGCACTCAGATTAAAGATACAATTTAAATTATCCGCGCATCATCCGCTTTCCCGGGCAAGTATTATTTTCATTTGGTCCAGTAGCTTTCAGATGGAACTGGCCCGGTGTGCCACTAGCAAATTTACCTGAATGTCAAGCCCTGCAAGGGCATGCTAATTTAAAAGATGGCTAGTCATTATTAGCCTGGTTCTGTATGGAATGCAGGTACATTATGAGACACAGTTATTATCGGCGAGCAGCGGTGAAAAATTGGTGCGACCAAATCATGTGCTGGTGCCATCAACTGAAAAAGTTTGTCTAAAGAACTGGAACTACAACAAGCCATTATTACACAGCCTTCAACTCCCATCGGCAGGTAAACAAGGTCTGAAGAACAAAACGAGTGTAAGAAAAGCCCAACTCGTGACGATGAATGCTAATTTTGAGAATGGGTCAATCATGAGTACTGCTTCTACACAATACCATTAGCCTATAACAGAATATGTGTCACATATGCACTTGGACATTCAGATTTAGCCCTGCTGAGCGGCATGATGTGAAGGGTGAGCATGTCTCTGTTGCCCTCTAACAGGAAGTGCTGTGTCATGTCTCTGGCCTATTTCCTGCCCTGTGTGTAAAGAGACACCCTGCAGCGAGAGGAAACTTCCTGTCCTTCATGGTTACCCCCTCTACTTCCTCCCTATTTACTCTACTCAGGTATGTAACACCGCCATCGCTAAACAGACCACCCCAGATTGTCTTACTGCTGAGCTCACATATGCCCTTTTCACTCACTCACATACACTCTCAAACGCTAGAGATGGGACGATGAACCGAAAAATTATCAACCCTGACCATACCGATGACTTATCGCAGGCATTTTGCTGATATCGTTCATTACAATAAGTAGCCTATACTAAAGAAATGTGAAGTTTGAAATTAAATATGTTTGTTAATGATTGTTAATGGGACAATTGATGGCTACAACAATCAAATTAGTAGAACAAAAACTGTGGTGCACATTAATGTTATAATTTATTGTTCTATATGTCGTTATCGCATCAATTCAGACAATTTATCGCGATATGGATTTATGTCCATATCACCCAGCTCTAAAGCTCACACACACACAGCAGGGCAGACAGTGATTATGTATTGCTCCATAGGGAAAAGGATCTGTTCTCAGTGTAGAGACAGCACACTCCTTGTCTGTAGAGGTCTAGTCTCTGTGTCCTCAACCTAGCAGTCATAGTCTAGGTGCTGCTGCTGTTTATCCGAAGAAAAAAGAAGCAAGCCTAGAAGTTTTCGGTGCAGTCCTTAACAATGCCAATAGAGCCTAAGAGGAGGAACATGCTCAGAGAAATACTATATGTACAGTTTATTCCCACATATCAGTCGTAGCCAGGCAGCACACACAGGCTAGGGCTGTGCAGACTGCAGCATTAGGGCCTGTGTAAAGCCATAGTAGCTTGATCAGGCTGGCAGCAGATTAAAATTAGGAGCTGTCTGTCTGTGAAGGTCACAGCCAGGTAATACTGAAAAGGCTGCTGGGACAGTGCGTGCGGGCAAAGCATCAAATCCGATTGGCTGAGGCGACTGGGGGCATATGCATTTGAAATGAAAAAGGCGCATACATGCATGCATGCAAATAAGGGGAAGGGAAAGGGAATACCTAGTCAGCTGCATAACTGAATGCATTCAATGGAAATGTCTCTTCTACTTTTAACCCAACCCCTCAGAAGCCTGTTTTTTCAGTAAGGGGAATCGGGGAAATGGATGTTACCTAAACTAAGAGAAATGCATGTTACCAACCACAGCATCCATTATTTAGAGAACTGGTGAATATTTGTTCTAGAAGGAGTGTGTTCTAAACACGGCAAACACTGAGGCGTTGCCATGGGGACGGTCCGTTGTTATGAGGAAGACAGACCTGGTGGTGATGGATAGGACTAGAGCAAGCTTAGACACATCTGTCATTAACTTTCTACAGATCTGTTTACTGACTGCAGTTTACTGTGGACTCCAATCTGAAGTTTCACCCTGCACCGCTCTTGACCAACCAGCCCTCCACTGCGGTGAAGCTTAAGCCCCAGTCGCTCACTCCTCACTGCTCTCTCTGTGTTTCTCCATGCAAGACTGATGAGCAGTCATTTCCAGTCTGACCGACGACATTCCTGAGTAAAACCCTGTTTACAGGGAGCAATTGTGTTGAATTTGTAAGGAGAAGCAGATATTCCTCCCTATAACTATCCAGCCTGCATTCACAGACTGGAGAGGTTCAAACGTTACCCCACTGCCTTGAAACGTGACATGAATGCTGTAGCCCTGCATATTATTCAACCACATGTTACAAAGGTCTCGGTCTCTCCTTCTGGTGGCTGTTTCATGTCACCACTTGCACCACTTGCAGACAGACCCATTAGAGTTTAACTCGATAACCACGAAGCTCTGGGTAGAAGTTGCCCTTAGGCACAGACCTAGGATCAGCTTACCCTCCCCGAATCCTAACGCTAATCATAGGGGGGAAAACATCAAACTGACCTTAGATCAGTGTCTAGGGGTAACTTCCTCTTTCACCATCATTATCTTTCCCTCCACCCACATTCCCTCTAATGCCGCGTTCACGTGCTAGTCAGAACTAGGAAACTATGACATTTCCAACTTGCTAACTGGTTGTAGTTATACACGTGCCACGTTCAGTCAGTTATCAAGTCGGACATTTCAGAGTTTCCTAGTTCCAAATAGCACTGGAACACGGCATGAATCCTTGTCCAATGACGTCCCTCGCTCAATAAACAAGTAAACAAATATTTACATTTTTTGCGAGAGCCTTGTAATAAGCGCTCCTGTCTTTACCGGTGGAATGTACAGCAGCACAATGGAGAATGGTGCAGGATTGTTTTCAAATTCCATTCTGTCCAATAAGGAGTTCTGTTCCAAAGTCATTGCCCTGTGTTGTGACAGCGAGATTGACTGAAGCAGGATGGTCTGTTTGAGTGGGTGATGCATCTTCTCAATAGACTAGCTTCTGCTCCTTGTCTCCTCTCCTTCATCAGCACTGATTCCACCTGTCCAGTCCTTTCAGGTCAGTGCAAATACAGGAAAGGAGATAAGCAATATAATTAACTTTAAGACCCATATTGGGATGCTTCCTCTGACTATCAGGGACCCTTAGGGCTAGGTGACTAGGATGTCCTGTAGTTCATATAATATTATGGTAGTTAATATAATTATATGGTAGATAATGGAATAACTGATGATTCTCTATGTTCCACTGTAAAATGACAGACAACCTGATAAGACACATGATGATGCACAGACTGGCAACGGTGTCTGAACAGACGGAAAGAGAGAGAGAGAGGGGACAGACAGAAAGACATGAGATAGAGAACGGTATAGAGAGGAGGGGGCAGGCTGTGCGCATACAGTGCATTCGGAAAGTATTCAGACCCCTTGGCTTTTCCCACATTTTGTTACGTTACAACCTTATGCTAAAATGGATTAAAAAATAATAATAATCCTCATCAATCTACACACAATACCCCATAATGAAAAAGCAAAAACAGGTTTTTAGAAATGTTAGCAAATATCACATTTACATAAGTATTCAGACCCTTTACTCAGTACTTTGTTGAAGCACCTTCGGCAGCGATTACAGCCTCTGGTCTTCTTGGGTATGACGCTATAAGCTTGGCACACCTGTATTTGGGGAGTTTCTTCCATTCTTCTCTGCAGATCCTCTGAAGCTCTATCAGGTTGGATGGGGAGCGTCGCTGTACAGCTATTTTCAGGTCTCTCCAGAGATGTTCGATCGGGTTCAAGTCCGGGCTCTGGCTGGGCCACTCAAGGACATTCAGAGACTTGTCCCAAAGCCACTCCTGCGTTGTCTTGGCTGTATGCTTAGGGTCGTTGTCCTGTTGAAAGGTGAACCTTCGCCGCAGTCTGAGGTCCTGAGCGCTCTGGAGCAGGTTTTCATCAAGGATCTCTCTATACTTTGCTCCGTTCATCTTTCCCTCTATCCTGACTAGTCTCCCAGTCCCTGCCGCTGAAAAACATCCCCAAAGCATGATGCTGCCACCACCATGCTTCACAGTAGGGATGGTGCCAGGTTTCCTCCAGACGTGACACTTGGCATTCAGGCCAAAGAGTTCCATCTTGGTTTCATCAGACCAGAGAATCTTGCTTGGCAAACTCCAAGTGGCCTGTCATGTGCCTTTTACTGAGGAGTGGCGTCCGTCTGTCCACTCTATCATAAAGGCCAGATTGGTTGAGTGCTGCAGAGATGGTTGTCTTTCTGGAAGGTTCTCCCATCTCCACAGAGGAACTCTGGAGCTCTGTCAGAGTGACCATCGGGTTCTTGGTCACCTCCCTGACCAAGGCCCTTCTCCCCTGATTACTCAGTTAGGCCGGGCAGCCAGCTCTAGGAAGAGTCTTGGTGGTTCTAAACTTCTTCCACTTAAGAATGATGGAGGCCACTGTGTTCTTGGGGACCTTCAATGCTGCAAATATTTTTTTGTACCCTTCCCCAGATCTGTGCCTCGACACAATCCTGTCTCGAAGATCTATGGACAATTCCTTTTTGCTCTGAAATGCACTGTCAACTGTGGGACCTTATATAGACTGGTGTGTGCCTTTCCAAATCATGTCCAATCAATTTGAATTTGCCACAGGTGGACTCCAATCAAGTTGTAGAAACCTCTCAAGGATGATCAATGGAAACAGGATGCACCTGAGCTCAATTTCAAGTCTCATAGCAAAGGGTCTGAACACTTATGTAAATAAGATATGTTTATTTGTAATCAATTTGCAAACATTTCTAAAAACTGGTTTTTCTTTTGTCATTATGGGGTATTGTGTGTAGATTAATGAGGGAAACAATTATTTAATCAATTTTAGAATAAGGCTGTAACATAACAAAATGTGGAAAAACGGAAGAGGTCCGAATGCACTGTATGTCTTGGTAATCTGTATCTCGCAATGTCTTGCCTTGTATGCCTCACAAATTCACCAAAGTAGCCTACAGTTTGCCTCATACTCTGTTTTTTATTTTATTTTAATTACACAACATTCCTCAGGCCTTTATAGCCTATCGTCTAGTTAGGCTATAACACAGCAAAGAAGATGTTTTGTGATAAATGCATTGTGATTTTAATTTTGTTGGGGGGAAAAACAAAAAAAACTGTATTTTTCGGTTAGGGATTTTTTCTTAATGTTAATGGTCCCAATATCGTTTAAACGGTTTAACGTTTAAACCAGTGTTTCCCAAACTCGGTCCTCAGGACCCCAAGGGGTGCACGTTTAGGTTTTTGCCCTAGCACTACACAGCTGATTCAAATAATCAACTAATCATCAAGATTTTTTGAACCAGCTGTGTAGTGTTTGGGAAAAAACAAAACGTGCACCCCTTGGGATTCCGAGGACCTAGTTTGGAAAACGCTGGTTTAAACGTTCACACTCCTAATGAGAACCTGATTCAATGTGAGAAATGGCCTATAGATTCATTGCTAGTTAGCCTAAATCCCCTGGTAAGTCTGTCAGTCAGTCAGGCCTGTAGAACTGATATTCAGCCACACAGTCTGGAATTACCTATGATCCTTCACAGACACAGTCAGCTGACCCAATGGACACTCACACATACGTGCGAGACAACACTCACAGTTACAGGTTGGGAAAAGTAGAGTGTTTGTGTGTGTGTGTGTGTGTGTGTGTGAAACCAAAGTGAACACCACTGCTCATAACCACATCTGCTCCTCGCACTCCCCCACGTATCCTCACTCGCTGTGTCGCCTGAGCCAGCCAGTGTGTGTGTGTGTGTAGGTGTGGTTAGCCAGGCCCCAGTGTTCTCGGAAGCGGTGCTCGTGGAAACACGCAGGGCAGCATGCTGGAACATGTTGAGCTCAGGCCAAGCCTCTTCTGCTGTGGCTGACTTCCTGCCACTGTGACACACACACACACGGCATGGCACAGGGAAATACTATACACACTGCGTGGCCTGAATCACAAGATGGCACTGTGTGTGTGTGTGTTTGTGTGTGTATGTAATAAAGTTTCTTGCATTATTACCTACAGCCGAAAATAAATTTTGGATATCAGATCGCCGGTCACTCACCAGCATTTCAACCAGAAATGTGACTTTCCACAATTGGATCCTATGATCGTACCCCCCTCCCCCGAGGCATTTCCACTCATCCCAGATGCTACTTCAAGATGCCGCCGACGGAGAAGAGGAATATGGAGTGGGCTTTTAGTCTGACTCAGGAGGCGTGCTTACCATCCACAGCTTCCAAAATTATTACTTGTGAATGTTCAGTCCCTGGACGAGCTCAAGGCAAGGATCTCCTTCCAGAGAGACATCAGGGACTGTAACATACTCTGTTTCACGGAATCATGGCTCTCCGGGATATATTGTCCCCGTTTATACAGCCAGCAGGGTTTTCCGTACATCGCACGGACAGGAAGAAAGAACTCTTCGGGAAAAAGAAAGGTGGAGGTGTATGTTTCATGATTAACAACTCATGGTGTGATTGTGGTAACGTACAGGAACCCAAGTCCCTTTGTTCTCCCGATCTGGAATACCTCACTATCAAATGCCGACCGCATGACCTCCCGAGAGAATTATCTTCGGTCATCGTCATGGCTGTGTATATTTCCCCTCAAGCCTACACCGAGATGGCTCTCAAGGAACTACACTGGACTTTGTGAAAACTGGAAACCGCATATCCTGAGGCCGCATTTATTGTAGCTGGGGACTTTAATAAAGCAAATCTGAGGAAAACGCTACCAAAGTTTTATCAACACATTGCCTGCACTACTCGTTCATCAAGAATTCTTGACCATTGCTACCGTCCCTTCTGGAATGGCTACAAGGACCTCCTCCGCCCTCCCTTCGGCAAATCAGATCACGCCTCCATTCTGCTCCCTTCCTATAGGCAGAAACTTAAACAAGTACCCGTGGTAAGAACTGTTCAACGTTGGTTTGACCAATCGGAATCTATACTTCAAGATTGTTATGATCACGCAGACTGGGATATGTTCCGGGTTGCCTCTGAGAATAAAATTTACGTATACACCGACTCGGTGACTGAGTTCATCAGGAAGTGCATAGAGTATGTTGTTCCTACTGTGACGAATAGAACTGATCCAAACCAAAAAACGTGGATAGATGGCAGCATTCGCGCAAAACTGAAAGTGCAAACCACTGAAAGGTTACTGGGAACATGGATGAGTACAAACAGTCCAGCTATGCCCTCCGTAAGGCAATCAAACAGGCAAAATGTCAGTACAGAGACAAAGTGGAGTTGGAATTCAACGGCTCAGACACAAGACGTATGTGGCAGGGACTCCAGACAATCACGGATTATAAAGGGAAAACCAGACACGTCGCAGACACCGACGCCTTACTCCCGGATAAGCTAAACACCTTCTTCACCTGCTTTGAGGAAAACATAGTGCCCCAGATGCAGGCCACCGCCACTCACGAGGACTGTGAGCTCTCGTTCTCCGTGGCCGATGTGAGTAAGACATTTAAGGGTGTTAACCCCCGCAAGGCTGCCGGCCCAGACGGCATCCCTAGCCGCATCCTCAGAGCATGTGCAGAACAGCTGGCTGGAGTGTTTACGGACATATTCTATCTCCCCATATCCCAGTCTGTTGTCCCTACTTGCTTCAAGATGTCCACCATTGTTCCTGTACCCAAGAACGCGAAGGTAACTGAAATAAATGACTATGGCCCTGTAGCACTCACTTCTGTCATCATGAAGTGCTTTGAGGCTAGTTAAGGATCATATCACCTACACCTTACCAACACCTTAGACCCACTACAATTTGCATACCACAACAACAGATCCACGGATGACGCAATTGCCATCGCACTGCAAACTGCCATATCCCATCTGGACAAGAGGAATACGTATCTAAGAATAATGTTCATCGACTACAGCTCAGCCTTCAACACCATAGTGCCCTCCAAGCTCATCACTAAGTTCTGGGCCCTGGGTCTGAACCCCTCCCTGTGCAACTGGGTCCTGGACTTCCTGATGGCCGACCCCAGGTGGTGAAGGTAGGCAACAACACCTCCACTACGTTGATCCTCAACACAGGGGCCGCACATTGGTGTGTGCTCAGCCCCCTCCTGTACTCCCTGTTCACCAATGACTGCGTGGCCACGCACGTCTTCATCATCATTTTTGCAGAAAACACAACAGTGGTAGGCCTGATTACCAATAATGACGAGACTGTGACGATCCCGGCTGTCTGAGTCGGGTCCTGTCTGGTGACTAGTGTTCCTGCTCGTATTCTCCAGTTTCCCGAGGGTTCGGGAACGCTCCGGGGAGCGCTCTGGTTTTCCGCACCTGCATCCCATCAGCAATCTGCACACCTGGTCCTGATCATCACCCTTCTTAGGCTCTGGGCCAACATCCAGTTCCTGCCGGATCGTTAGCCATGAACATCTCTCACCCGGAACCTTCACCCAACCTCTGCCTGATGGTCGGCGGCTGCCGAGCCAGTACCGGACCAACCACTGCACCCTCAACAACCCATCCACGCCACCCGCTCTGTTCCCTGGATTATTCAGCTTCACTCGGACTCTATAAATAAACACTCACCTTTGTCTCACGTACCGTGTCCTGGTCTGCTTCTGGGTTCTGGCTTAGTTAACCGTGACAGAACGATCCGGCCAGTAATGAACCCAGCGGACCTGGACTCTGTTCGCCATGCTATTACCCAGCAGGAGAAGATGTTGGGCTATCATAGCACGGTACTACAGGAGATCGCGTTGTCAGTTCGGAACCTTTCTACCGGTCTGACGGAGGTCCAGAACCAACGCAAGTGTCCGGTGGAGGATCCACTACCGGTTTCACCCATCTCGCCTGCCGCTTCTGAAGCTGTGTCCATCCGTGAGCCCAAGGTTCCGACGCCGGATAAGTATGAGGGAGAGCTGGGAAGATGCCGTTCCTTCCTTATGCAGTGTGGACTAGTGTTCGATCTACAGCCCTACTCTTATGCCACAGACAAGGCTAGGATAGCCTTTGTGATTGAGTTGCTGCGTGGTCGAGCGCTGGAGTGGGCTTCAGCCGTTTGGGAACGACAGGATCCCTGCATGGCTTCATACCAGGGGTTCACGGCCGAGATGAGGAAGCTCTTCGACCATTCCGTCCGAGGGAGGGACGCAGCTAGGCGCCTGTTTTCGCTTCGCCAAGGAACTCGCAGCGTGGCCGACTTCGTGATCGAGTTCAAGACGTTGGCGGTGGAGAGTGGGTGGAACGAGGAGTCTCTGCAAGCGGCCTTTTACCAGGGTCTGTCGGAGCAGCTCAAGGATGAGTTGATCTCCTATCCGGAGCCTAGTGACCTGGACAGCTTGGTAGCTTTGTCTATTCGGGTGGATAATCGAGTCCGAGAGCCGAAGGAGGGAGAAGCAATGGGTTCCGTCCCAACCGATCAGCTTCTCAGTTCCCAGTCGGGTCGGGTGGTGGACCAGAACACGTCGATCATTCTCCTCCACAATGGATTAGTGGAGAGGTCCTCTCTCCCGATTCTGAACCCATGCAAGTGGGGCGGCACGGGTTAACCAAGGAGGAGCGTCAACAGAGACGTCAGACCAACTGCTGCCTCTACTGTGGTAGCTCGGGACATTACATCTCCACCTGTTCCCGGCGGTCGTCAAACTGCTCGGCTCGCTAAAGTTGGGAGGACTTTTAGCGAGCCAGTTTCAACCTCTCAGTACCTCTGTCAGACCCCGTTTCCCGGCTACCCTTGTGAACAGGAATCAGAGCTTAGCGCTTAACGCTTTTATCGATTCAGGTGCCGATGGAAGCTTTCTTGATGCCGAGTTGGTGGAACAGCTGGGGCTTTCCAAGGAGCAATTGCCGGAAGCCATTGAAGCGACCACTCTGAACGGCAGTAGTCTGGCACGTATCACGATGAGGACTGAACCGGTTAAGATGCGGTTGTCGGGGAATCATTCTGAGATGATTTCATTCTTCATTCTGCCGTCTTCCCATGTTCCTCTGGTCCTTGGATACCCCTGGCTGAAGGAACACAATCCCACGTTCGATTGGGTGACGGGCAAGGTAACGAGTTGGAGCCTTGATTGTCATGCTAACTGTCTCAAGACTGCCTGCCCCCATTCGGTTCCCAGTCAGGTGATTGAGGCTAAACCCCCAGATTTGTCCCTGGTTCCCGAGACATATCACGATTTGGGGGAAGTTTTCAGTAAGCAGAAGGCTCTGTCACTCCCTCCCCCACCGACCCTATGATTGTGCCATCAACCTGGTCCCTGGAGCTGTCTACCCCAAGGGAAGGTTATACAGTATCTCCCGACCTGAACGTGAGGCGTTGGAGACCTACATCAAGGAGTCCCTAGCTGCTGGTCTCGTTCGCCCCTCGTCATCACCCCTGGGGGGCAGGATTCTTCTTTGTGGGTAAGAAGGATGGCTCTCTTCGACCGTGTATTGATTATCGGGGGTTGAATGACATCACGATCAAGAACAAGTATCCCCTGCCCTTGATGAGTTCTGCCTTCGACTCCTTACAGGGTGCTACGGTGTTCACCAAGCTAGACCTACGCAATGCGTATCACCTGGTCCGGATCAGAGAGGGGGACGAGTGGTTGACGGGTTTCAATACACCGATGGGTCACTCGAGTATCAGGTGATGCCGTTTGGACTGACCAATGCTCCAGCGGTATTCCAGAGTATGGTGAACGACGTCCTGAGAGATATGATCGGTCTCTTTGTGTTTGTTTACCTGGATGACATTCTGATCTTCTCGAAGGAACCTTCCGACCACGTCCAGCATGTCCGGCAGGTGCTGCAGCGATTGTTGGAGAATCGCCTGTTCGTGAAGGCCGAGAAGTGCGAGTTTCACGCCCACACGACATCCTTTCTCGGGTACATCATCTCCAGGGGAGAGATTAGGATGGACCAGGAGAAGGTTAGAGCGGTTCTGGAATGGGCCCAGCCCGGTACGAGATTGCAGCTCCAGAGATTTTTGGGGTTTGCGAATTTCTACCGCAGATTCATCCGGGATTACAGCCGTGTGGCCGCTCCGTTAACTGCCTTGACTTCCAGCATCAGGACCTTCAAGTGGAATCCGGAGGCGGATCGAGCGTTTCTGGATTTGAAGAGGCGATTCACCAACGCACCAATTCTCTCTCAACCGGACACGGCCCGTCAGTTCGTCGTTGAAGTGGACGCGTCTGATGTGGGAGTTGGCGCCATCCTGTCGCAGCGATGCTCCACGGACAGTAAACTCCATCCCTGCGCCTACTACTCTCGTCGCCTTTCGCCTGCGGAGAGGAATTACGATGTGGGTAACCGGGAGCTTCTCGCGGTGAAACTTGCCTTGGAGGAGTGGCGCCACTGGTTGGAGGGGGCGGAGCAACCGTTTATTGTCTGGACGGACCACAAGAATCTTGCTTACGTGCAATCGGCTAAACGTCTCAACTCCCGTCAGGCCAGGTGGGCGTTGTTTTTCGGACGATTCAAGTTTGCCCTGACGTTCCGACCTGGATCTAAGAACGGCAAGGCGGACGCCTTGTCCCGGATGTTCTCCAAGACGGAGGAGAGTGGGTCCAAGACCGAGACAATCCTCCCCCGGAACTGCGTCGTGGGAGCAGTTATGTGGAAGATTGAGGAGGAGGTGCTGGCGGCCCTTCGGACTCAGCCCGGTCCCGGTAACGGTCCACCCGGTCGGTTGTTTGTGCCTGAGTCGGTTCGTCCTGCTGTCCTCAAATGGTCCCACGCAAGCAAGATGGCTTGTCACCCTGGCGTGGCTCGGACTATGGCGTTTCTTCGCAGACGCTTTTTGGTGGCCTGCCATGGCCGAGGATACTCGGGGTTTTGTTGCTGCCTGTCCAGTGTGTGCGCAGAATAAGAGTACCAATCGGCCCAGCTCTGGACTACTTCACCCCCTTCCTATTCCCCGGCGACCATGGTCGCATCTGGCCCTGGACTTCGTCACGGGGTTGCCCGCCTCTGAGGGGAACACGGTCGTTCTGACTATCGTGGACAGATTCAGCAAGTTCGCCCACTTTGTGCCAATTGCCAAGCTTCCCTCTGCCTCGGAGACGTCCGAGATCCTGGTTAGGGAGGTTTTCAGGGTCCACGGTTTGCCCAGTGATATCGTTTCCGACCGTGGCCCTCAGTTTACCTCTGCTGTCTGGAAGTCCTTCTGTTTGGCCATTGGAGCTACGGTCAGTCTCACATCTGGTTTTCACCCCCAATCCAATGGTCAGGCGGAGAGAGCCAACCAGAAGATGGAATCAACGCTACGCTGTCTGGTCTCTTCCAACCCCACCTCCTGGGTTTCTCAGTTGCCTTGGGTTGAGTATGCCCACAATACTCTTCCTACATCTGCCACTGGGATGTCTCCCTTCCAGTGCCTGTATGGCTACCAACCTCCCCTGTTTCCTTCTCAGGAGAAGGAGCTCTCAGTGCCTTCTGTTCAGGCCCATATTCGGCGTTGCCACCGGACCTGGCATCGGGCCAGAAAGGCACTCCTTAGAGTTTCGGACCGGTATCAGCTCCAGGCGAATCGTCGCCGGATTCCCGCTCCCACCTATACCATCGGAGATAGGGTTTGGTTGGCCACACGGGATCTTCCGTTACGGACTGAGTCTAGGAAGTTGTTACCGAAGTTCATTGGTCCGTTTGTGGTGGAGAAGGTGATCAATCCAGTGGCAGTTCGACTCAAACTACCGAGGACGCTCAGAGTCCATCCCACCTTTCATGTCTCCTGCCTCAAGCCTGTCTTCCTCAGTCCTCTGTTGCCTCCTCCGCCTCCTCCTCCTCCTCCTCGGATGATCGGAGGTGGTCCTGCCTACACGGTGCGTCGCATCATGGATTCCAGACGGCGGGGCCGGGGTTTCCAGTATCTCGTGGACTGGGAGGGGTATGGCCCTGAGGAGAGGAGTTGGATTCCGCGGCGACAGGTCCTAGACGCAGACCTCATCAGTGACTTCTACCGCCTCCATCCTGGCGCTCCGGGAAGTCCGCCCGGTGGCGTTGGTCGGAGGGGGGGTACTGTGACGATCCCGGCTGTCTGAGTCGGGTCCTGTCTGGTGACTAGTGTTCCTGCTCGTATTCTCCAGTTTCCCGAGGGTTCGGGAACGCTCCGGGGAGCGCTCTGGTTTTCCGCACCTGCATCCCATCAGCAATCTGCACACCTGGTCCTGATCATCACCCTTCTTAGGCTCTGGGCCAACATCCAGTTCCTGCCGGATCGTTAGCCATGAACATCTCTCACCCGGAACCTTCACCCAACCTCTGCCTGATGGTCGGCGGCTGCCGAGCCAGTACCGGACCAACCACTGCACCCTCAACAACCCATCCACGCCACCCGCTCTGTTCCCTGGATTATTCAGCTTCACTCGGACTCTATAAATAAACACTCACCTTTGTCTCACGTACCGTGTCCTGGTCTGCTTCTGGGTTCTGGCTTAGTTAACCGTGACAGAGACAGCCTAGAGGGAGGAGGTGAGGGCCCTGGCGGAGTAGTGCCAGGTAAATAACCTCTCCCTCAACGTCAACAAAATGAAGGAGCTGATCGTGGACTTCAGGAGACAGCAGAGGGAGCACGACCCCATCCACATCAACGGGGCAGCTGTGGAGAGGGTGAAAAGCTTCAAAGTTTCTCAGCATGCACATCACTGACAACCTGAAATGCTCCATCCACACAGACAGTGTGGTGAAGAAGGAGCAACAGCGCCTCTTTACCCTCAGGAGGCTGAAGAAATTTGGCTCGGCCCCTAAAGAACTTCTACAGATGCACCATAGAGAGCATCCTGTCGGGCTGAATCACCACCTGGTACAGCAATTGCACCGTCTGCAACTGCAGGGGTCTCCAGTGGGTGGTGCAGTCAGCCCAACGCATCACCTGGGGCACACTGCCTGCCCTCCAGGACATCTCCAGCACCCGGTGTCACAGGAAGGCCAAGAAGATCATCAAGGACCTCAGCCAACCGAGTCATGGCCTGTTCACCATCTAGAAGGTGGAGACAGTAGAGGTGCATCAAAACTGGGACAGAGAAAACAGCTTCTATCTCCAGGCCATCAGACTTTTAAACAGTCACCACTGGTCGGCCTCCGCCCAGTACCTTGCCCTGAGCTTTTGTTGCTGTTACTAGCCGGCTACCAGCCGGTACTCTACCCTGCACCTTAGAGACTGCTGCCCTATGTACATAGTCATTGAACACTGGTCACTTTAATAATGTTTACATACCGTTTTACCCACTTCATATGTATATTCTGTATTCTAGTCAAGGCTCATCCTATATAGCTAATGTTGTATACACCTTTTCTATTCATATACTGTCCATAGTGTCTATACACACCATAATATACATATACACTGAGTCTATAAATCATTTGGAACACCTTCCTAATATTGAGTTGCACCCCCTTTTGGCCTCAGAACAGCCTCAATCTGTTGGGGCATGGACTACAAGGTGTCAAAAGTGTTCCAGAGGGATGCTGGCACATGTTGACTCCAATACTTCCCAGTGGTTGTGTCAAGATGTATGGATGCCCGTTGGGTGGTGGATCATTCTTGATATGCACAGGAAACTGTTGAGCATGGGGTGGGATTTGCATGTATTGTAAGGTATTACGGCACTGTTGGAGCTAGGAACACCCGCGATAACATCTGAAAAATATGTGTACGCAACCAACAACATTTTTTTTGATTTAAACAGATGTAGGCCTAGACTGTAAACTCTGGCTTTGGAACTATGAGCAAGAACACACACAGAGATACACACAGTCATACACGCACACAAACGTACACACACGTGCACATTCTCAATACGTAAAAAATTAATTGGATTTCAGTTAATTCCAATGACAAAGTGTAACTTGTTTCACCAGCCAGACAGACTGTCATAGACACAAAGCTGATCTGTGTTACCAACTGAAAAGAATGATCTCTCTTCTCCAAATAATTCATCATCATTACCCTGTTATTACCCTATTCTACCCTGCTAGAAAACTAAGTGCTCCGACCTTCTCTTCCCACTTTTCTCCCTTCCCACTGTTGCTACCTCACTTCTCTCCTCCCTTCTATCATCCCTTCCATCTCTTGACTTGCTACCTCACTTCTCTCCTCTCTTTTCTCTTCCTTCTTCCCTCCTGCCCTGGTGATAAACTGATCATGGTCCAGGGCCAGGCAGACAGAAACGGATAGGACAATTTCTCTCTCTGCGGCCATTGCAACAGTACAGTCAGCCATGTTGTGATTGTGCATCTCTTACCATCTGACACACAATCAGTTATTGCTTAATGGAGACTTCAAAATACAGGTATGTGTGTGCGATTTTGTTATTCTATCCTCGTGGGGACCTAAAATCCCCAAAAGTCCCCACAACAGGGTTTCCGTGGCACAGGACATTTGATTGGCAGCATTTTAATTTACCTGACATTTTACAAATTTACCGGACCCATATGCATTGGGTGTGTAACCTGATTAGGGCGTCCACCCACAGTGCTCAGAATGACAGAAATCACATTTAGATTATAGTAATTCATATTAACAGAACATGCAAGTCGAGGATGCAACGATGTGTGGTCCTTCTTACCTAATTCTGATGCGCAATTTGATGTTAAAATAACTGTCCACATTTACTTTTCCTCAGCCAACAAGACGAGTAACGAACAGCAAAATCACTAGCATATGCCAATCTACTATCCCCCATGTAGAAAAGTGTACCTATTCTATTGGTCAACATGTCGTTCTGTGTGAGAAAGAAATAGCCTATTCCAAACAGACTCTGGGACAGTTGTGAGACAATAGATCCTAAATACATACAACCAGTAGGCCTAGGCTACATTAAAAAAAACTTTAAAAGCAATGAGTCTGATGCAACAGATCAGAACGTTTAGCTTAAAATGTTGATCAACTATTATTTCTTCACATTATAAGCGCAGCAATACACACAAGGCAGTACGCTACGTGCGACTGTTCGTTCCATAATGCAATTAGCGGGAAAACACTTGTCAAAAGCACAAGTGAGCGGTTTCATGTGACAGAGATGAAAATATGAGATCAAATATGCAACAACTAGCATGGGTTGCTAATATGACTAGGATTGTGCTTTTGGCTACTGGACAATGCAAAATAATTGCCTCCACGGATATGGTCTGATTTTGGCTAGGCTACTTTGAAGCAAGGTAAGACATGCCTCATAATATGTAGTAAAACATTCAGGTTTCAAATAATTAAGTATATGTTTTCAAAATGCATACTGCCCCCAGCTCATTGCAAAGTGGTGTGTGACACGCTGATTAAGGCTGCCTTCCGTTGCCTATGCATTTGCTGTTTGAGATGCTGTAGCAGCAGCGCTCGTGCTGTCTGATAGATTTTCCACTCAAAGGCTCTGTATCTGTACGCTGTACATGTGTGATAAGATACATAACGAATATACTGTACACGCACCAATTTAATACCACTAAATGCGAATAAACCTATAGTCCGATAAGCATGACCAGTCAAATGTATTTACATCGACTATTATTGACATTAATTCATATGCTAAAAAGCATTATTTTGCAATGGGATTTTTTCTTCTTCTCCGGACAATTGGCCGGCGCCAATTTTATTTATCGGCTTCTCAAAAATAAAATATTGGCCAAAAGCCTGCAATTACCGGCTAACGGAAATCCTGCCCCACAAGGATAGTAAAACATGGAACATTTCCCACGTCCCTGCGAGGACAAAGGCTATTTCAAGATTAGGGTTTAGGTTTAGGGTTACATTTGAGGTTAGGGTTAGAATTACGGTTAGGGTATTTTAGTATTTTTTGTATTTTATTAGGGTCTCCGATTAGCCGCTGCCAAGGCAGCTACTACTCTTCCTGGGGTCCAAACAGGAAACAAAACAAAACAAATAAAATACATAATATACAGTGGGGAGAACAAGTATTTCATACACTGCCGATTTTGCAGGTTTTCCTACTTACAAAGCATGTAGAGGTCTGTAATTTTTTATCATAGGTACACTTCAATTGTGAGAGACGGAATCTAAAACAAAAATCCAGAAAATCACATTGTATGATTTTTAAGTAATTCATTTGCATTTTATTGCATGACATAAGTATTTGATCACCTACGAACCAGTAAGAATTCCGTCTCTCACAGACCTGTTAGTTTTTCTTTAAGAAGCCCTCCTGTTCTCCACTCATTACCTGTATTAACTGCACCTGTTTGAACTCGTTACCTGTATAAAAGACACCTGTCCACACACTCAATCAAACAGACTCCAACCTCTCCAAAATGGCCAAGACCAGAGAGCTGTGTAAGGACATCAGGGATAAAATTGTAGACCTGCACAAGGCTGGGATGGGCTACAGGACAATAGGCAAGCAGCTTGGTGAGAAGGCAACAACTGTTGGCGCAATTATTAGAAAATGGAAGAAGTTCAAGATGACGGTCAATCACCCTCGGTCTGGGGCTCCATGCAAGATCTCACCTCGTGGGGCATCAATGATCATGAGGAAGGTGAGGGATCAGCCCAGAACTACACGACAGGACCTGGTCAATGACCTGAAGAGAGCTGGGACCACAGTCTCAAAGAAAACCATTAGTAACACACTACGCCGTCATGGATTAAAATCCTGCAGTGCACGCAAGGTCCCCCCTGCTCAAGCCAGCGCATGTCCAGGCCCGTCTGAAGTTTGCCAATGACCATCTGGATGATCCAGAGGAGGAATGGGAGAAGGTCATGTGGTCTGATGAGACAAAAATAGAGCTTTTTGGTCTAAACTCCACTCGCCGTGTTTGGAGGAAGAAGAAGGATGAGTACAACCCCAAGAACACCATCCCAACCGTGAAGCATGGAGGTGGAAACATCATTCTTTGGGGATGCTTTTCTGCAAAGGGGACAGGACGACTGCACCGTATTGAGGGGAGGATGGATTGGGCCATGTATCGCGAGATCTTGGCCAACAACATCTTGGCTGGGTCTTCCAGCATGACAACGACCCGAAACACACAGCCAGGGCAACTAAGGAGTGGCTCCATAAGAAGCATCTCAAGGTTCTGGAGTGGCCTAGCCAGTCTCCAGACCTGAACCCAATAGAAAATCTTTGGAGGGAGCTGAAAGGCTGTATTGCCCAGCGACAGCCCCGAAACCTGAAGGATCTGGAGAAGGTCTGTATGGAGGAGTGGGCCAAAATCCCTGCTGCAGTGTGTGCAAACCTGGTCAAGACCTACAGGAAACGTATGATCTCTGTAATTGCAAACAAAGGTTTCTGTACCAAATATTAAGTTCTGCTTTTCTGATGTATCAAATACTTATGTCATGCAATAAAATGCAAATTAATTACTTAAAAATCATACAATGTGATTTTCTGTATTTGAAGTGTACCTATGATAAAAATTACAGACCTCTACATGCTTTGTAAGTAGGAAAACCTGCAAAATCGGCAGTGTATCAAATACTTGTTCTCCCCACTGTACATAACACTACATAATACAATACATAATACAATGCAAAATATATATATAAAAATGTCTGTGTCTCTTCACAGTCCCTGTTGTGCCGTAAGGCGTTCTTTTATCTGTTTTTTTAATCTGCTTTTATTGCTAGTTTGAGTTACCTGGGGTGGCAGAGAGTTCCATGTACTCATGGTTCTATTTAATACTGTGCGTTTCCCAGCCTCTGTTCTGGAGCTGGGGACTGTGAAGAGACCTCTGGCTGCCTGTCTTGTGTGGTACTGATGAGTGTCCAAACTGTGTGCCAACTGCTTGAACAGACAGTTCGGTACTTTTAACCCATCAACATCTCGCACAAAAAACAATAGTGATGCAGTCAATCTCTCCTCAACTTTGAGCCAGGAGAGATTGACATGCATACCACTTACATTCGCCCTCCGTGTACATCTAAGTGCAATACGTGCTGCTCTGTTCTGGACCAACTGCAAATTTCCTATGTCCTTCTTTGCCGCACATGACCACACAACTGGGCAGTAGTCCAGGTGTGACAAAACTAGCGTCTGTAGGACCTGCCTGCTTGATTTCGATGTCAAGAAAGCAGAGCAACACCTTATCATGGACAGACTTCTTCCCATTTTAGCAACCATTGAGTCTATATGTTTTGACCATGACAGCTTGCTATCTAGGGTTACACCCAGCAGTTTAGTCTCCTCAACTTGCTCAATCGCCAAATTATTCAGTAATAGTCAGTTATTTATTTTACTGTCATTGCTGACGTGTATACGGTTGAGTCGGCAGCGTACATAGACACACAGGCTTTAGTCAAGGTCAGTGGAAGGTCATTAGTAAAAACAGAAAATAATAATGGCTCAAGCCGGCTGCCCTGCGGTACACCACACTCAACCAAATTTGCATTAGAGAGGTTTCCTATAAAGAAAACCCTCTGTGTTCTACTATTCTCAATCCATGATAAGGTAGAGGATGTAAATCCATAACCCCTACATTTTTTTTCAGCAATAGGTTATGATCAATTATATCAAAAGCTGCACTGAAATCTAACAAAACAGCTCCCACAATCTTATTATTATCAATGTCTTTCAGCCAATCATCAGTCATTTGTGTCAGTCCCAAGCATGTTGAGTGCCCTTCCCTATAAGCATGCTGAAAGTCTGTTGTTAATTCGTTTTCTGTAAAATAACATTGTATTTGCTAAGCACCGGTAACAGGCTGATTGGTTGGCTGTTTGAACCATTAAAGGGTGCTTGCTATTCTTGGGCAGAATAATTACCTTTGCCTCCCTCCAGGCCTGAGGGCACACACACCGTCTTCTAGGCTTATATTGAAGATGTGGCAAACAGGAGTCGCAATTTATTCTGCTACCAACTTTAGCAATTTACCATCCAGGTTGTTGGTACCAGGCGGCTTGTCCTTATTTATAGATAGCAAAAAAAAATGCACCTCTTCCATACCAACTTCGCGGAACTCAAAACTACAGCGCTTGTCTTTTATTATTTGGTCCATGCATGAATATGAAGGCTCAGCGTTTGTTGTTTGCATGTCATGCCTAAGTGTGCTAATCTTGTGAATAAAATAGTGAAAGTGGTTGCCAATATTAAAGGGTATTGTTATGATAAAGCCATATGCCTCAATGAAGAATGGAGTTGAGTTCGCTTTTTTGCCTAGAATTTAATTTAAGTTACTCCAGAGTTTTGAACGATCATTATTTATATAATTTATCTTTGTTTGGGGTTAGGGTTATGAGTTAAGGTTAGGGTAAGGGTTAGTGTTAGGTTTAGGGGTTAGGGAAAATAGGATTTTGAATGGAAATCAATTTTAGGTCCCTACAAAGATAGAAAAACAAGTGTGTGTGTGTTAGTTATTGACTGTCTGCTTTGCTGGAGAGTGGTACTGAAAGCATGTGCCTGATCACTAACCTAGACAACCAGCTACACTAACAACCATGAAATAGAGTTTATAAAGCCTAGACTTATACTAATACAATATAAGCCTGTGGATTTGACTACCCGGGGAAATGACTCAATCAAACACAAATATACAGTGTACAGATATGGATGTCATTGTTCATTCATGTCTGGTGTGATATTGTAGGTCTAGGGCAGGTCTAGATGATCAATGAACAAACCAATAGGCTCCATGTGTCATTTTTAGGTCAAATGAACCACTCTTTACAATGCTGTCATCACAATCGCTGGCTAACTGTCGTCTGGATACAGACGTAGTCAAGAAAGGATTGGACAGCAGAGCATGTTAAGAGTAGTTGAAAGGTTCTTTCCTGGCACTATGAATACTCTGAGGTTGTGAGGGAGGGGGTGGGAGAGAGGGATGGAGGAATAGGGAGTAGTTTCTGGTAACTATATGCATGTGATTTTGTTTCTTGGTGTGGCTAAAAATAGTGTTTGCTCTTACTAGCAGACACACACACATTAACATGCACGCACATACGCACACACACACACTTCACTGAGTCAGTGGTTTCACCACCTCCCATTCAGAAAGTCTACCAGCTCAAACCCTCAGAGAGCGGCACTATGGACTCTGTCGAGGCGCTACCAAAACACAGCCAGATAGTTAGCTCTGTGTCCGCAGCCTAACTGGCCCCTGCTGTTCTGAAAGAGTCAATTTTGGGGAAGCCGGAGCCTGGCTTCCTGTTGGAATGTGTTGCGGTGGCACTGTTTGTATGGGCAGAGAGTGTGTGGAGAGGGAAACCGCTGAGGGGAGAGCCGAGGAGACACAACAAAGAGGCAAATCTAAACATGGCCGAGCACAGGCCTGGGTCAAAAGGGGCAGGGAGGGGCGGTGGCAGTGTTAATTTTGGCAGCTATTTTAGATGTAGTTTTAATCTTAAAATACCTTTTTAGTTTTAGTCACATTTGTCATTTCATCCTTCTTTAGTTTTAGCTATTTGACTAAAACTCTGGACAATTTTAGTCTAGTTTTAGTCACAGCCATTTTAGCCACATAATAGTAAGTGCATTTTTTTTCTATTAAATCATGAATATTTAGGCTACCTCTAACTTCTATCATGTGCACATTCAGATAGCCTTGTTCAACTAGGCCTACTATCCCCTCATATACCTAAGCTGGCAACATTGATATTGTGGCAGATTGTAACTAATGCTAGCCATAATTAACCATATAGGCTATAAAGCCTTGGCTACAGGTTAAACGATTTACAGCTCAGATTTTTAAAAAATGCCAGAAGTATTCCTGTTCTGTACTGTAGTGAAGTATTACTGTACTGTACTGAAGTATTGTTGTACTGTACTGTAGTATTACTGTACTGTACTGTAGTATTACTGTACTGTACTGTATTGAAGTATTACTGTATTCCTAATATTCAACAAATAGCATTAGTTTTTCCCATAGGAAAAAAACAACCGCAACTCGCATTTGCGGACAGCGCACATGGGAAAATAGAGCTTCTGATGTGATCAAAGCAAAAATAGCCTACATGAAAGTAAGAGAGAGTAAACATTGTTTCTAGTTGAGGTTAGTTACAGTGGGGGAAGAAAGTATTTAGTCAGCCACCAATTGTGCAAGTTCTCCCACTTAAAAAGATGAGAGAGGCCTGTAATTTTCATCATAGGTACACGTCAACTATGACAGACAAATTGAGAAAGAAAAATCCAGAAAATCACATTAGGATTTTTTATGAATTTATTTGCAAATTATGGTGGAAAATAAGTATTTGGTCACCTACAAACAAGCAAGATTTCTGGCTCTCACAGACCTGTAACTTCTTCTTTAAGAGGCTCCTCTGTCCTCCACTTGTTACCTGTATTAATGGCACCTGTTTGAACTTGTTATCAGTATAAAAGACACCTGTCCACAACCTCAAACAGTCACACTCCAAACTCCACTATGGCCAAGACCAAAGAGCTGTCAAAGGACACCAGAAACAAAATTGTAGACCTGCACCAGGCTGGGAAGACTGAATCTGCAATAGGTAAGCAGCTTGGTTTGAAGAAATCAACTGTGGGAGCAATTATTAGGAAATGGAAGACATACAAGACCACTGATAATCTCCCTCGATCTGGGGCTCCACGCAAGATCTCACCCCGTGGGGTCAAAATGATCACAAGAACGGTGAGCAAAAATCCCAGAACCACACGGGGGGACCTAGTGAATGACCTGCAGAGAGCTGTGACCAAAGTAACAAAGCCTACCATCAGTAACACACTATGCCGCCAGGGACTCAAATCCTGCAGTGCCAGACGTGTCCCCCTGCTTAAGCCAGTACATGTCCAGGCCCGTCTGAAGTTTGCTAGAGTGCATTTGGATGATCCAGAAGAGGATTGGGAGAATGTCATATGGTCAGATGAAACCAAAATAGAACTTTTTGGTAAAAACTCAACTCGTCGTGTTTGGAGGACAAAGAATGCTGAGTTGCATCCAAAGAACACCATACCTACTGTGAAGCATGGGGGTGGAAACATCATGCTTTGGGGCTGTTTTTCTGCAAAGGGACCAGGACGACTGATCCGTGTAAAGGAAAGAATGAATGGGGCCATGTATCGTGAGATTTTGAGTGAAAACCTCCTTCCATCAGCAAGGGCATTGAAGATGAAACGTGGCTGGGTCTTTCAGCATGACAATGATCCCAAACACACCGCCCGGGCAACGAAGGAGTGGCTTCGTAAGAAGCATTTCAAGGTCTAGTTATTGTTTTTTTTCAGGGCATCTCGTCTCGTTATCGTCATATTTTTAGTCAGGAAAAATAGGTCATTGACGAGTATTTTTCATCATAATTATTGTTGATGAAATTAACACTGGGCCGGGGGGGGGAAGAGAGAGCCAAGGTGAGGCAGGGGGGAGCAGGGTGGAGGGTAGGGAGGGCAGCGTGGAGGGCAGCGTGGAGGGTAGGGAGGGCAGCGTGGAGGGCAGCGTGGAGGGTAGGGAGGGCAGCGTGGAGGACAGGGAGGGCAGCGTGAAGGGTAGGGAGGGCAGCGTGGAGGGTAGGGAGGGCAGCGTGGAGGGCAGGGAGGGCAGCGTGGAGGGTAGGGAGGGCAGCGTGGAGGGCAGGGAGGGCAGCGTGGAGGGTAGGGAGGGCAGCGTGTAGGGTAGAGAGGGCAGCGCGGAGGGCAGGGAGGGCAGTGTGGAGGGTAGGGAGGGCAGCGTGGAGGGCAGGGGGGCTACCCAGGCAGACGGCAAGAGTATGGCAAGTTTAGGAGTAAGTTTCCCCTCGCCACTGATCTGGAAGGTCTGTAGTCCTCCTAATGGTTAAGGTTAGGATTTAGGGAGGGAAAGCTAATCCTTGATCTGTACCATAAAGGCTACTTAGGCCCTTTACTCAGGCAAGCTCCTCACTGAGTAGTTGGCTCCTAACTCCACCATGGCTAGGCTAACTCTCACTTTAATAATAGGCACAATCTTGTTCCTAGGCCCTTTACATCAATATGAACAGGCTCAGAGAAGAGAAAGTCCACATTAAAGGGTCTGCTTCACAGCCTTTAGTCTTTGTGTTGTCAATTGAAGATGCTTCATTAGTATTCTACCCATAGCCACATGACTCAAATGAAGCCTGTCATGCTCTCTGAAAAAAGATTGTGTACAAACACAAGCACACATACTCCCATATACCAGCGCTTCCCCTCTCTCACACACACACCTCAAATACGTGTCTGTGCAAAGATTAAAGTTTGTTTATGTTGTGCCTGAGAATGGGCACAGTACTCCTCCGGCTTTGCAGTAGTTTTCTTTTGTGTTTTTTTTTGCTAGGCTAAATCTACCACCTTTCACAACATTATGCAAGAAGAAAGGGGAGGGAGCTACATTCTGCTACTGGAGCTGGTTGATATTTAATTGGTCATCTCTGGCTGAAAAAATTCATAGGTAGAACGTGTTGATGCTAGGGTAAATCATAATACGATTTAACTTAGTAAGGAGAATATTATATAGTATAGTCTGGAACAGTTATCATCTCATCATACTGAGGATTAACATTTTATGGGAATTCATAGCATAGACTAAAGAAATGTATGGCGCTGAGCTTTTCCTGCATCCATCAGGTCTGTCAATCACAATCAACTGTGCCAGTCGGAGGAAATACTGGAGCAAAGTGGATTAAGTTTCTATAGCCAAAATACGCTGATAAGCTCCAGGGAGTTGGCATTGGCAATGGCTACAGCCTGCCATGAAGTAGACTAACACACACACACTGGGATTTTTCTGCCATTGGAATCCTTGGGCAGTGTTTTTTCAGGTCACCTAAATCCAAACAGTGAAATTCATTTTTGGGATGGAAAAATGCGTTCAGTGTAAACTTAAATGACAAAAACCAGATTAAAAGTATGTAGAAATTGACCTATATATATTTTTTATTATATAATCTTTGAGAACTAACAATTGTAAATTCCAAAACAATGAATTTAGTAGTATATCTAGAACACAGCAATTAGCCATGGCTAAATGCAAAGAATTGCAGAAAATTAGCTTTAAAACTGCAACATTTTCTCTCAGCTGTATGGCATAATGTGTACAATTGCAGGAAATTGGCTTAAAAATGCAAAAATGTCTCTACACTGCCAAGATGGGGGCCTCTAAAATGTTCTCTAAAATTCAGCCGCACCTGTGGGCCGACCGCGCACCTTGCCATGCCCACCACCTAAGCCCCTTTTCGATCCAGAAAAAACCCTGCACACACAAATCAAATTGTATTTGTCACATGCTTCGTAAACAACAGGTGTAGACTAACAGTGAAATGCTTACTTACGGGTCCTTTTCCAACAATGCAGAGTTAAAGATGAAAAATATACAGTACCAGTCAAAAGTTTGGACACACCTACTCATGCCAGGGTTTTTCTTTACTTATTTTTTACTATTTTCTACATGGTAAAATACTAGTGAAGACATCAAAACTATGAAATAACACATATGGAATCATGTAGTAACCAAGAAAGTGTTCAACAAATCAAAATATATTTTATATTTGAGATTCTTCAAATAGCCACCCTTTGCCTTGATGACAGCTTTGCACACTCTTGGCATTCTCTCAACCAGCTTCACCTAGAATGCTTTTCCAACAGTCTTGAAGGAGTTCCCACATATGCTGAGCACTTAATGGCTGCTTTTCCTTCACTCTGCGGTCCGACTCATCCCAAACCATCTCAATTGGGTTGAGGTCGGGGGATTGTGGAGGCCAGGTCATCTGATGCAGCACTCCATCACTCTCCTTCTTGGTCAAATAGCCCTTACAAAGCCTGGAGGTGTGTTGGGTCATTGTCCTGTTGAAAATCAAAATGATAGTCCCACTAAGCCCAAACCAGATGGGATGGCGTATCGCTGTAGAACGCTGTGGTAGCCATGCTGGTTAAGTGTGCCTTGAATAAAATAAAATAAAAAATCACAGACAGTGTCACCAGCAAAACACCCCCACACCATAACACCTCCTCCTCCATGCTTTACGGTGGGAACTACACATACGGAGAGCATCTGTTCACCCACACCACGTCTCACAAAGACACTGCGGTTGGAATAAAAAATCTCCAATTTGGACTCCAGACCAAAGGACAAATGTCCATTGCTCGTGTTTCTTGGCCCAAGCCAGTCTCTTCTTCTTATTGGTGTCCTTTAGTAGTGGTTTCTTTGTAGCAATTCGACCATGAAGGCCTGATTCACACTGTGTCCTCTGAACAGTTGATATTGAGATGTGTCTGTGACTTGAACTCTGTGAAGCATTTATTTGGGCTGCAATTTCTGAGGCTGGTAACTCTAATGAACTTATCCTCTGCAGCAGAGGTAACTCTGGGTCTTCCATTCCTGTGGCGGTCCTCATGAGAGCCAGTTTCATCATTCCGCTTGATGGTTTTTGCGACTGCACTTGAATAAACTTTCAAAGTTCTTGAAATGTTTTGTATTGACTGACCATCATGTCTTAAAGTAATAATGGACTGCCATTTCTCTTTGCTTATTTGAGCTGTTCTTGCCATAATATGGACTTGGTGTTTTACCAAATAGGGCTATCTTCTGTATACCCCCCCTACCTTGTCACAACACAACTGATTGGCTCAAACGCATTAAGGAAAGAAATTCCACAAATTAACTTTTAAGAAGGCACACCTGTTAATTGAAATGCATTCCAGGTGACTACCTCATGAAGCTGGTTGAGAGAATGCCAAGAGTGTGCAAAGCTGTCATCAAGGCAAAGGGTAGCTATTTCAAGAATCTCAAATATAAAATATATTTTGATTTGTTTAACACTTTTTTGGTTACTACATGATTCCATATGTGTTATTTCATAGTTTTGATGTCTTCGCTATTATTCTACAATGTAAAAAATAGTACAAATAAAGAAAAACCCTTGAATGAGTAGGTGTGTCCAAACTTTTGACTGGTAGTGTGTGTATATATATATATAAATAGTGACACGAGAATATAATACACAGTGAAAAACGAATAACAATAATGAGTCAAAATAACATGGCTATATAAAGGGAGTATCAGTACCGGGGTATGAGGTAATTGAGGTAGCTATGAACATATAGGTAGGGGTAAAGTGACGACTAGGCAACACGATAGATAATCGACAGAAGCAGCAGCCTGTGAGTGTGTGGCATCAGTATGCATGTGTGTGCATGTTATGTGTGTGTGGGCTAGTGCTGTGCAATAAACCAAAATGTCATTTAAAAAAAATAACATTCCATTTAGTTCAGTTTTTTGTGAGGTCAATGTACCGTTTCTCTAGAGAGAAATCAAATAATTCACAAGAGAAAGTCAAGAACTATGTGGGACGCTGGGCTGAAGGGATTTGTCATTTTTACTAAGCAAATGTTTACTTCTTTTTTAGTCATTTTAGCAGACGCTCTTATCCAGAGCGACTTACAGTTAGTGAGTGCATACATTTTTAATACTGGCCCCCCGTGGGAAACGAACCCACAACCCTGGCGTTGCAAGCGCCATGCTCTACCAACTGAGCTACAGGGGACCTAGTTTAGCGCAGAAACGTGGTACCACAATGACCATAATCCATTGCGCCTGTTCTTTTCGGCTCTGACAGAAATGGATACACTTTTACGCCAACTACATTAGGTTAGATACACACAGACCGCATAGACCACATAAGAGAGGAATGTACACAACACATCATGAGAGAGGAATAGAGACAGTTCGTGAAAGTATGCCTCGTCTACTTTGAAGAACTAGTAAAATGATTTTGTCAGACAGCTCTGCAGCATACTTAGGCAGGTTAGCCTCACATGCTGACCACACCGCTCGCTTCACGTACACTTCGCCTTGCAAAATAAATGTACACATACATGTTATTCAATCATTGCACCCACACTGCTCGTCAACGAGAGTCTGCGTAGCCAGGCGCTAAAATAGAACTTGGTTCTATTTGTGACGCTTGACGCGCTGCAAGTCCCGCCTCTCCCATCTCCTCATTGGTTTTTAGGAGGATATACCCACGTGGGTGATTGAAAGATTAACTGAGGTCCACACTCCAGTCCAGTTGGTGGTGGTAATGCACCTTAAAGTTGGTTGCCAACCGCCATTTAAAGTCCAAAGAAGAAGCCTGAAGGAGGAGAGATTACTAGAAACGAACTCGGTTTACCCTTTTAACTGTGAATTAATTGTCGGAGTAGAGGACCTTGTGCATTTCAGGTAAAATAACAACCCAATGTTTATATCCCAGGACAAATTGGCTAGCAACAGCAAGCTAGCTAGCTAAATTGACATAAATGTTTAATGCTTTTCGACCTGTCCCCAAATTAATATAGTTGGTTCAGAGTTCGTTTTGATATTTCAACCTGCCTGTCCTGATCGCGTCTGGTGTGGGTGAACAAAATCAACATGCGCGCGATGGCGCACGCGTGCGAGCGGTCTGGTCAGCATGTAAGACTACAGTATGGGGAGCACAGAGATAATGCTGTCTGGCTGGCTGCTACTGCCTTAGCAGAGATGAGATGATGACTTTAAGGAATTAAAAATAATCAAGTAAAAATTAAGTAATATACACAACTGAAATATTGTATTATTTCATAGTTATTTCCTATTTTTCTATTGACGTCTACCCAATGTGGACCTGACAGAGACAATATAATATTTTCAATGTTTTGGCAATTGAATGCTCACTATTTTTGACTTCAACATTTCCATAAAAAATCTAAAAAAATCATTTAAAGTCATTATTTTATTATGCATTTAATGTTTAAATAAATATTTGAAACTATGATTATTATTTTTTTATAATCGAACCGAAACCAGACCGACCCCAAAAAGCATGGATCGCTCAGCACTTGTGTATGTGTGTGTTGGGGTGTCAGTGTAAGTATGTGTGAGTGTGTGGGTTGAGTCCAGTGTGTGTGCAGAGTCAGTGCAAGAGAGTTAGTGCAAAAAAAGGGTCAATGCAGGATGTCCGGGTAGCCATTTAATTAGCTATTTAGTAGTCTTGTTTAGCAGTCTTACACAGGCCTACATAGGGAAACAGAGACAGAGAGCAGGCTGTTTTGTATTGAGAAGTTCATTATTCTGTCTCTATGGATATGAAAACCCTCTACTGATATGATACAGGCTACTGTACACAAAGATGTGTGTACAACCCAGGTTCACCCATATCTGAGCCTATGTTGACTTACTAAATTAAAGTAATTTCAGGTGACACACATATAGGCTAAATAAAGGTTGTAGGGTAGACCTATTGTTTCTGGAATCTGGACAGACACAGGAATGGGCTTCCACTCGGCTCCAAACTGATCAACATTTCCCCAAATCCCCATCTATGGTATGTTCCAGAATACAGCTGTTGCCAGATGCTGCCATGCCATGCAGCTCAACACAAAGGTTTATGTGCCACTGAGTAGGCAGTGCAGTGCTTGCAAGTGTTCTATAATATTCAGGCACTGTTGACAGACTGACTGACTGCCAATTTTATGCTTGAGATTTTGTTTACACTATTCCTAAAACATTGCAGCTGCACTAAATTATTTATGAAGCATTTGCTTTATACATGTAATAATACAGTTATAACAACTCATAATGATGTAATAAAAAAGGCAGACTAATGGAATACAGCAGCAGCAGGGACTGGTTATCACAACACCAGCCTTCCTTTAACAGCAAATATACATTTCCCCCAGAAACATAAGGACACGGTGTTTGTGGCACAGAGAATGTGGAATCCGTTCACGTGTATCCACCATATCCACATATAACTGACATCTTCTTCGAATCCATCTTCAAATTCCCTCTTTCCATTCCATAATCACCAACATTCTGATCTAACGCAGGCTGTGCTGGCTGAACAGAACGTGGCTGCTGCTGCTGCTAAACGCATGCCTCATGTGTTTATTTATGGTAACCCCGACTCTGCAACATGGCCGACATGTGCTTTGTTATTGTTGCTACAACATCATAATTATGGGTCTATATGCATCGTTTTCTAAGTAATTAATGAACTAAGAGAAGGCTAATAACACCATCATATTAAAAAATATTAGGGTGAAGAGTTGACTGCATTCAAATAGGGAGCCCATACTCACCATTTGATGATGGTGACCGTATGGAATATTCGTTTCTTGAAAAAAGGCACTGAGGGCAGTCTAAAACAACAACAACAAAAAATATCATTTGATCAATTATATTTAGCCTTTACTACATAGAACACAGAAAATGTATTTTAAAAATAATTATATATAAATACAAGTTGTGTAGAGAATTGTCATAGATGTGTAGCCTACAACAGTTTTTGTGTTTACAAAACATTCAGCACATAAACAATGGAGCTGAATCAAATTTGATGTGAAAAATATATTCCACTGTTATGTGCAGACTAAACAATCACGTGCAGTCAATACAAACGAACGGTTATCTTCATTGCATAATAGCATTTTCTAGCCTCGCCTAGCCGCTGCAGGGAACAGGATTAGCTATAGCTAGTATATTTAATCTCTAGAGTAAATTCTAAAGGGTAAACTTTTCCCAGTCCAGCCTTACTTAATGGATATTTATAACGTACATAAATACAACAGAACAATTCTATAAAATACAAATAAATAGACGCTAGAAGTTTAGTTTAAAAGTGTTGATACTGATCTCTCTTTTCTAATGTTCTTATGCAACATCAAATGTCGACCATGATAATAATGAACATCGCAGCCCAGTCAAAACTAAATGTACTGTCTGTCACATACGCAGTCAGACATAAACATTAGCTAGCCATCTCACTACTGATCGTAACCCCCTTACCTCAAATTGCCAATGTGCTGCTTGCAAAAGCTGCTTCGCCTGATCTGCCGCACAACCCGCTGTCAAGACGAACTGGTTTATCATTACTTGGTGTTTGAGTTCCTCCATTTTGCGCCGAGGCTTTATTCCTACTCGCGGCTCGTAGTGTTGTGTCTGGACTTCGATATTCGTGGTTTTATTCCTCTCTTTTCGGTCTCAGTCGTCCACCATTACAGCCGATTGGGCAAACACAAATATTTACTGTAGGAGCGCTGATCAGTAGTGTAAGTAGCGCCCCCTTGAGTGACACCAGCCAGAAGCCAATGAAGAGAGAGCAGTGCAAATGGGATATGTATGCCACAAAAGTCCTGCCATAACACCAGCGCCGCTGATGAAATTAGTCCATGCTCTCGAATCACAAGACAAGATGGTCAGTACCGTGCAAAAACAATATGGAAAAGCTTAGAATTTAGACACTTCACATGTTAATGAAAATATAATATAGAATAATTAGGTTAAGTAATGTCAAATATGAGATGACTACCATGTGCCCCAAAATAAGGACGTCTTCTTTTTGTTTGTTTTGGACTACAAGTCCCGTGAGCCAACGCTTTGTTTGTAAAGTTCTAGCACATACAGTGGTTCTAGGGGACTGAATTTTGTGAATGACGGCCACTCCTGTCCAATTCCCATGCACGCTGTGTCGCTATCTTGCCAAATATGGTAAACAAATCTTCCACCACCAATTACATTTCACGGAGTTAGATTAGCGAAAGTCTACTGGCGGGTGTATTTAAAGTACATTCAGAAGCGTCATGTCTGCGCAGTGAGGTCAATATTGCAGTCAAAACCACGCAGCACAACCTATTTTACCAATATAAATTCACTAAATAATTTATGGCATGTTTATAAACTATGTGTTTAATATCATGCTGTCATTTGAAAATTATCTCTCAGTGTTTTGTGTTATGAATCATTTCTAATATGTTTATAACATGTGTATATGTTTCCACTGGCCTACTGTTTTTCTCTCGCTCTCTGTCCATTCACCATGCAACTCTATGCATTGAGCCTCTAGTTGGCTGACCCCTTTAGCTCTCATAAGAATACCCAGTAACAACAGGCCCCGTTGCCTTTACTTAAAATTGCATTGAAGGGGATGCAGGGTGAAAGGAAAATAGCACTGCAGCCACAGGCAGTAGACTGTGGTGTAAAACAAACCCTCAATACCATCAATAAACTGCCAAGGATTGTGGTAAACTGGATACTGTAAACATCCTGTTACTGGCCGTGTGCTTATGGGCAGTCTCTCTGTGAGAACTTTAAAACAGAAGTGTGTGTGCGTGTGCGTGCGTGCGTTAGGCTTTGGAAATGGAGACACCTGCTGGTGAAATGGTCCTTTTGAGCAGTGCATTAGATCAGAGCACAAAATAAAATACATTTCCTATTACTGTATAGCCATCCTCAGAGCACAGCCAAACCCCATATGAATATGGTAAATGATGCCACTTTAGTACTGTAATTCCCTCTTTGTTTGATCTGCTTACCTTTATGAACACCCTTTGAGGACATCATAATTAGACCAAATACCCTGGCCTGATTTCAGTGTCCTCAAAGAAAGTGGGCTAGACGTCATGCAGGACAGGTGCCTAATGATAGAATATAAGACATCCCCTATTACAATAGACCCCTGTCTGTACACTGTACACGTACTGTATGCCATTGGCCTCTCTTGAGAAACACTGCTGCTGCCTCTCACAACAATAAGAACAGCTGGTCAAACATTTACCCTGTTTCACCAGGGCCCTTTGTGATTGAACCGAAACGAACCTGGAAGCATTTTGAAACCATGTGGTGCCTCCTACCTTCCGTGACAGACAGCAGCATGCGACAGTTGGATTGGCTTATCTCAGTTTTTACATGCAGTGATTTGTGCTCCACTCTCCTAAAACGACCCACTTCTCCTTTGTCCCAGTATTCAGAGCTCTATTTTGCCCCAGATCTGTACAGGCAGCTAGGCCTATTGATTGTGAATCCGCTCTACTATCCAGTCTTATACAGTCCTGGATGGCGCATGGACCAAAGGCTCCTTAGTACATGTATGTCCACTACTAATAGTGTAATGATTAAGAGACTGTAGTATTATCCCACCACTGCCACCAGTGTAACAAATGAAGGGGAACAGCCAGCTCGGGGTTCCAACCACCAACCCCTTATTCTGTCATATGGTCCATACTTCTTGGGAGAGGCATTAGTATAGGATTCTAAGGCCAACGTACAGAGATTCAGAGAAACTACAACAGAGGCTAAATTAGGTCTGTGAAAGTGCAAAGATATAATTTTTTTTTTAACCTCTACGGGATCGGTGTCCCGTATATGGGACGGTTGAGCTAACATGCACTAATGTGATTAGCATGACTGTTGTAAGTAACAGCAAACTTTCCAGGACATAGACATGTCTTATATGGGCAGAAAGTGTACATTCTTGTTAATCTAACTGCACTGTCCAATTTACAGTAGCTATTACAGTGAAAAAATACCATGCTATTGTTTGAGGAGAGTGCACAACAACAAAAAACTTATCACGGCAACTGGTTTGATACATTCACCTCTGAAGGTAAATAATGTACTTACATTCAGTAATCTTGCTCTGATTTGTCATCCTGAGGGTCCCAGAGATAAAATGTAGCATAGTTTTGTTTGATAAAATCAATTTTTATATTCAAATGTAGGAACTGGGTTGCAGGAAATGTAAAACTTGAAGTGTGTTTGAGGTTTAAAAAGGCTTGAAGTTTGTAATTTCCACTTGTAGGGCTTGATACGAAAAATGTATCAAGCCCTACAAAAATTTCCATTAATTATAATCCACATAATAATTCACATTTCCTGTAGCAAACTGGCTCAAATTAAGATAATCTGTAGGTACAGTCGTATGAAAAAGTTTGGGCACCCCTGACAATTTCCATGATTTCCATTTATAAATAATTGGGTGTTTGGATCAGCAATTTCACTTTGATCTATTAAATAACTGTTGGCACAGTAATATTTCAGTAGTGAAATTAGGTTTATTGGATTAACAGAAAATTTGCAATATGCGTCAAAACAAAACTAGACAGGTGCATACATTTGGGCACCCCAACAGAAAAATCACATCAATATTTTGTAGAGCCTTTTGCTAAAATAACAGCCTCTAGACGCTTCCTATAGCCCCTAATGAGTGTCTGGATTCTGGATGAAGGTATTTTGGACCATTCCTCCTTACAAAACATCTCCAGTTCAGTTAGGTTTGATGGTTGCCGAGCATGGACAGCCCACTTCAAATCATCCCACAGATTCTCAATGATATTCAGGTCTGGGGACTGTGATGGCCATTCCAGAACATTGTACTTGTTCCTCTGCATAAATGCCCGGGTAGATTTTGAGCAGTGTTTTGGGTCGTTGTCTTGTTGAAATATCCAGCCCCGGCGTAACTTCAACTTTGTGACTGATTCTTCAACACTATTCCCAAGAATCTGCTGATATTGAGTGGAATCCATGCAACCCTCAACTTTAACAAGATTCTCAGTACCGACACTGGCCACACAGTCCCACAGCATGATGGAACCCCCACCAAATGTTATTGTGGGTAGCAAGTGTTTTTCTTGGAACGCTGTGTTCTTTTGCCGCCATGCATAACGCCCCTTGTTATGACCAAAAAACTCAATCTTTGTTTCATCAGTCCACAGCACCTTATTCCAAAATGAAGCTGGCTTGTCCAAATGTGCGTTTGCATACCTCAAGCGGCTCTGTTTGTGGCGTGTGTGCAGAAAAGGCTTCTTCCGCATCACTCTCCCGTACAGCTTCTCCTTGTGCAAAGTGCGCTGAATTGTTGAACAATGCACAGTGACACCATCTGCAGCAAGATGATGTTGTAGGTCTTTGGAGGTGGTCTGTGGGCTGTTTTTGACTGTTCTCACGATCCTTTGCCTTTGCCTCTCCGATATGTTACTTGGCCTGCCACTTCTGGCCTTAACAAGAACTGTGCCTGTGGTTTTCCATTTCCTCACTATGTTCCTCACAGTGGACACTGACAGCTTACATCTCTGCGATAGCATTTTGTAGCCTTCCCCTATACCATAATGTTGAACAATCTTTGTTTTCAGGTCATTTGAGAGTTGTTTTGAGGCCCCCATGTTGCCACTCTTCAGAGGAGAGTCAAAGAGAACAGCAACTTGCAATTGGCCACCTTACATACATTTTCTCATGATTGGATGCACTTGTCTATGAAGTTCAAGGCTTAATGAGCTCACTAAACCAATTGTGTGTTCCAATTAATCAGTGCTAAGTAGTTACAGGTATTCAAATCAACAGAATGACAAGGGTGCCCAAATTTTTGCATAGACTATTTTTCACATCTGATTTAATTTCATGCAACTTAATATTGCTACACTAAAAATCTTTGTCTGGACAATACCCCAGTACTCAGCTTTTATTAGAAAATGAATGGCATGCCACAGTGATCCTTTTCTGTGATGACAGAGTCAATTATTATGCAGCCTCAGAGGGGTGGCCAAACTTTTTCATACGACTTGTAGGCCTACTGGAAGTGAGTCTCAGCTGCAGTACACTTTAATTCCACAAAGTGGCAGTGCATCCCTATGAGAGGAGCTGAGATAGTTTTTTTGCTCCGTTTTTTTGTTATTTGTAAATTGTGGATCATAGTGAAGTGAAAAACTGGATGTCCATAGGGATTTTTAAAAAGAGTTTTTTTTTTCTTGCCACACAACAGATAGGTGCAGTGAAATGTGTTGTTTTACAGGGCACACCTGGAGCAAATTAGGGTTTTAAGTGCATTGCTCAAGGGTATATCGACAGATCTTTCACCTTGTCAATTATACAAGCTCCCTCAAAATTGCAATAACTTGTTGGAGCACCTTGTTAGGTCATCCCCTTATATTACTTCACAAGATCCTGGACTTCCTGACTGGCCTCCCCCAGGTGGTGAGAATAGGCAACAACACATCCGCCACACTGACCCTCAACACGTGGGTGCATGCTTAGTGTCCTCCTGTACTCCTTGTTCACCCATGACTGCATGACCGTGTACGACTCCAACACTCCAACACCATCATGATCACCGACGATGATAAGACAGCATATAGGGAGGAGGTCAGTAACCTGGCAGTGTGGTGCCAGGACAACAACCTCTCCCTCAATGTCAGCAAGACAAAGGAGCTGATCATGGACTACAGGAAAAGGAGGGCCGAGCATGCCCCCATCCACATCGACAGGGCTGTAGTGTAGCAGGTTGAGAGCTTCAAGTTCCTCGGTGTCCACATCACTAAGGGATTATCATGGTCCACACACACCAACACAGTCGTGAAGAAGGCACGACAACACCTCTTCCCCCTCAGGAGGCTAAAAAGATTTGGCATTGGCCCTCAGATCCTCAAAAAGCTCTACAGCTGCATCATTGACAGCATCTTAGCTGGCTGCATCACCGCTTGGTATGGCAACTGCTTGGCATTCGAGCACAAGGCACTACAGAGGGTAGTGCGTACGGCCCAGTACATCACTGGGGCTGAGCCCTGTGCCATCCAGGACCTCTATACCAGGTGGTGTCAAAGGAAGACCCTAAAAATTGTCAAAAACTCCAGCCACCCAACTCATTGAATGTTCTCTCTGCTACCGCACGGCAAACGGTACCATGCACCAAGACTGGAACCAACAGGACCCTGAACAGCTTCTATCCCTACGCCATAAGACTGCTAAATAGTTAGTTAAATAGTTAACCAAATAGCTACCCTGACTATCTGCATTGACCCTTTTTGCACTAACTATATTGACTCACCACATACACTGCTGCTACTGCTTATTATCTATCCTGTCGCCTATGCACATATCTACCTCAATTACCCAGTACCCCTGTACATGGACTCGGTACTGGTACCCCGTGTATATAGCCAAGTTATCGTTACTCATTGTGTATTTATTCCTCATGTTATTATTGTCCCCCGAGATTAAATCGGGAGGGGACTGTGGATCAGTCTCTGTCTGTCCGTTAGTACATTAGTCACACACGATATCTCAGACAGCACTGGGCCGATTTTGACGGAACTTGGGTAAATGATGCGTCTTGCCATAGAGATTCGGCATTTACAAAATTACACTGATTGGCCCAAGGTGAGAGCTATAGTAAATAACTGAAATTTGTAAGTCACACCAGAGAGGAAGACACGAAGCAAGAGGGATAACTGGGCCCAAAATATGTATTCTCCAGCAGGTGGTGTTGTTTAGTTTTTTCGCTCACAACCAATTTTTTTTTTTAATGAAGGTCAATGAGTGCATAATTTGGTAAACAAATGGAATGGCTTATTTGCTACGTGTGGCTTATTTGATGGAATAGAAGTTTCGTAGTGCTTAGGTTGTATGTGTGTACTGATACTGATAGGTAGCTCACTGGCTAGAATGGTCCCACCTGATCTCGCCTCCTCCTGACTACCTTCTAGTCTGAGTACCAGTTCTTTAGCTAACATTCCACTCCTTGCCCCTCCTTGTCATTGCCAGAGACTGGCCTTTCCGCAATCTCTAGGGTGTTCACCCATAACATTATTAATTAATTCAAGGTTTATACAAATATGTCAATTCAATAGTCCAAACCCCATGTCTCTACCATATATGGTTCAAAAGTTACCGACGATTTACTCTGAGAATTTAGCATGTTTAGAGTGAATGGAATGTCATCACATGATCAAAAAGTGGTCACTGCTCAATAGAACTCTGTGGCGCTGCTCCACGGCAGAACGGTGCTAACTTCGAACGTCAACTGACACGCTAACTAGTGGCTGCAGGTTCGTGAGTGAAAACATGGGCTTTCTCTAAATGAAATCCGCTGAATACAAAACTAAAAAGGACTAAATATATATTTATTTACAAAGCTAACAGACTGAATTTCACTATCCACGAAGACGATCTGTTCATGTTTTCATTGTGTATTTCAGTCTTTCCCTTTCCCTCTCAAAGTAGATTGATCATGGTTATATAGGCAATGAAAGACAAGGATCTGGAGGTGAAAATGACGACGGTATCAAGTTTATTTTGATTGGTTCAACCAGCGGAAAAACCTCCAAATGGTACCACCAAATATGGAAGAGATACAACCAAGATCGGTGCAGTCAAAACTAGCAACGGTCACAGCAAATGAACGTTCTTATTTCATCAACACTGTCAATGTCACGACTTCGTCCGAAGCTTCCTCCCCTCCTTGTTCGGGCAGACTTCGGCGTTCGTCGTCACCGGCCTTCTAGCCACTGCCGCTCCATATCTCATCATTCCATTTGTCTTGTCTTGTCAATTACACACACCTGGTTCATATTCCCCTCATTAGTACGTGTTTAAGTGTCCCCTCTGCCCCCTTGTCCTTGTGGGTGATTGTTCATTGTGAGGATTAGTAGCTCGGTTGAGCTCAGTATTTTGTATTGCCAGGGTATTTTCCTGTGTGCATGTTTGTTCCAGTGCGCCTGTTTTGCGCACTGGACTGGTTACGCTGGATTACGGAATAAACTCTGTAGCTATACTTTGATTTACCCTCCTGCGCCTGACTCCTTCAAATCACGCATCACAGTCAAGTACAAGTATATTAAGGTTATAATATTGTAGAGAACAATGTAATGATTAATTCTATGTCATTTATAATGACATATGGAAAAGAAAACAACGTTTTGACATGAATTTCGTAGCAACCTCTTGAATTGCCCCATTTTCCTCTACATTGATGTTCAGCAGTGAGTGAACGCCCTAACTACAATCTCAACGTTTCAATATGCGCTGGATTTACCGTGGAGTTGCACATTGGTTGGAAATAACCTCGAAAATAGAATTAGAATTTATAACAAAGTTTAGCTGTTAACTAGGCAAGTTGGGGTATTTTGAGTCTTCAAAACTTACATTTTGCGGTTGGAATTGCAGTATTTAGTTTGAGAATTTAGACTTGCACTAGAAACTTTTGACAGAATGGTTCTGTCTGGACAAACAAAAATGGTTGCTTAGCAACTGGATACCAATGCCTTCTGTGGATATTTCCTGTTCCGGCAGCATGTAGTGAACACACGCGTCAGGTGTCTTCTCCTAACAAACATATGATTTTCATTTTAAATGTAAGAAGAAAAGCAAAATCTCGCCATTTGTTTTGTACAAAGTTGCAGCAAATAATGTATCTATCAAAAAAAGCATGACTGCAAACTCACCCAAGCTGGGAGAGCTATAGAGACATCAGCAACAGATTGCTTCTGCCGGCTTTTAGAGCTGGATAAGCTGAAATCAAAGCAGAGAACATGTCATTAAAGGAGAAATTACAACAAATCGAGGATCATAGTCGAAAATTCAACATCCATGTGCTGGGCATTCACGACCGAATTGAAAAAATCAACTCTAATTAATTCATGAACTCGTTTCTCTGCGAGGTGTTTGGCTCCAACAAACTTGGACACCTACCACTCGTCAACATTGCTCACCGCACATCCAATTCAAGGTGTATGAGCGCAAGGCTGTTTAGCCTGGAGACGAAGCGGACCATTGTGCGGCTGGCAATCTGAAGTACCAGGGCCAGAGTGCACATCTACCAGGATCTCTCTGCTGAGCTGATGAAAAAGCGGCCATCATTCAACGAAGTGCGTACCCACCTGCGGAATGCAAAAGTGAGATATGGGCAGCTATTTCCCTGCAGGCTGATTGTCATTTTCCGGGACATCACGGTCTCTTTCACGGATCCCAAAGACACCAAGAATCACTATGGTATTCAAACCAATTCTTGGCCCAACGAGCAACAGCTCCGTCCATCTCCCGTCTGATCATTCGGACAGTAGCCTAGCTCCACTTTTTGGCTGCTCTCATTCGTGGGTTATGTAGCCTCTTAAGATTCAATTAGGCCTAGGCTACAGACAGTGGTGACCCGTCATTCATGTTTTTTTGTTGTTGCCTGTTTTGCATGTTATTTTGGCATTAATACGTGTCACATATCAGTTTGCAAACAATGTAAAAAATATATATATATATTGAGTTAATAAAGCCGCATACAAACATGGTCTGTTTTTTGCTTTCTTGAGTAAGACAGCTCCAAAATGCTCAGTGCTTTCTGTGGTGGAGGGGCAGCCAGCGGAAAATACAGAGCGTAGGGGTTGGTAATCTTCTCTAGTTGCGCCGTGATTGGCTCAGTGTTCTGTCACTCATGGGGACACTACGTCACCGCAAAATCTACAGGGAGAGCTAGAATGTTCAAGCCCCCTTGGGTGCTGCCATAGATTTACATTAGAAGTGCCCATCCAAGAAGACTCAAGGTCATTGGCCATAGATAAAATGATGTCAAAGCATGTTATATCTACTGTAGCTTTGATTGGACTGTTCATGTCAACATCATACTTTCAAAATCTTAGCTAGCAAGCTAGACAAGCAGTCATCATCATGAATCACATCGACAATCTACTGGCAAATCCTTTTCAATCCTTGTCCTATGAAGAGAAATTACAGATAAAACGTATCAGTGCTCATCGGCCATTGGACATAAACATTACACAACAAGTACGAAATCGCAAATTCAACAATGAGTGGTTTGGAAGGAATCAGTGGCTAACTGCAAGCATTGCAAAGCAATCACTATTTTGCTTCCCCTGCTATTCGGTGGAGAGGGTCTGTGGTCCAAGTCTGGGTTTACGGGTCTCTTTTCCACGTTTAAAAGGATAAACATTCACACGCAACACCATGGGCCAGAAAAGGTTGAATACATTGGCCATGCTGTCAATCCAGCATGACTTCTGCCGCGTTCAAAACAACTGTAAACTCGGAACTGGGAAATCTCAGACTTCAGTGAGTTCAAGACAATTAGGAACTCGGGAAGAAATGTGCTCCGACTGGGAAAATACTTTTTGAACGGTCATCCAACTCGGAATTCCAAGTCGGGAACTCTGTGTCTTTCTAGAGCTCCGACCTGAAGATTACTGAAGTCATGATTCAACCTTGTTTTTTTCCCGAGTTGTCTTGAAAACACCATAAATCCAGAGAATGCCAGACTTTGATGACCAAGTTTCATGACAAGATTTGCCCAGAAGAAGGGCTGCCGCGCCACGTTCCTGTTCAAGTGAGTACAGCAAAACAGTGAGTCCAAAAATTTTGTGAATGCTGCTGCATAAATGATGTAATATGCCAGGAAGATATGTAAACTGTAGCTAAGAAAGTAATACTAAGTGTATGTTGTGTAGTAAGCTGTTAGTAGCCCATGTGCCTTACCCTAATAATTTGGTCCCTTTCCCCCTCATAATTTAGCCTACTGTTCTGACTTGGTGGTACACATGTAGCTTATAGCCTGTTTAGAGAAATGTCATCATCGAATATTCTAAGTGCTTTCATTGTCTGCTTATATGCCCCCTTTATTTATCCTACAGTTATGACTTGGTGTACAGGGAGAATACTCTAAGAATGGCCCATGTTCTGAATTCTGTCGCTGTACATTTCAAAAGTGCTGAACAAATAGTTATATTGACTACATCAGTCTTAGCTCCGCTGGTAGCCAGGTGTAGTGGTGGTAAGGATTCACTCCATGGTTCTGAAAATAAAGATCTGCTGTTGTCAGAGTGCTGTGTGTGGATGAGTGAAGGGAATCAAGCGCAGGAACAAGGATGACTTCAACAGACTTTAGTAATATCCAACACAGGAATGAGTCGCCAACCCAACCGGGCGGCGCGAACAATTACGCACAACACACAGTGCGGAAAACAAGAAAAAGCGCACGCAGTGCGAACTCTCGAAAATACAACAAACGAGAGAGACAAACTCCTCGGAGGCAAGCTGACAATAACAATCACACATAACACCTGACCCAAACAAACGAAACTAAATAGGGAACACAATCAAACACAAACAAGGGACAGGTGTTACAAAGAGACAAAACCAAACGAACATGAAACATAGAACGGTGGCAGCTAGTACTCCGGAGACGACGACCGCCGAAAGCCTGCCCGAACAAGGAGGAGGAGCAGCCTCGGCCGAAACCGTGACAGTACCCCCCCCTTGACCGTGCGCCGACCCGGGGCTCGGGGACGACCCGGACGACGCGGAGCAGGGCGCGCAGGATGACCCCGATGGAACTCGGTCAGCAGGGACTGGTCCAATATGTCCCTCCTTGGCACCCAGCACCGCTCCTCCGGGCCGTACCCCTCCCACTCCACGAGATATTGAAGACCCCCCATCCGGCGTCTCGAATCAAGGATGGACCTCACAGTGTACGCCGGAGCCCCCTCGATGTCCAACGGGGGCGGAGGAGTCTCCTCTATCTCATACTCCTGGAGTGGACCAGCTACCACCGGCCTGAGGAGAGACACATGGAACGAGGGGTTAATATTCCTATAGTCAATAGGCAGTTCTAACCTGTAACACACCTCGTTCAACCTCCTCAGGACTTTGAATGGCCCCACAAACCGCCGACCCAGCTTCCGGCAGGGCAGGCGGAGGGGCAGGTTTCTGGTCGAGAGCCAGACTCGATCTCCAGGTGCGTACACAGGCCCCTCACTGCGGTGGAGATCGGCGCTCGTTTTCTGCCGACGGATGGCCCGCTGCAGATGTACGTGGGCAGCGTTCCATGTTTCCTCCGAGCGCCGTACCCATTCATCCACCGCAGGGGCCTCGATCTGGCTCTCGTGCCAAGGTGCCAGAACCGGCTGGTACCCTAACACACACTGGAAAGGGGTTAGTTGGGTGGAGGAGTGGCGGAGAGAGTTCTGTGCCATTTCGGCCCACGGAACGTATCTCGCCCACTCCTCCGGCCGGCCCTGGCAATAAGACCTCAGAAACCTACCCACCTCCTGGTTAACACGTTCAACCTGCCCATTACTCTCCGGGTGGTAACCCGAGGTAAGGCTTACCGAAACCCCCAACCGTTCCATAAACGCTCTCCACACTCTGGAGGTGAACTGGGGGCCTCGGTCAGACACTATATCCTCGGGTACCCCGTAATGCCGGAAGACATGGGTAAACAGAGCCTCAGCGGTCTGTAGGGCAGTGGGTAGACCCGGCATGGGAAGGAGACGACAGGCCTTCGAGAACCGATCCACAACGACCAGGATGGTAGTATTCCCCTGTGAGGGGGAAGGTCGGTAACAAAATCCACCGAGAGGTGGGACCAGGGTCGTTGTGGAATAGGCAGGGGTTGTAGCTTACCCCTGGGCAAATGTCTGGGCGCCTTACACTGGGCACACACCGAACAGGAGGAGACATAAATCCTCACATCCCTAGCTAACGTTGGCCACCAGTACTTCGTGCTAAGACAGTGCACTGTCCGGCCGATACCCGGATGGCCAGAGGAGGGGGGACGTATGAGCCCAACAAATGAGGCGATCGCGTACCTCGAGCGGAACGTACGTCCGACCCACTGGACACTGTGGAGGACTTGGGTCGGTGCGTAACGCCCGCTCGATCTCGGCATCAACCTCCCACACCACCGGTGCAACCAGACAAGACTCTGGTAGTATGGGCGTGGGCTCAACGGACCTCTCCTCCGCGTCATACCGCCGAGACAGAGCATCTGCCTTCCCGTTCTGGGACCCAGGGATGTAAGTGATTTTAAACACAAACCGGGCTAGAAACATAGTCCAGCGGGCCTGGCGAGGATTCAGTCTCCTAGCTGCCCGGATGTATTCCAGGTTACGATGGTCAGTTAGAATGAGGAAAGGGTGTTGAGCCCCCTCGAGCCAATGCCGCCACACCTTTAGGGCCTGTACCACGGCTAACAGCTCCCTGTCTCCTACGTCATAATTCCGCTCCGCCGGACTGAGCTTTTTAGAATAAAACGCACACGGACGGAGTTTAGGTGGTGTGCCAGAACGTTGGGAAAGAACGGCCCCTATACCGGCCTCTGACGCGTCCACCTCTACCTGGAAAGGTAAAGAGGGATCCGGATGCGCCAACACCGGCGCCGAGGTAAACAGGTCCTTCAGTTTCCCAAAAGCCCTGTCCGCCTCAGCTGACCACCGCAAGCGCACCGGACCCCCCTTCAACAGAGACGTTATGGGAGCTGCCACCTGTCCAAAACCCTGGATAAACCTCCGGTAATAATTTGCAAAACCCAAGAACTGTTGCACCTCCTTCACAGTGGTTGGGGTCTGCCAATTACGCACAGCTGACACCCGGTCTACCTCCATCTTCACCCCTGACGCAGACAACTGATAACCCAGAAAGGAGACCGACTTCTGAAAAAACAGACATTTCTCTGCCTTGACATATAGGTCATGCTCCAACAGCCTCCTCAATAGTCGGCGCACCAGGGCTACATGCTCTGCTCGGGTAGGACTGTACACCAGAATATCGTCGATGTACACGACTACTCCCTGTCCCTGCATGTCCCGGAAAATCTCATCGACGAAGGATTGGAAGACTGAGGGAGCATTCATTAACCCATATGGCATGACTAGATACTCGTAGTGTCCGGAAGTCGTGCTAAACGCTGTCTTCCATTCATCGCCCTCTCTAATGCGCACCAAGTTATATGCGCTCCTGAGATCCAATTTTGTAAAGAACTGCGCACCGTGCAGTGACTCCGTCATAGTCGCAATCAGAGGAAGTGGATAGCTGTACTTCACCGTAATCTGATTGAGACCGCGGTAATCAATACACGGGCGCAGACCTCCATCCTTTTTCTTCACAAAAAAGAAACTTGAGGAAGCGGGTGAAGTGGAGGCCCGTATGTATCCCTGTCTCAGAGACTCAGCGATGTACGTCTCCATTGCCTTCCTCTCCTCTTGAGACAAGGGATACACATGGCTCCGCGGGAGAGCTGCTCCTGACTGGAGATCTATCGCACAATCCCCCGTCTATGAGGCGGCAGCTGCGCCGCCCTAGTTTTACTAAACACCAGTTTCAAATCCTCATACTCGGGGGAATATGCAGTGCTGTCATCAGATTCTGACTTTCCACCGAGGTCGCCCCTATGGAAACACCCAGACACCGCCCCCTCACACTGGGCAGACCACCCTTTAAGAGCTTTCTCTCGCCACATAATAGTAGGGTCATGGGTCATCAACCAGGGAAGGCCCAGCACTACCGGATACGCAGGAGAGTCAATCAGATAGAGCTGAATCGTCTCCTCATGACCCTCCTGCGCCATCATTTGAAGGGGTGCTGTGACCTCCTAATCAACCCAGACCCTAACGGACGGCTATCTAGGGCATGAACAGGGAAAGGCTTATCAACTGGAAGGAGGGGAATCCCTAACTCTATACAAAACTGGCGATCTACAAAATTCCCAGCTGCGCCTGAATCTACCAGCGCCTTATGCTGGGAACGAGGTGCAACCTGTGGAAAACAAACAGGCAAGGTTAGGTGAACGACAGAAAGCTCTGGGTAAGTAGGGCGCCTACTCACCTGGGGGGACCCCCAATGCGTGACCTGCCTTCTCCTCCACCGGGGACCCTCCCCAACACCTAGCCGCGGTGTGCCCTCCACGGCCACAGTTAGTGCAGGGAACGGCCCCCCTCGGGTTCCTACTCCTCCGTTCTCTAGCGCCAGCACCCCGAGCTCCATAGGGCTCGGCTCGGAGGTGCTGGAGAGTGGAATGGGCGAACCCCACCCGGGACGTCCACGGGTGGCGAGCAGGGTATCCAGCCGAATGGCCATGTCGACAAGTTGGTCAAAGGTCAACGAGGTGTCCCTGCACGCCAACTCTCGCTGGACGTCCTCCCGGAGGCTGCAACGGAAGTGGTCTATAAGGGCCCGCTCATTCCACCCTGCATCGGCCGCTAGAGTCCGGAATTCCAAGGCAAAGTCCTGGGCGCTCCTCATCCCCTGTCGGAGGTAGAACAGACGCTCCCCGCCGCCTTCCCCTCTGGTGGATGGTCAAACACAGCACGGAAGCGGCGGGAGAACTCCGCATAGGTAGTGGTAGCGGCGTCCATTCTCCTCCATTCGGCGTTGGCCCACTCCAACGCCTTGCCGGTGAGACAGGAGATGAGGGCTGAGACGCTCTCGTGTCCCGAGGGCGCCGGGTGTACGGTGGCGAGGTAGAGCTCCACTTGCAGCAGGAACCCTTGACACCCGGCAGCGGAGCCGTCGTACGCCCTCGGGAGCGAGAGCCGAATCCCACTGGGTTCCGGAGATGGGACAGGAGGACTGACCGATGGGGATGGTTCGGTAGGTGGGGTCGTGGGTACCCCGCTGGTTTCCCATCGGTGGAGAGTGTTCATCACCCCCTCCAGGGCATGACAGACCTGGTTAATCCGGTCCTCCTGCCCACGAAGACGTTCCTCCATACTTGCTGTTGGCGCGGTCGCTCGTGCTGATTCCATGGTCGATGTGTGATTCTGTCAGAGTGCTGTGTGTGGATGAGTGAAGGGAATCAAGCGCAGGAACAAGGATGACTTCAACAGACTTTAGTAATATCCAACACAGGAATGAGTCGCCAACCCAACCGGGCGGCGCGAACAATTACGCACAACACACAGTGCGGAAAACAAGAAAAAGCGCACGCAGTGCGAACTCTCGAAAATACAACAAACGAGAGAGACAAACTCCTCGGAGGCAAGCTGACAATAACAATCACACATAACACCTGACCCAAACAAACGAAACTAAATAGGGAACACAATCAAACACAAACAAGGGACAGGTGTTACAAAGAGACAAAACCAAACGAACATGAAACATAGAACGGTGGCAGCTAGTACTCCGGAGACGACGACCGCCGAAGCCTGCCCGAACAAGGAGGAGGAGCAGCCTCGGCCGAAACCGTGACAGCTGTTGGTACAGCTTTATGTAGTTCCTAACAGTTTTTGGGCACTGTTTATCACTTTATAGTGCAATTAATATATTGTTAGGTGTTGTGTTGTGTTGTGTAGTGGCTTTGCTGGCATACATAAAATAAAAAATTAAAAAGGAGTTTGCCCCACCAAGATTTACATGCTAAAATCGCCACTGGCTACAGCAGACCATGGCCTTATGATTTGGCCGAAATGCTTCATAGATGCTTTTTCTTTTGTTGTATTAGCTAATTAGGCCAATGTATGCATTTTATTCTGCTCACCCATCTGTCGATAGGTTTATTCTGTAGATTCAAACTGAGCCGACTGTCTGTTGATATGGCCAAATTATCAACAAGCTATTTCTGTTTTTGGTTGCTATTATTTCTTTGGGGGGGCATAATGGACAATCAATTCTCTGGTTATGGATATTGGTTATGGACATTGCGCCGCTCTGTGGAATCAAGCAGAGAAGACCACTCCGACTTGTTCTAATTGACTGAGACTTAGTCTAATAATTGAAACTTTTTGTGTTTGAACGGATGATCTGCCAAGAATGAAATAATGTTGTTTTGTTTGGAGCCCTGTTCTGTTATGTATATGGTTATAACAATTGGAATAATCTAGGCCTATACAATATCTAATAGCGTTTAAAGTTGTATGGCCACATTAGGATGGATTAAGGTCAGGCAATAAGAATCCTTTTCATTTTTGCTAATTGGACGTTATACAAATGGGGTGGGAATGAACTGGGAAAGTAAATTGACAATTTTCCCTTGCTGAAAAATGTTTGATATTTAATTAAGCCATGCAGGCGCCCCTCATTGGGACGCTTCGTAAGAACGCTGACATTAATGAACATGTCAAGCAGGCAGCCTAAGATCAGCATTTATTCATAATGTTTTTGTAATCGCTAATAATATAGCCCTTAAATGGAATTTAAATACTGAAATTATAGCATTTTCGTCTTCTCTTTTAATTTAGGAAGGAACTTATAACTCTAGGGTGTTCTTTACAATTTTGACTGCTGTATTGTGCATTATTCAAGATTTAGACCGCTAATCTCTTTACTCATTTATGTTTTACATTAGGAGACGGTTGCTAAGCACCTTATTATGCCACAACCCTGCATCTGTACAAGGGGGACATTCTTAGGGAGCGTCAATAGGGAGTGGGGGGGGGACACAATTTTTTCCCCTCATGTCTTGCTTGTTATATGTGCTTATTGTGTTATGTTTTGTTTGTCTTTCCTGTGTTTATTATGTCACTCCTAAGATGATTATGAATTTGAAAATGAAATGGTCAAATACAACTTTGTGAGCCACAATGTGAATAGTTTGGGAAGCACTTTGAAAAATTAATAAAGATTGTCTTATTTGAATAAAAAGAGAGTAGACATAGCTTTTCTACAAGAGACTCATCTCTTAACAACTGCTCACGAGCAACTTCGATCCAGATGGGTTGACAAAGTGTTCTATTCCTCTTTTACATCCAACACTAGAGGGGGGGGGGGATTTCAATTGTATTTTGGATGCCAATTTTGATAAATCATCGACTAATGTCCAGTCATTGTCCAATATGTCTATAGGACTTGTCCATAACACTCAAGATTTGGGACTTCAAGAAGTATGGAACACAACACATCCTAATGAAAGGGTATTTTTTTATTCTCATGTACACAAATCCTATTCAACAATAAATTTTTTCTTTGTTCCATAAAACATTTTTATCCAAGATTTCAAATTGTGTTTATTATCCTAGAATGCTATCTGACCACTCTGCCCTGTTTTTTGCGGGACCTCCTGTGACACTATGTCACGACTTCCTCCGAGGCTGCCTCCTCTCCTTGTTTGGGCAGGTTTCGGTGTTCGTCGTCACCGGCCTTCTAGCCACTACCGCTCCTCATCTCATCATTCCATTTGTTTTGTCTTGTTTATTACACACACCTGCTTCATATCCCCTCATCAGTACCTGCATAAGTGTTTCCTCTGCCCCCTTGTCTTTGTGTGTGATTGTATATTGTGAGATTAGTGAAGCTCGGTGGAGCTCCTTGTATTTTGTATCACCAGGTTATTTTCCCCGTGTGCCTTCTTGGTTTCAGTGCGCCTGTTTTGCGCACTGGACTGTTTTGACGCTTTATTGCGTAACTCTGTATTCCGGAATAAATCCTGTTATTCTGTGATTTACCCTCCTGCGCCTGACTCCTTCAAATAACCACATCACAGAATCACACACCCACCATGGAGTCAGCAGCAGAGGAACACATGCCTGGAGTCGTGGCACGGGTCCGGGAGCATTTGACGATGCTAGCCAGCTTGGGAGAAGCGATGGATCGGGTTCTCCAGGTCGTCCAACGCCTGGAGAGGAGAGGTCCTGATCTGTCGGGACCATCTGGGCGACCGGATCTAGCCACCCCCACCCAGAGGGATCCATATCTCCCGACCACGGGATTTCAACAGGGCAGCTGCTCTCTGCCAGGGATTCCTCCTACAACTGGAGCTATATTATTCAAACATCAGCCCAGCTCCATCGGAGCGGGAGAAGGTGTCCGCCCTCGTCTCCTGTCTCTCGGGGAAAGCCCTGGAGTGGGCCAACGCGGTTTGGAGTGAAGGAGGAGCCGTGTTGGACAACTACGGGGAGTTCGCTCGCCTCTTCCGGGCAGTCTTCGACCACCAGCACGCAGGACTTCGCCCTGGAGTTTTGGACTCTAGTAGCTGGGTCCGGGTGGAATGAGCGGGTCCTCATCGACCACTTCCAGTGCCATCTGCGAGAGGACATCCGAAGGGAGCTAGCCTGCTGGGACACCATGTTGTCCTTCAACCTACTGGTGGACATGGCCATCCGGTTGGACAACCTGCTGGCTGCTAGAGGACTTCCTGGAAGGGGCCTGCCCATTCCACCCCTCCCCCCCAACCCGGATCACGAGATGATGGAGATGGGTGGAGCGGCGATCTTGGACAGCAGAGGACGACAGCGCCAGTGTCACACTCGTGGCGCGAGAGGACATTCTCCTTCACAATGTCTTCAGCGTTCTTTTGCGTCTGGAGGCGGCAGGCAGGGCACTCTCGCGACACCCCAGGTATCGAACACCCTCACTCGTTCAGAGCCCTCTGCTGCGCACTGTACCCTACTCATCCACTTTCCTGATTACATTGTAGTTCCCCAGTGTAAGGCGCTGGTCGATTCAGGCACAGCTGGGAACTTTATGGACAGGTCATTTTCACATAGTCTAGGCATTACATTGGTTCCCCTATCCATTCCACTCCCCATTAGAGCACTTGACAGTTGACCATTAGGGTCCGGGTTAGTTAAGGAAGTTACAGCACCAGTCACTATGGTTACGCACGAGACTCATCGAGAGCAAGTCACTTTTTTTTTATTATTGCGTCTCCTGATTTCCCTGTTGTGTTAGGTCTTCCCTGGTTAGCACTACACAACCCCACCTTTTCATGGCCGCAGAGGGTTCTCACGGGGTGGTCGCGAGAGTGTCAGGGTAGGTGTCTAGGTGTTTCCGTTGGTGCAACCATGGTGGAAAGTCCAGACAGTACCGCCACCATGCGCATTCCCCCCGAATACCTCGATTTAGCGCACGCGTTTTCCAAAACGCAGGCGACCAAATTACCACCTCATCGGGTGGGGGATTGCACGATAAACCTACGGGTAGACGCTGTGCCTCCCAGGAGTCATGTGTATCCCCGGTCGCAGGCTGAAACTGAGGCTATGGAGACATATGTCTTCGAGTCCCCGCGCCAGGGGTTCATACATCCCTCCACTTCACCCGCCTCCTGAAGTTATTTTTTTGTAAAGAAGAAAGACGGAGGTCTGTGCCCTTGCATTGATTTCCGAGCACTGAACAAGGGGTCAATACGTTATAGTTGTTCTCTACCCCTCATTCCATCTGTGATCGAGTCAATGCATGGTGCGCGCTTCTTCACAAAATTAGATCTCCGGAGTGCGTACAACCTGGTGCGTGTCCGAGAGGGGGACGAGTGGAAGACAGCATTCAGCACCACCACAGGGCATTACGACTACCTGGTGATGTCTTACAGTTTGATGAATGCTCCATCTGTCTTCCAGTCCTTTGTGAACAAGGTGTTTCGGGACATGCTTGGTCGCGGTGTAGTAGTCTACATCGATGACATTTTGGTGTATTCCGCTACGCGCGCCGAGCATGTGTCCCTGGTTCTCAAAGTGCTGGCCCAACTGTTGGAACATGACCTTTATGCCAAGGCAGAAAAGTGTCTGTTTTTCCAACAGTCCGTCTCCTTCCTCGGATACCGCATTACCACCTCAGGTGTGGAGATGGAGGGATATCGCATTTCAGCCGTGCGTAACTGGCCGACTCCAACCACGGTGAAGGAGGTGCAGCGCTTTATTGACTTTGCCAACTACTATCGGAGGTTTATCCGGGGCTTTGGCAAGGTCGCAGCTCCCATCACATCACTGTTGAAGGGTGGGCCGTCCCGGCTCCGCTGGTCTGCTGAGGCTGACAGGGCCTTCAGTAACCTGAGGGTTCTGTTCACCTCAGCCCCGGTACTGGCCCATCCCAATCCATCACTACCATTCGTAGTGGAGGTGGATGCGTCCAAGGTAGGGATAGGCGCTGTCCTATCTCAACACTCGGGCACGCCACCCAAGCTCCGCCCCTGTGCCTTCTTCTCCAAGCAGCTCAGCCCGGCAGAGCAGAACTACGACGTTGGTGATCGGGAGCTGTTGGCTGTTGTCCGAGCCCTGACTGTGTGGAGGCACATGCTCGAGGGGGTGAAACACCCTTTCCTGGTCTGGACAGACCACCGTAACCTGGAGTACATCCGGGCAGCGAGGAGGCTGAACCCTCGCCAGGCCAGGTGGGCCCTATTCTTCACCCAGTTTGACTTTTCACTATCTTACATTGTATATTGTGAGATTAGTGAAGCTCGGTGGAGCTCCTTGTATTTTCCATCACCGGGTTATTTTCCCCCTGTGCCTTCTTGGTTTCAGTGCGCCTGTTTTGCGCACTGGATTGTTTTGACGCTTTATTGCGTAACTCTGTATTCCGGAATAAATCCTGTTATTCTTTGATTTACCCTCCTGCGCCTGACTCCTTCAAATCACCACATCACACACCAAAGTCTTGGAGATTCAACATATCACTACTAGCAAATCATGAATTTATTGATTATATTAATTTGAAGTGCATGGGAACACAGCAGTAGGCCCTTTAAAGGTCTGGGATACCCTGAAAGCCTACTTTAGAGGGAACATCATATCATTTGCTTCTTCTCTAAAAAGGACCCTTGAATACCTTGAATACTCACTCTATAGAACGATCTATTTTAAAAACAAAACAAAGATATGTAGAACAAGGTGAAATGGCTGGCAAGTTACTGGCTTGGCAAATAAATAAAGAAACCGAAGAAAGAGCCATCTTGAAAAAAATAACAGATGGCAGTGTTAAAGTCAACAGTAGATCCACTTCAAATTAATGAAACGTTTAGATGATTCTATGAAGACTTGTACTCATCTAGTTTGCAATGTAACTCAGAGACTCTTTAATGCCTTCCTGAAAGATATCAATCTACCAACTTTATCAGAAGAAGCAAAGCTAAATTTAGATCAAGACATTACTACTGGGGAGCTATCAGATGCTATGGGTTCCTTCCAAAATGGAAAGGCACCAGGATTAGATTGGTTTCCTATATAATTCTATAGACAATTCTCTGAGTGGTTGATGCCTCTTTTTCTCCATATGATCAAGGCCTGTCTGGAGAAAAAACAGCTTCCTCATACTTTACGTCTTGCAGCTATTACTTTACTAAAAAAGAAAGATAAAGATCACACGTTGTGCTCCTCCCATAGACCAGTCACTTTTAAATGTTGATTATAAATTGATTGCTAAAATATTAACTCTGCGCCTACAGTCTCATCCACACAGACCAAACTGGTTTTCTGCAGGGTCGTCTCTCCTCTGATAATTTACGTCGATATTTTGACTTTTCATACTAATGATCTTAAGACCCCAAATGTTGTAGTGTCCCTTGATGCTGAAAAAGCATTCGACAGAGTGGAATGGAACGACCTTATGTCTGTATTGTCAAGGTTTAATTTTTGTCCAATATTTATCTCATGGATTCAAATTCTTTATAATTCACCAATGGCAGTAGTTAAAACCAACACCCAATACTCAACCCCCTTCCTGTTGTCTCGAGGGACAAGGCAAGGCTGTCCGGCCAGTGCAGGACTTTTTGCTTTGGTCATAGAACCCCTTGCCGCCATGATTAGAGCACATTACCAAATTAAAGGAATTAAAAATTGAAAATAATACCATATTATATCATTATATGCGGATGATGTCTTGCTCTATCTCCAAGACCCCTCATACTCAATTCCATTCCTCCTGTCATTGCTTGAAGAGTTTGGTAAACTATCTGATTACAAAGTCAATTGGTCCAAGACAGATATTATGCCTATATCTACCTTCAACCCCAAACCTTTACTAGACCAATTCAAATGGAAATGGTCCTTGATGTATACCCATATACTGTCTGATATACAGTTGAAGCCGGAAGTTTACATACACTTAGGTTGGAGTCATTAAAACTCGTTTTTCAACCACTCCATACATTTCTTGTTAACAAACTATAGTTTTGGCAAGTTGGTTAGGACATCTACTTTGTGCATGACACAAGTAACCTTTCCAACAATTGTTTACAGACAGATTATTTCACTTATAATTCACTGTATCACAATTCCAGTGGGTCAGAAGTTTACATACACAAGTTGACTGTGCCTTTAAACAGCTTGGAAAATTCCAGAAAATGATGTCATTGCTTTAGAAGCTTCTGATTGGCCAATTGACATAATTTGATTCAATTGGAGGTGTACCTGTGGATGTATTTCAAGGCCTACCTTCAAACTCAGTGCCTCTTTGCTTGACATCATGGGAAAATCAAAAGAAATCAGCCAAGACCTCAGAAAACAAATGTGTAGACCTTCACAAGTCTGGTTCATCCTTGGGAGCAATTTCCAAACGCCTGAAGGTACCACGTTCATCTGTACAAACAATAGTACGCAAGTATAAACACCATGGGACCACGCAGCCGTCATACCGCTCAGGAAGAAGACGCGTTCCGTCTCCTAGAGATGAACGTACTTTGGTGCAAAAAGTGCAAATCAATCCCAGAACAACAGCAAAGGACCTTGTGAAGATGCTGGAGGAAAAAGGTACAAAAGTATCTATATCCACAGTAAAACAAGTCCTATATCGATATATAACCTGAAAGGCCGCTCAGCAAGGAAGAAGCCACTGCTTCAAAACCGCCATAAAAAAGACAGACTACAGTTTGCAACTGCACATGGGGACAAAGATCGTACTTTTTGGAGAAATGTCCTCTTGTCTGATGAATCAAAAATAGAACTGTTTGGCCATAATGACCATCGTTATGTTTGGAGGAAAAAGGGGAACGCTTGCAAGCCGAAGAACACCATCCCAACCATGAAGTACGGGGGTGGCAGCATCATGCTGTGGGGATGTTTTGCTGCAGGAAGGACTGGTACACTTCTTAAAATAGATGGCATCATGAGGAAGGAAAATTATGTGGATATATTGAAGCAACATCTCAAGACATCAGTCAGGAAGTTAAAGCTTGGTCGCAAATGGGTCTTCCAAATGGACAATGACCCCAAGCATACTTCCAAAGTTGTGGCAAAATGGCTTAAGGACAACAAAGTCAAGGTATTGGAGTGGCCATCACAAAGCCCTGACCTCAATCCTATAGAACATTTGTGGGCAGAACTGAAAAAGCGTGCGCGAGCAAGGAGGCCTACAAACCTGACTCAGTTACACCAGCTCTGTCAGGAGGAATGGGCCAAAATTCACCCAACTTATTGTGGGAAGCTTGTGGAAGGCTACCCGAAATGTTTGTCCCAAGTGAAACAATTTAAAGGCAATGCTAACAAATACTAATTGAGTGTATGTAAACTTCTGACCCACTGGGAATGTGATGAAAGAAATAAAAGCTGAAATAAATAATTCTCTCTACTATTATTCTGACTTTTCACATTCTTAAAATAAAGTGGTGATCCTAACTCACCAAAGACAGGGAATTTTTTCTAGGATTAAATGTCAGGAATTGTGAAAAACTGAGTTTAAATGTATTTGGCTAAGGCGTATGTAAACTTCCGACTTCAACTGTACCACAGCTTTCAGTCAATCAGCATTCAGGGCTCGAACCACCCAGTTTATAATTGTTCGAGCCCTGAATGCTGATTGGCTGACAGCCATGGTATATCGGACCATATACCATGCGTATGACAAAACATTTATTTGTACTGCTCTAATTATGTTGGTAACCAGTTTATAATGGCAATAAGGCACCTCGTGGTTTGTGGTATATAGCCAATATATCACATCTAAGGGCTGTATCCAGGCACTCCGCATTGCGTTGTGCATAAGAACAGCCCTTGGCAGTGGTATAATGGTCATATACCACACCCCCTCTAGCTTTATTACTTAATCAAATACTCTGTTCTCATCGTGTTCATTAATGAAGATGTTCATATTTGAAGATGGCAAAAAGGCCAGTCTCTTTGGCACATGACATGGAGTACAGGGAGTGGATTAGCTAAAGAGACTGGTACCCAGGCTAACTGCCTTCCATTTTTGAAGACATTTCCTTTCATTGTTAGAGAGGCCACATGAGTATCTGGTCAATGTCAAGGATAATCAGTCCCGTGTAGCTCAGTTGGTAGAGCATGGCGTTTGCGATTCCCACGGGGGGCCAGTATGAAAAATGTATGCACTCACTAACTGTAAATCGCTCTGGATAAGAGCGTCTGCTAAATGACTAAAATGTAATAATCTGTGGTCACACACGATAACTGAAAGGTTAGTCACACTATCTCAATTGGCCCAATGGGGGGCGCTGCATCATTAGTGGGGGATGACATGTTTACTGTTGCCTTGTTTTTCTATTATTTATCTTTCTTTCTCTCTGCAATGTTGGGAAGGGCCGTAAGTAGGCTAAGCATTTCCCTTTAGTTTACCTGTTTTTTTACAAAGCATGTGACAAAACAAATTTGATTTAATTTGTACAACTTGAGTCATTTTGTATTTGATTTCAAAACGATTATGTTGGTTGTAGACTAATATACATGACATGTAAATTAAACTAAACTAAAACAATTCAGATTCCTATACTTTATTATAGTATGATGCTCTTGTGTAGGAATTCCTTCTCATATTTCCCTCTGCAGTTGAATGGGAGCTATTTGATAGCCTACTGTAAATAAGGGGTTAGTATGGAATGCTGAGGGTAAAGTGCAACACAAGCGCGGGACGTGTGGCGCGACTTTTCTGCGCTCCATGGGAGGACTGTGGCGCCATATCGCTCTCAACAGGTCATGGATTACGTTTGGGGTCGGGACAACAATGGCCTTTAGGAAAGAAAAACAAGATGCCACGTGTTGTTAGTTGATTTTGTGGTTATTTTTGTATTCCGCAATTTAACCTTAAAGGGGCAATAAGCAGTTTAAATCACAAGAAAGCGTGGTCCTCGCCCCTGTTTTGGTAAAAAGCTGTGGCTGAGAAATGTAAGCACTCTCAAATTCATAGACAGAGCTATGGATGCAAGGACTGACCATCCATGATATCACAATTAGTTTTAACCATGTTTTGAGGCTATATAGTGATTGTTTACATTTACTTTGTTTACCAACATTGGAGTAAAACAAGCTTACATTTTGGGTTCTGAGGGGCTACTACAGTTGAACTAAGCTCATGAGGCATGTATAATTTATATTATTTAAGAATCCATGGCTATAATTATACGTATGCTACATTAATTCCGAGGTTGAATATGCAGTTCAGCGCGCTCCTCATATCCCCATGAACGTCAGCCGTGTCTGACAAGCCAAGTGAAACCTGGAGAGAAGGGAACCAACCAATCAGAGACTTCCAAGACGTGTAACGTGCTCGTGTGCAGTCTCTCCACCTTTATTATGAGCATCCAAGAACCTTCCAGCACTCAGACTTTTTCATGTATCATTCCGTAAAGCAACTGGCCGGGAATTAAATAATTAGGATTATGCAAAAACGACTGAAATGGATGAAATAATCTGATGGATTTCTATATGAACTGCTGCATCCTACTTTGGTGAGCCCTCCCCCTCTGCACTTCTTGCGCAGAGGATAGTGCTTCGCTGGAGTCCTTTTAGAATAGAGCGCAGTGACTGATCGACAGAGGGTTGCAACAGGTGCAAACTGTTCCAGAGCATCATCGCTGACCTGTCATTGAGGTAAGGATATAGGCTATCTGCTGTATTATGATCATTTTTGTTTAATTTTCGGATCATGTTTTGACACGGCATGTTGAGACGAATAGTCAATTTTTTATGGTGTGTTTTTAATACTGTAATGGGGTAGTGGCTCAAATTCGAATTAGTATGTTTTTTAATATTTGTTTTGTGCAGGAAATCTAATTGAACAGTCCTACAAAATTTCTACATCTTTGTGGGTGACCGTCTTGTGCGTCACGCTCTGAATGCCTGTCCTGATGAGTCCGGAGATCGCCTCCAGGTTTAAGGATAAATGGCTGAAACTACAGCCGGAGAACCCGGACACCGCAGCCGGGTCAGTGCACCTGGACGACAGCCTGACCAGTCTCCACTGGCTTCAGAACTTCTCCATCCTCAGCACTAACTCGGAAAGACCCACCGGCACCGGCTCCGGTTGCCCCTCACAGCACCTGCTCTCCTACCACCAGCGCCTGTACCCCCGGGGCACCGACTCCCCGTCTAGCCCTCCAGCCGGGGACACGGCCGCTACCGGGATGCCGCTCTGCCTCGGGAGCCCCGTTACCTCTGGCAGTAACTCCACCGACGCGCGTTTGGTGAATTACCCACACCACCAAACCACAACCTACCCTCACCACAACCACCACATCACGACGCAGATCATCCCACCTGAGGAGATTGACTTTAAAACGAACCCCAAAGTCAAACCGCCTTATTCCTACGCCTCTCTCATCTGTATGGCCATGCAGGCCAGCAAGAAGCCCAAGGTGACTCTTTCCACCATCTATAACTGGATCACAGACAACTTCTGCTACTACAGACATGCTGAGCCCAGCTGGCAGGTAAATGACCTGGCTCTCCTCTGTTGCTCTATTATTGATTAGCTAAATGGGACAGGGAGAGAAGAGATAGGGAGAAGGGGGGGCAGAAGGGTTGCCACATGCATACTAAACCTGTTGTTTTGTTGTAAGAATATTAATACACTTATAGAAAATACACTTAAAACACATTTATCCTATTATTTATCATAATCTTCCAGTCTAACAGTAACTTATAATGTATTCTATTAGGTATGACACAGCTTGACTAGCCTAGTCATATTCATTTTGATTTACATTTCTAATCACTGAACATGTCTGCAATTTCTACCCTCCAAGAGATCTCTGTCAGGCTTCTTTCTCAGGGGGTCAGGCACAAGTGCTCTACTGCTCCAGGGAGGGGTGTGCAGCGAGGGGTGTGTGTGTGTGTGTGTTAATGAGGATCGCTGTGAGAGCTCCCTTGGCAGCCAAGCACGGCTGATCATGTTTAAAATGCACAGAATTCTACACTAGAAAGCCTCATTAGGTGCATTTGATTTCCTACGCAAACAACAACAATACCTCCTCCCCCTTAAACGCCTTTCTCTCTCTCTCTTTCTCTCTCTCTCTATTTGACACACACAAACACACACCATTCATACATTATATTAAATTAGAACACATTCAACATGGATTTAACATATTTGTTTCTTCTCCGCTCGTCCTCACAGAACTCTATCCGCCATAACCTCTCGCTCAACAAGTGCTTCATGAAGGTGCCGCGGCAGAAAGATGAACCAGGGAAAGGAGGCTTCTGGCAGATCGACCCTCAGTACGCTGACATGTTCGTCAACGGAGTCTTCAAGAGAAGGAGAATGTCCTCCAACCACTACAACACCCACAGGCAGCGCAAGCTCCTACACAACCAGGAAACTGGCTACCACAGAGCCACTCAGCGGAGGCAAGATGGCTACCACTACCAAGGAGCTGGAGCCGGCAACAAGCGTAAACAACCTTCTCCAAGGCAAAACAGCAAGATGGCGCGGACACCCAAATCTCCGCTGTTAGCCACGGAGGCCCACAGCGCAGATGTAGTTCTGAGGGGAGACTTTGACCTGGCGTCTGTGTTTGACGACGTCCTCAGTGGAAACTGCAGTACATTCGAAGACCTGGACATCAACACTGCTCTGAGCTCCCTGGGCTGCGAGGTGGACCTGACCCTGCAGGAAAGGCACTCTGCTGGGTTGGGGAGGTGGTGTGGAGAGGGGGACAACCAGACCCAGACCCCGAACCAGACCCACCACTCTTACGGCTACATGGAGCTGAGTGGCTCAGTGGGATGTAACAGTAGTAACATAGGGGACCTTTACGTTCAACAGCAGCAGCTGAACCAGGATCAGTTGTTACAGACTCACCTGCACCAGTTTGAGGAGGTGACTCTGTTCCCAGAGCAGCAGGAGGTGCACCCCTGGGAGGAGATGAAGGAGGAAGCGCAGGCCACCCCTCAGACTCTGGATCAGGGCTTTGGGCTGTGTGAAGGATTCTTCTCAGAGATACAACCCTGGGAGAGGGCTGAGGCCTACCTGTGACAGACCAACCACTGTTGAACCGATGCTGATGCCAGCCCTTAACCAAGGGATTCAGGCCCTAGCCACAGCTTCCTTACATTAATTTCTGGGACAGGGGTTTCAGGAGACCACTGGTCATTCATGGCCTGTCCATGCAGTTCCTTCAGACTATGGCTAAAGACTGGGTTGTTGTGGTTTGAAGGAACATGTTGTATTTGTTTCACAACACAATGAAACACCATTGGTCTTACCTTCTGCTATGTGCCCCACACTCCAAACAAATATGCACTCTATTGGCTGGTGGGGCAGACCTACATACAGACTACTATTTTTCTACATTAGCATCATGAAATCTTATACACATCAAATGTATTTTTTTCTTGTTTGGTTTTGCATTATGTTTTTGAGAGATCTATGCTGTATGTTTATGACTTCATGAATATCTATGTTTCTGGTTTGATCACGGGCTAGAGAAGTCAATTAAGTCAAATGCAGTACTTAGTGTTGGGTCGTAGTCAGATTTCAATATGTTTTTCAAGTAATCAATTTAATATATATATATCGATTAGAGTCTATGATAAGAGTCTAGATGGCCATGTGTCTTGAGTCATAGGCTATGGCAAAGCAGAAAGAGGGACAGAAATGAACTGAAATGCCTCAATCAGAATACCCAAGCATATGCACTTTGAGTGACAACAGGTATGTTTGAGGATAGAAAATATATCAATTATCATGTTCTGCTGTGCATCAGAATGCTATTTTCCCTTGTTCCATAAAACATGCAATGACACAGATTCAGCGTGCACACACAATCGTTTGACAGCAATACCACAGTCTTAGTAGGCACTGATGTTTTTTTTCAAGTTTTCCATTATTCTGCCAATCTTGCATTTGATTGAACTCTGTTGATGAGTCAGTCTGTTCAGGATATACTGAGGAAATCTGAATTCTGTCACTGGGTGATCGGCTTCCTTTTTGTGATAATGATTACTGATTTGATTGATTACGTCAAACTACTATAATTTTGTATATTTAACAACAATGGACTGTTTTTGAAAAGATGATTCATTTAAAACGGTATGTTGTTTGGGAAAACTGATGAACCAATGAAAAGGCTTGTACTCTAGAAAGGTTAGATTTTCTTGAGTCAATTGTGAAGTTCAGATCAACCTTTATACAATGTCTTTAATGTCATTCTGTTGTTTTTATTTGTACTCTTATAAGTTGTTCAAAATGCAATCATGCCTCAATGCAATAAATGTTGTCAATTTAGATGTTTTATCTCATTCATTTGCCATATTGCATGTGAAAGTCAAAGATGCAATCCATTGGTCAATAAGGGTCAAGAACAGCTGGTTCATAGATGAGAAGATACAGTATATCGCACTCTTGGTCAGGCACAGACTAGCCTGGTCTCTCAGAATTGCAACATCACATTGAACAAATACCTATAACTCTGCTGGGTCTCTGCCAGAATCTTAGGTCGATGTGATCTGGCCAGGGTCAGTGCTAGGCTAGGTTATGAGGTGGTGGAATAGAGGTTGTTGTACAGGAGCATATGTACAGGTGAAAAGTTTATGGAATATAATGTGAAAAGAAACCTTGCTCTTTCAGTTCAGATGCACAACAAATAAATATCTTGCAGTTGGAGCATGAAGAACTGCATATAGGTTATTTTCTATTTCCAGTTGTCAAATTTTGCTGGCTTCTTTCATTTGAAAGATTAATGTCTCAGCATTTATGTTGATCAAGTCTCTATCCAGAGAACATTCTCTCAAACCAGGTTGGTTTGAACTAAGAGCAACAGTTTTCAAGGAATTACGTCTGTGCCATGCACACAAACATGGTTTCTCCCTTCAAATCTCTTTTTAATTGAAAAAGCCAGAAAAGGGGATAAAAAAGTGGATTATCCAATCCCATTGGTTCTCCTTCTCTGAGGTTGGAGGTCAGGAGTAAAGATCTTTTGGGATCAGCCAAATAACTCAGATTCCTAGAAACAGCAGGGACTGTGCAAAGAGACAGAATTGTGAGGTTACTTGATTCTACAATTTTCCTGAGAGCTGATGATAACTATGGTATATATCAGTTATATACCAGCCTGTACCTGTTGTTATGTTCCAGTCTCCCTGGAGTCCTGCTTATTCTAATGATGATGATGGTGGTGGTGGTGATGGTGTGTGTGTGCATGCGTGTGTGTGCCTGCATGTGTGTGTGTGTGTGTGTTTGTAAATGTGTGTGTGTGTGTGTGTGTGTGTTTGAGGTTTAAATATTGGCCCCCATGGTTGAATAGATAACATTATCTCTATGGAGGCAGGATTCTGCAGCTCTATTCACCATGGCTCTGAGACCAGCGCTGGCAAGCACGCGGACGCTGTGACTGCAGGACCAGGAACAAGACTAGCCTGTCACAGTGGGCTAATGCTACGCTACTTTATAGCTCCTCTGGCACCGTGTGTGTGTGTGTTTTATAGCCCCCCTGGCACCCCATGGACAAACCCTGATTAGCGGGGTGCATACAGACCCCCCTAACACATACTGGACAGGAGGAGGGAATTCGAGGAGTGGAGGGGAGTGGCTAAGATAGGAAATACACCTCAATGATTTTGTTAATAGGTTGATGTTTATGTATGACATGTAAATTAGGTTCCATTTGTTGCATTTGACAATCTTTGCTCTTTTCATCCATGTGCTTTGCTATGTTCCTGTGATGCGTGTGGTAGAAGGAGTCAGGCGCAGGAGAGTAATACGCATCCAAAGTGTTTATTCCGTCGATAAACAGTTGCGCAAGCATGCGACAACAAAACTCAGGCACAGGGGAAATATCTACCCTGGCAAACAACAAGGTAAGGGTAGCTCAACCAAGCTACACACAGCTCACAACAAACAATCACCCACACAGACAAAGAAGCAGAGGGAACACTTATACAATGACTAATTGGGGTTAAGAACCAGGGGTGTGTGATTAATTAGACAAGACAAGTGGAGTGATGATAAATGGATCGGCAGCAGCTAGTAAGTGACGACGAACGCCGAAACCTGCCCGAACAAGGAGGGGAGGCAGCCTCGGCGGAAGTCGTGACAGTTCCAGTGATACAGTGGTTGACATTATGAAAGACTGTGAACTTACAAGGTCATTGTGTCCTAAATTGTAGTCAGAGTGTATGTTTGTGTTTGTGCGTGTGTGTGTGTGTGTCTACAAGTCTACGTGTGTCCATGTGTCTGTCTGTCCAGAACACTTTACATGTAAAAGCTCTCAGCAGCCTGTGTTGAATGGGGTTTAGTGATGTTATTGTTAAGCTAAACCCAGAAGATTTCCTGAAGCAATTAACAATTCTGTCTATGTGACTATGATTAACAAGGGCTGTGTCTTATAACTTCTTCTTCGATCAAAGACAACGACCACGAATCCTAAATCGACCCCTAGCTATTCAAGGCACCTGAACTATGGGATATGAGATGGAAGCAATATGGTGAAAAAAACTCAAAATAGTATAATAGAGGTCCAGGTGAAACTATGAAGATATTATTAATATACCTATCAAATATTTGTAGGTCTACTCAAGTGCCTAGGAGTTAGGGACTGGGGGTCGATTTGGAATCAGGTACCACCATTGAACCACTGTATAGTAGTAGTTGTGGGGTGAGCTATATGCTGCAGAACAGAGAGCTTGAAATAGGAATCAAAGACATGCCATTTTCTTTTCATGAATCTCATGAATAGCTTATAGCGCTTGCTCACTGTAGAAGATCCTCTCTGTCTATCAAATTGTGTTAAGTATCAGTCCAGTCAGGCCTCATAACTGATGGGGCAGTGTTAGCAGTGCAATGGACAGTGGTGTATGATGGAGTTGGTATGTGCCATAGTGATGTGTAGTGTTGGTTTATGTTGGTGGTGTGTGTTGTTGGAGTGTGAGAACTGGCGTTCACTCAGTAAAAATTGCCTCTGTTTTCCAGGGAGTCCCCTGGACTGTTTTCCAGAGGGTATTGGTGTGTGTTGGCATTGCTACTACTGCTACTGCCCATGTCAGTGAAAGGCATTCCTCTCTGCTCCCTGTGGTCACTATGATCTTTGGGTACTATGGGACTAAACTGGCTGCTCAGGGGAGAGAAGACAGGGGAGCCAATGGGACTACAGACTGCAGGCTTTAGAGAGGAGGCCAGCCAGAGGCCAGCATGTCTGGGGTGGGTAAACTGGGCACAGACGAGGGGGACAAGAGGGACCAGAGGAACCCAGTCCTCCTGGACCTCTGCCACACACACTGCCCCATGCCAAACACACACTGCCCCATGCCAAACACACACACTGCCCCATGCCAAACATCAGAGCAGAGAACAAGTCTGTGCCCAGACTGTCCACCTCCCGCATTATGTCTGTTGTATAGTTTCTTCTTTCTCCACTCCGGAGACAGAAATCTCCTGGGAGGTTTTCTCTCATTTGGTAGTTTTGGAGTGCACTCCAAAACTACCAAAGCAACCAACATTCTAAATGAATGAATAACATAATACTAAACAAGTACATCATGAGAACTGATGTAGATGGGCTTTAACTGACTGGAGAGTGTAGCAGTAGCAGACTGGTAAAATCTCCTCCTTTCTTGAGACACATATTTTGGCTTTTCACAGAGATACATTGTCAATCATGGTGGAGATTGTCATGATGGAGATCATCATGGTGGAGATTGTCATAGTGGAGATTGTCATAGTGAAGACTGTCATGGTGGATATTATGAAGACAATGAAATTATTGCTTATATAATAGTTCTTCAAACTCTTGCAAAAATTATTTTTCAGTAGAGTATGTGTGTGTGTGTGCCTGTATTTCTATACATCCTGTGATGTCACGAGAGGCTGTGTCCTGGAGGGACGTTACATCCCCCTGAGGTGGCTGCAAACCCAGACAGCTATGGCTCCATCTGCTGGTATGGTCGGGAACTCCACCCCTCTATGGCCAATCTTCCCACGCAGCTGAAACAAATGAGGAGCTGATGAGCTGAAGGTTGGGGAAGGGAAGAGACACACTGAGGGAGTGTGTGGGGGGTGAAGAGACACAGTCTCAACCTGGGCTCTCTGGAGGACAAGAGTGCTGCACGTCCACTTCCATGAGGAATATAAGGATTTGGAGATACTTACCTTTGGGAAATACTCACCTTTGGATATATGCACCTGTGGAAATACGTGAGAGACATTTGGAAGGACTTTTTGCTGGGTTGGCCACTAGCTGCAACGTGGACTACAGTAAGGCTGGGGAAAAGTTATCTGAGCGAGGGAGAATTATGATTCTGGATGTGGAAGAGACATCCCTGAACTGTTAACCCTTAAAGAGCCACAAGAGAACAGAATTTTGTTATATTTTCGTTAATTTCCCAAGACCTATAATAAAATCCTTGTTTTGTTTGAACCTTGTCTCCTTGCACTACTTGAGCAATCCCGCTGAAAGCTGTGTAGCCTCTCGTGACGTCACAGATGGTGGTGAATACGGGCACGCTCAAGCGTTAATAGTGCATGTCAGAGGAGGATACCGAAGGTTTGATCACCCAGTTTTCCAAGTTGGCCGTAGGCTCCCCGCCCGACTGAAATGGAGGACATATTGAAAGCCCTTGTTGCTGGCCAGCAAGCCCAGATGCAAGCAAACGTGGCTCTCTTGGAGGAGCAAAAGAAAGCCAACCTTCTGAAGGCAGAGGAATTGCAGTTGCAGAGACAGAGGGTGGTCCAAAATACCCGCCCAATAAAGGCAAGTGACTTTATATCTAAGATGGGAGCTACCGATGACATTGAGGCATACCTGCATGCATTTGAGGCCACGGCCACTAGGGAAGCCTGGCCCAAGCAACAGTGGGTTGGTCTGTTAGCCCCCCTTCCTAACCGGGGAATCGCTGAATGCTGTCCGGGACCTGGGCCCTGACCAGGTTACTGACTATGATGCCCTGAAGTCTGAGATCCTCAGCAGATATGGACTCACAAAGTTTGGTATGGCCCAGCGCTTTCACAGCTGGACCTTCCAACCAGACCAACCTCCTCGGGCGCAGATGCATGAACTTGTCCGAATCGCAAGGAAATGGCTGGATCCGCAGAGGAATACAGCAGCGGCGGTGGTGGAGGCCGTTGTGGTGGATCGTTACCTACGCGCCCCCTGCCTTATGAGGCAAAACGGTTCATCAGTCAACAGGCCTTGACCACGGCTGATCTGACCGTGGAAGCTGTGGAAAAGTACCAGGCCACAGCGGAGATGCTGAATGCTTCCCGAAAAAGACCCCAGGAGTGCGGCCCCACCACAAAGGGGAAGAACCCGTCCAAAGGACCCCAAGGTCTCGAACCCAGCCACGTCAGGACTTATCCCGGCTCCAGGGGGAGCCAGAAACCAGGCGGGTCCAAGAAGAGTACACCAGGAGGGGGAAACTTCGACAGTGTTACCGGTGTGGGGAGATGGGACATATCTCCTGGCAGTGTGGGAAACCAGCCGATGAACCTATGCCCACTGCGGGAGTCCTCCAGCTCAGCACCCACACACCGTTTTGCCTCGCTCTTGGGAGTCGTAGATGGCGGCCCAGATCGACCCCCACCTGCCCGGTAACTGTGAATCACCATGATGTGGAGGCCTTACTGGATTCTGGTAGCCGGGCCACCCTGGTGCGTAAGGATTTGGTGGGCCCAACGTGTCTGACCCCGGGGAAAGTCCTCCCAGTTTCCTGTGTCCATGGGGACACCAGAGAATACCCCATTACTGAACTTACAATGACCAGCACACGGGGAACCATACACACGACGGCGGGGGTGGTTGATTCCCTCCCCGTCCCTGTCCTAATTGGACGAGACTGCCCAGCCTTTTACCCACTCTGGAGAGAGTCTCAGGAGAGGATAACCCGAGTACCTCGGAAACGGAGAGGCAAGACTCATCCTGGGAAGGCTCCGGTGCAATCCTCCGAGTTACTCACTCCCGCCCGGGCTCTGATAGGGATGGCAGGTGCCCAGACCGACACAGAGACGGAGCTACAGAATCTGGACAAAGAACTGTCTGGTCTGAAGGGGACCGCTGAGAGGTATCGTTTGTTAAAGCAACAGTTAGACATGAAGACAGAAGAGTTAGATATCCTCCAGGCTAAACTCCAACAGAGCTCCTTCCCTAAGCAACAGGAGGAGCTGGAGAGGCTGCGCAGGACCATCGAGGAGTGTGAGGAGACCCTGCGCAGTAGTAAGGAGGTCCAGAAGAAGGCAGAGGAGAAGTACAAGGTGTTGGAGAACAAGATGAAGAATGCGGAGGCAGAGAGAGAGAAGGAACTGAAAGCTGCTCAACAGAAGCTAAACTCTGCTAAAACCAAGGCTGATGCGTTCAGTAAGAAACTCAAGGAGAGACAACAGGAGGCTGAGTCCCTGGTCCTAGAGTTGGAGGAGTTGAAGAGAGAGCAGTCTGGCAAGCACCACGGCAATGCGGACGCCCTCTCCCGGCGTGATGCCTTCTTCGCTGCCTTTACCCCGACGAGGACGTCGGTCCCGAGGAGGGGGATGTGTGATGTCACGAGAGGCTGTGTCCTGGAGGGACGTTACATCCCCCTGAGGTGGCTGCAAACCCAGACAGCTATGGCTCCATCTGCTGGTATGGTCGGGAACTCCACCCCTCTATGGCCAATCTTCCCACGCAGCTGAAACAAATGAGGAGCTGATGAGCTGAAGGTTGGGGAAGGGAAGAGACACACTGAGGGAGTGTGTGGGGGGTGAAGAGACACAGTCTCAACCTGGGCTCTCTGGAGGACAAGAGTGCTGCACGTCCACTTCCATGAGGAATATAAGGATTTGGAGATACTTACCTTTGGGAAATACTCACCTTTAGGATATATGCACCTGTGGAAATACGTGAGAGACATTTGGAAGGACTTTTTGCTGGGTTGGCCACTAGCTGCAACGTGGACTACAGTAAGGCTGGGGAAAAGTTATCTGAGCGAGGGAGAATTATGATTCTGGATGTGGAAGAGACATCCCTGAACTGTTAACCCTTAAAGAGCCACAAGAGAACAGAATTTTGTTATATTTTCGTTAATTTCCCAAGACCTATAATAAAATCCTTGTTTTGTTTGAACCTTGTCTCCTTGCACTACTTGAGCAATCCCGCTGAAAGCTGTGTAGCCTCTCGTGACGTCACAATCCACACCAACTGTCTTATCCTCTTGAAGGCCCTACACTGAGCCTCTCTCTCCCCTGGCGTCCACACACACACTCCATTCTCTCTCTCAGACTACACAGACACTGCTCAGGGCTCTTATTTGATTAGCTGGGCTTTGCTTTGTCAAACCTGGGATCTGGCACACCAGGAGAGCTATGGTACACCTTACACTGGGCTCTGCCTATACACACACACACACACACACACACATCACTAGCACACACACACGCAAGCACGTAACACACATACATACACAATCCAACACCACCACCATCAGTAGCATAAGCAGTACTCCTAACAAAAAACAGTCCAGTCTAAATCATTTACATCTCTCTGACCCTGATCATGATCTCTATGACCTCACTCCATTGTTGGGAAAGCACCTCTGATTACATAAGGGTGACTGTGTGGTGTGTAACTCTATCTGTCAGGCCTTAGTTAAACTAATCACCTGCTGGTTAAATATGCATGAACTGACTGGTCACCTGTGTGGGGTGTGAATAGTCCATATGCCAAACATCAGGTGTCTTCCCTCAGCTTGCCTTACAGTGACCGCATCAACATGGTCATGGTTTTTGCAGAGCTGGTTTGCAGGAATCTGGTTGCATGATGACAAACCTTGCTGAGCTGAATTAGATGAGTAAGCTATGACAGGTAGAGCCTACCTGAGAGAGCACACAGACACACATACACACACACACACACACACACACACACACACACACACACACACACACACACACACACACACACACACACACACACACACACACACACACACACACACACACACTTACCACAAGGGGTTAATTAAAACTGATTGGGTCTTGTGGGACCAAACCTACCCCTGACAGGTAAGGTATCAGTCTCCCATGTACTATTCTGTGTGTGTGTACATATGTGTAAGCTAAGCAGTGCCTCCCCCTCCCCAAGTGCAGTGCCTCTCAGTGAGACAGGCGTGAAGCTGCAGGCAAGCAGGAATTGGTTCCGGAGTGTTCCAGTTTTCCAGAGTGTTCCAGTGCTCCAGAGTGTAGGCCTAATCAGCAGCCGAGCATGAGCATTCTGAAGTGACTCTGAAGAGCATGACGCACCTCTCTGGATCCTTCTGGGACCGCTGGGGGTAAAGAAACAGAGCCTAGAGCCCATGAGCACTACATTAGGCCTATCACTCTGCATAAACGCAGAGAGAAAGATGTACAGAAACACACACACACATGCACACACACACACAAAGACAGACATAAGATGCGGACACACGCGTACCCACACATACACAATGAGCTAAATCCATACAGTCAAGCAATTCAGAGCATTGTCTTTTACTGTCTGTGCCAAGATAATGGTGTGTTCATATTAGCATGTTATGTTCTGTTCTGTCAAAGGCTGGTTAGAGCTACGTGCTGTTTGTTCATGTCATCTAAGCAAAGCAATGTTCTATAGCAGCAGCATGGCAGGGCCAGGGGACAGCCCCTAACAATACACACCTCCCTCTGCTCTGCCAGCAGGCTAGAACAGCCAAATTGGCCCCTGGAGAACAGACAGCCATGGTAGAGATCTCCACTGGGGCTGGATGGGAACGCAAGAGAGAGGAGAGCGAGAGAAACAGGAGGGGAGAGAGAGGGGGTGAGGAGCCATGAGATCTTGTTCGAGGAGCTGGCGGAGAGGGATAGAAGAAGAGAGAGCGGAGAGGAGAGAGAGGGAGGAGAGAGATGGGGAAGGAGAGGAGATAATGAGATAGGGGAGAAGAGAAAATCATATTTATGTTTTGTTGTCACATACACCGGATAGGTGCAGTGAAATGTGTTGTTTTACAGGATCAGCTATAATTGTACAGCACCCCCTGTAGCAAATTAGGTTTAAGTGCCCTGCTCAAGGGCACATCGACAGATTTTTCACCTTGTCGGCTTGGGTATTCGAACCAGAGACCTTTAGGTTACTGGCCCAATGCTCTAACTGTGTTGACATGCAGCTTATACCTCCCAGTGCCCTGTCATAATGTCATAACACACAGAGCATCAGGAAGACAATGCTCATGTCCTCCTCCACACTTCTTTCTATTGGTCTGTAATTCTAGTCTGTACCTCCGGTCAATTGTCTAAAGCTGAAACAGCCTTGGCTACCAGGCTAGCCATGTTCACAGTCACTAGCATCATGGTAATGTCTGGTTCCAATAAAGTGTTTTGAAAGCGGCCAAGTCACCGTTGAGGGTCAGTGTCTGAATGTGGAGCAGTGTTTCTGTGATCAGAATGGCTCTTTAGAATTACACTCACACTGTCATAGTCATCTATGCAGTGGTTCCAAAACTGTGGGGCACGAGGGGTCGGTGGGGGGGGACTCAGTCCGGCTTTAAAGGAACTCAGTCCGGCTTTACTTACACTTGAAAGTTGTAATAGTAGAATGCACAAGGTGCAATTTCGAAATACGGTAGTGCATTATCAATTCCCCTTGTCATGTTAGTCATTGCATACCTTAGAAAGCTATTTATAACTTGTCAGAAATGTTCAGATGAAATAGCCCATGTCAGCTCTTTTTATTTAGTTTTTTTAGGCCATAGATATTGTTGTAAATTTTTTGTCACTTAAATATCACATGAATACACATTAGACATGGCAAAATGTATAGAACTGCAAGAAAATGTGCTTTAAAACAGCAAACTGTTGTCACGCCCTGGCTCTGGGGACTCTTATATGTTGAGCCAGGGTGTGTAGGGTCTATGTTTTGTGTTCTATGTTTCAGTTTCTAGTTCATGTGTTTTCTAGGTTGGCTGGGGTGGTTCTCAATCAGAGGCAACGAGAATCAGCTGTTGCTTGTTGTCTCTGATTGGGAACCATACTTAGGCAGCCTGTTGTGCACTTGTGTTTTGTGGGATCTTGTTCCGTGTAGGTTTGTGTTTGTTAACCGAGGACTTCACGTTTCGTGTTGTTGTTGTCGTTGTCGTTGTTGTTGTTGTTGTTGTTGTTGTTGTTTGTAGTACACTATTAAAAGTATGTACTCATATCACGCTGCGCATTGGTCCGCTCATTATGACGATCGTGACAACTGTTCTTTGCACCCCATGACAAAATGTGTAGAATTGCAGGAAATAAGCTTTAAACCTGCAAAATTCTCTCCACCAACAAGAAGGGTGTACTTGTGTCCATGGAAATAGACGTGGCGCGTGCGCGAGCGCAGGGGGGATTTTCCCCAATACTGGAAAGGGGGCCCAGAGTGAAAAAGAACCCTTGATCTATAGGACTCCAAAAGGACACAGTTCTTCATTCTGATTCAGCATCAAATCATTCTGTGGTGTGGTGTGGTGTGGTGTGGTGTGGTGTGGTGTGGTGTGGTGTGTCTTTCTTTCTTTCTCTCTCTCTCTCTCTCTCTCTCTCTCTCTCTCTCTCTCTCTCTCTCTCTCTCTCTCTCTCTCTCTCTCTCTCTCTCTCTCGCTCTCTCTCTTCTTAGTCCCACTCTTGTATCTCTCTGCCATTTGGATTCACACATTCTCCCATTCAGGCACTAAAAGAAGAGAAGAGAAGAAAGAGAAAGGAGATAAAAAGAGAAGAGAGACAAGCGTTTTCTCCCTGATGCCAGACCTGGGCCAGACCCTGGCCAACTCTGCTGTCATAGTGAGCTTATTATGCTAGACCACAGACACCCTGGGTGACACTGCCAACCAACCCAGACACACAGAGGAGATGAGGGAGAGAAGGAGGTAAGGCATGTATTTGTTAAGTTCATGTAGTCTGTGGCTGTGTGGGGAATGTTAACTCTGTTCATCAATGCTACCTTACTGGAGTGTGTGACAGGACCCTGCTGAGCAGGCGTGCCTGCGTTTGTGTGTGTGTCCAGTCTGCCCAGTAGAGACGATGAGAGACAGAGGTTTTCAGTGCAGACATGTACCATAGTTTGCCAGAGATCTGTCCGGAGAGATGTAAACTCCAGAGGAAAGATGAACTAGCTCTAAACCTTGAAGTGGCTTCAGTCTAATCATTCCATCTTTATTCTCTGAAACTAACAAATAAACGTGCTATCCAAAATCAGAAGGACACCTGTTTCGGCAGTGGCACCTATTCCTCCACATCCCCCTCTCTGTGTATTATTGATTTGGTCCCTCTCTCTGTATCATTGATTTGGTCCCTCTCTGTGTATCATTGATTTGGTCCCTCTCTGTGTATCATTGATTTGGTCCCTCTCTGTGTATCAATGATTTGGTCCCTCTCTGTGTATCATTGATTTGGTCCCTCTCTGTGTATCATTGATTTGGTCCCTCTCTGTGTATCATTGATTTGGTCCCTCTCTGTGTATCAGTGATTAAGTCCCTCTCTGTGCAGCATTGATTTGGTCCCTCTCTGTGTATCAGTGATTTAGTCCAGTGCACGTTGGGGTGAGGGTTGTGAATTCATTAGCGGTGGTAATTACAGGATCCCTCTCTACAGTAATCATGTGTCATTAAACCCCCTCAGCCTCACACATTGCCAATTAAGATCAGAGGGGGATAGGTTACACCCACCCACAACCTACAAACTGTGTGTATTCATGCATGTGTGTGTGGTGTGTGTGTGTGTGTGTATGTGTGTGGGTGTGTGTGTGTGTGTCAGTGAAGGCTCCACAGAGGAGCCAATCCTCCTCAGTGAATTTCATTAATTTTTTATAGTGAAACATTAAAAAAGTTATCCTTTTTAGATCAAACTATACTAAGTATATTCACGTCACCAAATAATTGATTAAAACAAACTTCCTCAACAGCACTCTGTAGGGTAGCACCATGGTGTAGCCGGAGGACAGCTAGTTTCTGTCCTCCTCTGGGTACATTGACTTCAATACAAAACCTAGGAGGCTCGTGGTTCTCACCCCCTTCCATAGACTTACACAACTTCCAGAGGACGTCCTCCAACCTATCAGAGCTCTTGCAGCATGAACTGACATGTTGTCCACCCAATCAGAGAATGAATCTAGTACTGAAAGCATAAGCTACAGCTAACCAGCACTGCAGCACATAAAATATGGTGAGTAGTTGACTCAAAGAGAGAGAAAGACAATAGTTGAACAGTTTTGAACAAATTAATGTATTCAAAAATGAGGGAGAAGCAAGAGAGAGAGAGATATTTTGTTGTAATTTTTTTCATTTTCTCTTAGCCTACTTAACTAGTGAATGCAGCTAGCTAGTTTAGCTTAGTCAAACACTGGACTCAAACAGAGAGGGATGCTATGTTAGCTAGCTGGCTATGGCTATTCAAAACTGGAAGTCTTCCAAGTCAAGGTAAGCTTTTGGTTTTATTAATTTATTTATACCGGGGCCCGCCGGAATAACTGCTAAACTGCTTGCTGCTGACTGTACACTCTACTGCATGATTGTAGCGGGTTTACTAATGCGTTAGTTCTAGTAGCTATGTTGACTATGAAGTTAATATGGTGACAACGATGTAGGCTGTGTGTAGTGGTTAGCGGTTATGATATGAAGGTTTGGCTCTGAAAGTTTTTTTCACCTGGTCACAGAAAGCTGATGTGTTGTGTACTGAAGTCCACAAGCAAAGGAAAAAGGTGAGAGGAGAGCTCATAGATGTGAGAAGGAATAGAACAATCAAAGGGATCATGCTTTTTGTATGTGGCTGCTATGAAAGTGAACTGTGTTTGCGTGTGATCAGGGGTATACTAATTCTGTTTTAAAACTTTTCTTAAACGGAACCAAACGGGGATAAACATACCTGAATTTGTCCAATAGAAACTTTAGTTTGCAAATGTTGGACTAATGATTACACCCTGGATCAGCTAGATGCAGGCAAGAGAGTTCAAGGCGGTATTGAATGTGTCAATGTCTGTTACTTTGATTACTCAAATGTCTCTCAACCTGTGCACCTACGTTGTAAACTTTCATTTATAGGCTAGGTTGTAGCAACCTCATGATGGGTATAGGGAATATTTGAGTATCATGTAGTAGCCTAAACCTATCGATGTTACTTTGACCTTGGTGAATGGAATATGAATGACTGTCATCCAATATGCTGTAATAGAAATAAGGCCATGCTCATTATAAAATTCATCTTCATCCCTCATCTTGAACGTCACCGACCGCCACTGGTGTGTGTGTGTGTTTTATTTTATTTTAATTATTATTATTATTATTTTTTTTCACCTTTATTTAACCAGGTAAGCCAGTTGAGAACAAGGTCCTTTCCTGGCCAAGATAAAGCAAAGCAGTGCAATAAAAACAACAACACAGAGTTACATATGGGATAAACATAACAAAGTCAAAAATACAACAGAAAATATATATACAGTGTGTGCGAATGTAGTAAATTATGGAGGTAAGGCAATAAATAGGCCATAGTGCAAAATAGTTACAATTTCGTATTAAAACTGGAATGATAGATGTGCAAAAGATGATGTGCAAATAGATATACTGGGGTGCAAATTAGCAAAATAAACAACAATATGGGGATGAGGTAGTTGGGTGGGCTAATTTCAGAATGGCTGTGTACAGGTGCAGTGATCGGTAAGCTGCTCTACATTTAACTTTGGATTGGAGATGCTTAATGTGAGTCTGGAAGGAGAGTTTACGGTCTAACCAGACACCTAGGTATTTGTAGTTGTCCACATATTCTAAGTTAGACCCGCCGAGAGTAGTGATTCTAGTCGGGCGGGCGGGTGCAAGCAGCGTTCGATTGAAGAGCATGCATTTAGTTTTACTAGCGTTTAAGAGCAGTTGGAGGCCACAGAAGGAGTGTTGTATGGCATTTAAGCTCGTTTGGAGGTTTGTTAACAGAGTGTCCAATGAAGGGCCAGATGTATACAAAATGGTGTCGTCTGTGTAGAGGTGGATCTGAGAGTCACCAGCAGCAAGAGCGACATCATTGATATACACAGAGAATAGAGTCGGCCCGAGAATTGAACCCTGTGGCACCACCATAGAGACTGCCAGAGGTCCAGACAACAGGCCCTCCGATTTGACACATTGAACTCTATCTGAGAAGTAGTTGGTGAACCAGGCGAGGCAGTCATTTGAGAAACCAAGGCTATTTAGTCTGCCAATAAGAATGCAGTGGTTGACAGAGTCGAAAGCCTTAGCCAGGTCGATGAAGACGGCTGCGCAGTATTGTCTTTTATCGATCGCGGTTATAATATCGTTTAGGACCTTGAGCGTGGCTGAGGTGCACCCATGACCAGCTCGGAAACGGGATTGCATAGCGGAGAAGGTACGGTGGGATTCGAAATGGTCGGTGATCTGTTTGTTTACTTGTCTTTCAAATACTTTCGAAAGGCTGGGCAGGATGGATATAGGTCTGTAACAGTTTGGATCTAGAGTGTCACCCCCTTTGAAGAGGGGGATGACCGCGGCAGCTTTCCAATCTCTGGGGATCTCAGACGATACGAAAGAGAGGTTGAACAGGCTAGTAATAGGGGTTGCGACAATTTCGGTGGCTAATTTGAGAAAGGAAGGGTCCAGATTGTCTAGCCCAGCTGATTTGTAGGGGTCCAGATTTGTCAGCTCTTTCAGAACATCAGCTGTCTGAATTTGTGTGAAGAAGAAGCGGGGGGGGGGGCATGGGCACGTTGCAGCGGAGGGTGCAGAGCTGGTAGCCGGGGTAGTGGTAGCCAGGTGGAAAGCATGGCCAGCCGTAGCAAAATGCTTGTTGTAGCTCAGTTGGTAGAGCATGGCGCTTGCAATGCCAGGGTTGTGGGTTTGATTCCCACGGGGGGCCAGTATGAAAAATGTATGCACTTGCTAACTGTAAGTCGTTCTGGATAAGAGCATCTGCTAAATGACTAAAAATGTAAAATGTTATCAGTGGTGACAGTGTTTCCTAGCCTCAGTGCAGTTGGGAGGAGGTGCTCTTATTCTCCATGGACTTTACTGTGTCCCAAAACTTTGTGGAGTTAGTGCTACAGGATGCGCATTTCTGTTTGAAAAGGCTAGCCTTTGCTTTCCTAACTGATTGTGTATATTGGTTCCTGACTTCCCTGAAAAGTTGCATATCGCGGGGGCTGTTTGATGCTAATGCAGTACGCCACAGGATGTATATATCTGTTCTTAGTTCTGAATTTTTTGAATGGGGCATGCTTATTTAAGATTGAGAAGAAAGCTCTTTTGAAGAACAACCAGGCATCCTCTACTGAGGGAATGAGGTCAATATCCATCCAGGATACCCGGGCCAGGTCAATTAGAAATGCTTGCTCGCTAAAGTGTTTTAGTGAGCGTTTGACAGTGATGAGGGGTGGTCGTTTGACCGCTGACCCATTACGGACGCAGGCAATAAGGCAGTGATCGCTGAGATCCTGGTTGAAGACAGCGGAGGTGTATGTAGAGGGTACATTTGTCAAGATTATATCTTTGAGGGTGCCCATGTTTACAGATTTAGGGTTGTACCTGGTAGGTTCGTTGATAATTTGTGTGAGATTGAGGGCATCTAGTTTAGATTGTAGGTTGGCCGGGGTGTTAAGCATATCCCAGTTTAGGTCACCAAGCAGTACGAACTCTGAGGATAGATGGGGGGGCAATCAGTTCACATATGGTGTCCAGGGCACAGCTCGGGGCTGAGGGGGGTCTGTAGCAAGCGGCAACAGTGAGAGACTTATTTCTGGAAAGGTGGATTTTTAGAAGTAGAAGCTCAAACTGTTTGGGCTCAGACCTGGATAGTATGATAGAGCTCTGCAGGCTATCTCTACATTAGATTGCAACCCCACCCCCTTTGGCAGTTCTATCTAGATGGAAAATGTTGTAGTTGGGGATGGACATTTCTGAATTTTTGGTGGCCTTCCTAAGCCAGGATTCAGACACTGCTAGAACATCAGAGTTGGCGGAGTGTGCTAACGCAGTGAATAACTCAAACTTAGGGAGGAGGCATGAAACAAAGGCTTTTACGGTTACAGAAGTCAACAAATGATAACGCCTGGGGAGTAGGAGTGATACTGGGGGCTACAGGGCCTGGGTTAACCTCTACATCACCAGAGGAACAGAGGAGGAGTAGAATAAGGATACGGCTAAAGGCTTTAAAAACTGGTCTTCTAGTGTGTTGGGTACAGAGAATAAAAGGGGCAGATTTCCGGGCGTTGTAGAATAGATTCAGGGCATTATGTACAGACAAGGATATGGAAGGATATGAGTACAGTGGAGGTAAACCTAAGCGTTGGGTAATGATGAAAGAGATAGCATCCCTGGAGGCACCGATTGAGTCGGGCTCCGCGTGTATGGGGGGTGCGACAAAGGAGGCTATCTAAGGCAGGTTGAGCTGGACTTGGGGCTCTACGGTGAAATAGTACAATAAGAAATAACCAAAACAGCAATAAGCAAGGCATATTGACATGGGAGAGAGGCATAAAGCAATCACAGGTGTTATTCGAGAGAGCTAAGACAACAGCTGGTAATGGCGACAAAGTTTGGGCTGAGGCTAAACATAAACAGGATGTGGTACCGTATAAAGGAACAGTCCAGCAGGCATCAGCTGTATAGCTGAGTTATCATAAGGTCCAGTGAACAGCAATAGGAGAGTTCAGAGATAGTTCGGGGGCTGCTACAGCACTGGCGAGCAAGAGGCACGGCTTGCGTGTGCTTGCGGGCCGGGGCTAGCAGATGGATCTTCGTGTTCGACGTCGTAACGGGAAGGCTGTTGAAACCACATCAGACGATTTTGTCAGCAGACCAGTCGTGTTGGATTGGCGGGGCTCCGTGTCAACACTAGGAGGTCCCGTCTGGTTGACAGAGAGATAGATACCCGGGAGATGGGCCTGGCTCGAGGCTAGCTCAAGTTTAACTGGTGCTTGCTAAGGGGCAATGGTAATTAGCCAACGACCACAGCCATTCGGTTGCCGCTAGCTAGTTGCGATGATCCGGCATTAGGGTCCAGTGATTCCGGCAGAAAATCCGATATGTTCTGGGTCGATAGCATGCTGTGCAGACTGGCCGACAAATTATCCAGGCTAGAGCTGGCTGGTGGGTAGTGCAGGCCACGGACAATGGTTTAGACCACTAACGGTGGCTAATACCAAGTAGCTAGCTAGCTGGCTACAACAGCCATTCGGTTGCAGTTAGCTAGTTGCGATGATCCGGTGTTACAGGTCCAGTATTTCCGGCAGAAAATCCGATATGCTCTGGGTCGATAGCACGCTGTGCAGACTGGCCGACAAATTGTCCAGGCTAGAGCTAGAGCTGGCTGGTGGGTAGTGCAGGCCACGGACAATGGTGAAGACGCTAACGGTGGCTAATAGCAAGTAGCTAGCTAGCTGGCTACCACAGCCATTCGGTTGCAGCTAGACTAGTTTCAGCTTAAGGTTCTTGATAAAAGTTATAAAGAAATAATAGAATCCTTTCCACGTTGGGTGAGGTGGGTTGCAGGAAAGTATATTTAGTTAAAGAATGAAAAGTAAAATTGAGAAATATATACAAAATAGACAACAACAAAAAACGGGCTATTTACACGAAGACACGACAGAAAACACAACTGCACTGCTACGCCATCTTGTGTATATGTGTGTGTGTGTGTGTGTTCATGTGTCCCAGCTAGCTAAAATACCGCAAAGTCAGAGTTGTGTTTGAATAGATGTTTGATCTCTCATTTGGGGTTATGTCACAATGACAAATGTCAAGCTGTTATTCGATGAAAAGCTGAAATGAAATAGACTAAAAACTTTTACAAAATTGTCACATTATGATCCATGAGATGCCTATGTGACCTATAGCATTTAAATGATTTATGAGAGGGTTGTGGAGACAAAGAGACTACTGGTGTCATCTGGAAATGTTAATGGTTCATAAAAGTTCACACTTGTGATTTGCGTTTATATCAGTATTTCTTTATTTAACTTTGGATGAATAAACACAGGATAATACATAGCATGAAGGACATCTCCCAGTAGCTACCGCTTTGTCTAGCAAACCGAGCGGATAAGACACAACCTCCTTTTAAATCCACATGATATACACTGAGTGTACAAAACATTGATTTCATGCCAATACTTGACATTGTTGGACATAAAAGTGTGTGTGTGCTTCTGTGCCTTCATGCATGTGAGTGATCAGTGTATGTGTGTGTGACTGCCAGTAAAACAAGAAGAGAAGCCAAACACACAAGGTGGTCTTCCAAAGACCCCTACAGCCCTGAGAGACAAAGAACAAACATGTTTTATTTATTTAACCAGGCAAGTCAGTTAAGAACAACATCTTATTTACAATAACGGCCTACACCGGCCAAACCCAGACGATGCTGGGCCAATTGTGCGCCGCTCTATGGGACTCCCAATCATGGCCGGTTGTGATACAGCCTGGAATCGAACCAGGGGGTCTGTAGTGACGCCTCAGATGCAGTGCCTTAGACCGCTGTGCCGCTTGGGAGCGCCGAGTGGCAAACAAAGGGATACAAGAGAGGAGAGAAAATAAAGGGTACAGGGATGAAAAGAGAGAACGTTAATGTCAGTGAGCCTTGAATCTGACTTCTGGTAAACATGTCAAATCAAATCAAATGTTATTGGTCGCTTACACATATTTTGCACATGTTGTCGCAGATGCAGCGAAATGCTTATGTTTCTAGCTCCAACAGTGCACTAATGCCTAACAATACAAAACAATACACAAAAATCCCCAAAATTTAAAGAAATAAATTAATATCAGAACAAGCAATGTCAGAGTCCACATGTGTGTGTGCATGTATGTGTGTGTGTTGAAGGTTCGGGTTACCAGATAACCCCACAGTGTGTGCCAGAGAAGAGCAGGACACTGGTGAAAATGTATTTCAAATTGTGTTGAAGTAGTACTGAGAGAAAGGGGGAACAGTTGAGAAAAGGAGGAAAGGAAGAGTCTGTTTCCTCTCTTCCCTCTGTTTGTTGTTGTCTTCCCTCCCTCTCACCCTCTCAGTGCTGTGAGGACACACCAGGGGAGAACGACTGCTCCCTTTCATTCAAGCCTTGGCAGTTCAAGGCTGACCACGGTCCTGCAGGCATTGTTAGCAGAAAACAGGATCCCTCATTATAGTGAATGGAAAAATGGCAATCTTTGTGTAAATAAAAAACATATTTAGAAGACAATCATGGTACCAATAATTGCTTCTAATACATCAGATGTATGTCCTTGAACCGAATATTTTAAAATCTGGCTTTCTGGAGTAGCTCAAACTGCGCATGTTATGTCTCCATGAGACGCCATCTTAACTGACTTCATTTGGCTTCAATGCGATATTGAGTCTTCACATAGGAATGAATGGTGTCACGTGATCGATGGCTTTGTCCATACATACATACATAGGTACAATCATTGGTACACACACACACGCCTCCTCCCCCCACCCTCAACCCCACATACACACACACTTGAGTCTTTTACTGATTACCTCACACAAGTCAAGCTTCTCTGAGTGGTTTAAAGTGGGACTGACAGCATGTTAACTACTTTGCAGATATAAAACAAAAAGACAATCATAATATCAATCAAAAATATCAAATTCCCAGTTTGTGATTCAAAACCAACTTTATAAGAGGATTCAGATTCAGATATTCAGATTCAGAGATTCAGAGTGTTTAATAGTCACATGTACAGGGTTGCAGGTGTGATTGCAGGGTACAGTGAACATCTTAGGCTTTGAACTCCAACATGCAGGACTAAGTGAAATAAATAAAATAATGAAAATGGTAATAACAAACTGTAGAAATATAAATAGCACTATACACATAATAACAACTGTGGCAGTGATGAATAAATACATGTCCATTGGGGTGGATGCAGAGTAAAGGCTGTTGAGGGGGGTGACCATAGGGAGCAGCAGCATGACCATTGAGTGGGTGTCAAAATATGAGTCAAAATATGTTCTATTTGACTCAAAATTCAATGACGTACAGTAAAGCATTGTTTGCAGAATAGATGGATGCAGTTCAATGCATTATTAATATAATTCACCAATACATTTCTTGGTAGTCCCAAAAATATTGCTATCAGGTTGTAAATCACAGTTGGCTTGGTACATTGTTTGCTGCCTCCACCCATTCAGGAAGCACTGTCAGTTTTAGTTTCAATAACTCAATAGGTTCAATAGGCTGGGAATGTCAATACAATCAAACTAGCAAGGGCAACGATCACAAGTCAGTCATAACGTGGCCAATAGGCTAGCGCACATGTCAAACACAAGGCCCGCGGGCCAAATAGGACACACAAGCGAGTATAAATGAGTCAACAGTTGAGTCATCTACTTTATGAAATTACAGCCTGATGCGCACAAATCGGTGAATTCAACTTCAATTGCACTGCTTTCGTGTGTCCCGTTTACAGCGTGCAGCTGAGGGAAAGTGTACAGACACATGCCACAGTCCTAGCTAGGCTACTAAAATGTTGCGGTCTGGCTTCGTTTTTTAATAAATGTTTTGGTATTTCGAGCTTGTCTCATCACTGCAACTCCCCAATGGGCTCGGGAGGTGAAGGTTGAGTCATGTGTCCTCTGAAACATGACCCACCAAATCACGCTTCTTAACACCTGCCCACTTAACCCAGAAGCCAGCTGCACCAATGTGTTGGAGGAAACACTGTTCACCTGACGACCGAGGTCAGCCTGCAGGTGCCTGGCCTGCCACAAGAGCACAATGAGCCAAGTAAATCCCCCCCCAGCCAAACCCTCCCCAGCCAAACCCTCCCCAGCCAAACGACGCTGGGCCAATTGTGCGCCGCCCTATGGGACTCCAGATCATGGCCAGCTGTGATACAGCCTGGGAACAAACCAGGGTATGTAGTGATGCCTCTAGCACTGCAATGCAGTGCCTTAGACCGCTGTGCCACTCGGGAGCCCCTGGCTTTGGTTTTTAAAGCTTGACAATTAATAATCAAAAAACAAAACCTGCAACAAAACACCACGCAAAGGAGAAACATGTAGTCCTATTACAGCAACACTTGAGCAGTAGCCTACGCTGGCTACTCAACTACAATTTATTTTGAGTGCACCATACAGCAATGCTGCATTTAACTGCACCGGTGATCCATGCAGTGCAAAATAAAATATATATATTTTTTTAGTTTAAATGTTACAACATATGTTTTGATTATTTGGAGTTATTAAATACCTCTTGATTAGGGTTGCAGCATATTATGCACATCTGCAAGCATAGCAGCAAAGGCTGGACAAATATGAGTTATAGCTCAGTTGGTAGAGCATGGCGCTTGCAACGCCAGGGTTGTGGGTTTGTTTCCCACGGGGGGCCAGTATGAAAATGTATGCACTCACTAACTGTAAGTCGCTCTGGATAAGAGCGTCTGCTAAATGACTCAAATGTAAATCTCTTCTTTTGTTTTAATATGTTAAAATGCTATACACAGCATCCTTTTTTCTAATAAAACAATGGCCAATTTGGGTCGCATTCACACGTTTTTTTGTAAAAACAAATAGGTTATGTCTGACCCGCAAATTCGTTTTTCAATATGGCCCATGGGCCGATTGAGCTTGACACCCCTGCCCTGGACTAGTGTATCTATTTATGTAGGTAGCTATTTATTTAGCAAGCTAAAAACACGGAGCCTAACATTAGCTAGCTATCTAGCTAGCTGCTGGGAGGATTTCATGTCATTGGATGAGTGGGTGAGTGACTGACTTTTTCACCTCATCGTTTTTCGGTGGCTTCAGCTAGAGATGCAGGTGTCATTTGGTTAGCTAGCAAGAAATGTGAATCGCTTCGCTAGCTATGCTGAACTTGAACGACTGTTATCCACAGTAGCATATCTCTTAGTTGTCAATCAAATGTATTTGGCATCGATCAAATGGGCGGGCAGGCAAGTTCCCATTCACTTGTCAAAACGTGAGTCGGGACAAGCATGCATTGGCAGGCAAGCTGCAGAAGGACGAGCAGGCTACTATTCTCCATCGTTTCAGTGCAATTTCGACGGCCAACTATCTTTAAAAGTTTGAGAGGGTTTATCTAATATTCCCTCGTTAGATTTTAGCTTATCTCACTCTGGCTAGCATTAGTTGTTGATCTTGTTGTTGTTGTGCATAGGCAACTGAGGGATAGAGAGCCTACCTTTTCACGGTTGTTTGATCAATAGGACTGTGAAGTTCCCAAATGTAAGAGGACTCCAGTGGTTTTTACATATTTGCATAAATCCATTCAGGTGTATTTTGTGGCTTTTGGCGAATGCGTTCTAATGATCTAAAGTCACACTGTTGCTACTGCCTGTAAACACACAGTCCAGTTCAAAGTAAATGATGGCAGGCCCTACTGTAGTTCTGATTGGCTATGGCAAACTGGTCTGCATAGACTCCGGTCCTGGACAAGACAGATGTTTTTATTCGGTTTTATTTACTGCAGTGTCTATTAATTGTCCAAAAGCACAGCTGCTTTCCCACTCTATATTGCTATGGAATTTTCACAAATACCTTACTATACGTCATTCCCAAACATTCTATGAATTTATGAAAACGTGAAAATGACGATATCTAAGTGCTCGCTTTGCAGACAAAGTAAAAAAAAATAAGTGTCATATTCTTCCTGGGGGTGTATATGAACAGATTTTAATAAGATTTCATGTCACTAAAATGCTGTCAGTTCCTCTTTAATGGTTGAGGATTATAGAGCAGGTTTTAACTCTTTACTTCCTGATGCCTTGACAAGCTCTTTGTTTATTGTCTTTGTCTCACTGTCTTTGTCCTTTCAGTACAGCTGAAAGAGCAGGCACACTCTTTCTGTCTCGTTTTTTACACAAACAGTCCAAAACATTGTAATAGGGACCACAATGGAAATAAGTCAGACTTTTTTGTGATATACCTGTCACGTTTTTAACTGGCAAATAACATCAATCAATAAACCTGTATTTACCTCAATATGTTTATTTTATGTCACATACACCAGATGGGTGCAGATGTGTTGTTTTACAGGGTCAGCCATAGTATAGCACGCATGGAGGAAATTAAGGTAAGTGCCAAGGACAGATTTTTCACCTTGTCAGCTCAGGTATTCAAACCAGCAAACTTTTGATTAATGACCCAACTCTTTAACTGCTAGGCTACCTGCCACCCAACCAAGATCACTTCCCTAACCCTAAAAACCCCGAGAAGAGAACCCTTGTTATTAGGTCAGGGGAACTCTGTGTTCTATCCGTCCTATCCAATCAATCTCTGCGGTGGTCGTTTGTTGTCTCACCTCCCTCTCTCCCTCTCTTCTCCTACCCTTTATCTTTTCCTCTGTTTTATATGTGTCCTGCTCGTCCCATTCCATTCAGGCCTCACTTATCATCACAATGGCCGCCTGGGGAGACCCTCTACCCAGCTATAGCCCAGGCCGCTGTGGGCTCCTGGCAGCTTAATTCACTGGGCCAACCCATTGTGAGCTGTAAAGGGGTGGTGGATGTCTGGGTCGGATGTATAGGGCCCCATAGTAAAGATTCAGAACACGCTTGTTGTGTCTGGTGGATGTAAAATGGAGGACCGGGACAGTTTGGGACAGGATGGTGCGGCTATTGGTTTTATGTGCTGACTGTGCGGAAATTGCGCTCTTGAATGGACAGGAAAGCTGTTGGACTGCAATTGTGCAGTGTTAAACTAGAAAGAGACAATGGATTAACGAATTGCTATGTATGGTGCAATGTTCTTCCAATTCTTGTACTTAGTTTCGGTATTATAGCCATTGGGAAAACAACTGGTTTTGGTACTGAGTAAATTAACTAGGATTGCTGTAGGCACAAATGCAGTTCCGCCATGCATCAGGCTTCAGACAACCTTTCCTATCTTTACAAATCTGCCAACAGATTTCTTAGTCTTAAGTGAATGCACATTCTAACGTAACCAAGGAAATGAATACTACCCTCTCTCGCTCTCTCTCGCTCTCTCTCTCTCACCACTAGGGTACCGACTCAGTGTGCCAATGGCATGAATGGGAAACGTGAATACAGTATAATGTGGAGTTGTGTGCGGGAGTTGAGACAAAGGTTTTAGAAGTGACTCCTTGGTGAGGTTTTGGAGGTCAGTCAGGCTGGTTGGAGAGTTTAGGCCTCTTTAGTAGCTGATGGAGGCAATACATGATTGCTTTGTCTGAAGAGCCACACTCCATCAAAATCATGCAAGTTGAAATTTTGTCGTCGGGCACTGACAGGGTCTGTCTGTGATTAGAGAAGTCTGTGTGTGTGTATATGTGTCCTCGTGCCTCAGACCTTGGAAAATTATACATAACATCATTAAAATGATGCCTTATTCAATTGACTTGATGGATCAGCTTCTCACATAAGCTTTTATCAACAGGTTAGTGGTTAAAAATATACATCTTTATGACAGTGGAGGCTCCTCAGAGGAGGAAGGGAAGGACCATCCACCTCAGTGAACATTTAAAAATGTTTCCTTTTTAGATAAAACTATACTAAATATAATCACGTCACCAAATAATTGATTAAAACACACTATTTTGCAAAGAAGGTCTACAGTAGCCTCAACAGCACTCTGTAGTGTAGCACCATGGTGTAGCCGGAGGACAGTTAGCTTCAGTCCTCCTCTGAGTACATTGACTTCAACACAAAATCTAGGAGGCTCATGGTTCTCACCGCCTTCCATAGACTTACACAGTAATTATGACAACTTCCGGAGGACGTCCTCCAACCTATCAGAGCTCTTGCAGCATGAACTGACATGTTGTCCACCAAATCAAAGGATCAGAAAATTAATCTAGTACTGAAAGCATAAGCTACAGCTAGCTAGCACTGCAGTGCATAAAATGTGGTGAGTAGTTGACTCAAAGAGAGAAAGAAAATAGTTGAACAGTTTTGAACAAATTCATTTCTTCCCAAATAAAGGATAAGCAAGAGAGAAATAGAGAGATTGTTTTTTGTTTTTTTTGTTTTACTTACTTCACTAGCAAATGCCGCTAGCTAGTTTAGCCTACTGAAACACCCTGCTCAAACAGTGGGATGCTATGATAGCTTGCTGGCTATGACTATCCAACACAACACTGGAACCCTTCCAAGTCCAGGTAAGCTTTTGGTTTAACTAATTTATTGCCACCGGAGCACGCAAGTGTAACTGCTTACTGACTGTACACTTTAACGTTACTGCATGATTGTAGCGGGTTTACTAACGCGTTAGTTCTGTTAGCTATGCTGACTATGATGTAACGTTAGCTAATATGGTGACAACAATGTAGGCTGTGTGTAGCGGTTTGGCTTGGAAAGGTATTTTTGCCTGGTCACATACAGCTGATGTGTTGTGCATTGAAGTCCACAAGCGAAGGGAAGAGGTGAAAGGAGGAGAGCGCATAACGTAGATGAGAAAAGGAATACAATGTGGCTGCTATGAAACTGTGAACTGTGTTTACACGTGATTAGAGGTGTAGTCATTCCGCCAATTCTGTTGAAAAACGTTTCTTAAACAGATGCAAACGGAACAAAAATCAACATACCTGAATTTGTCCAATAGAAACTCTCGTTTGCAACTGTTGGACTAATGATTATACCCACTATCAGCTAGATGCAGGCAAGAATGTGCAAGGCGGTATTGAATGTCACTGTCTGTCCCTGTGTCACTGTCTGTCACATGTGCACCTACGTTGTAAACTTTCATTCATAGGCTAGGTTGTAGCAACCTCATGATGGGTATAGGGAAAATTTGAGTATCATGTAGTAGCCTCAACCTATCACTGTTACATTGAACTGGGTGAATGGAATATGAATGACAGTCATCCAATATGCTGTAATTGTATTTATTTTATTTCACCTTTATTTAACCAGGTAAGCCAGTTGAGAATAAGTTATCATTTACAACTGCGACCTGGCCAAGATAAATCAAAGCAGTGCGATAAAAACAACACAGAGTTACATATGGAATAAACAAAAACGTACAGTCAATAACACAATAGAAAATAGAACATCTATATACAGTGTGTGCAAATGTAGTGAGTTATGGAGGTAAGGCAATAAATAGGCCAATTTAGACAATTTCATATTAACACTGGAGTGATAGATGTGCAGAAGATGATGTGCAAATAGAGATACTGGTGTGCAAATTAGCAAAATAAATGACAATGTAAATAACAATATGGGGATGAGGTAGTTGGGTGGGCTAATTACAGATGGGCTGTGTACAGGTACAATGATCGGTAAGCTGCTCTGACAACTGATGCTTAAAGTTAATGAGGGAGATAAGTGTCTCCAGCTTCAGAGATTTTTGTAGTTCGTTCCAGTCATTTGCAGCAGAGAACTGGAAGGAATGGCGGCCAAAGGAGGTGTTGGCTTTGGGGATGACCAGTGAGATATACCTGCTGGAGCGCATACTATGGTGGGTGTTGCTATGGTGACCAATGACCTAAGATAAGGCGGGGATTTGCCTAGAAGTGATTTATAGATGACCTGGAGCCAGTGGGTTTGGCGACGAATATGTAGTGAGGGCCAGCCAACGAGAGCGTACAGGTCACAATGGTGGGTAGTATATGGGGCTTTGGTGACAAAACGGATGGCACTGTGATAGACTACATCAAATTTGCTGAGTTGAGTGTTGGAAGCTATTTTGTAAATGACATCGCCGAAGTCAAGGATCGGTAGGATAGTCAGTTTTACGAGGGCATGTTTAGCAGCATGAGTGAAGGAGGCTTTGTTGAAACAGGAAGCCGATTCTACATTTAACTTTGGATTGGAGATGCTTAATGTGAGTCTGGAAGGAGAGTTTACGGTCTAACCAGACACCTAGGTATTTGTAGTTGTCCACATATTCTAAGTCAGACCCGCCGAGAGTAGTGATTCTAGTCGGGCGGGTGGGTGCAAGCAGCGTTCGATTGAAGAGCATGCATTTAGTTTTACTAGCGTTTAAGAGCAGTTGGAGGCCACAGAAGGAGTGTTGTATGGCATTGAAGCTCGTTTGGAGGTTTGTTAACACAGTGTCCAATGAAGGGCCAGATGTATACAAAATGGTGTCGTCTGTGTAGAGGTGGATCTGAGAGTCACCAGCAGCAAGAGCGACATCATTGATACACACAGAGAATAGTCGGCCCGAGAATTGAACCCTGTGGCACCCCCATAGAGACTGCCAGAGGTCCAGACAACAGGCCCTCCGATTTGACACATTGAACTCTATCTGAAAAGTAGTTGGTGAACCAGGCGAGGCAGTCAGTTGAGAACCAAGGCTATTTAGTCTGCCAATAAGAATGTGGTGATTGACAGAGTCAAAAACCTTGGCCAGGTCGATGAAGACGGCTGCACAGTACTGTCTTTTATCAATCATGGTTATTATATCGTTTAGGACCTTGAGCGTGGCTAAGGTGCACCCATGACCAGCTCGGAAACCAGATTGCATAGCGGAGAAGGTACGGTGGGATTCGAAGTGGTCGGTGATCTGTTTGTTAACTTGGCCTTCAAATACTTTCGAAAGGCAGGGTAGGATGGATATAGGTCTGTAACAGTTTGGATCTAGAGTATCACCCCCTTTGAAGAGGGGGATGACCGCGGCAGCTTTCCAATCTCTGGGGATCTCAGATTATACGAAAGAGAGGTTGAATAGGCTAGTAATAGGGGTTGCGACAATTTCGGCGGCAAATTTTAGAAAGAAAGGGTCCAGATTGTCTAGCCCAGCTGATTTGTAGGGGTCCAGATTTTGCAGCTCTTTCAGGACATCAGCTATTTGAATTTGGGTGAAGGAGGAGCAATGGGGAGGGGGGGGGGGTTATGGCATGGGCAAGTTGCAGCGGAGGGTGCAGAGCTGGTGGCCAGGGTAGGGGTAGCCAGGTGGAAAGCATGGACAGCCATAGCAAAATGCTCATTGAAATTCTCGATTATCGTAGATTTATCGGTGGTGACAGTGTTTCCTAGCCTCAGTGCAGTGGGTAGCTGGGAGGAGGTGCTTTTATTCTCCATGGACTTTACAGTGTCCCAAAACCTTTTAAATAATAAGCCATTTAGCAGACACTTTTATCCAAAGCAATTTACAGTCATGCATGCATACATTTTTACGTATGGGTGGTCCCGGGGATCGAACCCACTACCCTGGTGTTACAAGCGCCATGCTCTACCAATTAAGCTACAGAGGACTTTTGGAGTTAGTGCTACAGGATTCAAATTTCTGTTCGAAAAAGCTAGCCTTTCCTTTCCTAACTGATTGTGTATATTGGTTCCTGACTTCCCTGAAAAGTTGCATATCGTGGGGGCTGTTCGATGCTAATGCAGTACGCCACAGGATGTTTTTGTGCTGGTCAAGGGCAGTCAAGTCTGGAGTGAACCAGGGGCAATATCTGTTCTTAGTTCTGAATATTTTGAATGGGGCATGCTTATTTAAGATGGAGAGGAAAGCACTTTTGAAGAACATCCAGGCATCCTCTACAGAAGGAATGAGGTCAATATCCATCCAGGATACCCGGGCCAGGTCAATTAGAAAGGCCTGCTCGCTGAAGTGTTTTAGGGAGCATTTGACAGTGATGAGGGATGCAGGCAATGAGGCAGTGATCGCTGAGATCCTGGTTGAAGACAGCGGAGGTGTATTTAGAGGGTACATTTGTCAGGATGATATCTATGAGGGTGCCCATGTTTACGGATTTAGGGTTGTACCTGTTAGGTTCCTTGATAATTTGTGTGAGATTGAGTGCATCTAGTTTAGATTGTAGGACGGCCGGGGTGTTTAGGTCACCAAGCAATACGAACTCTGAGGATAGATGGGGGGCAAGCAATTCACATATGGTGTCCAGGGCACAACTGGGGGCTGAGGGGGGTCTGTAGCAAGCAGCAACAGTGAGAGACTTATTTCTGGAAAGGTGGATTTTTAGAAGTAGAAGCTCAAACTGTTTGGGCACAGACCTGGATAGTATGATAGAGCTCTGCAGGCTATCTCTACAGTAGATTGCAACTCCACCCCCTTTGGCAGTTCTATCTAGACGGAAAATGTTGTAGTTCGGGATGGAAATGTCTGAATTTTTGGTGGCCTTCCTAAGCCAGGATTCAGACACTGCTAGAACATCAGGGTTGGCAGAGTGTGCTAAAGTAGTGAATAATTCAAACTTGGGGAGGAGGCTTCTGATGTTAACATGCACGAAACCAAGGCTTTTACGGTTACAGAAGTCAACAATTGATAGCGCCTCGGAAGTAGGAGTGATACTTGGGGCTACAGGGCCTGGGTTAACCTCTACATCACCAGAGGAACAGAGGAGGAATATAATAAGCATACTGCTAAAGGCTTTAAGAACTGGTTTTCTAGTGCGTTGTGTACAGAGAATAAACGGGGCAGATTTCTGGGCGTTGTAGAATAGATTCAGGGCATTATGTACAGACAAGGATATGGAAGGATATGAGTACAGTGGAGGTACACCTAAGCATTGGGTAACGATGAAAGAGATAGCATCACTGGAGGTACCGATTGAGCCGGTCTCTGCGTGTATGGGGGGTGGGAAAAAGAAGGGCAGGTTGAGCGGGACTGGGGGCTTTACAGTGAAATAGTACAATAACAACTAACCCAAACTGCAATAGACTAGGCATATTGACATGGGAGAGAGGCATAACGCAATCACAGGTGTTATTCGAGAGGGCTAAGACAACAACTGGTAATGGCGATGAAAGTTTGGGCTGAGGCTAAACAGATAAACAGGATGGGGTACCATGTAAAGGAACAGTCCAGCGGGCATCAGATGTGTAGCTGAGTGATCATAAGGTCCAGTGAACAGCAATAGGTAAGTCTGGGAGCAGTTCGTAGGCTGCTACAGCACAGGCAAGCAGGAGGCATGGTTGTTGATTGCGCGTGCTAGCGGGCCGGTGCTAGCAGATGGATCTTCGTGGTTGTTGCAATGGGAAGCCTGTTGAAACCACATCAGACGATTACGTCGGCAGACCAGTCGTGATGGATCGGCGGGGCTCCGTGTCGACACTAGGAGGTCCCGTCCGGTTGACAGAGAGGTGGATAGCCGGGAGATGGGCCTGGCTTGAGGCTAGCTCTAGGCTAACTGGTGCTAGCTTTGGGACAAGTGGTCATTAGTGGTGATTAGCCAACAACAACATCCATCCGGTTGCAGCTAGCTAGTTGTGATGATCCGGTGTTAAGGTCCAGTGATTCAAAATCCGAAATGCTCTGGGTCGATAGCACACTGTGCAGACTGGCCGATAATTGTCCAGGCTAGAGCTGGCTTGTAAGTGGTGTTACATAGATGCTGTGTTCACGATGCATGATTAATACATAATGCATGGTTTATTTGATGTAGTAAATAAATACATGATTTATTGATGTATAGGTAAGAATTTAAATGTGATGTAACAGGTAAAATTAACGTTAGGCCATTGTTTGTGTTTTTATGTTCCATCCCGGAACTAACGTTCTCTGTTGTGTTACTGCTACGGAATTTGTTAATTGACTGTGTGCAATCTAACTTAAGCAGATCTTAGTCTGAGTTATAATTGTTGATGGCAGAGGCCAAGAAAGACAGTAAAGGGACTTTCAAGGGACTTTAAGGGACTTTAAGGATTCAGGACAAGCAGGACTTTTCAGGACAAGCAGCCAACAAGGTATTTTGTTCAACCTGTAGAACTTTGTTTATATTCGCCATTTGTATTGTCGCACCAAGCGCCATTTGTATTGTCGCGTCGAGCGCCATTTGTATTCTTTTGTTTCAGTACTGTATAATTTATTAACGTTACTGTGTTCATTCAAATATATAGTTCTCACGGCGTGACGTGGATGCATCAGAGAAAAAGACGTGCAAGGCAATAAACGCCAGTTTCAAGGAACCAACCTGTGTCTGTTGTCGTGAAGAGAGCTACAGGCTGGTAGGTAGTGCAGGCCACGGACAGTGGTGAAGACCGCTAACGGTGGCTAATAGCAATAGTTAATAGCAAGTAGCTAGTTAGCTGGCTAGCTGGCTAGTTTCAGCCGTTCAGGGTTCTTGATAAAAGGTATGAAGAAATAATAGAACCCGTTCCACATTGGGTGAGGCGGGTTGCAGGACAGTATATTTAGTTAAGGATGGAAAGTGAGATAGAGAAATATATACAAGGACACAACATAATACACGACCGCACTGCTGTGCCATCTTGGAATCAGTTATAGTAATAGTTATAAGGCCACGCTCATGAAAAAAACATTGTCCTCCCTAATCTGAAACGGCACTGACCGCCACTGCTTTATGATTCTGGTGGTCAATTACCTTATGTCAAGCCATAGGAATGTGATAAGTCTTATGAATTTGCCGTTTGTGAAGTGAATAAAGACGTTTTTTCTATCAAGACATGAGGAGCGTGCATGACAAGGACAGCTGGAGTGCACCTGATTGGTAGGGCTAAGCATGAATAGTCATTGAAATTTGTGAAATAAATCTCCTACTACATTCCCATTAAAGTGAGATGAGAAAATGATGGTTAATATAGCTAGTATGTGATCCATTTTAGTCTGATTTATATTGTAAGGATAAATATTGTGGTTGTGCAACATCGCGTTTCATAACTTACGAACCTATAGAGTTAATTATTCAAATACTTCCACCCCGCCGGCAGGTGCAAAAGTAACAATGCGGTAGTTCTGTTCTTGGTCTATTTAATTTCAACTCATTTACTCTAGAAATGAAATTACAGTTGCTAATGGTAGAGGACACGTATAAGTTGTTTGTCATAAAATATGATGTCTCTAGCTCTATCGAGCTCTGAGTAATTAGGAGAAAAACTAAGTGTTACTTTCCTCCCGGATCTCCCCTATCTACCCAGGTCATCTCTGTACCTCAATATCTCTTCTTTATCTACTCTCCAGCCAAGCAAATCAAATCAAATCAAATTGTATTGGTCACATACAGGTGTTTAGCAGATGTTATTGCGGGTGGAGTGAAATGCTTGTGCTTCTAGCTCCGACAGTGCAGTAATATCTAACAAGTAATATCTAACAATTTCACAACATGTACCCTATACACACAAATCTAAGTAAGGAATGAATTAAGAATATATACACTACCAGTCAAAAGCTTGGACACACCTACTCATTCAAGGGTTTTTCTTTATTTTGACTATTCTTTACATTGTAGAATAATAGTGAAGACATCAAAACTATGAAATAACACATATTGAATCATGTAGTAACCAAAAAAGGGTTAAACAAATCAAAATATATGTTATATTTGAGATTCTTCAAATAGTCACCCTTTGCCTTGATGACAGCTTTGCACAGTCTTGGCATTCTCTCAATCAGCTTCATGAGGTAGTCACCTGGAATGCATTTAAATTAACAGGTGTGCCTTCTTAAAAGTTAATGTGTGGAATTTATTTCCTTCTTAATGCATTTGAGCCAATCAGTTGTGTTGTGACAAGGTAGGAGGGTAGACGGAAGATAGCCCTATTTGGTAAAATACCAAGTCCATGGCAAGAACAGCTCAAATAAGCAAAGAGAAACAACAGTCCATCATTATTTTAAGACATGAAGGTCAGTCAATGCGGAAAATTTAAAGAACTTTTAAAGTTTCTTAAAGTGCAGTCACAAAACCCATCAAGCGCTATGATGAAACTGGCTCTCATGAGGACCGCCACAGGAATGGAAGACCCAGAGTTACCTCTGCTGCAGAGGATAAGTTCATTAGAGTTACCAGCCTCAGAAATTGCAGCCCAAATAAATGCTTCACAGAGTTCAAGTACCAGACAAATCTCAACATCAACTGTTCAGAGGAGACCGTGTGAATCAGACCTTCATGGTCGAATTGCTGCAAAGAAACCACTACTAAAGGACACCAATAAGAAGAAGAGACTTACTTGGGCCAAGAAACACGAGCAATGGACATTAGACCGGTGGAAATGTGTCCTTTGGTCTGGAGTCCAAATTCAAGATTTTTGGTTCCAACCGCAGTGGATTTGTGAGACGCGGTGTGGGTGAACGGATGATCTCTGCATGTGTATTTCCCACCATAAAGCATGGAGGAGGAGGTGTTATGGTGTGGGGGTGCTTTGCTGGTGACACTGTCTGTGATTTATTTAGAATTCAAGACACACTTCACCAGCATGGCTACCACAGCATTCTGCAGCGATACGCCATCCCATCTGGTTTGGGCTTAGTGGGACTATCATTTGTTTTTCAACAGGACAATGACCCAACACACCTCCATGCTTTGTAAGGGCCATTTGCCCAAGAAGGAGAGTGATGGAGTGCTGCATCAGATGACCTGGCCTCCACAATCTCCCGACCTCAACCCAATTGAGATGGTTTGGGATGAGTCGGACCGCAGAGTGAAGGAAAAGCAGCCAACAAGTGCTCAGCATATGTGGGAACTCCTTCAAAACTGTTGGAAAAGCATTCCAGGTGAAGCTGGTTGAGAGAATGCCAAGAGTGTGCAAAGCTGTCATCAAGGGAAAGGGTGGCTATTTGAAGAATCTCAAATATATCATATATATTGATTTGTTTTACACCTTTTTGGTTACTACATGATTCCATATGTGTTATTTTATAGTTTTGATGTCTTCACTATTATTCTACAATGTAGAAAATAGTAAAAATAAAGAAAAACCCTTGAATGAGTAGGTGTGTCCAAACTTTTGACTGGTACTGTACATATATGGACGAGCGATGTCAGAGCGGCATGGACTAAGATACAGTAGAATAGTATAGAATACAGTATATACATTTGAGATGAGTAATGCAAGATATGTAAACATTATTCAAGTGATTAAGATGCCGTATAATAGTATAGAATACAGTATATACATATGAGATGAGTAATGCAAGATATGTAAACATTATTAAAGTTGCTAGTGTTCCATTTCTTAAAGTGGCCTGTGATTTCTAGTCTATGTCTATAGGCAGCAACCTCTAATGTGCTAGTGATGGCTGTTTAACAGTCTGATGGCCACGAGATAGAAGCAGTTTTTCAGTCTCTCGGTCCCAGCTTTGATGCACCTGTACTGACCTCGCCTTCTGGATGCTAGCGGGGTGAACAGGCCATGGCTCGGATGGTTGATGTCCTTGATGATCTTTTTGGCCTTCCTGTGACATCGGGTGCTGTAGGTGTCCTGGAGGGCGGGTAGTTTGCCCATGGTAATGCGTTGGGCAGACTGCACCACCCTCTGGAGAGCCTTGCGGTTGCAGGCGGTGCACTTGCTGTACCAGGCGGTGATACAGCCCGACTGGATGCTCTCAATTGTGCATCTGTAAAAGTTTGTGAGGCTTGTAGGTGCCAAGCCAAATTTCTTTAGCCTCCTGAGGTTGAAGAGGCTCTGTTGCGCCTTCTTCACCACACTGTCTATGTGGGTGGTCCATTTCAGTTTGTCAGTGATGTGTACACCAAGGAACTTGAAGCTTTCCACCTTCTCCACTACAGTCCAGTTGATGTGGATAGGGGGGTGCACCCCCTGCTGTTTCCTGAAGTCCACGATCATCTCCATTGTTTTGTTGACGATGAGTGAGAGGTTATTTTCCTGGCACCACACTCCCAGAGCCCTCACCTCCTCCCTGTAGGCTGTCTCGTCATTGTTGGTAATCAAGCCTACTACTGTTGTGTCGTCTGCAAACTTGATGATTGAGTTGGAGGCGTGCTTGACCATGCAGTCATGGGTGAACAGGGAGTACAGGAGTGGGCTGAGCACGCACCCAGTGTTTAGGATTAGCGAAGTGGAGGTGTTGTTTCCTACCTTCACCACCTGGGGGCGGCCAGTCATGAAGTCCAGGACCCAGTTGCACAGGGCGGGGTTCAGACCCAGGGCCTCGAGCTTAATGATGAGCTTGGAGTGTACTATGGTGTTGAATGCTGAGCTATAGTCAATGAACATCATTCTTACATAGGTATTCCTCTTGTCCAGATGGGATAGGGCAGTGTGCAGAGTGATGGCGATTGCATCGTCTGTGGATCTATTGGGGTGGTAAGCAAATTGAAGTGGGTCTAGGATGGCAGGTAAGGTAGAGGTGATATGATCCTTGACTAGTCTCTCAAAGCACTTCATGATGACAGAGGTGAGTGCTACGGGGCGATAGTCGTTTAGTTCAGTTACCTTTGCTTTCTTGGGTACAGGAACAATGGTGGCCATCTTGAAGCATGTGGGGACAGCATACTGGGATAGGGAGAGATTGAATATGCTGGAAGAGTTGTTCTGCTCTGTTATCATCTGAAGGAAGACTCCCATCCAAAGGTTGTTGATGCAGGTGACTGATAGATTAGATAAATAGCAAACAGATGGGAGAGACTTTAAAGATACCCTCTTTAGGGCGCAGGCAGGCTGCCAATATAGGTGGGCGTCTTCCTCCTTTACATCCAGTAAATCTATAAGAAACATATATAACCTAACTGTAGTTTGTAGATGGTTTTAGATGTTTCACTGTTTAAAGACATGCTCCGGACTTTGGGGACTAGTAAGTATTTTTTAAACTTCCCCCTTTGGGCTGGATGTGTCAATGTTACTTTATGAGTAGTTAGGGGAATCAGGCATGCTATGGCGCTGCAGGGAACAATAATAGCCTCACCTTGGAGGTGTTGGTGAGTACTGCATGTCGACAGGTGGAATTCAAAACCACATACAGTACACCTCTGACTATACCCTTCACTCTGTTTGAGATACAATAGAGTTTTTCAGGGTTTGTCACTGACAATTTACCAGACTACAATTACCCCAAAATAGTTATTGTCAGAAATTATAGCTAATTTACTGTGGATGGTGGGCAAGCAATGCCTTCATCAGGAGACCCAGGCTCTAACAGATGCCCAGCCACCCACCACAGGTACACAGTATAGCCACGATCATCAGCCTGGCTGTGTCTCTGTGTGATGGGGTCAATAATAATCTACGGCTCTGAGCTCTGAAATGATGAAGGGAACGAGAGAAGACATGAAGAGATGAAAAACAAGAGATGTTTATTAGATGTTATTTACAATGTGAGCTGATTAGTGACAAATCAGTAAGTCTTGAAGAAAATGACCCCAAATGATCTGTTTGGTAAATGATATAATGTATGTCACTAAGTCAAGTCAAGGGGGATGCCATGATAATATGTCATGGTCTTTTAGGCCCTCTGATAATGCTTTTGATGATTGATGAGAAATATGACTTCAATAATCACTTGAGAAGCTGGGATATTATGCCCCGTTTCGCCTCAGAGCATTATGTCAACCAAACTTAAGCAGGGGAGTAGTTAATAATAACCAGTGATGGGGACTGGCTGATCCTGGCTCTCACACATTCAATACAGTGATGTAGGGTGATTTTCCACAGGTCAAAAGATTTTGAGAGCAATAATAATAATATGGGCATTCATCCAAATCTACAGTAGCTTTCATGCCTGTGTGCACCCGTTCCTGTGTGTGTCTGTGTGCCCGCATAAATGTGAGTGCATGCGTTTGTGTGTTTGTTATTTTCCCAGTGCTGAGTCAGAAGGGGACAATATATTAAGCCTGACCAGTGATAAGGGCCGCTCCTCAGTCCAGGCAGGTCTCTACTTGCCCTGTTCACTGATTAGACAGGATTGTTTTACACAGGACACATAATATAACAATGGCTGCCTGCTTCTTCACAACTATTGACCCATCACACAGTACAGTCAATGGAACACAGCCCAGGTGGACAAGACATTCTAGTTCTTTGGAACAGGAGCTCATGTGGTGGAAATATTTCTACTACCTCTACCTGGTTAAACAGAGATGTGCTGAATCACCTGTGTGTTTGAAAGGATGTGAATATATTAGTACACTGATTCCCTCTCTTCTCCTCGCCTCGCCTCTCCTCTCATCCTTTGAAAATAAACTATTAGAGACGTAAGGTCCGCTGTACTCCCTGACCTTACCCATTATGCATCTGTCCTATAAAGGGCACCCAAATCCCTCTGTGTGTGTGTGTATGTGTGTGATTAGAAACAGAGGACCAGAGAGAAGGGGCTTAGGGGATCAGGGCCAGGGCCGGGAGGGGGGGTGGGGGGGGCGACGTCTGTAGGGCTGCTGGGGGACACAAGGCCTTGGCAGGACGGGGTCTGGAACTGACAGGTGAGGGGTGAAGGAAAGGAGGGGGATAGCAGGACAGGAGGGTATTTTTTGAATGTGCACCCTTTAAAGAGCAGATACAGATTCTTAGTACACACTCTCCTCTCCGTGTGTCTCCTCTCTGCCTGGGGGAAGGGGTCAGTCAGTCACACAAGAACAACAAACCGGGAAAAGAGAACCAGTGTGGATGCTCTTAGCTTAGTGTATTAGACTGCTGTCTTAGTGCTTAAACTCCCTCCTCTCTCTCTGCCAGGGGGAAGGGGGCCAGTCAGTCACAGCCCAGGTGGCAGATAGGCCAAGTGTGATTCAGGCTATTATTATTCACAATAATACTGTGTCATTGCAGAGGGTGGAGGTGGGCACAGACAGGTGCACTGTAGACCCTCTCCCTCCCACCCCCCTCACCTGGGCTAAGGGCCTGGGGGCCTGGTGTGTGTGTGTGTATGTGTGTATGTGTGTGTGTGTGTGTGTGTGTGTGTGTTGCTCCAGGCACAATGAAGAGAGAGAACCTGTCAGTGACCACCTGGCGTGCAGCTGTCAGGGTCCAGTTTCAGGGTCGGCTTTCCAGCAAGGGGGGCAGTAGCACACCCACCTACCTGCCTGCCCATATATCCATCTATCCATCCATTTATTCATCCATCAATTCATCCAATTTCTTGTTGCTCCTAATTTCTCTCATTTCCTTCTAATGGAGGGATAGATAATAGTCATTATAGGAAAATAATAGTCTGTTACCCTGTTAACAAGCTTAGGATGATTGTCTCACGTCAGGTGGCGTCACTCCTACGTGACACTCATCCCTCAACTGACAGTACAGGCGGAATTGTCGCACCAGTGATGTAGTCAAGTCCCTAAACCTCAAGTCCGAGTCGAGTCCCAAATTCCTAGTGTTCGAGTCCAAGTCTAAGTTCTATATACTCTCTAGTCTTAAGTCGAGTCACGAGTCCCTTGATAGGCTAAAAGCTGCGATCCAACAAGCTTTGAACATACATTTCATGATGTAGAAAGTTAGTTCACTTACAGTGTTAAACATTACCAACTCAGTGGCCTTGTGGTAAGATGGTCCGCCCTGAGTTTAAAATGTTGGGAGTTTGATCCCCAGTCGAGTTATACCAAAGACTGTAAAAACGGGACCCTATGTGTCTGTGCTTGGCAGTTAAATTGTAAGTAAGGCCCTGCGATAGACTAGCTTCATGTCCAGGTTGCTACTGAAACAGGCTACTCACTTTTATTTACATTGGTAGGGCTTTTAGCTAATACAGTAGCTACTGCAGTGAATGAAGCAAGGGAGAGATATTTTCTAGTTAGGATCCACCTGGTTCTGGAAATGGTTGCCAGTTTATACTATCTGGTCATGCTACAAAGGACAGAGGTACGTCTAACCCCACTCTCCGCGGGGTCACGATTTTCTACCTAACTTCAGTTTCCCCTGAAAAACGGATGTGGGGACTCTGCTCAGATGTCTTTTTACGCCTGCTACGTTAGGTTAGTTTGACCCTAACCTTAAACTGAACCGACAAGGTTCTTATACCATGAAGCAACAAAAATGAAAATATATGTTGTTCTTGAAGAAAAGCTGAACTTTCAAGTCAATTTGTTTCTTCCACCACTAAATTGTGGGAAAATAACATCATGAATCAATCTAATGTTCTTTCCAGAATAATGTCACTGCAGGTTTAATTCTCAGTTAATCACCTGCATTCTTACAGTATGCCACAAAGATCACAGCAGGCAAAGTTATGTTTGGAACGTTGACGTGGTTAAAGGGGGATACTGTTGAAATTCAGTTTTATCTCCTAAATTGTAGCAATTTGACAAAATTACAATGCAGACTTGATAGTTGAATTTTTGTGAAGTAGTCCTGATCGTGTCAATTTCCCAATTACCTTAATCAACGATATAGCCAAAGTTGTGCTTTCTAGTATGAGCAACAAGAGTTTACTGGGCAGTGGGCACCGTTGGGTGGAGAGACGAGCAGGTGTTACAAACAGGGCGAAACATTTTCCCAGGTCATGTCGTTGATTGCAGTTTCTATTCATCCAGATCTCAATTGTTTCCTCCATCACTAAATGGTGACAAAGATCACAGCAGGTAAAGTTCCTTTTAGACCATTGACATGGTTAAAAGGAGATACAGTTAAAATTCCCTTTCATAAGAGATAAGATTAATAGAATATATACTTTATTAGTCGATACGGGACGGAAATTTGTCTTCAGCTTTTTTCACAACCCCTCAAATATACACACACACTTACACACAAACATTAAGTTGGAGTGGATTGAGCAGTTTAAATTGTAGCAATTTAACTAAATTAACTACCCATACAATGGTTCCTTAAGTCCCTACACCTTGAGTCCGAATTGAGTCCAAAGTCCCTAGCGTTGGAGTCAGAGTCGTACAGAGTCCCAAGTCGAGTCGTGAGTCCCTTGATAGGCTAAAAGCTGCGGTCCAGCAATCTATGAAGTTACATTTCATAATGTAGAAAGCTAGCTGACGGTGTTGCATATTAGTAGAGCTAGCTAGCTAATACAGTAGCTACTGCAGTGAATTAAGCAAGGGAGAAAGATTTTCTGACAACATCACTACTGGTCAAGTTCGAGTTCTGGACTCAAGTCCTAGAACACTGCGTTGCGCTATCTGATGTAAGACAATGGCTTAGGATTGGAAAGACAGACATAACATTTCCACTATGGTTATTCCATGGAAGGAGTGATTAAAGTGGGTATGCATTGTAAAGGGCGACCAATGACTAATGTCCAAATAAGACACAGACAGAGAACATTTATAAAACATTTACTTAACTAGAGTGGAGAGAGAGAAAGATAGAGTGAGAGAGCGAGATCGAGAAAGACAGAGAAAGAGTTAAAAAGACCAGACAGCATGTCCCTCTCTTTGATCCATATGACCCAGTGCAGTTTGCTAATCAGACAGAGGTCATCTAGTCGGCTGATGAGGAGAGGGGCAGGAGAGGACTGGGAGAGGGAGGGGTATAGCCCACTTAAAATTAGCATCTCTATAGGGCCATGGATGGAGGAGAGAGGGAGGGGATGGAGGGGAGGATAGGATGGGAAGAGAGAAGCTGGGAGAGTTTAATGGCACTGTGTGCCCCCCTCAGCTGTTCAGCTGTCTTAGAGAGAGAACGGGAGAAAAAGAAAGAAAGAGAGAGAGAGAGAGAGAGACGTTTTGAGGGGTAGAGGTATACGATAGAAAATACATACAGTTGAGAGGAGAAAATGAGCCTAAACTAGTCCCATCTAAAAGGGCTGGATGTGTGAATGTAATATGGCATACAATCTACAGGCAGAGAAGCATCTGTAAGGTGAGATTCATGGAATAGCACCTAAACATACTACGTAGCTATTATACCTTGGCTGCAAATAAGGGTCTGTCATATTCAGCTTTCCTTCGACAGGAGGCTTGAGTGGAGTGTACACACTAATTAACTTTGAATTAGACTCAGTGTGTGTGTGCGTGTGTGTGTGTGTGTGTGTGTGTGTGTGTGTGTGTGTGGGGGGGACTCAAGGAGAGGGGGGTGGAAGAGAGAATTACTAAACGACAAAAGACAGAGGACTTGAAGTGCACCATAAATTACAGAGTGTGTGTGTGTGTGTGTGCGCGCGCATGCGTGTGTGAATGCATGGGAAGGGGCTTGCGACTCAAGGAGAGGCAGAGAGAATTAGTAAACAACAAAATAAATGTCTTGAAGTGCACCATTAAGAGTTGTGTGGGATAAAAATATCAGACACTCAAATCATGAGGCCAGAGCCATGGAACAACATGGGTCTGTAGTCGTCATTAGCCTACAAATTCCCTGGCAGAAAATGTTTCTATGCACACAATGTATGCATTATATATCTTACTTTAACAGCCATTTAGACTAAGTTTGTTGAAGGGTATTTGACGACATCAGATATGCATCTTGTGTATGTTACATGTCCCTGATAGCAGCCATTTACATTTTACATTTTAGTCATTTAGCAGACACTCTTATCCAGAGCGACTTACAGTTAGTGAGTGTATACATTTACTCAAAGCAACTCTGTCATCTACTGGGGGAAACATGCATGTGCAACAAGGCACAAGACAGTTTCAGATCCCTCACACACACACATTCACACAACAGAAATAAACTGGACACACAGACAGAAAGTTTCAGTTTGTGTTGCTGTATTGTCAGGTACAGATAAGCAGGTAGCTAAAACGCTACCCTCCAAACACTCACCACTACTTAGACAGCAGTATACATGTTAACCTACAAGTGTTTTGTCTAGTGTAACATAATGCACATGACACACTATTCCCTATATAGTTCACTGTATAGAGCAGTTGTTCCCCCTGGGGGGTGCGAGGGGTCGGCAGGAGGGGCGCAGGGTACACCCCCCCCAAAAACAAAAACAAACATAACAATTAAAACAGACCGGCTTTCAATTTACTCTTGAAAGTTGTAATAGTAGAATGCAAAAGGTGCATTTTCGAAATTGGGTAGTGCATCATCAGTTTTCTTCTTGTCATGTCAGTCATTGCATACCTTAGAGAGCTATTTACAACTTGTCAGCAATATCCAGATCAACTAGCCCATGTCATCTAAGCCAGGTTTTTTAGCCTATACATTTTGTTGTAATGTTTGAGTCACTCAAATGTCACATGAATACACATTAGACATGGCAAAATGTATACAATTTCAGGGAATACGCTTTAAACCTCTCCGCCAACAAGAGGGGTGTGAACAGTTTGTGTCATGAACAGTGTTTGTGCCATTGTGAGATGTTCCCCAATGCTGGAAGGGGGGACTGAGTGAAAAAGTTTGGGAACCTCTGGTATAGAGAATAGTGTGCCATTTGAGACTTGGACCTACACTACCAGTCAAAAGTTTGGACACACCTAGTCATTCAAGGGTTTTTCTTTATTTGTACTATTTTTTACATTGTAGAATAATAGTGAAGACATCAAAACTATGAAATAACACATATGGAATCATGTAACCAAAATAGTGTTAAACAAATCAAAATATATTTTATATTTGAGATTCTTCAAATAGCCACCCTTTGCCTTGATGACAGCTTTGCACACTCTTGGCATTCTCTCAACCAGCTTCATGAGATAGTCGCCTGGAATGCATTTAAATTAACAGGTGTTAACTTCTTAAAAGTTAATTTGTGGAATTTCTTTCCTTCTTAATGTGTTTGAGCCAATCAGTTGTGTTGTGACAAGGTTCGGGGGGTATACAGAAGATAGCCCTATTTGGTAAAACACCAAGTCCATATTATGGCAAGAACAGCTCAAATAAGCAAAGAGAAACAACAGTCCATCATTACTTTAAGACATGAAGGTCAGTCAATACGGAACATATCAAGAACTTTGAAGTCCAGCCACAAAACCCATCAAGCGTTATGATGAAACTGGCTCTCATGAGGACCGCCACAGGAATGGAAGACCCAGAGTTACCTCTGCTTCACAGAGTTCAAGTACCAGACACATCTCAACATCAACTGCTCAGAGGAGACTGTGTGAATCAGGCCTTCATGGTCGAATTGCTGCAAAGAAACCACTACTAAAGGACACCAATAATAAGAAGAGACTTGCTTGGGCCAAGAAACACGAACAATGGACATTAGACCGGTGGAAATGTGTCCTTTGTCCGGAGTCCAAATTTGAGATTTTTGGTTCCAACTGCCGTGCCTTTGTGAGACACGGTGTGGGTGAACGGATGATCTCCACGTGTGTATTTCCCACCTTAAAGCATGGAGGAGGCGGTGTTATGGTGTGGGGGTGCTTTGCTGGTGACACTGTCTGTGATTTATTTAGAATTCAAGGCACACTTAACCAGCATGGCTACCACAGCATTCTGCAGTGATACGCCATCCCATCTGGTTTGGGCTTAGTGGGACTATCATTTGTTTTCAACAGGACAATGACCCAACACACCTCCAGGCTGTGTAAGGGCTATATTACCAAGAAGGAGAGTGATGGAGCGCTGCATCAGATGACCTGGCCTCCACAATCCCCCGACCTCAACCCAATTGAGATGGTTTGGGATGAGTCGGACCGCAGAGTGAAGGAAAAGCAGCCAACAAGTGCTCAGCATATGTGGGAACTCCTTCAAGACTGTTGGAAAAGCATTCCAGGTGAAGCTGGTTGAGAGAATGCCAAGTGTGCAAAGCTGTCATCAAGGCAAAGGGTGGCTATTTGAAGAATCTCAAATATTAAATATATTTACTACATGATTACTACATGATTCCATATGTGTTATTTCATAGTTTTGATACCTTCACTATTATTCCACAATGTAGAAAATAGTAAAAATAAAGAAGAACCCTTGAATGAGTAGGTGTGTCCCAACTTTTGTCTGGTACTGTAGATATGGCAGTAATGACCAAGGCACCAGAGGCAGTCATCCTACGGTACTAAACATCCCTTTTCTTTCCTGTGAGATAGCTCCCTGTCTGAGGTCATCCAATAAACCGATAAAACTTTTAGTCAGCTTTATGACGTGTGTAGAAAAATACAAAACAAAATCCCTCCACAGCTGTGTGTAAAGTCAGGGGCTGTTATGTGGTCTGATGGCCACAAAGTGGTGCTGTTGGGTCTGTTTTTAATAAGAGCAGCGAGAGGAGTGGGATCAGTGGCAAGGCATCACAGTCACATATAACCCCCTTCTCCTCCCTCTTGCTCTTTAAGTCTTTATGCTTTGAAAGTGACAGGTCACTCGCTAGCAATGTCCATATCAACAAAACTGAATGGAGACAGATCAACAGTTTAACAGTTATTAAGATCAACAGATATTTTTCCAAGATTGGCAATCTTCATGTCCAATGTCCTGAATGCTACACCAAATATTGCCGCCGGTCCGGTCCATGCCGTGACGTTGCTTAGAGCCTAGTCTTGTTCACCAGCCGAGCCTTGTGTCCTGATTTCCTGGCGCGTGAGGCTATACTTCTTTGAGAATGTCCTTTCTAGTCATTGTAGTTGTACAGTCAAAGGCCTGGTCAGTGGAGGTGGGCGTTGAGGTCGTACTTGTCACAGAACTTGTCAGTGAGGGGAATACAGGTGAGGTACTCACACCACTCACACTTGACCGGGTGGACGTAGAACAGTACAGCCAGCCCTGAGAAGAGACCCAGGAACACCAACAGGAACACACAGATCTGGACACGTTTACGGTACATGTCCGAACGGCCAAAACTGGAAATAATAAGAAGAATAGGATCATAAAATCAATATTAGTGTTTTACATATTACAGGGTATAGCATACCCTTGAGGCCATATTTTCATTCAATGTAATAATAAAAAATATTAAAAATATTACCCAAAGTAACTTAAAGTTTTAGTAAAACATAATTGATTCAGGTATATGTGGCCTCAAACCCAGAACCAATTGAGCCATTTAGAACTGAGCCACATTATTATTATTTTTTAAAGTAGTTCAAAGCGCTTTACATTACATACACAAAAAATCCCCAAAAATATGACTAAATCAAACCAGCTCTCACCTGATGTATGGCAGGAAGGAGAAGGAGAGGAAGAGTCCAGAGATGAATCCGGAGATGTGGGCGAAGTTGTCTATCCAGGGCAGCAGGCCGAAGGAGAAGAGGAAGATGCCGACACACAGCAGCTTGCTGAAAGCCCTCCACGGACGCTCCAGGATCTGCCAGCTCTGGAACAGCTCAACAAACAGACAGGCCAGGATACCAAACTGAGAGCCAGCTGGACCCACCTGGGGAGGAAGGGGGAGAGGGAGCAGGAGAACAGAAAGAGAGAGAGACACATATTGGCAGCTGAATACTTGGCATCCCGCCACCTAAGGGACAGCCAGTGGAATGACAATAAAACAAATTAAATTACATTTTAGATTCTTGATTATTATGGGTCCATAGTATCATAATCAAACAAATCTCCCATCATTATACCAGTGACATCACTAGACCTATATGGTCAGTGTATCTACAGTACTGTACCTCTGCTCTGTAGGGCAGGAAGATAGCGCTGGCCAGGTTGCCAGTGATTCCAGAGACGATGTAGATGATAGAGATCCTCAGCCAGCCGGCCAGCTTCTCTAAGTCCCTCAGGATGGTCATCTGGAAGAGCACCGACACCAGGCAGTGCAGGATCCTACAGGGATACATATTAGCAAATAAAGAAAGACATATGGCGAGCCTCAGCAGGTTACAAACTATATGATTTTCCAATAGGGTCTGGCTCCAGCAGATACTTTTTCATACTACAGACACTGTGAGACATACGAGATGAGACAGGATGTCGAATGGTGCCAGAGAGGATGGTGCGTTACCGCCACCAACAGTACGAGTGGTGAAATTAGATTTATAATTAAAAGCTAGGTACTAGCTAGCTAGCATATACTAGCTAGCTAGCTAGCGTGTACTAGCTACCTAACCTAGCTAGTGTGTACTAACTAGCTGCACAAGCAACAGTGGTTAACAGAGCTAGTGCGCCGACTGGTATGTGTGTAGCACACTAATGCCCAGGAACAAAGCTGACTCACGATACACGAGACCAACAAACGTCTACAGGTTGCGCATGCACATACCATTTGAGACTTAAAAATATGATTTTCTGGCCAAATACAGTAGCCTCCTCATTTATTCAGGATGTTTGACACATCATGCAGGACATTGTGCAGGACAGAGTTTAAACATATTGAACACAACTTGTCTAATACCAATATATATATATATATTGTGACGTCACGAGAGGCTACACAGCTTTCAGCGGGATTGCTCAAGTAGTGCAAGGAGACAAGGTTCAACCAAAACAAGGATTTTATTAAAGGTCTTGGGAAATTAACGAAAATATAACAAAATTCTGTTCTCTTGTGGCTCTTTAAGGGTTAACAGTTCAGGGATGTCTCTTCCACATCCAAAATCATAATTCTCACTTGCTCAGATAACTTTTCCCCAGCCTTACTGTAGTCCACGTTGCAGCTAGTGGCCAACCCAGCAAAAAGTCCTTCCAAATGTCTCTCACGTATTTCCACAGGTGCATATATCCAAAGGTGAGTATTTCCCAAAGGTAAGTATCTCCAAATCCTTATATTCCTCATGGAAGTGGACGTGCAGCACTCTTGTCCTCCAGAGAGCCCAGGTTGGAGACTGTGTCTCTTCACCCCCACACACTCCCCTCAGTGTGTCTCTTCCCTTCCCAAACCTTCAGCTCATCAGCTCCTCATTTGTTTCAGCTGCGTGGGAAGATTGGCCATAGAGGGGTGGAGTTCCCGACCATACCAGCAGATGGAGCCATAGCTGTCTGGGTTTGCAGCCACCTCAGGGGGATGTAACGTCCCTCCAGGACACAGCCTCTCGTGACATCACACATCCCCCTCCTCGGGACCGACGTCCTCGTCGGGGTAAAGGCAGCGAAGAAGGCATCACGCCGGGAGAGGGCGTCCGCATTGCCGTGGTGCTTGCCAGCCTGCTCTCTCTTCAACTCCTCCACCTCTAGGACCAGGGACTCAGCCTCCTGTTGTCTCTCCTTGAGTTTCTTACTGAACGCATCAGCCTTGGTTTTAGCAGAGTTTAGCTTCTGTTGAGCAGCTTTCAGTTCCTTCTCTCTCTCTGCCTCCGCATTCTTCATCTTGTTCTCCAACACCTTGTACTTCTCCTCTGCCTTCTTCTGGACCTCCTTACTACTGCGCAGGGTCTCCTCACACTCCTCGATGGTCCTGCGCAGCCTCTCCAGCTCCTCCTGTTGCTTATGGAAGGAGCTCTGTTGGAGTTTAGCCTGGAGGATATCTAACTCTTCTGTCTTCATGTCTAACTGTTGCTTTAACAAACGATACCTCTCAGCGGTCCCCTTCAGACCAGACAGTTCTTTGTCCAGATTCTGTAGCTCCGTCTCTGTGTCGGTCTGGGCACCTGCCATCCCTATCAGAGCCCGGGCGGGAGTGAGTAATTCGGAGGATTGCACCGGAGCCTTCCCAGGATGAGTCTTGCCTCTCCGTTTCCGAGGTACTCGGGTTATCCTCTCCTGAGACTCTCTCCAGAGTGGGTAAAAGGCTGGGCAGTCTCGTCCAATTAGGACAGGGACGGGGAGGGAATCAACCACCCCGCCGTCGTGTGTATGGTTCCCCGTGTGCTGGTCATTGTAAGTTCAGTAATGGGGTATTCTCTGGTGTCCCCATGGACACAGGAAACTGGGAGGACTTTCCCCGGGGTCAGACACGTTGGGCCCACCAAATCCTTACGCACCAGGGTGGCCCGGCTACCAGAATCCAGTAAGGCCTCCACATCATGGTGATTCACAGTTACCGGGCAGGTGGGGGTCGATCTGGGCCGCCATCTACGACTCCCAAGAGCGAGGCAAAACGGTGTGTGGGTGCTGAGCTGGAGGACTCCGCAGTGGGCATAGGTTCATCGGCTGGTTTCCCACACTGCCAGGAGATATGTCCCATCTCCCCACACCGGTAACACTGTCGAGTTTCCCCCTCCTGGTGTACTCTTCTTGGACCCGCCTGGTTTCTGGCTCCCCCTGGAGCCGGGATAAGTCCTGACGTGGCTGGGTTCGAGACCTTGGGGTCCTTTGGACGGGTTCTTCCCATTTGTGGTGGGGCCGCACTCCTGGGGGTCTTTTCGGAAGCATTCAGCATCTCCGCTGTGGCCTGGTACTTTTCCACAGCTTCCACGGTCAGATCAGCCGTGGTCAAGGCCTGTTGACTGATGAACCGTTTTGCCTCATAAGGCAGGGCGCGTAGGTAACGATCCACCACAACGGCCTCCACCACCGCCGCTGCTGTATTCCTCTGCGGATCCAGCCATTTCCTTGCGATTCGGACAAGTTCATGCATCTGCGCCCGAGGAGGTTGGTCTGGTTGGAAGGTCCAGCCGTGAAAGCGCTGGGCCATACCAAACTTTGTGAGTCCATATCTGCTGAGGATCTCAGACTTCAGGGCATCATAGTCAGTAACCTGGTCAGGGCCCAGGTCCCGGACAGCATTCAGTGATTCCCCGGTTAGAAAGGGGGCTAACAGACCAACCCACTGTTGCTTGGGCCAGGCTTCCCTAGTGGCCGTGGCCTCAAATGCATGCAGGTATGCCTCAATGTCATCGGTAGCTCCCATCTTAGATATAAAGTCACTTGCCTTTATTGGGCGGGTATTTTGGACAACCCTCTGTCTCTGCAACTGCAATTCCTCTGCCTTCAGAAGGTTGGCTTTCTTTTGCTCCTCCAAGAGAGCCACGTTTGCTTGCATCTGGGCTTGCTGGCCAGCAACAAGGGCTTTCAATATGTCCTCCATTTCAGTCGGCGGGGAGCCTACGGCCAACTTGGAAAACTGGGTGATCAAACCTTCGGTATCCTCCTCTGACATGCACTATTAACGCTTGAGCGTGCCTGTATTCTCCACCATCTGTGACGTCACGAGAGGCTACACAGCTTTAAGCGGGATTGCTCAAGTAGTGCAAGGAGACAAGGTTCAACCAAAACAAGGATTTTATTAAAGGTCTTGGGAAATTAACGAAAATATAACAAAATTCTGTTCTCTTGTGGCTCTTTAAGGGTTAACAGTTCAGGGATGTCTCTTCCACATCCAAAATCATAATTCTCACTTGCTCAGATAACTTTTCCCCCAGCCTTACTGTAGTCCACGTTGCAGCTAGTGGCCAACCCAGCAAAAAGTCCTTCCAAATGTCTCTCACGTATTTCCACAGGTGCATATATCCAAAGGTGAGTATTTCCCAAAGGTAAGTATCTCCAAATCCTTATATTCCTCATGGAAGTGGACGTGCAGCACTCTTGTCCTCCAGAGAGCCCAGGTTGGAGACTGTGTCTCTTCACCCCCCACACACTCCCTCAGTGTGTCTCTTCCCTTCCCAAACCTTCAGCTCATCAGCTCCTCATTTGTTTCAGCTGCGTGGGAAGATTGGCCATAGAGGGGTGGAGTTCCCGACCATACCAGCAGATGGAGCCATAGCTGTCTGGGTTTGCAGCCACCTCAGGGGGATGTAACGTCCCTCCAGGACACAGCCTCTCGTGACATCACAATATATATATATATATACAGTGCATTCAGAAAGTATTCTGACCCCTTCACTTTTTCTACAGTTTACGTTACAGCCTTATTATAAAATTGATTAAATTCATTTTTTCCCTCATCAATCTGCACACAATACCCCATTATGACAAAGCGAAAACAGGTTTTTAATTTGTTTTTGCAAATGTATAAAAAACAAAAAACAGAAATACCTTATTTACATAACTATTCAGACCCTTTGCTATGAGACTCGAAATTGAGCTCAGGTGCATCCTGCATCCTGTTTGCTTCCTGATTTCCACTGTTTCTACAACTTCATTGGAGTCCACCTGTGGTAAATGAAATTGATTGGACATGATTTGGCAGGGGCACACACCTGTCCATATAAGGTCCCAGAGTTCACAGTGCATGTCAGAGCAAAAACCAAGCCATGAGTTCGAAGGAATTGTCCGTAGAGCTCCAAGACAGGATTGTGTCGAGGCACAGATCTGGCCAAGGGTACCAAAAAATGTCTGCAGCATTGAAGGTCCTCAAGAACACAGTGGCCTCCATCATTCTTAAATGGAAGAAGTTTGGAACCACCAAGACTCTTCCTAGATCTGGCCGCCTGGCCAAACTGAGCAATCGGGGGAGAAGGGCCTTGGTCAGGGAGGTGATCAAGAACCTGATGGTCACTCTGACAGAGCTCCAGAGTTCCTCTGTGGAGATGGGAGAACCTTCCAGAAGGACAACCATCTCTGCAGCACTCCACCAATCAGGCCTTTATGGTAGAGTGGCCAGACGAAAGCCACTCCTCAGTAAAAGGCACATGACAGCCCGCTTGGAGTTTGCCAAAAGGCAACTAAAGGACTCAGACCATGAGAAACAAGATTCTCTGGTCTGATGAAACCAAGATTGAACTCTTTAGCCTGAATGCCAAGCGGCACATCTGGAGGAAATCTGACACCATGGTGCTGGCAGCATCATGCTGTGGGGATGTTTTTCAGCGGCAGGGACTGGGAGACTAGTCAGGATCGAGGGAAAGATTAACAGAGAAAAGTACAGAGAGATCCTTGATGAAAACCTGAATGTCCTTGAGTGGCCCAGCCAGAGCCCGGACTTGAACCCGATCGAACACCTCTGGAGAGACCTGAAAATAGTTGTGCAGAAACGCTCCCCATCCAACCTGACAGAGCTTGAGAGGATCTGCAGAGAAGAATGGGAGAAACTCCCCAAATACAGGTATGCCAAGCTTGTAGCGTCATACCCAAGAAGACTCGAGGATATAATTGCTGCCAAAGGTGCGTCAACAAAGTACTGAGAAAAGGGTCTGAATACTTATGTAAATTTGCTATTTCAGTATTTTATATATATATTTGTTTTTTCTTGTTTTCTTTACTCTAAAAACAAACTCATACATATGAACAACAACTTACAGACACACACAAACAATGACTACATCTCATCAGCCCAGTCCCACATGCTCACACCCCCATCCCTAGTGCCTGCATTATTGTTTGCCACGTGGCCTTACATTTTACCAATTAGTTTTTTTCGGTCGCCCATGCTATTTCAATATTTCAATAATAAATCATTCAATTTTTCCATTGTGTCAATGATGGCAGATTGATTGACTTCCAAGTTGTTAGTATACATTTTTTCAAGATGAGTGATGAGAAGACAATCGTCCAGCCCATTGGGTATCGCACTATTCTTCTATATTGTTATAGTGTTCTTAACTATTAAGTTGTGAATGTTCTTAGCTTTATCCTTTAAAAATAGACGCGTAAAAAGATTCTAATGAATATTCTTTACAGAGAAACACTACTCACCCAGCATGGAGGAATAGAGAGAGCCATAGTCTGTAGAACTGGTCTGGGATCTCAGGGTTGAGGAAAGGTAGCAGGCCACACACATCATCCATACAGGCCACCTGGGAGCAGAGAGTAGCCTCCTCGTGGAAGTAGCCCTTCATAAAGTCACAGTACTCTCTGGACGTGATCTCACACCTGAATAGTGAACACACAACACAAGCCATTACAACATCAACTACCTATAGCTGTGGAGACTGAGGGAACTGAACAGCATAAAGTACTAGTACAGGCTCCTCAGCAACACACTTTCAAAACATAGCTAATTGTTTGTATAAGTCATATAGCAGGGATAATCAACTAGATTCAGCTGCGGGCCGATTTTTTCTTGAGCGGATGGTCGGGGGCCGGAAAATAATTACAAATAATTTATAGACTGCAAATTGACCACAAGAAGCCCAAACAGATGACTCAAACATAATCACTTCAAACCTTGCTTACATTTGTATACAATCACATATATCTCTATATTATGCGTGAAAATACTTCGGAACAGATTTCCAAAATTGGAAAAGCTGATTTACCAGTCTATTTACAGTATTTTATGTCCAACAATCAAATAATAATAAAATTAAATAACAGTTTTTTTTTTCTTCTCCGAGAAATTGAGGGGCCAGTTGGGGAACCCTGTCATATAGTATTCACCACTACCGTGCAGTTTGTGGAGAGTACTGTCTGTCCTCACCTCCCTTTGGTCCCGATGCAGCAGGGCCGTCCGGTGATGGCACAGTCCACGTGGGGGAGGTTAGTGTGGTTGCCTGGGTTGTACCTGGTACACACTGGCCACTTGGTGATGTCATCAGGCCACTCGTGAGGCGATACAGAGGCTGGCTCCAGGCATATCCTGAAAAGAGAGGAACAGAGGAAAGAACATATAACGTCTAGAGGGAAGAGGAGATCCAATTTGTAAGTCGCTTTGGATAAGAGCGTCTGTTAAATGACGAAAATGTAAATGTAAATATAGAAGAAGAGAGGGAGATGGATGAAGAGAAGGAGAGAGAGAGAGGCAGTTTATTACCTGGGGTCCTGGTGGCAGACTGAGCCGTGCTGACGGACCTTCCCCTCCAGGAGAGGAGCACTGGGGTGATGAGGCCACTTCACCCACACTGCTAGAGTAGACTGGGGAGAGAGAGAGATAGAGAGAGAGAGAGGGGTTAATTGCTACAGATTTTAGGATATTAAACATAAAATGACTGTAACAGTAGTGTAACACCAGGGTAACTCACAGAGCACTCCTCCTGTGAGGTCTGGAGACAGCCAGAGCGGTCGTTCCTCACACAGCAGGCTGAATCCCGCTCTCTTCCTCTCTTCTCCTGGATCAGGTCATGGACCTGCTGGTCCTGACGCATGCAGGGGGAGAACTTAGCCCCCAGGTGTATCAGCGCCTCCTGCAGGCCAGGGGAGGGTGTGCAGTCAGTACACAGACAAGGGGCTCTATTTTCGGCTGGTGCTATGGCAGCGCAAGTGCCAAACACAGTCGTTTTTACATTTCAGCATGTAAAAACTGGTACTCTGGCGTTTTGCACCCAAGGTTCAGCAATTTACCTGTCCTAATATAAATGTACCTGTCTAATATAAGCTCGCTTGCACTGAGGTGGGAATATTTGTGGTGTGTCCTTGAAAACAAGCACAAAAGCAGGGGTTGGAACCGGTTCAGGGAAAATAACCGGAAACCGGAAAATAACAAACATTTTCAAGGAACAGAATCAGAACCGGGAACGAAAGTGATCTATACTTTCCCGGAACAGAACCATTATTTTAAAAGCATGGGAACCAGTTAATAACATTATTTTACGTTCCGGCATTTCCCCCCCCCCCCCACATAAAACGCAACAAAGCAGCTATGCAAAGCTCTCCCTCTGTCACTCAGAAACTTCTTCCAGTGTCTGCCTGCCAGCTGAAACTCTTTGCCAGAGTGTGTGTGTGTGTAGGCTACCTGCCCCTCCCCCTCCGAAGTATAGGTTACTGTAGCCTACTGATGTTACAAGCATGATTCAGAAGATACGGAGAGAGATTTTAATTAGAGAAGAATGGATTAACTTTTTCAGTACTAGTTAAGGATACTATAGTTATCACATTTCATATTGGATTATTGACGTGTTTTTAATTCTGGTGCCAGTCCTCCATTGACGCTGCTCCTCCGTAGGTATAATTCTGTGGGCCTAATTCAGATAATGCATGTCACAACAAGATGCCCAGCGCTTCAAGCCAAGCTTCCTCCTCCACCCTCTCTTGCTTTCTCCCCACCCGCAAAATGTTCATCGCATCTCGCGCCCTACACTTTTCTTTCCATCACACATGTAAACAACTATAGCCTGCCCGCTCCATAGCAAGCTGCTCTATCTGCACTGATTGGTGAAGTAAATCTGGTCGGAACAGTGGAATGAACCCCCCAAAAATTATGGTTCTGTTCAGAACAAAACGATAAAAAAGGTATTTTGGTTCCAACCCCTGCAGCGCATATCAGGAGATTTAAGACCAACGAAAAGCAGATATTAGCGGTAACGTGGTTGGTAATGGCATGGATTTTGTGAGCGGAAGCGTAACCTATCCAGCCGTGACAAACAGGAGTCTTATGCTCATGGAACAAGAAAGGAGATGTGCTTTTTGTGCCGGTAACCCTCGTATTAATAAACATCTTAATCACCAAAGTTTTATTAAAAGATCAAGTTTGGGAGCAGTATAACAGTGAGTGGACACGCCCATAAATGCGCCAGCGCTATGATTTACCATTGTGTTAGGTTTGTTAAAATAGAAACACAATGTCTTATAGCTGACATATAGGTTTAAATGATCAAATGAAGTCCATTAGCCTAAAAAAAGTTACACTTACCGAATTTGGTCCCACCCAGAAGTTTTCTTGTTGCACAAACTTGACATTTTCATAAACACCTTTATTTCTCAATACCTAAAGAGAGAGAGAGGAAAAGCCAAAGGGTTTACAAAGTGAAATGCAAAGACATAACACATTGATACAATGGATCACTCATCACATAAGGCACAACCTTTATAGCAAAGACTCTACAACCATCACTGTAACCTTTATAACGCAAACTACATTATATAACAGTCACTGTACTGACCGAGTCGACGGTCTCGTGCTGGGAGAAGCCCACAGGGGCGATGCCGTAGAGACAAACAGTCAGGATGGTGATCAACAGGTGGACAAATGTGATCCAGTAGGTAAAGAAAGGCCTGCACACACACACACAAACACACATACACAATATTAATACGGTATCTCACATAGTACAGCAGCTTGCCTATTCTGTTAGAAACAGTATCTCAGTATGTCAGTGTGGGCTTCACACTGAAAACAGCTGCATCCACTAAGATAGTAATGTGTGACAACAACTGTGTAACCCATTGTTTCCCACATGGTGATCTGGGACTCGACCATCTGTGACTGAGTCACACCGTCCTGGTTTGTTTATTAATCTAGAGGCCAGGAATAAGGTGCTTTCTATTATCCTGTGATGACTCATACTGTATCTTATCTGGGACAAACTCAACACAGCTCCTACCTCCACTACAGCTATGACTGGGCTCTTCTCCTGCAGTGTGATAAAATGTTTTATGTTACAGTGCGACCATGTGACCATGCCAGGGTTGAAGTCAAATGCATAGCAATGTAGCAAATTTAGAATTCGACATTGAAATTCAAGAATCGAAAAATCCTCATTGACAATAAGGTGTACCTGTGGTCGTCCATGTCCTCTATCTGTTGCTGGACGAAGCTGTCGATACGTTTGCGGTAGGTTCTGTTGGTGAGCCTGCCCACCATCCCTAGGCCGTAGGGCCTCTTCTCCCTGGCGAAGAGCTTCTTGACGGGCACCGTGATCCGCTGGCCTCGCCGCTGCCCGCTCACACTCACCACCTCCTGCCGCAGACGCACCTTGGGCAGGACCTGAGACGGTCCAGGTTCTTTACCCTTACGCCAGCCCCGCTCCAGGGGCCTGTGGAATGTAGAGAGAGAGGAGGGGGAGAGAGAGAGAGAGAGGGTAGCGGAGGAAGGGGAGATAGAGAGAGGGTGTGTGTTAGGTGAAATGGGCTACAGTAGCAGCAACAACTTGCGTGTGTGATGTCTGTGTGTTACACTCACAGCATCAGGTGACTCCTCTCCAGTTCGTTCTTGTCCAGGGCGCCACCTGTGAGGTCACTCTCATCCGCTGCTGTGTTAGACTCCTCCTCTTTAATGGCGGCCTCAGACGGAGAGTCAAACACATCGTCTGCATAGGTAGACAGCTCCTCATCTCCTCTCCTCAGACCATCCTGCATGGAGGAGGAGGAGAAGGAGGAAAAGAGATGAAGAGGGGCAGGAGAAACTGTGCGAGTGTGCTATCTGTGCGTGAATGTGTGATGGAATGTGTGTGTGTGTGTGTGTGTGTGTTACTCACCCTAGCAAAGAAGGAGGTGTCCAGCTCGTCAGGGAAGTCCACTGTGTCATCCTCCAGGAAACTCACTGGCATGAAGCTCCGCCTGCGACACCGCCGGGCAGCGCCCTCCCTCTCCCTCACCGTACGGCCCTGACACACACCATCATCATCGTCATTATCATCACTGTCATCACCGTCATCATCATCATCGTCGTCGTCAACTCCGTCGTTGTAACCGCTAATACATACTCTCTGTTACACATGTATTGCATGATATTACATTACTGTTGTGTGTGACAGTGAGACCATGACGGGTCAATTCCACTTGCATTCAGTCAGTTCAGGAAGTGAATTAATTTAAAATAGAAATGGAATTGACCCCAACCCGGGATTAAGAACACATCCAGTAAACAGAGGGCAGACAGCATCCCCAAAGCCCCAGACCAGAGAACACAAATGATTGTGTCCTCTCTGACTCCTGACAACCAGCTGTGGCCAGTGGCCATGATGATTATGATGCTTTGACCTCTGGAGGCTGGATTAGCCCTGCAGCGGTCAATGTTCCAGTTTCAGAATACACAGTATTCTACTGGCTAACAGAACAGACACACAGCTGAGCATTCTGACTGGAGGACGGGACTGACAGCAGAGTTGTCCTAATGCCATCTGTTAATGTCTATGTCCCAAATGGCACCCTATTCCCTTTTTAGTGCACTACTTTTGACCAGGGGCCCTGGTCAAAAGTAGTGCACTAAATAGGGAATAGGGTGCCATTTGGGATGCAAACAGTCTCCCTCCCCAGCCTAGTCATCTACCTATGTGCCCCCCACCACCCTGCCTGACACCACAGGACAGGAGAGAGGAACAGCCTCTGTACAGTGCTGTTACACCAAAGCCTAATCCTACAAGACAAGCTGGGGCTCAACTTTTACATAACACTGACATTGGTAATCGTCCTATACGATATAAACATACACACACTCGGTGTGTGTGTGTTTGTGTGTGTGCGTTTTTGTATGTGTGTGTGCACGCGCGTGTCCATAAGTAGAATACAATAAACTGGGGTCATGTGATTAAGTCTCGATGCATGCCATTTTTCCATCTCAACAACCATTTTGGGGGAAGAGATCAAGGCCTAGACCAAACAATGCAATCCAGCACGGTTTTGCTGTGTTTTAGTGTGCCATCATTTAAACAAAGACCACAGAGCAGAAACGGTTCAGTGACCAGGGTCATAAAAGACAGGCAGCATCTAAGAGGTACTGAGACTACTGAGACTAAGATGTTTGCATACTTGGTTTGAGATAGTAAATATGAGTCAAGGTGACTCCCAATGATGCATTTAGTTAGATCAAAGCAGTGTCTGTTACTAGAACTGTTATATCTCAGCTGCTGGAGTTTCAGGGATGATTCATCAACAGTACAGTAGTAAACATGCAGGAAACACATCGGCTCCCTGCAAACACACACACACACACACACAGACACACACACACACACATACACACACACACACACACAAACACACACACTCTGATCCTCACGTCTGACACTGTCTGTGCGACACACACCTTGACCAGCGCTGCGGCGGCCTTGAAGCTCATGACGGCGACGGACTCTCGCTTGCGTCGCCGTGGTAACCTGTTGAGTGCGGAGCGCGAGCTGGAGAAGGAGCAGAGAGAGGTGGTACCAGGGGTGATGGGGGTCTGGGGTACGCTGTAACCATCTACCTCCTCCACCATGCGGAATGCACGGCCTCGCGCCAGGGGGTCCACAATCTACACACACAGAGGCAGACACTGTCATGTCCGATGCGATTGTAAACACCACGGAGGAAAGTATGTCCTTTTAGGTTATTTGGTGGTAAACTCACTTGAATAGTTACAACAATGGGGCTCTTGTAAGAGGCTACATGACAGGTCAAGTTCACGGTTATATCAATACACAGGTTACCATAGTGATGGACCTCTAACAGTTGCATGACTCCATGTATTAATACGCTTATCAGCTTACATCACAGAAACAAACACCCGAAATAAGCAAAATATCAATTCTGATATCTATTTTGAATTGTATTGAATAACGTCATTGTTCCCAAGGGAGAGACATAGGATTGATATTGGGTAAAGAAACACAACACCACCTTAATCAGAACACAACACAGCACAACACATGACATGACATATGCACAGATGTACAGTTGAAGTCGGAAGTTTACATACACCTTAGCCAAATACATTTAAACTCAGTTTTTCACAATTCCTGACATTTAATCGTAGTAAAAATTCCCTGTCTTAGGTCAGTTAGGATCACCACTTTATTTTAAGAATGTGAAATGTCAGAATAATAGTAGAGAGAATTATTTATTTCAGCTTTTCTTTCTTTCATCACATTCCCAGTGGGTCAGATGTTTACATACACTCAATTAGTATTTGGTAGCATTGCCTTTAAATTGTTTAACTTGGGTCAAACGTTTCGGGTAGCCTTCCACAAGCTTCCCACAATAAGTTGGGTGAATTTTGGCCCATTCCTCCTAACAGAGCTGGTGTAACTGAGTCAGGTTTGTAGGCCTCCTTGCTCGCACACGCTTTTTCAGTTCTGCCCACAAATGTTCTATAGGATTGAGGTCAGGGCTTTGTGATGGCCACTCCAATACCTTGACTTTGTTGTCCTTAAGCCATTTTGCCACAACTTTGGAAGTATGCTTGGGGTCATTGTCCATTTGGAAGACCCATTTGCGACCAAGCTTTAACTTCCTGACTGATGTCTTGAGATGTTGCTTCAATATATCCACATAATTTTCCTTCCTCATGATGCCATCTATTTTGTGAAGTGCCCAGTCCCTCCTGCAGCAAAGCACCCCCACAGCATGATGCTGCCACCCCCGTGCTTCACGGTTGGGATGGTTATCTTCGGCTTGCAAGCCCCCCCTTTTTCCTCCAAACATAACGATGGTCATTATGGCCAAACAGTTCTATTTTTGTTTCATCAGACCAGACTTTTCTCCAAAAAGTACGATCTTTGTCCCCATGTGCAGTTGCAAACCGTAGTTTTTGAGCAGTGGCTTCTTCCTTGCTGAGCGGCCTTTCAGGTTATGTCAATATAGTACTCGTTTTACTGTATATAGATACATTTGTACCTGTTTCCTTCAGCAACTTCACAAGGTCCTTTGCTGCTGTTCTGGGATTGATTTGCACTTTACGCACCAAAGTACGTTCATCTCTAGGAGACAGAACGCGTCTCCTTCCTGAGCGGTATGACGGCTGCGTGGTTCCATGGTGTTTATACTTGCGTACTACTGTTTGTACAGATGAACGTGGTACCTTCAGGCATTTGGAAATTGCTCCCAACGATGAACCAGACTTGTGGAGGTCTACAATTTTTTTTCTGAGGTCTTGGCAGATTTCTTTTGATTTTCCCATGATGTCAAGCAAAGAGACACTGAGTTTGAAGGTAGGCCTTGAAATACATCCACAGGTACACCTCCAATTGACTCAAATGATGTCAATTAGCCTATCAGAAGCTTCTAAAGCCATGACATCATTTTCTGGAATTTTCCAAGCTGTTTAAAGGCACAGTCAACTTAGTGTATGTAAACTTCTGACCCACTGGAATTGTGATACAGTGAATTATAAGTGAAATATTCTGTCTGTAAACAATTGTTGGAAAAATTACTTGTGTCATGCATAAAGTAGATGTCCTAACCGATTTGCCAAAACTATAGTTTGTTAACAAGAAATTTGTGGTTGAAAAACAAGTTTTAATGACTCCAACCTAAGTGTATGTAAACTTCCGACTTCAACTGTATGGCAAGAGACAGAGAAAGAGAGAGATATAAAGAGAGTCTATGAATGTATGTCTGTGGGCGGCGCTGCCCTACCCTCTGCATGGCATAGGGGTGGTGGTGGTGGTGGGGATGGTGGTGTGGGGGGAGGTAGAGGGGTGGTGGGGTCTCAGTGCTGGTCAGAGACAGGTTGTCCTGGCTGGACAGCTCCATCTCCCTCATCACCTGGGCCTTGAGACGGCCGTAGCGCAGGTTGCAATGCTGCAGGCTCTTCCTCCTCCATCGCTGGGTGCTATCGTTTTCCTTACTGACCCCGAACCAGTCTGCTGTCCCCCTGAGGGGACAGAGAGGGAGATTAGGTTAAGGTGAATCTCAGTTCACTGATGTACTTGATAGTAATAGTTGGTAGAAACAGTTCAAATTTAGTTCAAAGAGAAATGGCACGAAACAAACACTCCGTCTACGAGGCAGTATTTGGGTTGAGTGTGGGCTCTTTTCTTTGCAGAGAGTGTACAGAAAAGACAGAAACAGATTACAATAGCATAGATGAAACAACCCAGGCACGGTAGTGGGTTTGTAGTTTATTTATACATGGAACGTGGCCATTTGATGTCACCATGTGAGTGTGTTCCCCTCTTCTCAGCTCTACCATTTCAAACCCAGTGTAAAGCCAGAGACATGTGGAGTAACTGACGGGCATTAGTGTTGTGCGTCACCACTCAGTCAAACAACGACAGAGTACAGAAGGATTACATCACTTCCACTCACACAGAGAGGAAGTCAACTCCAGCTGCAAAATAGGTGCCTTACAGTACTAATGACATACCACTCACACAAAAACATGCTCAGACACACACAATACAACCCCAATGCATGCACACACACGTATGTACAGTAGTGGTCAAAAGTTTTGGTCTTCACAAAGTTTGCTGCTTCAGTGTTTTTAGATATTTTTGTCAGATGTTACTATGGTATACTGAAGTATAATTACAAGCATTCCATAAGTGTCAAAGGCTTTTATTGACAATTATATTAAGTTTATTCGAAGAGTCAATATTTGCAGTGTTGACCCTTCTTTTTCAAGACCTCTGCAATCCACCCTGGCATGCTGTCAATTAACTTCTGGGCCACATCCTGACTGATGGCAGCCCATTTTTGCATAATCAATGCTTGGAGTTTGTCAGAATTTGTGGGTTTTTGTTTGTCCATCCGCCTCTTGAGGATTGACCACAAATTCTCAATGGGATTAAGGTCTGGGGAGTTTCCTGGACATGGACCCAAAATGTCGATGTTTTGTTCCCCGAGCCACTTAGTTATCACTTTTGCCTTATGGCAAGGTGTTCCATCATGCTGGAAAAGGCATTGTTCGTCACCAAACTGTTCTTGGATGGTTGGGTGAAGTTGCTCTCGGAGGATGTGTTGGTACCATTCTTTATTCATGGCTCTGTTCTTAGGCAAAATTGTGAGTGAGACCACTCCCTTGGCTGAGAAGCAACCCCACACATGAATGGTCTCAGGATTCTTTACCGTTGGCATGACACAGGACTGATGCTAGCGCTCACCTTGTCTTCTCCGGACAAGCTTTTTTCCGGATGCCCCAAACAATCGGAAAGGGAATTCATCAGAGAAAATGACTTTACCCCAGTCCTCAGCAGTCCAATCCCTGTACCTTTTGCAGAATATCAGTCTGTCCCTGATGTTTTTCCTGGAGAGAAGTGGCTTCCTCGCTGCCCTTCTTGACACCAGGCCATCCTCCAAAAGTCTTTGCCTCACTGTGCGTGCAGATGCACTCACACCTGCTTGCTGCCATTCCTGAGCAAGCTCTGCACTGGTGGTGCCCCGATCCCGCAGCTGAATCAACTTTAGGAGACGGTCCTGGCGCTTGCTGGACTTTCTTGGGCGCCCTGAAGCCTTCTTCACAACAATTGAACCTCTCTCCTTGAAGTTCTTGATGATCCGATAAATGGTTGATTTAGGTGCAATCTTACTAGCAATATCCTTGCCTGTGAAGCCCTTTTTGTGCAAAGCAATGATGACGGCACGTGTTTCCTTGCAGGTAACCATGGTTAACAGAGGAAGAACAATGATTTCAAGCACCACCCTCCTTTTAAAGCTTCCAGTCTGTTATTCTAACTCAATCAGCATGACAGAGTGATCTGCAGCCTTGTCCTCGTCAACACTCTCACCTGTGTTAACGAGAGAATCACTGACATGATGTCAGCTGGTCCTTTTGTGGCAGGGCTGAAATGCAGTGGAAATGTTGTTTTGGGATTAAGTTCATTTTCATGGCAAAGAGGGACTTTACAATTAATTGCAATTCATCTGATCACTCTTCATAACATTCTGGAGTATATGCAAACTTTGTGAAAATTAATATTTGTGTAATTCTCAAAACTTTTGACCACGACTGTACACAAGCACACATGCACATGCACACACACATAAAACCCAGTGACAAAAAGGACCTGGGAGAATACAGACTACAGCCAAGTCCTCTTTCCTCTTTTAGTGGATATATGTATTAGTGTGGGTGTCTGTGTTAGTGTGGGTGTCTGTATTAGTGTGGGTGTCTGTATTAGTGTGGGTGTCTGTATTAGTGTGGGTGTCTGTATTAGTGTGGGTGTCTGTATTAGTGTGGGTGTCTTTATTAGTGTGAGTGTCTGTATCAGTGTGGGTGTCTTTATTAGTGTGAGTGTCTGTATCAGTGTGGGTGTCTTTATTAGTGTGGGTGTCTGTATTAGTGTGGGTGTCTGTATTAGTGTGGGTGTCTGTATTAGTGTGGGTGTCTGTATCAGTGTGGGTGTCTTTATTAGTGTGGGTGTCTGTATTAGTGTGGGTGTCTATATTAGTGTGAGTGTCTGTATACGTGTGGGTGTCTGTATTAGTGTAGGTGTCTGTATTAGTTACATTTTACATTTTAGTCATTTAGCAGACGCTCTTATCCAGAGCGACTTACAGGAGCAATTAGGGTTAAGTGCCTTGCTCAAGGGCACATTAGTGTGGGTGTGTGATTGTGTGGGTGTGTGAGTGTGTGAGTGTCTGTATTAGTGTGGGTGTGTGTGTGTGTGTGTGAGTGTGCGAGTGTCTGTATTACACTGCATGTGTTGTCTTCCCCTAGCGACCCTCTGTATATGTAGGAGCATCTCAGAGTGTGTAAATCAGGAGGATAGGAGAAGTGTTCTGTGAAGGATGCGGGTCGGGGAGTAGAGGATTGTTTACAGTAGAGGACACTCAGTAATAACACAGTCTCCATCATTAGAGAGAAACCATCCAGCTGGGGAAGCCTTTTAAGGCTGCGCACCGTCAGGGGAGAGAGGGAGGGAGTAATGTTTTAAGAGGGATCCCAGGTTTAGGTTGGGAACAATGTTCCCTCAAATACTTTTAGGCACTGAGCAAATTTCAGGTCTGCTGAGAGCAAACTTGAACATTGTGAAAATTCTGTGCAACTTCCGGCGTGCGTTTACTGTGAACACTGAGGCTGTACCCACTTTAAATTACAATTGAACAGTGGTCAAATAGGGTACTGTGGCTATTTGATCATAATGTAGGCCTACCAGAGTGGCTTACCTCCAAAAACAATGGAGAAAATACATCCCATAACATTTTAACATGGAAATAGAAGGCATATCATTCAGCCTACACAGCAGCCAATGTGTGGTGTTCAATGTAGGCCTACATTCCATGAGACCATTGAAAAAAACACGCAGGGCTTGACATTAACCTGTTTATCCACTTGTCCTTCCGACAAGGAGGTGACTGAAAATGTTGTTATGTTGTTTGATGCAAGAAACCACTTTACAAAATAAAATGCATCATTATTCCCATACCATTATACAGAGAATCAGACAAATTATGTCACCCTCTGCCTATTGGCTACTTAGCTTATTCAACTCTGTCTCAAAATACAACACAAAATACAACACACTTTAAGACAAAAAAAAGCTCTTTACTTGACTCACTTTTCAAAGATGGATAGAAATGCACACGTTTTGTGCTTTTGTAGGAAGTAATCACTCCCCTAATGCTGACTACAAATGATCTGTAACTGGGCTAATAACTGACTAACTAGCAAAGGATATGAACAAAATGTGCACACATGGCTACATGCAGCTCTCGCTTTGAAACAAAACAAGCGCATCTACTCACGACCGCTCATGCTGTAAACACTCTAGTTCAAAGTGAATGGCACAGATCCAAATATGGCAATGGTCTATTTGCATATAGGCCTACTGCAGCTCTGATTGGTTATGGTGCACCGGTCTGTGTAGAGTACGGGCTGAGTAGTGCCTGTCAATGCAATAGAATCCTACTCCGATAAGTTCTGCCTACAACAAAATCTCTTGCATAGTTAGTTAAGTCTTGCATAGTTTGTTTTGTTTCGGTATGTGGCATTGAAACAGTAAAGGGAAACATTGATAGTGTTAACAAACGTGGAAAACGTTAGAAAGTTGAGTGAAGTTCAATCTCCTGCTTCTCTGCGCAGGCTGATATTTATTCTGCACCGCAGTCCCGGATAGGGAACTTTGGTTGGGAGGAGGGTTGGGGGGGTAGAGTGAGTGGTGGTGATTGACAGAGAGAGGCTCTTAAGGTAGCAGGATAAGTAAACACCACAGAAGAAGAAAACACAGAGTGACACATGCAGTCCATCTTTACAGTTAAACACACTCTGTGAGATGAGGTTCTGGGAATACTCAGAAGGTTGTTTCTAGGAAAATAAACACCTTGACTCACTACGCTACAAACCTAGTGTGTGCGTGTGTGTGTGTGTGTGTGTGTGTGTGTGTGTGTGTGTGTGTGTGTGCACCAGGGTTTCCATTAGGAAAATGTGGCTCCGGACATTTGACCGGCAACATTTTAATTTACCAGACATTTGAGGAATATGCCAGACCCATATGCATTGGATTCGTAACCAGATTAGCGCGTCCACCCACGGTGCTCAGAATGACAGAAATCACATTTTGATTATGGTAATTCATATTAACAGAACATGCAAGTCGAGGATGGAACGACGTGCAGTGCTTCTTACCGAATTCTGATGTGCACTTTGAAGATGTTAGAATAACTGTCCACATTTACTTTTCCTCAACCAACAAGATGGGTAACGAACAGCAAAATCACTAGCCTATGTCAATCTACTATCTCCCATAGTAGAAAAGTTGACCTATTGTATTGGTTAACTTGTCAAGGAATAGCCTATTCCAAACACTCTGGGACAGTTGTGCTTCTACATCTGCATTGCTTGCTGTTTGGGGTTTTAGGCTGGGTTTCTGTATAGCACTTTGTAACATCTGCTGATGTAAAAAGGGCTTTATAAATACAATTGATTGATTGATTGATTGAGTTGTGGGAAGACAGAGCCCAAATTCATACAAACAGTAGGCCTAGGCTACATAACATTATATATAATTTAAGCAATGAGTCTGATGAAACAGATCAGAATGTTTAGCTTAAAATGTTGGTAGACTATTATTTCTTCACAGCAATGCACACAAGGCAGTAGGCTACGCGTGAATGTTCGTTCCATAATGCAATTAGCAGGAAAACACCGTTGTCAAAAGGGCACCGCACATGCAAGTGGTTTCATGTGACAGAGATGAAAATATCTGTTAGAAATTTAGAAAGAGAGGAGATCTAATAGCGTACTTTTGAAGCAAGGTAAGACATGCCTCATAATACGTATTAAAACATTCAGGTTTCAAACAATGAAGTATATGTTTTCAAAATGCATAGCCTACTGCCTCCAGCTCATTGGTGTGTGACGTGGTGATGAAGCCTGCCTTCAGTTGCCGTTTGAGGTCCTGCAGGAGCAGCTGTCTGACAGCTTTCCTGCTCAAAGGCTCTGTATCTGTATGCTGTGATACACTATATATACAAAAGTATGTGGACACCCCTTCAAATTAGTGGATTAGGCTATTTCAGCCACACCCGTTGCTGACAGGTGTATAAAATTGAGCACACCGCCATGCAATCTCCATAGACAAACATTGGCAGTAGAATGGCCCGTACTAAAGAGCTCAGTGACTTTCAACGTGGCACCGTCATAGGATGTCAGCTTTCCAACAAGTCAGTTTGTCAAATTTCTGCCCTGCTAGAGTTGCCACGGTCAACTGTATGTGCTATTATTGTGAAGTGGAAACGTCTAGGAGCAGCAACGGCTCAGCCATGAAGTGGTAAGCCACAGAAGCTCACATTACAGGACTGCAGAGTGCTGAAGCACGTAGCACGTAAAAATTGCCGGTCCTTGAACACTCACTACCGAGTTCCAAACTGCCTCTGGAAGCAACGTCAGCACAATAATTGTTCGTCGGGAGCATCATGAAATGGGTTTCCATGGTCGAGCAGCCACACACAAGCGTAAGATCACCATGCGCAACACAGGAGGTTGGTGGCACCTTAATTGGGGAGGACAGGCGGAATGGTATCAAATACATCAAACACATGGTTTCCATGTATTTGATGCCATTCCATTTGCTCCGTTCCGGACATTATTATGAGCCGTCCTCCCCTCAGCAGCCTCCACTGATGCGCAATGCCAAGCATCGGCTGGAGTGGTGTAAAGCTTGCTGCCATTGGACTCTGGAGCAGTGGAAACGCGTTCTCTGGATTGATGAATCACGCTTCACCATCTGGCAGTGCGACGTACAAATCTGGGTTTGACGGATTCCAGGAGGACACTACCTGCCCGAATGCATAGTTTGGTGGAGGAGGAATAATGGTCTGGGGCTGTTTTTCATGGTTCAGGCTCTTAGTTCCAGTGAAGGGAAATCTTAACGCTACAGCATACAATGACATTCTAGACGATTCTGTGCTTCCAACTTTGTGGCAACAGTTTGGGGAAGGCCCTTTTCTGTTTCAGCATGACAATGCCCCCGTGCACAAAGCGAGGTCCATACAGAAATGGTTTGTCGAGATCGGTGTGGAAGAACTTGACTGGCCTGCACAGAGCCCTGACCTCAATCCTATCGAACACCTTTGGGATGAATTGGAACGGCAACTGCGAGCCAGGCCTAATCGCCCAACACCAGTGCTCGACCTCACTAATGCTCTTGTGGCTGAATGGAAGCAAGTCCCTGCAGCAATGTTCCAACATCTAGTAGAAAGCCTTCCCAGAAGAGTGGAGGCTGTTATAGCAGCAAAGGGGGGACCAACTCCATATTAATGCCCATGGTTTTGGAATGAGATGTTCGACGAGCAGGTGTCCACATACTTTTGGTCATGTAGTGTAAATAAGATACATAACAAATATACTATAGCCTACAGACGCGCAAATGTAATTCCACAGAATTATGCTAATCTACCAATAGACCAGTCAAATGTATTTACATCAACGGGTATTTCCATAAATGAATAGGCTAAAAATAATTATTTCGCAATGGGATTTTTTCTTCTTCCCCCTGACAATTGGCCAGCGGCAATTTTACTTATCGGCTTTTCTATTTTTTATAGGCCAAAAGCCACCTATTACCGGCTAACGGAAACCCTGGTGTGCACGTTTGCGTGCCTGCATTTGAATGTGCGTGTATGTCACAGTCATTCCCAAACTAAATAACACAACAACAACTGGTTCATGAGTACACCAGTCTGCCAAGCGGCAACGATTGAAACTACATCACCCTACATCAATAGGCTTTTTGATATCCTCAAGCTAGGGTTGGTTGGTACACACAGTGTGCTCAATCATTCACAATCATTATCTACCTTAGATTGGGAAGTTTAGCTGACTATTGATACACAAAGCTATAAATCTCCCACTCAAAGAAAGACAAAGATGCCAATAGAAAATAGTGCCCTATAAGGATATCCAGTGCTACCACTTTGCCAATGATTCTGAGACTGGCAGAGATCATAAAAAGAAATAGCTATTGCCAGTAGAGCCAGAAGCTACTGGTATTATTCCACTACCAGAGGTATACAGACAACGGAAATGTGTAGCTTGGGGAGAGACATTTAGTGAAGGTTGAACATCCTTATTTATGTCACAGTGATCAGTGCATGTTCTATTTCCCTTGTTCTACTACATTTGGGTCATTCTGCAGCGCCTAACATCATAAAAACAAGCATCCCTCAACTATGAAAAATCAAAAGATAAACGGTTCCTTTGTAAAATACTGTCAGTGATCCCTGCACAGCTGGAAATCCTCTCCTCTAATCTCCCATCCCCTCGACCTCTCTTTTTTCCTTCCTCTCCCTCCCTCTTGCTCCCTCTCTCTTCTTTCCTCCTTCCCTCCCTCCTGTTTCCCACATGTTCCTCTACCCAGTCCCACACTGTCTTACCTGTCCAGCACATCCCCTCCTTCCCCTTCCCCTCTCCTGTGTCTCCCCACTGCATTCCTTTCCAACACACTAACGTACCTCTCCCCCCCGCTCCCCCAAGTCCTCCTACCTGTCCAGTCCATCCCAGTCCCAGGAAGCAGGTAGGGTCATGCCTCTGGCTCACACAGAGCTACAGCAGCCTGGAGCCACAATCACATACTGTCTTGGTCTCACCCCTAACCCCTGTCTGACGTCTGACCCCACGTCAACCTCTGGTTCACAGCTGGTGAGAACAATTGAAGGTCAATTGAGGCTGAGAGCTGCTATACATCCATTGGGTGCTGATGTGAAATGTACTTCCATTCAGTAGTATGTTCTTCCCAGAGAGGGGGTCAATCAAACGGCCTGGCAAAGCTGATGATCCTCAGACCAGATGATCACACTAGGAGAATGTGTAGTCTAGAAGCCGTTGCTGGCTGACCTCCAGTGTGACTCCAAAATAACCGCCTTTCTCCTGCAACACTGCAGACTTTGAGATAGAATCCAACAGACTTTTAATTCAACAGAAGATTTGCTCTCTGAACTTGAGACAAACTTGATGCAGTGTGATCTTCTTGTCTGTATCTCTTACAGGGATTTGCTCTCTTCAGTTCCACAACCTCCAGGCTATGATCTGTGATCCGTCTACTGTGCTTGGAAGTATTGAGTATCCAGTTTTCCTCAAAACTGTCTTCTCTCTCCAGTATATGTCTTCTCTCTCCAGGATTCCTTTCAATTCAACAGAAGATTTTCTCTCTGAACTTGAGGTTGTGAAATCTTTCCGCCTGTATCTCCATGAATCCTCTCTCTCTAGCTGCCTGATCCTCAGTGGGAATGGACAACGGATATACAGATCTGCTCTCTGTGAATCTCTGTTCCCACCTCCCTAACACACTTAGTTCGACATACCTCTCCCTCTTATTTCTTGACCTCTCTCTCTCTCTCTCTCGCCCTCTCTCTCTCTCTCTCAGCCCTATATTTCTATTAACCCCCTCTCTCTCCCTCTTTCTCTGCCTCTCTCTCTGTCTCTCTCTCCCCCCCTCTCTCTCTGTTTGGGGAGTGTGTGTAAACTAGCCAACGCTCCCACTAACATACCAGCACTTCCCAGGAAGAGAGAGATTAGAAGGAGAGAAAAGACAAGGTTGGTTGTACATATCAGGCGGAGGAGGGAGGGTGCGGGACCTGTCTCAACAAGAGAGAGAGAGAGGACGAGAGAGAGAGAGGGAGAGAGAGAGAGAGAGGATGAGAGAGGGAGAGCGAGAGAGAGAGAGGAAGAGAGAGAGGGAGAGAGAGAAGTGGGGAGAGAGAGAGAGAAAGAATGCACACAAGGTTGACGCTGCTAAGTCATGAACCCCTTGCATGATCATGAGGAAACTACCTTAGGGTGAGGCGTGGTGTCCCCTGTAGCTCAGTTGGTAGACCATGGCGCTTGCAACGCCAGGGTTGTGGGTTCGTTTCCCACGGGGGGCCAGTATGAAAATGTATGCACTCACTAACTGTAAGTCGCTCTGGATAAGAGCGTCTGCTAAATCACTAGAATGTAAAAAGGTTAACTAATGCCTAGGCTTTCGCTCAGCAGGCTAACACAGTCTTGTGACACACTGCTAACACGGGGGTTCAAACTCAGTCAGTCACATACAGTATCATCATGTGTATGAATATAACTTCATAGGTGTGACAATAGCTGTGTGTCAATAGAAAGTTAGCATTGCTGACATTCCTGTCCCTCTCACAGGCCTTAGCTTGCCATTACAAGTGCCCCCTCAACATGCTACTGTCATACTATTGATAGAGTCCTACTGGAGCCAATTGGACCCCACGCCCACACGCACACATACACACACACCATGGTTCCACCTTTCGCATGCAAAGGTTCAGGCAGGCCTTTGAAGAGGTAGCTGTCTTTGGTGTTGGCCCACCGTCACACAATGAGCTGAACACACAAACCAGCTACACGGAGCTCCGATGGATTCACAGTGGCCTTGATGTGGGAGGCCAGGTAGCTGCTCTTTATGAGTCATTGTGTGTGTATAAAGGGTGGTGGGTGGAATGTGTGAATGCATCCTCTATGCGTCATGGAACAGTCAAAAACATGAAAACATAACACACAACAGATGTGGTCCCTGTGTGTTGTTTTGAGGATTCATCCTTAAACACAGATGATTTGGTGAGCGAATTGCTGGAAGTTTGCATCATATCTTCAGGGGATTCTTACATTGTTGTATTGAGGATTCTTACATTGTTGTATTGAGGATTCTTACATTGTTGTATTGAGAATTCTTACATTGTTGTATTGAGGATTCTTACATTGTTCTATTGACACATTATCTTAATATTTTCCTTCTCTCTCTTCCCTTGTTCCTTCTTTCATCCTTCTCTATCTTTCTCCATATGCCTCCTCATCCCCTCCCCCCTCTCTCTCTTACTTGATGATTTGTTTCGGGATGGACGAGCGGCGGCGGGTGACCAGTTTAGGGACACAGGAGCGCCTGCGGAGCACAGACGCCCGTCGGGGGCCCCTCTGGCCCTTAGGAGGGACCGTGTTGACCCGCTTGAAATGCACCCTCTTCTCACTACACACACACACACACCAGACCGAGGAAAGCCGAGGAGGCGTGTAGGCAGAGCGGGAAGGAGAAGGAAGAGACACAAAGAGGAAGGAGAGAGAGTGGGAAATAAAGGAGAGGAGTAAAAAGAGAAATTAAAAGAGTATAAGTTCAGATCAGCTGGAAAAGAGTAAGAGTCAGTTAGTAAAAGTGAGTGTTATTTAGAAAATATATTCAGGGAATGCAGAAATCATAGTAGTGAGCAGTTAAGCAAGGAGAGTGGAAGGTGTGGTGTGTCATACACGCATGTGCATGTGTGTGGTCTCACCTCTTGATGGTCTGTGTGATGGAGGGCTGGTGCTGCAAGGGGGGTTGGAGATAGTTGCTGGGGTCAAAGGTTGCGATTCCTGATTGTATGTTCTCACCGGGCATGCTTACACTGCGCAGGAACCCCTGCCTCTTCACCGGCTGCAACACACACCAGACAACAAAAAGACATTGCACCTCAAAAGCTGAGTGGACTTACTGTAGCTGGTCTCTATTTTACGCTTGTATTGAATCTGTATTGAACCTGTATGTAGGCCAGATTACAGTAACTGTACCTGTATGTATGAATGTGTGTGGAGTGTGTGTTGTACCTGTATACGTGTGTGTTCAGTGTCTATCCAGTTGGATTGTATCTGTAATGTAAGGGGTGTGTGTGTGTGTGTGTGTGTGTGTGTGTGTGTGTGTGTGTGTGTGTGTGTGTGTGTGTGTGTGTGTGTGTGTGTGTGTGTGTGAATGTGTGAGCGAGAGAGAGAGAGAGGCGTGTCATCATACCTGTATGAATGTTGAGGGCTCATCCAGGGACAGCTGTGGGGGGATGTCCACTCTGAGCCATGGAGGTTTCTTCCTCTGCAGACTACTGCTCTCCTGGGGCTGGCTCTGGCCGGGTTCAGCCATCCTCTCTACCACCCCCTACCGTGCTACGCCTGCCAGCTGGAGACACAGGGAGAGAAGGAGAGATGTGAGACAGAAGTTCAGAACACACACACACACATTGTAGCCGTATTACAGATAACCCCAGTGATCTGACTCAGAGCAGAGCGCATGAAGCAGCTTTATTGAGTACTTTACATTATTGGGAAGTTGGCTGATCCTAATGCTGGCGATGCTGCCAGTCAACCTAACACAAACAGACTGTGTGCCCTCCAAACTGGAAACACCCTTCCCTGTGTCCGCTGTCTGTCTGCCCATCTGGACACAGCCTCAGATTTAGTCTGCTCTGTCTGGGCTCTCTCTATGTATATTCACTGTCTCTCTTCCATTCTTTGTAGTCATATATCTTTGTGTCGGGTATGCTATCGCTGTACCACTGCATCAAAATCAAATCAAATTTTATTGGTCGCATACACATATTTAGCAGATGTTATTGTGGGTGTAGTGAAATGCTTGTAGCAAAGCAGACCTATGATTTCCATGGACTGTGTGTTTATTAAGACTTTGTACTAGTATATTCTCCCACAAGGGGGCAATGATTGCCTCAACAAGTTCTCCTCATCCAACCCCACTCAATGTTGCACTGTATTTACGCTAAGTCTTTGAACTCGGCCACCCCTAAGGATGTTCACACACACACACACACTGCCGTCAGCACCGGAACCACTGCATCAAAGGAACAGCCTGATAATTAGGGGCTCCACTCCACACATACATACATACATACATACATACATACATACACTAATGAATCCTGTGGACAGAATAAACACAGAGAGTCGTTGATTGGTATACTGTACACATACAGTAGCACACCCACTAAGTCAAACCTAAACCCACACTGTCTCCAGACAGGCAGGGCTTCCTCACTGAAGCAGTTGACTAATAGATTGTTTGCTATGTGTCAAGAGCTAAGATATGATCTTTGATGTAAGCCTTAGGAAAACTTGTATTGATATCATCCTTCATCCATTCAGCAGGGTGGTCTTGGCTGATCAACAGGAGGCCGTAAGGCATTGAGGCTGTGTCTGGGATCCTGTCCTATGTCTGTGTGGTGACAATGTGGGATCTAACTATGATCTGGAAAGGAAGTCCTAGAGCCAGCCAACGTTAAATAAGAGTTAAATAGGAGATGATCATGAAAAGGACATCTGAATGAAGCATCTGTAAGACTGAACAGACAACCACCATTTAAGGAGATATCAGATGTGGATGGTTTTGAGGTTTATTTTGAAACATTTCTCAGAAGGAAATTACAGTCTTTGGTCTTGCCATGAAATCATTAACAGAACAATTACCTATTATATCGTAATTGATTCTTGAGGCTGAATATTCAGACTCACTGAAGCCAAGTCCAACAAGCTGTGTGCTATCCAATACCAGCAGAGACACACTTGCCAGCCAGGCAGTCAGAGTGGGTGTGTTTCCAAACCCAAGGGAATGGAGTTTACGGTAAGAATTCAGGAAAAAAGCAGCACATAAAAATGTGTAGTTATTCCTCGGCTAGCTGTGTTCTGAAGGTCATTCTGTGGTTGGTTCTAGAACCCTGTGTGCTCCTTCAGAGACTTTCAGAGACAGAGAGAGTAAACACTCCTACAAAAAGCATCTCACCAGAACAATACGACCACATCCTATTGCTATGCTGTAGCTACGCACACACACACACACACACACACACACACACACACACACACACACACACACACACACACACACACACACACACACACACACACACATGCACACTAACACATGCACACACAGTTGCACGTACGCACATAAACTGCGTTTAAGGCTTAAGTCAGAAGTTTACAGTATGAGAGTTAAAATGAAATTAACCCGAATGAAAATAACAAAATCCCTTTTTCTCTCATCCCCCTTTTGACACAAAACAGCATTCAACACACATACACATTGTTTGCTATTCCATGATCCCTCTATCCCTCTGTCCCTCTTTCACCCGGTCAGTTTTCTACATCTGTGTGTGTGTGCGTGTGCGTGACAAGCAGATTAAGGTCCAACGGACAGGCTTTAATCCTGCAGTAGACCACATGATGATACGCCTCCTCCTGTCTGTCAGCCTAGAAGGAGATCAGGACAGGGATTGGATGGGTGATGTCATAAACATCAAGAATCTCCAGGAAGTCACCCTGCACCAGGAGTCAAAAGGAACTGAATGGAAGTGAGTTTTCATTGAATGAAACTGAATGAATGTGTTTGAATGGATTTGCTCTTGTGTTATGCACATTGGTGTTGATTTCACTACAGTATATGGATGATTTGGAGAAACAGAGCTGGATCTTTTCCTACAGTTACGCTGCACAGTATCAAGTACATGGGCCTGTTTTGCATACAGGGACATTTCCTCCAGACACATCTTGCTGAAATAAACAGAATGTCACTTTGCAAAAAATAGTTGTCCAAACATTGTCCTCTCCTACCCTGTTTGCTGTGCTCATGGAAAGAGATTTGCACCGTACAGTACTGGGGTTGAACTGAGCTCAAGTTACTCCTCATTGTGTCTATTTCAATAGCCTTGCACTTTCCAAACCAATCTTTCTCCTACTCTCTCTCTCTCTCTCTCTCTCTCTCTCTCTTTCTCTTTCTCTCTCTCTTTCTCTCTCTCTATATCTTTCTTTCTCTCTCTCGTTCTCTCTTTCTCTTTCTCTCTCTCTCTCCCCATCTTTCCTTCCTTTTCTCTCCATCTCTTTTTCTACCTCTCTCATTTCAACCTTCCTTGCTCGAGTACAGAAATACCAAGCTGTATTTTTTGACATTATAATTGACACTTCCTTCACCGACTGTTTCCCTGTGTCTCAAAATAGCTAATTTTTTATGTGAAACAATCACTCTATTTAGAACTCAGGATAAGGTCAGTGTAACTTTACAGAGCCCAATCCCACCTCTTCTCATGTCAGCTTGACAGAGTATTGTAGAGGAGCTCTGCTTTTTTATGCTTTATGCACCATGGACAAAGCAATGGGCCTGAAATCATCTCAGTTCAAACAGTTATGATATTTATTATCTTTTGTCATGAAAATGGACTTGTGTGTTATGCATGTTTGGCTGAAATCAATATTTGATGTGTTGGAAAAATCTAACCTCAGTGAACCCGTCATCTGCTCTTAGATAAGTCCTAGTTATGCCCCCTCCCCCCTATGTGACATCATCAGAGGTCTGTGTAGTGGGTTTTGATCTGTGCCAGATGTTACAGCCATATCTATCTCTTTGTGTGTGTGTGTGTGTGTGTGTGTGTGTGTGTGTGTGTCCTCCAGCGATGGATGACCTCATTTTGTCGCTTCCTTTTTGCGAGTGGTGCCGTGTTGTGTGTGTTTTGTGTTGTGTGTGTGTTGTGTGTTGTGTGTGTGTGTTGTGTTGTGTGTGTGTTGTGTTGTGTGTGTGTTGTGTTGTGTGTGTGGGTGTTTATTGTGTTGTGTCCCTCTTCCAGGGCCTTCCCCTCGCTTTGTTTGACTACAACACACGCTCAGACCAGCTGCAAAAAAACACATCTGCCTAACAACAGTGTGTATAACAGAGAAAACAGCCACAGAAGGCACAATAAAAGTATGACCTACAGCAGGGATGGGCAGCTTTGATGGGGCCACAAAAAAACATAACTTATTATGAGGGGCCGCAGTGACTCGTGGGTCTGCGTACCCAAAATTGCTGACATGGCTAATTGAGTTACTGTTGATGCACAACCAAATTGCACCTTGTGTATTCTATTATTCTAACTCTCATCAGTAAGTTGAGACCCCGACTGAGTTCGATTTTTTTGTTTATGGGCCTACAAAAGGGGGGCTGCGGGCCGCATGCGGTCAGTTGCCCATCCCTGACCTACAGTAAAGAAGAGGGTGCACTCATTGGCACAACTTAAAGTCGATTGTATTTGTAGTTCATCTCGTTATCATATTGGAAAGAGAACTTATGGAGTTTTTAAGAAGTTCAAACAAGAGGTCACATTTTAGTTTGACTCCACTAAGGTTTACCCACATTTTGGACTAAATGTTCCATAAACCACCCACACCATCATCATCCCCAACAGCAAAACCAAGCCAAAATATGATCTGAAAAAGAGAAAATACAGTAATCTTTTTTGTATTCCAACTCATTCTACTATTGACATATGTCACCAAGTTTAATCTGGTATTACGGGTCCATTCTATTTACCTCAATCCTCAGACCCAGTGGTCAACCAGGAAACAGGGGGAGGAATAAGCTTTTCACTAAAGACTTCTTCTCTTTTTTCATAAAGCCCAATCCTGACGTAAATTCATGTGCATAACTCAAATTTAAACCCAAATCCCATGCACATCAATACAAGATTTATGAGAACGCCTGTTGTGTGCGTTCCTCAAGTTAAGATCCGGTCTATAATGCATTATGTATTGCTAGGGAAGTAGAGGCAGAATCAGAGTTCTCTATTGCACAAACCACAACCAAGCTAGCACAGACCATTCTCAACCATTATTTGACCAGGGTAAGTTAACCATACCAGAAGCCCTGTGGTAGAGGTGCCCTTGATAGTCATGGCGCACCGCCTGGTTAGCGCGACACTCTGTGGTGCACATGCTCGGAAATACCTCACATTCCTCCTGAGAAACCAGGCAGTTCCGCCCCACTTCATCCCACTCAGTTCTGCTTCTGGTGGCGTGAACCGTGATAGTGTGGCATGGCTGTACAGCTACAGAACCAAAACCACTCTGCGAGCCTGATTCAGCTACAAGGCTTTTGGGAAACTCACCCCCTAGGCCTCTGTTATTGAGCCATAGCCATGAAAATGCAGGCGTCGCAAAAGACCAGCTGTTTTCACAATAACAGTTCTCAGCAGTCCAATGGAGAATATCCACACGCATAAATTAAGCCCTCAAACATCAACAGTTTCAGTCATTCATTGTCCTGGGCTGGTTCAATACTGTATGTAAAAATCACAGAAGTGTAAAGGCTTGCTATGCTGAACCCCTAGGTACAAGGTTGAATCTATCAAGACCTTTCCAGTGAATGTAGGTTTTCCTTCTATCCTAAAAAAGTGCACACCAGGCATTTATATACAGTAGTAAACACTCTATTTGTATTCAGTATTGCGGGAGGATTCCAGCCAGCTGGAGCTCTGAATGTCACTCTGACAGCATGTATAAGAGGCTGGTTATCAGCCAAGCTCTCAGTCCCTCAGCAGATTACCAAGCCGTGAAAAAGAAAAAGAGGAAGGAGGAGAGGAGAGAGAGAACATGAACAGGAGGAGAAGATATAAAAAGGTGGAGAAAAAGAAAAACACATGACATATTGAAGAAGAAGAAAAGAGAAAAGAAAGAGAGAGGTAGAAGCAAGAAGGAAGAAGAAAGAGAGAAGCACTGTGGTAATTCTACTGGGACCCACCATCTTGGATCCATCTCTTAATCTGCCCACAGACACGTCATTGTCCAGACCCCTCGGACCCCTGGCCATGGGTCTCTTCCCCTGGATAACTCACAGACCTGTGTGGGTCTATCTATTCATTTACATAGTTTCCATAGCATACGCTATCGTACCTGTAGACCTCCAGTCATTGACAGAATATCGCAGTATCCCCTTAACTCAGTTTCTGAGTTAAAGGTCTGGTGTTAATAATGATGCTAATGATCCTACAGAAAGAAAAGCCCACGCAAGTCACAGCATAGTGCTTTATTCCTGCACTGACATAATTATGTCAGGTCTGCTTCTAAATAAAGCTTATTGACGTAACATTCACTCAATTTGCATACAAAAAATTATATTCAAAATGGAATGGAAAAATCCTATAGGGAAAACTCACTGCAGTTCCAACATTTCCAATATCTTATCATGGCATATTTGACTGCCAGGAAACACTGAAATAAAAAGTTACAATTCTTCCCAATATCATGCCAAGTGACTTCAAAAGCCTGGGCAGAAGGCATAGCCTGGTTCCCATCTGTCAGTTTGTCATTTTTAAACAGTGAGTTGATGACAGAGACCCAGAATGAGAGGGAAAGAGCGAGAGGCAGGGGGGAAATTGAGAGAAAAATAAATATAAAAGGAAGGGGGAAATGGCCAGACCTACCACAAAGCGCTCTCTCAGGGGAGAGGAGAGAATAGAGACACAGTAGGAGTCTGAGGGTTGGTCTCTTCTCCAACTGGCACTGAACAACCTGCCTGGGAAAATAAACACTATTACGCTGTCACAACTACCCACTGCAGTCAGTCGGCAGACTAAGGGCTCAAATGCATGGCACCCTTTTCCAGTGGTGTAAAGTACTGAAGTAAAAATACTTTAAAGTACTACTTAAGTAGTTTTTTGGGGTATCTGTACTTTACTTTGCTATTTATATTTTTGACAATTTTTACTTTTACTTATTCCTATAGAAAATGATGTACTTTTTACTCCATACATTTTTCCTGACACCCAAAAGTACTCGTTACATTTTTATGCTTAGCAGTAAAGGGAAATGGTCCAATTCACGCACTAATCAAGAGAACATCCCTGGTAATCCCTATTGCCTCTGATCTGGCGGACTCACGGACTCACAAAACACAAATTATGTGTTTGTAAATTATGTCTGAGTGTTGGAGTTTGTCCCTGGCTATTCGTAAATTAAAAATATTTGCTGTAAGGAATTTGAAACGATTTATACTTTTACTTTTGGTACTTAAGTATATTTTAGCAATTACATTTACTTTTGATACTTAAGTATATTTAAAACTAAATACTTATTTATTTTTACTCAAGTAGTATTTTACTGGGTGACTTTCACTTTTACTTGAGTCATTTTCTATTAAGGTATCTTTACCTTTACTCAAGTATGACAATTGGGTACTTTTTCCACCACTGCCCTTTTCCACATAGTGCACTACTGTGATGTGGCTTCACATATCACAGTCTCAAGCCAACAGTTCCATCACCTGACAACAAAATGGCATCCAATTCCATAAAGCCTGTGTGGAACAAGCTCAGAATGGAATGGGAGTCGGTATTCCAATTATGTTTCATTCCATTCTGGAATGGAACTCTGAGAGCTGTTTGCATATCAGAAACACACCAGAGGTAACAGCCCATAGTGCCCATTTGCAAAGAGGGAATTATGAAGCATTAACTACAGCTTCATAGGGGTACACATCCACTGAGAGCACTGTCTCTAAGCTGCTATAAGCTTCATGGAGCCCACTGACTAATGACGGTGTGAATAAATTATAATCCTACATTACGTTGGTTCGCTATAATGCAGCAGGAAGGATCCACTTACACAAATGACTGATGATTGGCTGAGAGAAATAGATGAGAAAAAGATTTTGGGGTCTGTTTTGTTAGACTTCAGTACGGCTTTTGACATTATCGATCATAGTCTGCTGCTGGAAAAACGTACGTGTTATCGCTTTACACCCCGTGCTATATTGTGGATAAAGAGTTGTTCTTTAATGGAAGCCTCTCCAACATAATCCAGATAGAATCAGGAATTCCCCAGGGCAGCTGTCTAGGCCCCTTACTTTTTTCAATGTTTACTTTGAGTAAAGCCAGTGTGTCTATGTATGCAGATGACTCAACACTATACACGTCAGCTACTACAGCGAATGAAATGATTGCAATACTTAACAAAGGGCTGCAGTTAGTTTCAGAATGGGTGGCAAGGAATAAGTTAGTCCTAAATATTTCAAAAACTAAAAGCATTCACTAAACCCTAAACCTCAACTAAATCTTGTAATAAATAATGTGGAAATTGAGCAAGTTGAGGTGACTAAACTGCTTGGAGTAACCCTGGATTGTAAAATGTCATGGTCAAAACATATTGATAGAACAGTAGCTACGATGGGGAGAAGTCTGTCCATAATAAACCGCTACTCTACCTTTTTAACAGCACTATAACAGGGCAGGTCCTACAGGCTCTAGTTTTGTCGCACTTGGACTACTGTTCAGTCGTGTGGTCAGGTGCCACAAAGAGGGACTTAGGAAAATTGCAATTGGCTTAGAACAGGGCAGCACGGCTGGCCCTTGGATGTACACAGCGAGCAAACATTAATAATATGCATGTCAATCTCTCCTGGCTCAAAGTGGAGGAGAGATTGACTTCATCACTACTTGTATTTGTGAGAGGTATTGACATGTTGAAAGCATCGAGCTGTCTGTTTAAATGACTAGCCCACAGCTCAGACACCCATACATACCCCACAAGACATGCCACCAGAGGTCTCTTCACAGTCCCCCCCCAAAAAAAACAGACTATGGGAGGCGCACAGTACTACATAGAGCAATGGGGGGCAAAGTACGGCCCGCCGGGCACTTCAATCCGGTCCGCGAGACATTTTTTAAATGTATTAAATATTATAATATTTGAGTTACGATTTTTGGCCTATAATTACTCATTCTATGATATACAAACAACCTCCAATAGATGGCGATGTAGCCTGGCAGCACGCTCTTTATTTGGGCCTACAGTCAGATTCAGAATGCGCTCAGTCATCATAGCCACTTCATTGCTTGACCACTTTTGACGTGAAAAAGGAGTGCTGCGAAAATGAGAAAAGACTCTGAATGTTGTGTGTTTAACCTCTACGGGATCGGTGTCCCGTATATGGGACGGTTGAGCTAACGTGCGCTAATGTGATTAGCATGACTGTTGTAAGTAACAGCAAACTTTCCAGGACATAGATATGTCTTATATGGGCAGAAAGCTTAACTTCTTGTTAATCTAACTGCACTGTCCAATTTACAGTAGCTATTACAGTGAAAACATACCATGCTATTGTTTGAGGAGAGTGCACAACAACAACAAAAACGTATCACGGCAACTGGTTTGATACATTCACCTCTGAAGGTAAATAATGTACTTACATTCAGTAATCTTGCTCTGATTTGTCATCCTAAGGGTCCCAGAGATAAAATGTAGCATAGGTTTGTTTGATAAAATAAATTGTTATATTAAAATGTAGGAACTGGGTTCTATAGTTTGAACCCCTGCTGTCTCTGGCTCCACACCCACCCCGCCCGGCCATCTAGATGTGTGAAAGTTAGTGTATAAGCTAATGATCCATCATGTATGTATGACATTCCTGGGAGTGTGTAAACGTACATTTTGTATTACCATATAATTTTTTTATGTTCTCTATAGTTATGTACTTGAAAATGTATCAATTGACTAATTCGGCACATTTGGGCAGACTTGATACAAAATAGTCCAGTATTGCAATGCTTCACTGGATCAATCTGAAACTTTGCACACACACTGCTGCCATCTAGTGGCCAAAGTCTAAATTGCGCCTAAACTGCAATATTATATTGTGGCCTTTCTCTTGCATTTCAAAGATGATGGAACAAAAATAATTATAGAAAACGCATGTTTTTTTTGTTTGTATTATCTTTTACCAGATCTAATGTGTTATATTCTCCTACATTAATTTCACATTTCCACAAACTTCAAAGTGTTTCCTTTCAAATGGTATCAAAAATATATATGCATACCCTTGCTTCAGGTCCTGAGCTACAGGCAGTTAAATTTGGGTATGTCAATTTAGGCGAAAATTGAAAAGAAAGGTCAGATCCTTAAGAGGTTAAAGAAGAATGGACAGAAAAATACTTTTTTACTAATATTGGACATGCCAGTTGATATGCCAAGAAAGTGTTGCCATTTTTAAGGAATATAATCTCAATCGTCATTTTTCAAGCAAGCGTGCTAAAAGTGTGTTAAAGCTGGAACATTTTGTCAAAGTGAGTGTAAAACTTGTCAACATTATACTGGCAAGGGGGTTAACCATAGTCAGTTCATTCAGCTGCTCAATGACACAGAGGCAGAGCACCAGGACTTGTTGTACCATTCAAATGTGCGCTGGCTAAGCCTGGGGAAAGTATTTCGCTGTGTGTGGGAACTGAGAGGGGAGATAGGTATGTTCTTTTATACGGTTGGTAAAGCTGAAGACTTCTCAGTGTTTAAAGACACAGACTGGCTGGGCGACTTTGTTTTCAGTTTGGACATATTGGGGCATCTGAATGATCTAAATGTGAAACTGCAGGGAAATTGTGTTTTTGTGCATGAACTGTATTCCAACGTTAAAGCATTCAAGGCCAAATTTATGTTGTTCTCCAGACAATTGAGCAGTCGGTCTCTCACTCATTTTCCGACACTGGCCACGCTGAACGCGCCCACATCGCAGTGCAGCACTGAGACATACAGTAGCACTTTGATCGACCTGCATGCTGAGTTTTCCCGCCGCTTCTCAGACTTCACCAATATTGAGTCTGAGCTGGAGCTTGTATCATGCCCCCTGTCTTTCGACAGTGAGAAAGACCAGTTCTATGGCTCACTGTATGAAACAAAGTCGCCAAACATTAAAAAGCAAGCCCAAAGGATACTTGTTTTATTCGGGTCCACATATGTGTGTGAACAAACGTTCTCAGTCATGAATTACAACAAATCCTGTCACAGGTCAAATGTAACAAATTACCACTTTTCAGCTGTTCTGAGAATCTCTACATCAATGATGACACCAGACTTTGATGCCCTTGCCAAGAGAGGTGACCAGACCCATTGTTCACATTAAGACTCAAATAACCGTGACTGGGGTAGGCAAGGATAATGCTTTTTCATGGTGATGGTTATGCAGTGAGAATTATCCAGCAATGCACTTGGATACAGGTAATAACTAATCAGTCAGATTTGGGCTGAGGTTATTGGAAAACTGTAAACATGTCTCACAATGGAGATGAGAAATGTTCCTTAATATGCTTTCAAAAACAGACCATTCCAAATGAAAAGAATGCTCGAATTTTAGAATAGTTTTTTGTTTACACATCTGCTGTTACATTTTGCATGTCTCCAGTCATATAATATACAGTGGGGAAAAAAGTATTTAGTCAGCCACCAATTGTGCAAGTTCTCCCACTTAAAAAGATGAGAGAGGCCTGTAATTTTCATCATAGGTACACGTCAACTATGACAGACATATTGAGATTTTTTTTCTCCAGAAAATCACATTGTAGGATTTTTAATGAATTTATTTGCAAATTATGTGTCATTGCCAACAAAGGGTATATAACAAAGTATTGAGAAACTTTTGTTATTGACCAAATACTTATTTTCCACCATAATTTGCAAATAAATTCATTAAAAATCCTACAATGTGATTTTCTGGATTTTTTTTTCTAATTTTGTCTGTCTTAGTTGACGTGTACCTATGATGAAAATGACAGGCCTCTCTCATCTTTTTAAGTGGGAGAACTTGAACAATTGGTGGCTGACTAAATACTTGTTTTCCCCACTGTATATCTATTTTGAAGTTTGCATATTGTGACTGTAAGTTTGATTGTACTTTACAAGGGTAGAGATGCAGGATCTGTGTGTGTGTTTGACTGTGTCTGTGATGTTATAAATTATATAAATTTTGTGAAAAATGTGTGGGAAATGTGTTCACAAAAAACAAGGGTAGAGATGTGTCACGGTTTCGGCCGAGGCTGCCTCTCTCCCTTGTTCGGGCAGGCTTCGGCGTTCGTTGTCTCCGGAATACTAGCTGCCACCGTTGTATGTTTCATGTTCGTTTGCTTTTGTCTGTTTTGTTGTGACACCTGTTCTCGTTTAGCCTAATTAGTGTCCTATAAGTTTCTCGTTGTGTTTGTCTAGTGTTGTGTGTTATTGATTTTGGTCTGTCGTGTGTTGGGCTTATTTTCGCCCTTTCGCTCGGTTGAGCTTTCCTCCACTGCGTTGGAGCGTTACGCACCTGTTAGTGCGCTTTTTGCTTATTCGCCTTCGTGCGTATTTTTGCCTTCGGGCAAGTGTTGTTAGTTTTCCTGTTTGGAGATTTACTAAAGTTGTTTGGACTATCCTTCGGTGTTCTGCGTTTGATTCCACCACTACACCCACCTACAGCACGCGTGACAGAATAACACACCAATAATGGAATCAGCAGGAGCCGCAGCAGCCCAGACGACGCTGGAGGACCAGGTCCGGGAACAACGGGACCAGATCCTGCAGATGGGGACCGCCCTGCAGGAGGTGATCACCACCATCCGAGGCTGGGGAACGCCTCCACCGCCACCCTCCCTGCCAGCACCATCGGCCAGTCCGCCCATTCCCGCACCGGAACTCAGAGGAGTCCGACTCTCGCTCCCGAGGGCCTACGATGGAACCGCGGCCGGGTGTCAGGGATTCCTTCTCCAGGTGGAGCTGTACCTGGCCACCGTGCACCCGGCGCCCTCGGGACATGAGAGCGTGTCTGCCCTGATCTCCTGCCTTTCCGGGAAGGCATTGGAATGGGCCAACGCGGAGTGGAGGAGGATCGACGCGGACACCATCACGTACGACGAGTTCTCCCGCCGCTTCAGGGCGGTGTTTGACCATCCCCCGGAGGGGGAAAGCGGCGGGGAGCGTCTGGTCTTCCTCCGGCAGGGGAGGAGGAGTGCCCAAGAGTTCGCCTCGAATTCCGTGACTCTAGCGGCAGATGCAGGGTGGAATGATCGGGCTCTCGTCGATCACTACAGATGTAGTCTACGAGAGGACGTCCGTCGGGAGCTGGCTTGTAGGGACACCAGCCTCTCGTTCGACCAGTTGGTCGACATGTCCATCAGGCTGGATAACCTACTAGCTACCCGCGGACGTCCCGAGGGGGGTCCGTCCATTTCACCCTCCAGCGCCTCCGAGCCGTGTCCCATGGAGCTCGGGGGCGCTGGCGCTAGAGAGAGGAGGGGTCGGCTTACTAGGGGGTCCATCCCCTGCACCAACTGTGGTCGGGGAGGACACACCGCGGCTAGGTGCTGGGGATGGTCTCCTAGGGGAGAGGACGACAGGTCCCGCACTGGGGATTCCTTCCAGGTGAGTAGGCGCCCCACTCACCCAGAGCTCTCTGTTGCACATTTCTGTATACCTGTGAGTTTTCCACAGGTAGCACCTCATTCCCAGCATAAGGCGCTGGTAGATTCAGGCGCGGCTGGGAATTTTGTTGATAAGAAGTTTTGTTTAGCCTTAGGGGATTCCCCTTCTTCCTGTGGATGTCCCTTTCCCGTTCATGCCCTAGATAGCCGTCCGTTGGGTGCGGGCTTGATCAGGGAGGTCACTGCGCCACTTAGGATGTGTGCGCAGGGGGTCATCAGGAGATGATTCAGCTATTTCTGATTGACTCTCCTGCGTATCCGGTGGTGCTGGGCATGCCCTGGTTGAGTACCCATAACCCATTTATTTCGTGGCAGGAGAGGGCTCTGATGGAGTGGTCTGCCCAGTGTGTGGGTCGATGTTTGGGCGTTTCCGTAGGGGGCTACCTCGGTGGAGAGTCCAAACCAGGTGCCCGCATTGCACGTTCCCCCTGAGTATGGGGATTTGGCCATCGCGTTTAGTAAGTCGAGGGCGACGCGGTTGCCGCCCCATAGGCAGGGAGATTGTGCGATAGACCTCCAGGCAGGAGCTGCGCTCCCACGGAGCCATGTGTATCCTCTGTCTCAGGAGGAGAAGAAAGCTATGGAGACTTACATAGACAAATCTCTGAGACAAGGATACATACGGCCTTCCACTTCCCCTGCGTCCTCAAGTTTCTTTTTTGTGAAGAAGAAGGATGGGGGTTTACGCCCGTGCATCGATTACCGTGGTCTCAATCAGATCACGGTGAAGTACAGTTATCCACTCCCGCTGATTGCGACCATGACTGAGTCCTTGCATGGGGCGCGTTTCTTCACTAAATTAGATCTCAGGAGCGCGTACAACTTGGTGCGCATCAGGGAGGGCGATGAATGGAAGACAGCCTTTAGTACCACCTCGGGCCATTACGAGTATCTTGTCATGCCATACGGGTTGATGAACGCTCCGTCAGTTTTCCAATCATTCGTGGATGAGATCTTCAGGGACATGCAGGGGCAGGGGGTCGTTGTGTACATAGATGACATTCTCGTGTACTCGCCTACCCGTGTCGAGCATGTGGCCCTGGTGCGCAGAGTGTTGCGGAGGCTGGTGGAGCACGACCTTTATGTTAAGGCAGAGAAGTGTCTGTTTTTCCAGGAGTCGGTCTCCTTTTTGGGGTATCAGTTGTCTGCGTCAGGGGTGAAGATGGAGGTAGACCGGGTGTCAGCCGTGCGTAATTGGCAAACACCAACCACTGTGAAGGAGGTGCAGCAGTTTTTGGGGTTTGCGAATTACTACCGGAGGCTTATCCGGGGTTTTGGACAGGTGGCAGCTCCCATCACGTCTCTCTTGAAGGGGGTCGGTGCGTCTGCAGTGGTCTGCCGAGGCGGACAGGGCGTTTGGGAGGCTGAAGGACCTGTTTACCTCGGCTCCAGTGCTGGCACATCCGGATCCCTCTTTACCATTTCAGGTAGAGGTGGACGCGTCTGAGGCCGGTATAGGAGCCGTGCTTTCACAACGGTCAGGCGCGCCACCTAAACTCCGCCCCTGTGCTTTTTATTCCAAGAAGCTCAGTCCGGCGGAGCGAAACTATGACGTAGGGGACAGGGAGCTGTTAGCCGTGGTAAAGGTGTGGAGGCACTGGCTTGAGGGGGCTCAACACCCTTTCCTCATTTTGACGGACCACCGTAACCTGGAGTACATCCGGGCAGCGAGGAGGCTAAACCCTCGGCAGGCTAGATGGAATATGTTTTTGACCCGGTTTACATTTAAGATCACGTACATCCCTGGGTCACAGAACGGTAAGGCAGATGCGCTGTCTCGGCGGTATGACACGGAGGAGAGGTCCGTGGAGCCCACTCCCATACTGCCGGAGTCGTGTCTGGTGGCACCGGTAGTGTGGGAGGTCGATGCTGAGCTCGAGCGGGCGTTACGCACCGACCCTAGTCCACCACAGTGCCCGGAGGGTCGGAAGTACGTTCCGCTCGAGGTTCGGGGATCGATTGATCTATTGGGCTCACACGTCACCCTCCTCTGGACACCCGGGTATCGGCCGGACAGTGCACTGTCTTAGTGCCAAGTACTGGTGGCCCACGTTGGCAAGGGATGTGAGGGTTTATGTTTCCTCCTGCTCGGTGTGCGCCCAGTGTAAGGTGCCTAGACATCTGCCTAGGGGTAAGTTACTACCCCTGCCCGTTCCACAACGACCATGGTCCCACCTCTCGGTGGATTTCCTTACTGACCTTCCTCCTTCACAGGGGAATACCACTATACTGGTCGTTGTGGACCGGTTTTCTAAGGCCTGTCGTTTGCTCCCCATGCCGGGCCTTCCTACCGCCCTGCAAACTGCCGAAGCCCTATTCACCCATGTGTTCCGGCACTACGGGGTACCCGAGGATATTGTGTCTGATCGAGGTCCCCAATTTACCTCCAGAGTCTGGAGGGCCTTTATGGAGCGGTTGGGGGTCTCGGTGAGCCTCACCTCGGGTTACCACCCGGAGAGTAATGGGCAGGTGGAACGTGTGAACCAGGATGTGGGTAGGTTTCTTAGAACATACTGCCAGGACCGGCCGGAGGAGTGGGCAAGGTACGTTCCCTGGGCCGAAATGGCCCAGAATTCCCTACGCCATTCCTCCACTAACCTAACCCCTTTCCAATGTGTGTTAGGTTACCAGCCGGTTCTGGCACCTTGGCAGCAGAGCCAGATCGAGGCTCCTGCGGTGGATGAGTGGGCGAGGCGCTCGGAGGAGACATGGAACGCTGCACACGTCCACCTGCAGCGGGCCCTCCGACGTCATAAGGCGAGCGCCGATCTCCACCGCAGTGAGGGACCGGTGTACGCACCTGGTGATCGAGTCTGGCTCTCTACCAGAAACCTGCCCCTCCGCCTGCCCTGTCGGAAACTGGGTCGGCGGTTTGTGGGGCCATTTAAAGTCCTGGGAAGGTTGAACGAGGTGTGTTACAAATTACAGCTACCTGTTGAATATAAAAGTATTAACCCCTCGTTCCATGTGTCCCTTCTCAGGCCGGTGGTAGCTGGCCCACTCCAAGAAAGTGAGATCAGGGAGACTCCTCCGCCCCCATTGGACATCGAGGGGCACCGGCGTACTCCGTGAGGTCCATCTTGGATTTGAGACGTCGGATGGGGGGTCTCCAATATCTAGTGGAGTGGGAGGGGTACGGTCCGGAGGAGCGGTGCTGGGTGCCGAGGAGAGACATTTTGGACCCGTCTCTCCTGACGGAATTCCATCGTGGGCACCCGACGCACCCTGCTCCGCGTCCTCCGGGTCGTCCCCGAGGCCGGAGTCGGCGCACGTCTGGAGCCGCGTGTCAAGGGGAGGGTACTGTCACGGTTTCGGCCGAGGCTGCCTCTCTCCCTTGTTCGGGCAGGCTTCGGCGTTCGTTGTCTCCGGAATACTAGCTGCCACCGTTGTATGTTTCATGTTCGTTTGCTTTTGTCTTTTTTGTTGTGACACCTGTTCTCGTTTAGCCTAATTAGTGTCCTATAAGTTTCTCGTTGTGTTTGTCTAGTGTTGTGTGTTATTGATTTTGGTCTGTCGTGTGTTGGGCTTATTTTCGCCCTTTCGCTCGGTTGAGCTTTCCTCCACTGCGTTGGAGCGTTACGCACCTGTTAGTGCGCTTTTGCTTATTCGCCTTCGTGCGTATTTTTGCCTTCGGGCAAGTGTTGTTAGTTTTCCTGTTTGGAGATTTACTAAAGTTGTTTGGACTATCCTTCGGTGTTCTGCGTTTGATTCCACCACTACACCCACCTACAGCACGCGTGACAAGATGGTACAAGGGTAGAATTGTTCTGCAAGCATATGTACACCTACAGTACACTAGTAGTTGCGTGTCGATGTGAAAATGAATAAAGGCTTCACATGTTTTGTCACGCATATAGTATGTGGCCCTTCACTTGGTTTCAAAAACTCAATGTGGCCCTTGAGCCAAAAGGTTTGCCCACCCTTGATATAGAGCCATGACTAACTACATGGAACTATATTCCACATCAGGTAACTGATGCAAGCAGTATAATCTGATTTAAAAAACAGAGAAAAATGGAACAGCGGGGACTGTGAACCAACACAAACATAAGCGCAGACACATGCATACACACACACTACCACACATACGCACTATACACACACGCACACATGGATTTTGTGTTATAGATATGTGGTAGTGGAGTAGGGGCCTGAGGGCACACACTTGTGTTGTGAAATCCGTTATGAATGTATTGTAATGTTTTTAAAATTGTATAACTGCCTTAATTTTGCCGGACCCCAGGAAGAGTAGATGCTGCCTTGGCAGCAGCTAATGGGGATCTATAATAAATACAGATACCTGTAACACACCCAAGCCTGACAGAGACAGAACTCCACAGACCTTTTACCCCTTTATGACATGGTGTAATATGTGTAATATGACATGGTTCAAATGGACTCCGGCTGCTGCCTGGTCTACCTTCTGCACTCACGTTACACTGTAAATGACAGTTATAACGGCAGTAAATCTGCTCCTGTTCTCCAGTTGTGTTGGTTTTGATACTGATACCCAGTGGCTAGTGCTTGACTAATATGCAGTGAGACTGGAGGAGACTTGGCTGCCAACACACATTTCAGATTACATGCAGTCGCAGTCTTATGAGTTCAATGAATCTATCACTAACTAATACATCTATTAATAAACACATAAAATCCCAACACAGACATTCATCAGGCCATTCAAATGTCACTTTTTTTTTCACTGGAAAATGTGCCCCATGTGCTATGGATATTTAGCCTGTACTCTGTCATCGTGTCAAAGGCACCAACAGCTTGCTGATGTCTGCTGGGAATGTGATAGATGACAGATCTTTAGATGACACAGTCCCATAGTTATTAACAAAGACCGAAAGAGAGAGAGATAGACACAGAGAGAGCGAGAGAGAGAGAGAGAGAGATAGATAGAGAGAGCGAGAGAGAGACAGACACAGAGAGAGAGAGAGAGAGAGAGAGAGAGAGAGAGAGAGAGAGAGAGAGAGAGAGAGAGAGAGAGAGAGAGAGAGAGAGAGAGAGAGAGAGAGAGAGAGAGAGACTTGGCTCTGGCCCCTGGCTACAGTATGAACAGAACTTCCCTGGCGATGGCTCCCACAGTGGCTGCTATCTAGAACCTAAAAGGGTTCTTCGGCTTTAAAGAACCCTTTTTGGTACCAGGTAGAACTCTTTTGGGTTCCCTGTAAAACCCTCTGTGTAAAGGGTTCTACATGGAACAAAAAAGGGTTATCCTATGGGGACAGCCAAAGAACACTTTTGGAACTGTGGGAGCCATCGCCAGGGAAATTCTCTTTATGGAAGACTCCTTTGTCTCAGCTAGCTGGTGGAAGTGAAGACCATTGTCACATTCAATGTGTGGCCTTTAGTCTGCTCTGATGAATAGAGCTCCTTATGGACCATCCACATGCTGTGACTTAGACATAACAGCTTCCTCTGTTGGCTTGCAATGGATAAAAACATCTAATGGTAATTGCACACAGATGCTGCATTGGAGAACAGAGGGAGGAGAGGGAGGAAAATGACACTGAAAAGAATATTTAGAGAGGAGAATGAAGAATGTCATAATTGTGGCTGCTTTGAAATGGACCACTCAGTCTGGAGTCCCCATGAAGAACTTTGGCCTTTGTGACAGCACTGACATCATCCATGTTAATTGACATCAATGAAAGATGTGACTAGACTTTGGTAAAGCATTTTCCATTCAACCACTCAAGTTTGGTGTGACATTTTTGGGGGGGATTCTAGCCTCCATTCCACACCTTCATTTACATATATTTTCTCTCTGCAGAATCTACAACTTAGCCAAAATATAACCCTATCCCCAACCTACCGCAAACTCCCTAAATGAAACTCATCCATCCATCTACTCTGCCCATCCCACTGCTGTTGCCACTAGCCTCCATAGCAGTAGATCCCAGATCATCACAGAGGATCATCTCAGATCACATCCCAGATCATCATGGAGGATAATCAGCGGTTTTCTCCTTGCTCCTGTCTTTTTCAAGTTCCTGTTTTCTAGTTTTCCCTGTTTTGACCATTCTGCCTGACCTGACCCTGAGCCTGCCTGCCGTTCTGTACCTTTTGGACACTGACCTGGATTACTGACCTCTGCCTGCCCTTGACCTGTCGTTTGACTGCCCCCTGTTTTTGTAATAAACTTGTGTTACTTCGACACTGTCTGCATCTGCGTCGTCTCCTGAAACGTGATAGTTCGGACCTCTGGGTGTAATGGCTAAGGTGTTGGACTGACAGTTGCAGAGAGTTACAAAGTCCCGGCCGGGTTACCAAATCACTGAAATATCCTAGCAACACTTTCCTTGAACCCTCTGATATAAAGTCTACTACATAATGGTGTTATGATAATGTCAACATAAAGTCTTACCAGCATGGATGGGGTCGACTCCATTTCAAATCATTCAAAATAAAAATCTGAAAAGGAGAAATTATCTTTCAAATGTGTGCTTTTTCAATCTCCTGAATTGACAGGATTAAAATGGAACTGACCCTAACCAGTATCGTCACATGGAGCCAGGTGAGATGATAATACAGGTGAGAACACAGTAGACTGACAATGACTTACTACTACTACTGAAAGGTCACTGGTTCGAATCCCAGGGCAGACAAGGTAAAACATATATTGCTGTGCCCTTGAGCAAGGTACTTATCCCCAATTGCTCCCTGTGCGTGTCTCAGGGGAAGTTGGAATATGCAAAAAAACACATTTCTATGGGAAAATAAAAGCACCACCCAAATTACTACTGGCTACTGCTGCTCCTACAGCAGCAGCTTCGCTGGTGACAGGTCAGGATAGCACAACAGCATCAGCCTTGATATAAACCTGATAAATAAGATCACTGATTAGATTTACTGCCTACTGTGCCTAGCAAAAAACATGCCCAGGCATGCTTCCCATGGCTGCTGTGTGTGTGTGTGTGTGTGTCACACCCTGACTCAGGGGACGCTTATATGTTGAGTCAGGGTGTGTATATTCCTTGTTGTGCTTTTTCTATGTGGCTTGTCTAGTATGTATAGTTCTATGTTGGCCGGTGTGGTTCCCAATCAGAGGCAGCTGTCGCTCGTTGTCTCTGATTGGGGACCATACTTAGGCAGCCTATTGGCACTGTCTAGTTGTGGGATCTTGTTCCAGTTAAGGTTGGTTGTGTATCTACCTTAGGACTTCACGTTTCGTTTCGTTTATTGTTTTGTCGTGTGTTTATTAAGTTTAATAAACATGTACGTATATCACGCTGCGCCTTGGTCTGTCCCGTCATTCAACGAACGTGACAGAAGATCCCACCAAACGAGGACCAAGCAGCGTGTTCAGGCGGAGCGGATGGCCATGTCACAGGTGGCCAATTTGTGGTCATGGGAGGAGATATTTGCAGGGAAAGGACCATGAGCTAATGTAGATGCCCAGGCAGGAGAGGAGCAACGGCAACACGGAGGAGGCCGGTCGAGGAGGAAGCCCGAGAAGCAGCCCCAATAACATTTTGGGGGGGGGCACACGGGGTGGTTGGCGGAGCCTAGGGTTAGAGCAGAGCCAACTCCCCGTACTCACGCGAAGAGGCGTATGACTGGGCAAGCTCCGTGTTATGCGGAGCTACGTACTGTGTCGGTGCGTGTCGCCAGCCCGGCCCGGCCTGTTCCTGCTCCTCGCACCAAGCCAGTGGTGCGCGTCGCCAGTCCGGCCCGGCCTGTTCCTGCTCCTCGCACCAAGCCAGTGGTGCGCGTCGCCAGTCCGGCCCGGCCCGTTCCTGCTCCTCGCACCAAGCCAGTGGTGCGCGTCGCCAGTCCGGCCCGGCCCGTTCCTGCTCCTCTCACCAAGCCAGTGGTGCGCGTCGCCAGTCCGGCCCGGCCCGTTCCTGCTCCTCGCACCAAGCCAGTGGTGCGCGTCGCCAGTCCGGCCCGGCCCGTTCCTGCCCCTCGCACCAAGCCAGTGGTGCGTGTTCCTAGTCCAGTCCGGCCCGTGCCTGCTCCTCGCACCAGACCAGTGGTGCATTTGTCCAGTCCGGCACGGCCCGTGCCCAGCTGCTCCACTCCGGAGCCAGAGCAGTCCGCTCCACCGGTGCCTGATCCAGTTCCGGTCAGCCGCTCCACTCCGGAGCCAGAGCAGTCCGCTCCACCGGTGCCTGATCCAGCTCCGGTCAGCGGCTCCACTCCGGAGCCAGAGCAGTCCGCTCCACCGGTGCCTAGTCCAGCTCCGGTCAGCGGCTCCAGTCCAGACCCAGACGTCAGCCCCTCTCCAGGTTCGGGGTCTCCCACACCAGGGTCCAGACAGGGCCTGGCGTATCGTGGGAGGAAGGAGAGGGGAAGCAGCACGCCGAGGTCCAGACCAGACCAGGGGCGCAACAGGGAGGCGGAGAGTGAGCCGGATCCGCCTCCGAGGCGGAATGCCCACCCGGCCCCTACCCTGTTATGTTTATGTTGTGCGGTCGGAGTCCGCACCTTTGGGGGGGGGGGTACTGTCACGCCCTGACTCAGGGGACGCTTATATGTTGAGTCAGGGTGTGTATATTCCTTGTTGTGCTTTTTCTATGTGGCTTGTCTAGTATGTAAAGTTCTATGTTGGCCGGTGTGGTTCCCAATCAGAGGCAGCTGTCGCTCGTTGTCTCTGATTGGGGACAATACTTAGGCAGCCTATTGGCACTGTCTAGTTGTGGGATCTTGTTCCGGTTAAGGTTGGTTGTGTATCTACCTTAGGACTTTACGTTTCGTTTCGTTTATTGTTTTGTCGTGTGTTTATTAAGTTTAATAAACATGTACGTATATCTCCCACATTCAACGAACGTGACAGTGTGTAGGGGAGTTGAAGTTAACAATGGAAGTAGAAAAGGGGACACACACCAATAAGTTACAAACAGGAAACAAACAGAGCTAGGAAAAGGTTAGGTGGATATCTACTCTCTCTCTCCCTATCTCTTTTTCTGTCACTCTATCTCTCTCTCTCTGTAGGATAATAAACAACATGTGAGCATGTTTCACTACCAAGCCACACCCTTCATAATGCTTTAACACTCTGCATAACTCTGATTCCAAACTACTGCATAACTCTGATTCCAAACTACTCCCACATACAGTACTTACCTCAGAGTAACACGATATCATCCACAGACTGTTGCTAAACACCGGACCAACACCTTGCTGCTGTAGAGAGGAATTCGGAAGCTGTTGTGTCATTCACTGGAATTTCCCTCGAGGGAACCATTGGATTTCATGCCCTTCAATCAGTTGGTGTATGCAGGATAGGCCCTAGACCAGTGGAAGACCAGTGTGCTATGTTGCTAGCTAAGAATCGTGTTGGAAAAAAGAGGCATATCCCATCTGTTGTCAACTAATCATGTTGACAACATAAACAGCATGGGTTTGGGATGTCTCAAACCCCCAGCACTCTATGGACCAGCTTTTATAGAGGAACATCATTGTAATAAGCAATGTAACCATATGTAATACACCATGTAACACCATATTGTAATACGCCATGTATGCACTCTTAATGAGTGGGACCAAATTATTCAGATGGTTCGATGAGTCAGTCTATTTAAGGACCATAATGACGTCCACTAATAACTACTTTTACAGAAAAGCCTTGAGTCATCAGAAGTCACTTCCTCTCAGAAAGGAAACCAAAACAAACACTTGAGGTTATGGGTCAGTTTTTCTCTCCATGGGATCCTATCATCCTTCTGCAAGCTGGATGAGAGGAAATTGACCCTGTCTTTAAACACTTACTGTCTCCGACATGTAGGGAGAATGGGGTAAATTCTGTATAGAATTTTTGGATTGTTGTTTGTTATAACACAGGGCACCATTGAAAAAGAGACCCTGGTCTCATTTGGGATTCTCTGTATAAATAAAGGTTAAATCAATAAAAATGCAACAAATATTCTAAGGGATTGCCTAATGCCTGCCTCAAATATATCACCAGCCAGAAACTCACATATAAAGGTGGGAAATTGAGAATGTTCCAAGTTATTAATGCTCCTGTGCTGGTCACATGTCTCAGCTGTAGCCAGGGAAATATCAATAGCTCAAAAATGGATTGGAGGATAGAGAGAGAGAGAGAGAGAGAGAGAGAGAGAGAGAGAGAGAGAGAGAGAGAGAGAGAGAGAGAGAGAGAGAGAGAGAGAGAGATATGGCATTCCACCTGTTTCTTTCATTTCAACACTCGTCTCTGGCCCCTGGCTACAGTATGAACAGAACTTCCTTGGCGACTGCTTCCCACAGTGGCTGCTATCTAGAACCTAAAAGGGTACTTCGGCTGTCCCCTTAGGAGAACCCTTTGAAGAACCCTTTTTGGTACCAGGTAGAACTATTTTGGGTTCCATGTAAAACCCTTTGTAGGGTTCTTAATGGAACTCAAAAGGGTTCTACCTGGAACCAAAATAAATACATGAGATCATAGTTGACTTCCCTCAGGCAAGTCTAGGGATCCCACCCATATGACCTGTGTGTGTGTGTGTGTGTGTGTGTGTGTGTGTGTGTGTGTGTGTGTGCGTGTGTACAGGTGGGACATTTTGAATGTTCCAAGTTATTGATGCTCCTGTGCTGGTCACATGTCTTAGCTGTAGCCAGGGAAACATCAATAGCACAAAAATGGATTGGTGGGGGAGGATATAGAGAGAGAGAGAGAGAGAGAGAGAGAGAGAGAGAGAGAGAGAGAGAGAGAGAGAGAGAGAGAGAGAGAGAGAGAGAGAGAGAGAGAGAGGATGAGAGAGGGAGAGAGGATGAGAGGGAGGAGAGAGAGAGAGAGAGAGAGAGAGAGAGAGAGAGAGAGAGATGGCATTCCACCTGTTTCTTTCATTTCAACACTTGGCTCTGGCCCCTGGCTACAGTATGAACAGAACTTCCCTGGCGATGGCTCCCACAGTGGCTGCTATCTAGAACCTAAAAGGGTTCTTCAGCTTTAAATAACCCTTTTTGGTACCAGGTAGAACTCTTTTGGGTTCCCTGTAAAACCCTCTGTGTAAAGGGTTCTACATGGAACAAAAAAGGGTTATCCTATGGGGACAGCCAAAGAACACTTTTGGAACTTTTTTCTAAGAATGTAGAGTTGACATGATACAGTCTGAAGTGTAATGAGCAGATTTAGTTTGGTCTTGTGTTGTTAATCTCATAACTCAGTCAGCCACAGTGTGATCTAATCTCAATTTATGATGTAATAAAATTGAGGTTACGAAATGGAAGATTGCAGAAAAGAGGATTATCGCTAATAGTATTGGTGCTCTTTCCCAAATCATAATCCAATGGTCTCTACATCCAAAACTCCATATCAGACATTCAGTGAGAATGAATAGAGATGTGAGCCTTTCCTGCCTCACAAAACTCAAAATAAATACATGAGATCATAGTTGACTTCCCTCAGGCAAGTCTGGGGATCCCACCCCAATGACCTGTGTGTGTGTGTGTGTGTGTGTGTGTGTGTGTGTGTGTGTGTGTGTGTGTGTGTGTGTGTGTGTGTGTGTGTGCATGTGTTTGACAGTGATGAGGCAGTAGACAGACAGAAACCTGTTTTGATGTCATGCGTGTTGACATGCCTGAGGAAAGCAAATAGACCTACACATTGTGCACTTTTAGAATTAGTGGTGACTCGAGGAACCCTGGAGAACATCAAGGAACACCTGGAGTTCCTCAAGGAACCATTTCTAGTGGTTCATATTTGCACCATTGACTAGTTGAGGTGTTCTTGGAGGAACCTTTAATGTTTCAATGTAGCAAAGGGTTCCTGGAGGAACCCTGGACTGAAGGCGTGGCTTAGTAGGGTCATGGCTTTCAGATAGATATTTTTAGGCCACCCGTGGGAGTAAATGTAATTCCTGTTCATCTGTTCTGTTGTATTGTCATTAAGGTTGAACACTAACAGTTTTGTAGCTTCAATGAGGCTTACGGAGGTGTATTACACACAAATTCATTACTTATTTTTACCCCCTCACCTCACAACTCCAGTTCGACCCAAACTTGACAAAAATTACCAAACGGAAAAGACCAGACAAACAATAGACCAACAAGAGACCAGACCAGAAGACCAGCCCAGAACCCAAACCCCGATATCAGAAAACACGACCCGCCAAAACCCCTATCCCCTCAGAGAAACCGTCTCCCCCTCCCACACTCCATTACTTCAGCTGATCGCTCTTCCCTGCATCTTACTGTCCCTGATTCCCCACTCCCACCACCAACTGCATCCCCTAACATACCCCCTCCTGCCCCTGACTCCCCCCGCCCTGTTCCTTAGTGACCCAGAACCACACCGCTTACATGCTGACTAGACCGGGCACGCGCATGCATCCGTGTGCGCCATCGCGCGCATGTTGATTTTGTCCATCCACACCAGGCCTGATCAGGACACGCAGGTTGAAATATCAAACGAACTCTGAGCCAACTATATTAATTTGGGGACAGATTGAAACATATGAAACATTTATAGACATTTAGCTAGCTAGCTTGCTATTGCTAGCTAATTTGTCGTGGGATATAAATATTAGGTTGTTATTTTACCTGAAATGCAAAAGGTCAATTTCTTCTGGATCTTTGTAGAATATTGACCCCTTTTGAGTCACACAAAATTCCATAGATAAAAGGGGAAACCTAGTTGGTTTCTAATATCCTCTCCTCCTTCAGTCTTCTTCTTCTGTGGACTCTATATGGGGGTTGCAACCAACTTTGACTGGAGTGTGGACCACAGTTCATCTTTCAATCACCGACGTGGGTATATGCTAAAAACCAATTAGGAGATGGGAGAGGAGGGACTTGCAGTGTGTCAAGCGTCAAAAATAGAACCAAGTCTGGCTACGCAGACGCTCTTTGACGCGCACAAGCAGTTTGGATTAAATTATTGAACAACATGTATAGTGCATTCGGAAAGTATTCAGACCCCTTGACTTTTTCCACATTTTGTTACGTTACAGCCTTATTCAAAATGTATTTATTTTAAAGGTAGGACGCTACAAGCTTGGCACACCTGTATTTGGGGAGTTTCTCCCATTCCTCTCTGCAGATCCTCTCAAGCTCTGTCAGATTGGATGGGGATTGTTGCTGCACAGCTATTTTCAGGTCTCTCCAGAGATGTTAGACCGGGTTCAATTCCGGGCTCTGGCTGGGCCACTCAAGGACATTCAGAGACTTGTCCCGAAGCCACTCCTGCGTTGTCTTGGCTGTGTGCTTAGGGTCATTGTCCTGTTTTAAGGTGAACCTTCGCCCCAGTCTGAGGTCCTGAGCGCTCTGGAGCAGGTTTTTATCAAGGATCTCTTTGTACTTCGCTCCGTTCATCTTTCCCTCGATCCTGACAAGTCTCCCAGTCCCTGCAGCTGAAAAACATCCCCAAAGCATGATGCTGCCACCACCATGCTTCACCGTAGGGATGGTGCCAGGTTTCCTCCAGACGTGACGCTTGACATTCAGGCCAAAGAGTTTAATCTTGGTTTCATCAGACGAGAGAATCTTGTTTCTCATGGTCTGAGAGTCTTTAGGTGCCTTTTGGCAAACTCCAAGCGGACTGTCATGTGCCTTTTACTGAAGAGTGGCTTCCATCTGGCCACTCTACCATAAAGGCCTGATTGGTGGAGTGCTGCAGAGATGGTTGTCCTTCTGGAAGGTTCTCCCATCTCCACAGAGGAACTCTCGACCTCTGTCAGAGTGATCATCGGGTTCTTGGTCACCTCACTGACCAAGGCCCTTCTCCCCCGATTGCTCAGTTTGGCCAGGCGACCAGCTCTAGGAAGAGTCTTGGTGGTTCCAAACTTCTTCCATTTAAGAATGATGGAGGCCACTGTGTTCTTGGGGACCTTCAATGCTGCAGACATGTTTTGTTATCCTTCTCCAGAGCTGTGCCTCAACACAATCCTGTCTCGGAGCTCTAAGGACAATTCCTTCGACCTCATGGCTTGGTTTTTGCTCTGACATGCACTGTCAACTGTGGGACCTTATATAGACACGTGTGTACCTTTCCAAATCATGTCCAATCAATTGAATTTACCACACGTGGACTCCAATCAAGTTGTAGAACCATCTCAAGGATGATCAATGGAAACAGGATGCACCTGAGCTCAATTTCGAGTCTCATAGCAAAGGGTCTGAATACTTACGGAAATAAGGTATTTCTGTTTATTATTTTTAATAAATGTGCTAAAATTTCTAAAAACCTGTTTTCACTTTGTCATTATGGGATATTGTGTGTAGATTAAAAAAATATCAATTTTAGAATAAGGCTGTAACGTAATAAAATGTGGAAAATATCAAGGGGTCTGAATACTTTCCGAAGGCACTGTATATGTACATTTATTTTGCAACGCTCGCGCATGCAACGCGGGCGGTGTGGTCACCATGTTAGCCCTCCTTGCCCCTGACCGCGCACAGCAGCAAACCAGCCAGTCCCAGTCCAGACCCTCCGTACCCTCCGAACCGCCATCACCCCTCCCAGCATCTCCCATTCCATCACCAAGACAGTAGAGGGTTTCACCAGGCAGTCGGTGGGGAGTCATGGCAAGACCTGTGAAGAGCCAAGAACCACCCAACAACACAAACGACCCGCTAGAGGCCCTCATCCAAATCTGCTATGAAATTATCAGAACTGGACCACCCCCCAGCCTTGCCGCCGCATTGCTCCTCCTCCAACACCAGCCTAGGCCAATGGACATTAGGCGTCACCATGCTACAGTTCGGCTGGCGGCTAGCCAAAGTGCTCCCATACTCCCTTTTAAGACCTTGACTTGAAAAACAAGAAAAAAGTGGCAATAGTACTGTTTGTCCATTTAGAGACGCAGTAGCCAGTATACACTTCCTCAAAATAGTCTGAATTTATCTAAGATAACTCAAGAAATCTGTCATTAACTTTGATGTTTTTGCAGAGGAGATCTTAGTTGTGTAATTTTACATCTAACTAATATGTTTGATGCAGTGTTTCCCAATGATGAAATGTACATGAAAACGAGTCGTCTCTAGTTGAATGACAACAAAGACTTTACTGAAAAATCCCTACTGTTGTCCTATCACCGACGAAGGGGTGTAGACTTCAGCTACCGACTTCGGCTTGCCTAAATAAATAAAATTGTGTGCCCGAACAACCAAAAAAACTCTTACCGAAGTCCAAAACTAACAAAAACGTCAAAAAATGTCGTCATAATATATACACAAACTCTTCCGAACGGTTTCGGCTGGGAAGCACGCAGACGCCTATACCCTTCACCACCCCTACCCCGCTGCTCCCTCGCCATCCCTTTCCCCCTTCCTCCCTCTACACTTATCCCTCTCACAGAACCAAACCAGAACCAGGAACGATTCATCAACACATCAGAAGAGGCGCGGAGGAAGGACCAAAGCTCTAGACCTACGCCTAGAGCAGGCCACAGGGGAGTACCATCATTGACCTCCGGGTCTTGTGCTTCCAGGTGTGTCTGCTCTCTCTTCAGGTTGTCCTTCCTCCCCTCTGCAGATCCAACACCAGTCCCAGTTCCAGCACCAGACCCAGTCACAACACCAGAACACCGGGAAGAGGCGCGGAGGAGGGACCAAACAACAGACATTCACCTGGAGCAAGCGGACCACAGGGGAGTGCCACAATTGACCTCTGGGTCAAGGGCTCCCTTGCATGTCTGCTTGCTCCTCAGGTTGTCCTTCATCCCCTCTGCAGATCCAGCATTAGTCCCAGCACCAATCCAGATCTCGGTTTCCAGCACCAGTCCCAGCACCAGACCACCAGACGAGGCGTGGAGGAGGGACCAACAACCAGACCTTCACTCAGAGCGAACAGGCCACAGGGAAGTACCACCATTGACCTGTGCGTCTGCTTGCTCCTCAGGTTGTCCTTCCTCCCCTCTATAGATCCCAACCCAGCCTCAGTTCCCGGTTCCTGGTTCCCAGTTGCTGTTTTTTCCCAGGTCCCCAGTCCCAGCACCAACCCCTGGTACCAGCACGATTTCCAACCCGGCCCCAACACCAACCCAGGTTTTCCCGGTCCCAGCCCCAACACCAGCACCAACCCTGGACACAGCACCGACCAACCACAACTATCACCTCCATCCAGCAACTGCTTCCCCTCCCCCAACACAAAGACACTAACACACCCTCAACCACTCCACCAGACGAACCATGACTGACAGACTGACTGACTAACAAATTGATGGACTGATTATTGATACCCGTTTCTTGACTGAATGCATTATTATTATTTTTTTTCATTTGTTTAGGTTAAGTTGGTTTGATTACTTATTGTTTTGAATTTCAACCAAATTGATTTGAAATGTTCACTTATTATGAATTTTGAAAAACTGCACTGACAAGTAAAATTAAATAAAAGAGATTTACAGAGGTGTATGAGATCCTCAAGAGCCCATGCAAATCCCAAAGTTGGAATAGTTACCACTTTATAACTATATGTAATCAGCTATTATAATATCATTAATATAAAATCTGAATATGTCATATGCATACATATTCTATGAACATTTTAATTTGCAGTGTACAAACTTAATATGATGAACAGGAATTACATTTACTCTAACGGGTGGCCAAAAATAACTATCTGAAAGCCACACCTCCAATAAGCCATGCCTCCAATCTTCTGATAGGCTGCCACCTCTACAATATATTATTAAAAAGGTTCAAAATTGAACCCCTCCCAACAAAAAACTGTTCCGGTTTGAACCTTTACACAGGAGTTCCTCAAACACCATTTTCAGAGGGTTTTTGAACTGGAAAGGTTCCCCCTGTATGGCAATTTTTTTAAACCCAAAAGGTTCTTCCAACCCAGGCTCCTTTACTTCTAAGAGTGTATGCTACAGCAACCCGGATGCAATACTATCGGTTTGTCACCGTGGGCTATACAGTCGAAATCATGTTTTGAAAGATTGAAGTGTGTTGGATTGAGGCCAAATGCAATCCTCTCTCAATCTTCAAATCCTATTTTCCCTCGAATAGCCTACACAATGTGCATCGATAATATAGATTTGGCAACTCCAGTAGAAAACTCTAGATGTTTAAGTTTGCACTTTTTTACAGCAGCCTACCAAAGCATGATGGTCTCATAATTGCCTACCTTACTGAAAATGCTCAGGTCCTCAACAGCTCGCTCCACCTTGTTGGTCGCACTCCGATGAACAATATACCGTGTAAATCAAGTCACTTCATGACTCAATCATGCAACTGCAAGATGACATATACAATATAATCTCTTCTTAAACTGCATCCGAAATGGGGCATTCTGTCGCTCTCACAAACCGTGTCCTCTTCGTTGCCTTAACAGAGACACTCTCCACCGCTGACTGTCCCGGAGTCCGCTCGGCTCGTTCCGCGAGGAATTTCAGTCCGTCTGTACAGTTTCGCTCACGGGTACCGGGAACGGCCACGCGAGGTTGACTGTGCTGTGCTGGAGAGGGCAGAGAAAACTGAGAGTTGTCAAACGTCACCGCCAACCGTTGTGCCCGCGCTATAGCAGGCGCGCGGGCGTCTTTATGCGTGAGTATGAAAAATAATACAGGCTTATGTATTTATGTATGTTCTACCATAGAGAGCCTCAGCCATATATGGTTCCTGTAGTTGTGAGAGCATGTTATATTCTCCCTGATCCTTTAGAAACTCATTGCAGCCCCTCACTTCTGATGGGTCATGGATACCTCCAGATACTAGATACCCTAACCAACGTTTTGTACCACAAGCAATGAAGCCAAGAATAACACCACAGAACCCCTCCCGGTAAAACCCTATCGAGGTGGGCTCTCTTCTCCCTCCTACAGACCCTGCGAGCTGGGTGTCCATGGGTGTTCTGTTCTGTCTATAGGTCTTCCTTTATCTCTGGGTTACTATTTCTGTCTAATAACACCTGAGAGCAGAAGACCCCATTTGATCTATTCACCTGATCACTGTTACTCATCACCATGACCAATCACTGTGTGACATAAGGGTCAAGAAGTTGAAAATATTTTCATTTTTCTAAAAACAGCCTTTTCCTGCAATCTAGAACAATAATCATTATGCTTAATTCTATGTAAAAAAAAAAAAATGTAGATTTTTCTGCATATCTAAGCATACCTCTTAACCTGTCTGTATCCACCTGGGTTTTTTTTTTTTAAGAAACGAAATATGCTTCTCTGCATCACTGCTAAAATCTGGGTAAAAGATTGAAAGGAATGTGAGTCTTATTCAGTACATTTAGTAATTGGTTTCTTTTCTGAATTCTACCAACCTTGCCAGCAGGCATGTCAGCTAAATATATCAAGGTAATGGCCACGAATGCAGCTCATTGTCTGATTGCCCTTATGACTCAGTGGTTTCAGAAACTTTGTTTTTACCAACAATTTCATAATTGAAATTATAAAAATGATCACCCCAACTCAGGTTGATGTGGCCATACTAGCTATAGGCAACAACCAACAAGTGGGTTGTCTGTCTAGCTCCAGCACATGCATTGTAACCCTGGCAACAACAGCAGTGGGATCAGTACCCTGCATAGACGATGAAGCAAGAGCCGAATGATGGCATAAGTTTGAGGAAGAAATAAGCATTTGTCTGACATCAAGTCACACGCATTAATAAGCTACTTCCTCATGAGTGGATAGAATGGGTGAAATAATGGGTGAAAGAAAGAAAGAAAGAAAGAGAAATAAAGAAAGTAAAGAACAGAGGCAAAGCAGGGACTTGATCCAATTCAAAAAATCTGTTTGTGTCATCGGGAAAACTAACATCTGCTTGTTTAGAATAACATCTGTTTAAATATGTCTCTACAGGCCTGTCAGGTACATTGGTGCATGACTGCTTTTGGAGCAGGTGTCAGAGAATGTTTCTGAGAGAGAAAACATGGATATGGCATGAAGAGACGGAAAATTATAAACATCAGCCAGAGACCGTCTCCAAATGCTCTGTAGCATGATACTGCATTGTAACACAGATGTTGTATCTAAAAGAGTGGCCGTGTCCGAATAACCATACTTGTGTTCTAATAGTAGGCTTGTGGAATGCGCTTGACCCCATACAGTAGTAAATCAATAGCTCCCAGTATAAATATTTTAATTATTCACTGTATAAATACTTCAAGAGCCTCTCCAACCATTTCCTTTAACATCCACTGACAGGGTGATACAGTCATATTGAATACAGCGCAGACCCATTTCTAGAGAAAAGTAAAATACATTGAGCCTTTCAAGCAATTTGCTCTGACAACCACTGAGACTGTGGGACAGTCAAAGAATAGAATAGTTATAGAGTAAAATAACTCTCATAACAGGTTGTTATAGTATTACCCTATGGAGACAGGCCCAACCAATCCTGTTGTCAGGTTGACCTTGTGAACTCTGTCAGAACCTAAATATAAAGGACCAGGGAGACTTACAACAGATGATTTAAACATCTTTCAATCCTAGCATCTATACCCCCAGGACTGCTGAGTGTGTGTGCTTGTGTGTGTGCTTGTGTGTGTGTGTGTGTGTGTGTGTGTGTGTGTGCATTCTACTTCCTCCCTGCAGACCTGTTTTGGGATGCCTGTTGCTCGGTAACACACCGCTGTGCGACGCTTCAAAGCTCCCTTCCTCCTGCCGGTGCTCTGAGGCTCTGAGCAGGAAACAGCTCTGGCAGCACTTCACAAAATACAGGGTCAAAGAGCTGGGGAACTGGGGCTGCTGCAGTGTGGCTACACAGACACACACACCACCAACCACTACAAATATACACTGAACAAAAATATAAACGCAACATGTAAAGTGTTGGTCCCATGTTTCATGAGCTGAAATAAAAGATCCCAGAAATGTTCCATACACACAAAAAGCTTATTTCTCTCAACTTTTGTGCACAAATTTGTTTACATCCCTGTTAGTGAGCATTTCTCCTTTGCCAAGATAATCCATCCACCATAAACTGATTTAACAGCATGATCATTACACAGATTCACCTTGTGCTGGGACAATAAAAGGCCACTCTAAAATGTGCAGTTTTGTCACACAACACAATGCCACAGATTTCTCAAGTTTTGAGGGAGCGTGCAATTGGCATGTTGACTGCAGGAATGTCCACCAGAGCTGTTGCCAGATAATTGAATGTTCATTTCTCTACCATAAGCCACCTCCAACATCATTTTAGAGAATTTGGCAGTACGTCCAACCGGCCTCACAACCGCAGACCACGTACGTGTATGGCGTCAGGTGGGCGAGCGGTTTGCTGATGTCAACGTTGTGAACAAGGTGACCCATGGTGGCGGTGGGGTTATGGTATGGGCAGGAATAAGCTACGGACAACGAACACAATGACCAACAGATGCATTTCTGTATTCCCAGTCATGTGAAATCCATAGATTAGGGCCTAATGAATTTATTTCATTTGACTGATTTCCTCATATGAACTGTAACTCAGTAAAATAAATGTAATTGTTGCATGTTGCGTTTATATTGTTGTTCAGTATACATACAAATGCACACACAGATACTGTATATACAAACACAGACATACCATAATTAACCAGAGCCTTCCGCTGTCTGTAGTGTATGTCCTGTTATCATACAGTAGATTTACTGGGAACCTCTGCTGCTCAGATAATTGGCCAGAACAGAGAGAGATCTCTAGTTTCTGATGGTTTATGGCTCTCTGGTGGTTGGAGGGCCATGTCTGTGAAGTACGAGACAGAGCCACTTTTACCTTTGGACAGGCCAGTCAGTCCCAGTGGAGCGCAGCTGAAACTGGAATAACAAAGACTCACAGAGGTCAGAGAGAGGGAGCAGAGGGGGGCTTTGTCATGCTTTATGGTACCTGTTTCTCAGCGGTTGTCGTTGTGTGTGACCCACACACACACGCATTCGCACACAGGCTCGCGCACACACACACACACACACACACACACACACACACACACACACACACACACACACACACACACACACACACACACACACACACACACACACACACACACACACACACACACACCTCTGGTCAACACACTGTAACCAGGGGGTCTCTGGTCTGGTTTTTTTAATAGTTATGGTCATGTCATCACAAGCAGCCAGATTCGTGGCCTAACTGCCTACTGTCAGACCCATAAAATACTGGGGCCAGTGGTGACAGAAGGGACGAGATGAAACCAACCAGAAGGCACTACCATAATGTATTCTACAAGTCAGATTTTACACACTCACATCCATTTATTATTAGATAATTTAAAATACATTATGGCCTAATACTAGCCTACACTATTTCCTTATTATAAAGTGCAGCTTCAGATGTTAATGAAAAGCTTATGTAAGAGGTATTATGGCTGCAGGGTAGACAGTAGTTAGGGTCTGAGAGACTTACAAGACTTCATTAAAACCTAACAGAGCAGAACCCCCCCCCCAAAAAAGAAAGTGTGCACTTGTCTTTTCTGACTAGCACTGACTTCTTTATTGAGCAAAAATGTACTTGCTACAACTGTGATATGTGGTTGTCTTACCTAGATGTCTTAAGATGAATGCACCAACTGTAAGTCTCTCTGGATAAGAGTGTCTGCTAAATTACTAAAATGTAAATGTATTACCCAGAGTCAATGATCCTCAAGGGACGCCAACTCGTTTAGTTCTTTTAAAAACGTATCTTTCTCTTTTTATCTCTCCATTTATCTCTCCCTCACATTCTCTGTCTCTTTCTTTCTTTCTTTCTTTCTTTCTTTCTTTCTTTCTTTCTTTCTTTCTTTCTTTCTTTCTTTCTTTCTTTCTTTCTTTCTTTCTTTCTTTCTTTCTTTCTTTCTTTCTTTCTTTCTTTCTTTCTTTCTCTCCCTCACTTTTTCTCTCTCTCTGTATAGACACATTAAGGAAAGTGAGGGACAGTGAGAGAGAGAATGCCAGAGAGAAAGAGAGCAAATTAACCGTGTAATAGCTTTTATAAGGCATGCAGGCCTTTCCCCTCCCCTTTAATTGTTTTGTAGCCTGTGTGAGCCCTAAACTACGTGCAGGAAATTCAGAAAGCCACTTCCCTTTTGAATAGGCTGATTACAATGCACAGCCAGCACAAATGAGCTTTCAGTCCAATCTATGTCGGTCAGGATGGAGTGAAGGTTTACAGGATATAGTGGAGGAAAACACATTGAGACTATAATTCTTCCATTCTACAAGTTACTGTACAGAGAAACGTTTGCTATAGCTTCCTAGACACTTCTCCTCAGTGCTCCTATGCAGTATAACATCTAAAAACTAAAGGGTTAATCCAATAAGAAAGAGGTGGACCGAACCACCAAGTATGAGCCACCAATTACGGAATCTAAATTCCTGTTATTTGTTTGTGGGTCCTACATTGCTCTCGAGATCCCAAGGCGTTAACAAGGCATTCTGCCTTATCCCAAGGGTTCTCAGCTATAAGCCCTGCTTACCAGGTGGACGATGTGAACTACAACCCGACTTTCTGTTTTAACGTTTAGAAGCGTCAGTAATCATCGCTTGTGATACGGTTTTCAAAACATATGGAATTATGTTTCATATCAGTGAGAAATAATCTTTCCAAAAAAATATATACACTTGCAGATCAGATCCATATGGCTGTGTGCCTCCAGCCGACGAACTACACTTCCGCTACACTTCCTCCCCAGTTACGCTTACACACAGCTGTTGGAGAACGCTAGATAGCTAATTAGCACAGGTGGTCATCTCTGTCTTCAGTATGTCTTCCGTAAACAAGCGCTGTAACATGGAGATATGGCCGTTTGGGAACACTTGAACACTTACCCTAACCCTTTAAAGGTGTGTAGTAATTTAACCTTGAATTTATTTATTTGTATTTCTCTTTGATATGAAAGATACGTTCCTTATCTTTCCAAAACCTTTCCGCAAGCGATGCATGTTAACGTTCAGAACGAGTGTTGGGGCTCTTAACAAAACTCCCCCAGCCAGACGATACCTTCATGAATAGACGGTAAAGGTACTTAGCGTCTATGAATGGGCTAGGTTCCACCTATCTTAATGTTCAAAGTCTATTTTTAGCTTTCAAAGTGGGTTGTGTGGGTTTGTGTTTTCGATGCATGACTAACACATTTAGTCGCACATGGGTGGACCCTGAGATGAGTCATCACCTGACAGATACTGAGGTCACCAGGTGACACAGAAAACTAGGAGGAGAGACCAGGCATAGGACACAGTTACAGAGAGAGCTAATTAGAGAGAGGGAGAGGAGAGAAAGAAAGAGAGGGGAGAGAAAATGAGATAAAGAGAGAGAGAAGGAGAGAGAAAGGCCGTGGGTTAGCAGCGCACTACATTGCTGCCTGCTATAAGATGAGGGACAGTGTCTGACAGACCAACCAACCTGCACATGTCCTCTATATTGTTATTGTTCAATGGTTATTTTGACCCTTGGTTATTGTTGTTACTGTTGTCCCGTTGACAATATTGATTATTATTATTTTAATTATGTTAATATTGTAAATATCCAAAGTAAGCTTTGGCAATATGAGCTCAGCTATCCCCATTGAGACCGTGTCTGTGCCTCGATCTAGTTTGAGCAAAACTTAACATGGCGGTGTTCGCCTTAGCAATCTCACTGGAATAAAGACCTCCTCCATTCCTGTCATTATTGAAAGAGATTGTGATATCTCACATCTCAAAATAGGGCTACTTAATGTTAGATCCCTCACTTCCAAGGCAGTTATGGTCAATTAACTAATCACTGATCATAATCTTGACGTGATTGGCCTGACTGAAACATGGCTTAAGCCTGATTAATTTACTGTGTTAAATGAGGCCTCTCCTCCTGGTTACGCTAGTGACCATATCCCCCGAGCATCCCGCAAAGGCAGAGGTGTTGCTACCATTTACGACAGCAAATTTCAATTTACCCCCAAGAAAATGACAGCTTTTTCATCTTTTGAATTTACAGTCATGAAATCTATGCAGCCTACTCAATCACTTTTTACAGCTACTGTTTACAGGCCTCCTGGGCCGTATACAGAGTTCCTCACTGAATTCCCTGAATTCCTATTGGACCTTGTAGTCATGGCAGATAATATTCTAATTTTTGGTGACTTTAATATTCTCATGGAAAAGTCCACAGACCCACTACAAAAGGCTTTCGGAGCCATCATCGACTCAGTGGGTTTTGTCCAACATGTCTCTGGACCTACTCATTGCCACAGTCATACCCTGGATCTAGTTTTGTCCCGTGTAATAAATATTGTGGATCCAAATGTTTTTCCTCATAATCCTGGACTATCGGACCACCATCTTATTACGTTTGCAATCACAACAAATAATCTGCTCAGACCCCAACCAAGGATCATCAAAAGATGTGCTATAAATTCTTGGACAACCCAAAAATTCCTAGAGGCCCTTCCAGACTCCCTCCACCTACTCAAGGACGTCGGAGTACAAAAATCAGTTAACGACCTAACTGAGGATCTAAATTTAACCTTGCATAATACCCTAGATGCAGTCCCACCCCTAAAAACAAAAAAACATTTGTCACAAGAAACTAGCTCCCTGGTATACAGAAAATACCAGAGCCCTGAAGTAAGCTTCCAGAAAATTGGAACGGTAATGGCGTTCTTCCTACTAGCTTGGAAAGAAAGTACAGTGCAATATCGAAGAGCCCTCACTGCTGCTCGATCATCCTATTTTTCCAACCTAATTGAGGAGAATAAGAACAATCCTAAATGTATATTTGATACTGTCGCAAAGTTAACTAAAAATAAGCATTCCCCAAGAGAGGATGCCTTTCACTTCAGCAGTGATGAATTTATTAACTTCTTCGATGAAAAGATCATGTTTATTAGAAAGCAAATTATGGACTCCTCTTTGAATCTGCATATTTCTCCAAAGCTCAGCTGTCCTGAGTCTGCACAAAACTGCCAGGACCTAGGATCGATGGAGACACTTAAGTTTTTTAACTCTATATCTCTTGACACATTCATGAAAATAGTCATGGCTACTGAAAGAGCTACTTCCTGTGCTTGGCCCTCCTATGTTGAACATAATAAATGGCTCCCTATCCACTGGATGTGTACAAAACTCACTAAAAGTGGTAGTAATATAGCCTCTCTTGAAAAAGCCTAACCTTGACCCAGAAAATGTAAAAACAACTATCGGCCTATCGAATCTCCCATTCCTCTCCAACATTTTAGAAAAAGCTGTTGTGTAGCAACTCACTGCCTTCCTGAAGAAAAATAATGTATACGAAACGCTTCAGTCTGGTTTTAGACCCCATCATAGTACTGAGACTGCACTCGTGAAGGTGGTAAATGACCTTTCAATGGCATCAGACCAAGGCTCTGCATCTGTCCTCGTGCTCCTAGACCTTAGGGCTGCTTTCGACACCATCGATCACCACATTATTTTGGAGAGATTGGAAACCCTAATTGGTCTACACTGACAAGTTCTTACCTGGTTTAGATCTTATCTGTAGGAAAGATATCAGTTCGTCTCTGTGGATGGTTTGTCCTCTGACAAATCAATTGTAAGTTTCGGTTTTCCTCAAGGTTCCGTTTTAGGACCACTATTGTTTTCACTATATATTTTACCTCTTGGTGATGTCATCGGAAACACAATGTTAACTTTCATTGCTATGCAGACGACACACAGCTGTACATTCCAATGAAACATGGTGAAACATAAGGAAGTGGATGGCGGAAAATGTTTTACTTTTAAACTCGGACAAAACAGAAATGCTAGTTCTAGGTCCCAAGAAACAAAGAGATCTTCTGTTGGATCTGACAATTAATCTTGATGGTTCTACAGTCGTCTAAAAGAAAACTGTGAAGGACCTCGCTGTTACTCTGGAACCTGATCTCTCTTTTGACTAACATATCAAGAATATTTCAAGGACAGCTTTTTTCCATCTTCGTAACATTGCAAAAATTAGAAACCTTTTGTCCAGCAATGATGCAGAAAAGCTAATCCATGCTTTTGTCACTTCTAGATTAGACTACTGCAATGCTCTACTATCCGGTTACCTGGATAAAGCACAGTGGTGTTAGGAAACCTCTGGTTTGCAGGCCACATCAGGCTTGCAAGTCACATTATGCTGGCTTGCAAAATGATGTGTAATTCCTATTGGAATCCAGACAAAGTTAGGATATCCAACAATTGGAATTTGTATTCACCTGCAACCTGCATTCAGAATGACTGTCAGGGTTAGGAAACCTGATTAAAAAAACACTACCTAAACCATTTAAACCAGAACAACCATTTCAGTAACGGGGTCAATAAATCGAACTAACTGATTGGATTAGTTAACAATGTTATTTATCTTTGTGTAGCATAAGATTAATCAATCAATCAACGTGCATGCAAAAACACAGATATTAAAAACAATCCTGAAAAGTCAACCTGCAGTAGAGCATGCTGGGAAATATTATAATGATGGATGTGGTTTTGATGGGACTGTTTTACTCTCCACAGTGTAAAAAAATAACTCTGGCTGCTAACACCAACTCTGGGGGTTCTATTACACCACTGAGTGTTAATTTCACTCTTACAGAGTGCATTTAACTCCTGAATCAACACTAGAAATGTTACACTGAAAAATCAACACTGGCCAATTTGCTGTGCACATTGATTGTTCTGTGTCCCGCTGCATGACAGATGTCAGGGTTAATCTCCTATGGTTCAGTCACCAACATCCTTCCTGTCTGCTTCTCATTCTGAAAATCTTCACAGATGTCCCATCACGCTCTCTTTCTTTTCTCTGACATTCCACTTGCTGTTTTGTGTTTGCTATAGCCCCTTGGGAGAGTTAGTTTGTTTTTATGACAGAGAGCCATCTCCATTCCTGTAGTAGGTCTTGTTTACCTGCAACTCTTATAATTCAATTAGACAGATAGAATTATGTAGACGGAGGAGAGAGGACAACTCTCATTCACCAGCCATATGCCGAACCTAGAGGTCTGTCAGGGACTTACATTTACGTCATTTAGCAGACGCTCTTATCCAGAGCGACTTACAAATTGGTACATTCAACTTAGGATAGCCAGTGGGACAACCACTCCTTTTTTTATATATATATATTTTTTATGAGGGAGTGGGGGGGGGTAGAAGGATTACTGTTATACTATTCCAGGTATTCCTTAAAGAGGTAGGGTTTCAAGTGTCTCCGGAAGACTTGGAAGTTTTAACACAAGGGTGTCACCTCTTGGATACTCATTGTAATTGCACTTTGTATTTACATTCCAAATCGCACCCTATTCCCTAAAAAGTGCACTAATTGTAATGCCTTTTTTTTTTTAAAGCTGCAACGCTAAACCTTGACCTGAAAGGTACAACAGAAACCTCCATCAGCAGGGAAATAAAGTGAGATGCATTTTCTTCATGAAAGTACAGTTTCTTAACAACAATATCATGTTGCAGGACTCATCTCATGGCTGTCCTCTTTCTCCATGCAGGTTGATGGGTCAAGTGGGCTCATGACTGTATCCATCCTGGCGGGTCTACGAGCTACAGGCAGGAGCAGGCAGACTCCGCTGTAGGAGATGGCTAACACTGCAACTAAAACGGTGTGGATAAAAACGCTATGACAGAGTGTTAGATGAAAACACAGTATTAAACATTTAGATTAGATAATAAAATGATACAATTAAATAAAAAGGTTGTAGATTGGGGTAAAATAATATTAGGCTAAAATCAAACTAAAAGCTTGCGTGCCAAACAATTCAAAACACAGGCAAACATCAGCTGGACGTGAGTTAAATCACTAGCTATAACTAGCTAACTTTTATGAGGTGTAAAACCATGGGTGAATTACAACAATTGAAGCATGCATTTTAAAACATCTAGAAGCTACAGTGGGGAGAACAAGTATTTGATACACTGCCGATTTTGCAGGTTTTCCTACTTACATAGCATGTAGAGGTCTGTAGTTTTTATCATAGGTACACTTCAACTGTGAGAGACGGAATCTAAAACAAAAATCCAGAAAATCACATTGTATGATTTTTAAGTAATTAATTTGCATTTTATTGCATGACATAAGTATTTGATCACCTACCAACCAGTAAGAATTCCGTCTCTCACAGACCTGTTAGTTTTTCTTTAAGAAGCCCTCCTGTTCTCCACTCATTACCTGTATTAACTGCACCTGTTTGAATTCATTACCTGTATAAAAGACACCTGTCCACACACTCAATCAAACAGACTCCAACCTCTCCACAATGGCCAAGACCAGAGAGCTGTGTAAGGACATCAGGGATAAAATTGTAGACCTGCACAAGGCTGGGATGGGCTACAGGACAATAGGCAAGCAGCTTGGTGAGAAGGCAACAACTGTTGGCGCAATTATTAGAAAATGGAAGAAGTTCAAGATGACGGTCAATCACCCTCGGTCTGGGGCTCCATGCAAGATCTCACTTCATGGGGCATCAATGATCATGAGGAAGGTGAGGGATCAGCCCAGAACTACACGGCAGGACCTGGTCAATGACCTGAAGAGAGCTGGGACCACAGTCTCAAAGAAAACCATTAGTAACACACTACGCCGTCATGGATTAAAATCCTGCAGCGCACGCAAGGTCCCCCTGCTCAAGCCAGCGCATGTCCAGGCCCGTCTGAAGTTTGCCAATGACCATCTGGATGATCCAGAGGAGGAATGGGAGAAGGTCATGTGGTCTGATGAGACAAAAATAGAGCTTTTTGGTCTAAACTCCACTCGCCGTGTTTGGAGGAAGAAGAAGGATGAGTACAACCCCAAGAACACCATCCCAACCGTGAAGCATGGAGGTGGAAACATCATTCTTTGGGGATGCTTTTCTGCAAAGGGGACAGGACGACTGCACCGTATTGAGGGGAGGATGGATGGGGCCATGTATCGCGAGATCTTGGCCAACAACCTCCTTCCCTCAGTAAGAGCATTGAAGATGGGTCGTGGCTGGGTCTTCCAGCATGACAACTACCCGAAACACACAGCCAGGGCAACTAAGGAGTGGCTCCGTAAGAAGCATCTCAAGGTCCTGGAGTGGCCTAGCCAGTCTCCAGACCTGAACCCAATAGAAAATCTTTGGAGGGAGCTGGATGTCCGTATTGCCCAGCGACAGCCCCGAAACCTGAAGGATCTGGAGAAGGTCTGTATGGAGGAGTGGGCCAAAATCCCTGCTGCAGTGTGTGCAAACCTGGTCAAGACCTACAGGAAACTTATGATCTCTGTAATTGCAAACAAAGGTTTCTGTACCAAATATTAAGTTCTGCTTTTCTGATGTATCAAATACTTATGTCATGCAATAAAATGCAAATTAATTACTTAAAATCATACAATGTGATTTTCTGGATTTTTGTTTTAGATTCCGTCTCTCACAGTTGAAGTGTACCTATGATATGTTCTCTGATTACAGACCTCTACATTTACATTTACATTTGACATGCTTTGTAAGTAGGAAAACCTGCAAAATCGGCAGTGTATCAAATACTTGTTCTCCCCACTGTATGCATCTGTCTTTATATGTGTCCCAGAGTTAGTTTTGACAGTCTGTGATGAGAAAACAGTGAGAGTCTGTGTGAAGGACAGCTGCACCATCTGTATAACTCATCTCTGGACTTCATTTCTTTATTTCATCAGGGATCTGTCTGAATTATCTTCCACTACCTGTGATTCCTGATTCTCTCTCTCTCTCTCTCTCTCTCTCTCTCGCTTTCGCGCTCTCTCTCTCTCGCTATCTCTCTCTCTCTCAGATGGCACTGTGCCATAATATCATAAATTCCACCAGAATCCAGTTCACACAACCCAGTAAATGGTGAGGTTCAAGACCTCCCCTCTCAAATGTATAAAAATAAAGAAATGAAGTCTGGGGTTGGCTTTCAGTGCATGGAAAGTACTCTGGCGAGTGGAGTGTTGGTGGGTGGGGTCTGATTAAATGCAGACACGGCCCGGCTCAGCTGGGCATTGGTGGGCATGAAATGATGACAGACAGCCAGTGTGGAGCGGCTAGATACAATGCTAAAGACAAAACTAGCTTATAATGGAATTCTCCTTTTGACCAGGAACAGCAATTCCTCCAACTTGTAAGGGATTTCTTAGCTCAATGTTACAGGAAAACATGGATTTTTGTCAAGCGATTTGGTGTCTATTTTCATGAATATGGATACTGTGCTTTCAGTCTGAGGAAACATTTAAACAGATGACAAACCAGAAACATCTACATATTCTGTCTAATCGCATTGGATATTTAGTCATTATTTAGTTGTTTTGAAGTTTTTATTTAGTCAGGATTATGTAATTATTGTGTAATAACCTTTTAATTTAATTTAGAAGTAAATATTGAGTAAATAGAAACATAACAGTATATTATTGTTTCATCTAGCTCATCCCATGCTCTGTAGAGAGATCCCTCTTTCTGCTAACTCATGCTTCGCCTATAAACACAGAGTATGTATAAGTTGCCCTAACCACTGGTCTAGGGTCAGATATGTTTTAAACTCCTAACAGTTAGGGTTAGAATTGGAGGTAGGGGTAATCTGATCCTAGATCTGTGTTTAGGGACTTCGACCTACTTCTACACAGTGCGTCACAGCGCCCTGGCCCCCGCCCCGCCCTGACCCGAGCCCCAGTCTGGTGCTGCTGATAGGGGCAGCTGTAGGCCTTTATCAGCCCCCTCCCTCCCTTTCTGAGAAACCTGGGTTGACATGGGCAAATATCTTAACCACTAGATGGCGCATTGTTGATCCAGAAGATAAGCAAACCTTCACTTCAACCTGGCTTGGGTTGAAGATCTATATAGAGACATGTAGTATGGCTCATATATGGGTCATTCTACAGAAGTGTTGCAAATAGGGGGTTTAAAAATGTTGCTAATTTGTATCCTATTTCTCCCAAACTTTCAGCACACGTCTTCCAACATATGTCAGATAGACTCACACACTTTGTTTGTATTGCATATATGACATTTTGTCCTGAATTCCTTACCACCCCACTAAATTTGTCACTACTGAAACATAGTGAAAAAGTTGCAATAAAAGGAGAACCATGCACAGTATTGATCATTTTGATTAACCTTTTATTACAGATTAATTTTAGACATTTTATTTGCATACAACATTTCTATGTTGATTTTATTAGTCTGAAACGTATTGATTGATTTAATTACTTATCCATCTAATTAATTATGTTGTTGGATATTTAAATTGCCACTTTTCCTATCTTTCATTGTAGCAAAATATCAGTCGTTTTAGTAGTGACATTGTTTTGGTTGTGACCTGACATATACATTCTGAACTTAATTGCTTACTTAATTAATACCATATCAAATGGGGCACGTGATTGATATATTTATCAAAATCAATAAAATACACAATTCTTTCTGTCTATGTCTTTCTGCCTTTTCACTGATGCCCTGTGTTGTTTTTGACTTGACCTCGATCTTGGTCTTGTGTACCTCTTCTCCCTTTCAGATAAATATTTTACCACTGTTCTAACTACTCCTAACATGACATGAGGGGGTAGGATGTTGCCGTGGAAACCTGGTTCTGGTTGGTGAGTTGTGGAATAAGAAAGCAAAAGCTGGGCTATCGCTGAAAATAAATGTGTGCCCTGCTTTACTCCCAAAATGCTCCTTTTATTTTATTTTTCTCTGACCATCTGCTGTACTTCTCGGCATGTTGGCACCTTATGGATGTCCCTGTCCTTTGACAACTCTACAAATAATACAAAATAGAAATAATGATCTATGTGTTTAATGTAGATTATAATTTCAGATGTTTTTTTCAATAAATGTAAAGAAATACAGTGGACTAACAATCAAGTGTCAATCATAGAGATGGATAGAGGACTCTTGATGGATATAACCCTTTTTATTATAGACGTTGCAATTGATGCCATCCACCATTTTAAAGTAGTCATCTGGGTGGGGATTCCTATGGGTTAATGATTATAGTTTAGTACAGTACAGTCAAGTTGAGTAAAGTATAGTTCAGTAAGTACAGTACAGTAGAGCACAGTACAGTATAGTACAGTACAGTAGAGCACAGTACAGTACTATACAGCAGAGTACAGTACAGTAGAGTAAAGTAGAGTACAGTACAGTACAGTACAGTACAGTACATTATAGATGTCTATGTTTGGGCCAAATAGACATCAATGTTTGTGCTCTTGGAGGGTTGGAGCCCCCTGCTGGCTATGCATCTCAATACTCTACACTTTTTCCTGAAGTGTGCACTTGTCAACTGCCCACATGGTGGTCCTCTTGTAGCTCAGTTGGTAGTTCATGGCTCTTGCAACTTTAAAATGGAGATAGCCTCGATGGCGCTGCCCGTGCTGTCACAGACGCCATAATGGCACAGATACAAAGATGAGACCTCTATACAGTGAGGGAAAAAAGTATTTGATCCCCTGCTGATTTTGTACGTTTGCCCACTGACAAAGACATGATCAGTCTATAATTTTAATGGTAGGTTTATTTGAACAGTGAGAGACAGAATAACAACAACAAAATCCAGAAAAACCCATGTCAAAAATGTTATAAATTGATTTGCATTTTAATGAGGGAAATAAGTATTTGACCCCTCTGCAAAACATGACTTAGTACTTGGTGGCAAAACCCTTGTTGGCAATCACAGAGGTCAGACGTTTCTTTTAGTTGGCCACCAGGTTTGCACACATCTCAGGAGGCATTTTGTCCCACTCCTCTTTGCAGATCTTCTCCAAGTCATGAAGGTTTCGAGGCTGACGTTTGGCAACTCGAACCTTCAGCTCCCTCCACAGATTTTCTATGGGATTAAGGTCTGGAGACTGGCTAGGCCACTCCAGGACCTTAATGTGCTTCTTCTTGAGCCACTCCTTTGTTGCCTTGGCCGTGTGTTTTGGGTCATTGTCATGCTGGAATACCCATCCACAACCCATTTTCAATGCCCTGGCTGAGGGAAGGAGGTTCTCACCCAAGATTTGACGGTACATGGCCCCGTCCATCGTCCCTTTGATGCAGTGAAGTTGTCCTGTCCCCTTAGCAGAAAAACACCCCCAAAGCATAATGTTTCCACCTCCATGTTTAACGGTGTTCTTGGGGTCATAGGCAGCATTCCTCCTCCTCCAAACACGGCAAGTTGAGTTGATGCCAAAGAGCTCGATTTTGGTCTCATCTGACCACAACACTTTCACCCAGTTATCATTTTAGTCATTTAGCAGACGCTCTTATCCAGAGCAACTTACAGTTAGTGAGTGCATACATTTTTCATACTGGCCCCTCGTGGGAATCGAACCCACAACCCTGGCGTTGCAAATGCCATGCTCTACCAACTGAACTTACACGGGACCTCTGAATCATTCAGATGTTCATTGGCAAACTTCAGACGGGCCTGTATATGTGCTTTCTTGAGCAGGGGGACCTTGCAGGTGCTGCAGGATTTCAGTCCTTCACGGCGTAGTGCGTTACCAATTGTTTTCTTGGTGACTATGGTCCCAGCTGCCTTGAGATCATTGACAAGATCCTCCTGTATATTTCTGGGCTGATTCCTCACCGTTCTCATAATCATTGCAACTCCACGAGGTGAGATCTTGCATGGAGCCCCAGGCGGAGGGAGATTGACAGTTATTTTGTGTTTCTTCCATTTGCGAATAATCGCACCAGCTGTTGTCACCTTCTCACCAAACTGCTTGGCGATGGTCTTGTAGCCCATTCCAGCCTTGTGTAGGTCTACAATCTTGTCCCTGACATCCTTGGAGAGCTCTTTGGTCTTGGCCATGGTGGAGAGTTTGGAATCTGATTGATTGATTGCTTCTGTGGACAGGTGTCTTTTATACAGGTAACAAGCTGAGATTAGGAGCACTCCCTTTAAGAGTGTGCTCCTAATCTCAGCTCATTACCTGTATAAAAGACACCTGGGAGCCAGAAATCTTTCTGATTGAGAGGGGGTCAAATACTTATTTAGCTCATTAAAAAGCAAATCAATTTATAACATTTTTGACATGCGTCTTTCTGGATTTTTTTGTTGTTATTCTGTCTCTCACTGTTCAAATAAACCTACCATTAAAATTATAGACTGATCATTTCTTTGTCAGTGGGCAAATGTACAAAATCAGCAGGGGATCAAATACTTTTTTGCCTCACTGTATATGGTGTCAATTGTTTAGGTTGTGACCATTTCGGTTTGGACAATTGAATCCACATAGCTAGCATATGGCTGACTAGCTTTCATTTGGACAGAAGTACATCACAGCAAACATATATATTTGGGTCCCAAAACCATACTTTACATATTTCTTGAAATATTAGATGTTCAGTAGTAACACTTCTTAAAGATACATGAAGATTGACCAACTTGCTCACTCATTTTCTCCAAAGTGTTTGCAGACAGACTACTCGCCATGTGGCCATTCTGGAGAGGGGTGCAATCCCATCACCTGGTGATATTCGTAGGGGTGGGGCTTAAGGCACATTCATTCTACAGTCAGTTAAAGTGTGTGTTTCAGTAGTGACATCAAAAGTTGGGACAGCATTTTTCAGAGAAAGATGTTTAAAAATAAACAAAAACACTAATTACATCAGTATCTTTCAATGTAATAATAGAACAACTCAAGATGTTTTATTGAAATCGAAAATCATGAATTGCTTTATTTTCAAACATGAAGTTTAGGAGTCGGTGTGGGACAGCCACCTCTGAATCGGTGTGGGACAGCCACCTCTGAATCGGTGTGGGACAGCCACCTCTGAATCGGTGTGGGACAGCCACCTCTGAATCGGTGTGGGACAGCCACCTCTGAATCGGTGTGGGACAGCCACCTCTGAATCGGTGTGGGACAGCCACCTCTGAATCGGTGTGGGACAGCCACCTCTGAATCGGTGTGGGACAGCCACCTCTGAATCGGTGTGGGACAGCCACCTCTGAATCGGTGGGGGACAGCCACCTCTGAATCGGTGTGGGACAGCCACCTCTGAATCGGTGTGGGACAGCCACCTCTGAATCGGTGTGGGACAGCCACCTCTGAATCGGTGTGGGACAGCCACCTCTGAATCGGTGTGGGACAGCCACCTCTGAATCGGTGTGGGACAGCCACCTCTGAATAGAAATAGGTGTATAAACAATGACTTTGTACTACATTAATTTAACAATAGGTTTGTTGTTGCCTTGGAATGAATTAGAACATATCATGATGTAAAACAAAATCCTACATTTGGAGAGTTAACTGTTTTTTATATAGTTTTTTGGTGGTGGGACAGCAATTACACCACTTCTGTAGAATCACCCATATACATGAATATGTTTACAATATGGGTTCATGGCCAAGTCAGTTGCCTGGCCCTGGGTGGCATGTATAGATTACGATAAGGGGAGCAGGGATGAGGTCAAAATCAGTAACCACAGCACGGCATTTCTAAGGGGTAGGTTAACTTCGTGAGACACCAACTGCAACTTCACACTTTCACCCAAACCACTGTATTTGGTGCATTTTAAGTCAATTTTATTACAATGCATTAGGCTTAAGTAGGCCTACATTTTACTTCATTAAATTATATGATGAGCAACCACACGCAACATTATTTTCTTATGGGTTTTTTTCTGGTCAAATTAACAGTGTGGTAGTGTCAAAAGAGGCCCCCAGTAGACTACATGACGCATATCAGAAGATGTTGGGTCTTCTGCGCAACTTGCCCACACTCACGTGGTTATCTCTCCGCAGCATTCAGAAGGAAAACAACCCGAAGCAAGGAGTAGGCCTACGACCGCAGCAAATTACCATTTAGTTGACCTAATTTAGACAATTGTTGTTAATATTGCCAGAAAACGTCATTTTCTTGCATTTTGACGGTTTATAGTGGTGCAAAAAAATGGTTGACTAACACCTTTACGCAGACCTGTGCCGTGCGCCCTTCCAGGCATTCAACTTTTACGCATAGCACCAGCGCAACGGGTTACAATATGCTCACAAAACACGAAAAGGAGCTGATTGCCAAAATTTGGGACAAAATGATTCCCGTGGCTTCCGACATCGGAGCTGAATGCCTTCTAAGGTAGGCCTAAGTTAATTGTAAATAACATAAAAGCAATAACAAACATCTGAACATAACTTCCTTTTTGATAAGATGCCACTTTCGACATGGTAGGCTAAAAGGTGATACAACTAGGACATTTCGTTGGCAAAAACTGTCTTTGCTTCTGGTATTGGAAAATGTATTTGTGAAAGGTGTTATGGATTTAGAATGAAAACAAAACGTATATGTTTTTTGTATTGGTACATTTTTGTTTATTATATGGTTAGCCTGTTACAATAATTCTGCAATTAAATTGGGTTTATGGTCTATTTACCCAAACTTGGTGGGAATGAAGCCAACAACAGAGGTCTCTCTTGGACCTGTTGTCAGTCACAAATATGATGCCCAATTCCAGACCTATACTTTATCACTGTATCACAGGATGATGACGACATTTCCCGGGACGAAAACATACTTCGCCCACCTGGACATCAGACCCGGGTCCCCACACCTGCGTTCCCACGGGAAGAAGATAGTTCTCGCGATAGCTGAGTGTTCCAAAGACATCAGCTCGATGATGGTCACCCTGGCACCGCTCCAAACACTGCATGCCTACAAACTGAGAATAGACCCCTGCAACTTCAAGGTGCCTTCTCTATTTCTCTTGATGAACTGTTCCATCAGATATTAGCCCTAGAACATCCCTATCCCTACTTATATCATCTGCTGGAACACACTCATTGTGCCTAATAATCTTTACTCCTCCCTGAATTGTGCACTCATTCACTACTCCCCACAAATGTAAAGGCATTGGATTGGTGTTGGCATAGACTGGGAGTTTCCACCATATTTCTTATACCAGTCATTTCATTTAAAATCTATGAAGGGAAGTGAACAAGTGCACTTGTGGTTTATTTTGTGATTTTTTCCTTTGTGTTTTGTTTATTTCTCTCACAGCTTCTTTGTCACTGTATCCTCGTGACTTTGGCCGCTCACATGGGTGATGAGTTCGATCCTGTCGCGCACGCGGCCATGGACAAGTACCTCTCGGCCTTCGCAGCCGTCCTTGCAGAGAAATACAGATAAGGAGCATCATAGCCCCAAAATATAAACCAAATGTTGCTGTTCCATTAACTTATTATAGTGTATTTTATTTGTGTGTTTTTCTTTTGTAATAAAACCTGACAAAAACACATCTGAGTGCTCTTGTGTCGTTAACTCTATAATAAGGAGGAAATCGTTACTTGTTCAGCTGTATTAAGTTATGTAGGTCAGTTGTGACAGAGTTCCCTTTGGGTATAGAAATGTGTAAACTAAACCGTCTGCTGTGGACCATACATTTCTAAATAACAAGTACGTCCCGAGTAGATCCCAAGTGTATATCATTTGTTGAAGTTACAAGCATAAAGTGTATTAAAAATGTATTTTAATTAGGAGGTTTTATTAAACACGTCATTATTGACATCATTGTGGCGCATGGCCACGCGCGTGCCCCTGGCAGAAAGTCAAATGGCATAGTGCGTAAAGGAGATGTTTCCACGTGGACTATCACTGCTTAAAGTAATGTTTTGATGTTCTTGTAGCTATACAGTTGTGCTTTTATATATTGGCACCCTTGCAATTTACAATGGAGTGCAACGGACCAGAATGTTCTGGTTGAATGGGTTATTTTTTATTTTATTGTTTTACCGTGTAGGCACCTGCAATTTACCACAGTTGAGATAAATTACACATCAAGCGAGAATCACCTGCCTCCAACCAAATTAATTTGAATTCTGAATAATTTAGTACAGGCCCTTTTTGTTACTTAAAGTGAAAATCTCAATCACAGTTGTTGTTTTTTGGTCCTGTGCAGTTGTACGTCAAACAAATACACACGATAACCACAATATTTTTTCAATTTCAACTTATTGTAGAAGAAATAGTGAATCGTGCAAGGGTGCCAATATATTACAGCACAACTGAGGCGCATCGGGCTTATGTGAGGCCCATCATGTATGTACATCTAAATAATAAATAACCTTGTTATCATTTGTGTCTCCGTTTGGCAAATGTTGTATTCATCACTGATTTAAATTTGGACTATTGCCACATTTAATACATTAATGTCCTATCATTTTTTTTTTATGTACACGCACGAATGTCAATCATGGCACGAATGACGTTCGAGAGTTTTCCTTTTTGAGCTTCATTTGTCAAAAATGGAAGTGTCTTGCTGTAGGAGATAACACAGATGTTTGTTGCAAATAACAAGTCAGAGGATGGGGAAACTTGTTCCCAATGTGAGGATTGTAACTAAAATATTATTTGTAACGCTTTTAATTAGGTCTAATGAAATCTCAAACAATGGCATCAAATTGCCCTTGTTATTTCAACTATGGAAGTACACTATCAGGAGGCAGGGTTGCAATGAAACCAATGCTATGCCAATGCCATAGCCTACATACTTATTTTGCAATCATAAATAAGAGAGATCTCATTGAAATGCAATGAAAATGATTCACAACCACAAAATGATGGCGAAAGTAATGGAGAGTAGGCCTATATTATTAAAGAGGTCAGCCATATGGATACTTCCGATAGTGTTGCATACAGTACCTTCAGAAAGTATTCATACCCCACATTTTGTTGTGTTACAGCCTAAATTCAAAATCGATTAAATATATTTTGTCTCACTCATCTACACACAATACCCCATTATGACAAAGTGAAAACTTGTTTTTAGATTTTTTTGCAAATGTATAAAAAATGAAAAACAGAAATATATAATTTACATAATTATTCACACCCCTGAGTCAATACTTTGTAGAAGCACTTTTGGCGGCGATTACAGCTGTGAGTCTTTTTGGGTAAGTCTCTAAGAGCTTTGCACACCTGGATTGTACAATATTTGCCCATTATTCTTTTTTAAATTATTCAAAATCTTTCAAGTTGATTGCTGATCATTGCTAGACAGCCATTTCCAAGTCTTGCCATAGATTTTCAAGCCGATTTAAGTCAAAACTGTAACTCGGTCACTCAGAAACATTCAATGTCGTCTTGGTAAGCAACTCCAGTGTAGATTTGGCCTTGTGTTTTAGGTTATTGTCATGCTGAAAGGTGAATTTGTCTCCCACTGTCTGTTGGAAAGCAGACTAAACCATGTTTTCCTCTAGGATTTTGTCTGTTCTTATAGCTGTATTCCGTTTATTTTTACCCAAAAAATCTCCCTAGTCCTTGCCGATGACAAGCATACCCATAACATGATGCAGCCACCACCATACTTGAAAATATGAAGAGTGGTACTCAGTGATGTGTGTTGGATTTGCCCCAAACATAATGCTTTGTATTCAGGACAAAAATTGCATTTCTCGTTTGCAGTATTACTTAAGTGCCTTGTTGCAGACAGAATGCATGTTTTGGAATATTTGTATTCTGTACAGGCTTCCTTCTTTTCACTCTGATGTTTAGGTTACTATTGGAGTAACTACAATGTTGTTCATCCATCCTCAGTTTTCTCAAATCACAACCATTAAACTCTGTAACTGTCTCAAAATCATTGGCCTCATGGTGAAATCCCTGAGCAGTTTCCTTCCTCTCCAGCAACTGAGTTAGGAAGGATGCCTGTATCTTTGTAGTGACTGGGTGTATTGATACACGATCCAAAGTGTAATTAATAATAATATATATATTTTACCCATCTACCAATAGGTGCCCTTCTTTGCGAGACATTGGAAAACCTCCCTGGTCTATGTGGTTGAATCTGTGAAAATTCACTACTCAATTGAGGGACCTTACAACAGATAATTGTATGTGTGGGGTACAGAGATGGGGTAGTCATTTAAAAATCATGTTAACCACTATTATTAAACACGGAATGAGTCCATGCAACTTATTATGTGACTTGTTAAGCAGATTTTGACTCCTGAACTTATTTAGGGTTGCCATAACAAAGGGGTTGAATACTTATTGACTCAATACATTTTAGCTTTTATTTTTGTATTAATTTAAACATAATTCTACAAACAAAATTCCACTTTGACATTATGCATTATTGTGTGGAGATCAGTGACACAACATCTCAATTTAATCAATTTTAAATTCAGGCTATAACACAACAAAATGTGAAAAAAGTAAAAGGGTGTGAATACTTTCTGAATGCACTGTATGTATAGGCTTTAACCTGAGAGTTACCCTCAGAATCTATTTTTGGTTTCAAAGTCAAGGTTTTTTGCTGTTTCACGGAAATCAACCAAAATGAGGACCTATTTAACAATGTTCAATTATGTTTTATCTAAAGCATGATGGGTTATCTACAACCAATCATATTCACTTTTTCGTTTTGGGGGTGGAGTGCGTAAATACCATAAAAATAAAGATTTTTCCGAATTTGTTCATGATTCCGATTCTCACTAGAAACTAAGCTAAATCATTATGAGCAACCATGGTTGAGTGGACAGATGAAGAGCGCGCGGCCATCTCCTACATCTTCTCTTCTAGACTATGACGACGTTGGCCCAAAGTCCCTGTCAAGGTAAAACAAGAAACTTAGGTTTACTTTAATTTGGATTGTTAGTCCGCTTAATCTTCATCCTCTTCGTCATTTTCTGTTGTTGTTCAGCCTCACTCTGTTCTCTCCGCTCCCCTCAGGTGTCTGATCGTGTACCACTGGACCCAGAGGTATTTTGGGGGCTTCGGCAACCTGTACAACGCAGAGGCCATCATGAACAACCCTCTGATTGCTAAGCACGGCACCACGGTGCTGCGCGGTCTGGACAGAGCTCTGAAGAATATGGATGACATCAAGAACACCTACGCCGAGCTGAGTATTCTGCACTCCGAGAAACTGCACGTGGATCCGACAACTTCAAGGTAAGATACAAAAGTACATTGAAGTTCAATTAATGAATGTTTTTTTTGTGTGTGCAAAGTATAAAGTATATCATTACACCACTCGATCAAGCTACCCCCAAATACATTCTAAACATCTCACTTCTGCTTTGGTTCGTTTTCTTTCACAGCTGTTATCTGACTGTCTGACCATCGTCATTGCCGCGAAGATGGGTAACACCTTCACCCCCGAGTATCAGGCATCCTTCCAGAAGTTCTTGTCCGTGGTGGTGTCTGCTCTGGGCAAACAGTACCACTAGAGTCAGTCTCCATATAGCTGACAGAGGAGACAGCCTGTGTGCTCATGTGTTTCACTCTTCAATGAAGAAATACAATAAGAATAGAAGCATCTGTTTGTTGATCATGTGTGTTCCTTTTACACGTGCGTAATTATATCCATGTAAGCCTAGACAAATTACACTTTAAGCATAGCTAATAGAATAAGACACATTTAAAGGGTTCAATGGTTATTTCATATATAGATGTTAGATCTACACATTATAAACATTTGAATTCAATAATACATTAGACAACATGAACAAGTTAGCGAATGGATGCACATTGCCTACAAGCCAACAGAGTTGGCCAGGCTGAATCGTACTGTTGCTGGCTGTAAAACACGTGACAAACATTAATATGACTATTAATGCATAAAACATACAAAAACAAAACTATGAAGTGATACACCTCTATGTCTTGACTGAGAAGAAAAAGTGGGCTATAAAACGCACATCAATGCACCATGGATGGATTGCGCAATTTCAACGTTTTTGTCTTTAACAGTTAATATGCACTTTTCAAAAGTATTTACTTTAAATTTACATGAGTGTACTGTAGCTGTTGTCATATTGATATCCGTCATGCAAAACAGTATATTCCAGAAACTTTTAATCCCCTGTTAAGTTTGTTTTTCGTTTTGTTTGATACAATTGACCTCCACTTGTAGGCTAAATTTAGAAAAAGCTAGTTTGTTTGGTGCAGGAAACTACCCCATATTCATTAAAAAAAAAAAAAAAGTTTTACACATTGGCCAAAGTTTTTTTTTCTCTATATAAGGGGATGAGATTCAAGATTCCTATACCAGATCCATACATGATTAAGGTCAGCAGGTAGCCTACATGACGTGACCCACATCAACCTGTTCCATGTTGGCCCCTGCAGCAGCTGGCCTGGCCTCTCCAGCTGTGACCTACGAGGGGTTTCAGAAGATAAGAATGGCAACACCTAGTGTTATCTTTAACCACATACAGTAGGCCCGGACAAGATCTGCCAAAGTCTATGTGTGAAAGGCGTATATATGCGTCTTACATTTATTTAATGAAAGCATCCCAATAAAATGTATAACCATATGTCTCTCCACTGTGGCTATACTGTTCCCAAGCAGATTATTCCTCATCATCACACAGGCAGATGTAGAAGGCAGCTGCCACATAACTAACACCTTCATAAAGAAAGTTACATAACATATCCTCAGTATCACGATATCAGGCACTTCATTCTAGAAATCATTCTATTCGTTGAGAACCTATCGAATGTTGGTCTTCATTCTGTTTGTTCCCCATCTGCTAATATCAAGTCACCACTCCTCTGTTAGCAACTCAATCAATTATAAAACGGTCACTTTTCTATTTTCATAAGAACAGACCAATCGTTATACTTAGGTTATTGTCAAATAGCAAGCAGCAGTAAGTCTTCATCATCATTATATTGTGTAAGATATATTATTGCATTATAACAGATCATATCTGTTTCATAGTAAGATATCGAAGTCCCAATTTTATGAAAAGAGGCTACATTTTTTGATAAATGTTTCTAGGCTATATTTAGCTCTAATAGATATGGCGGCAACGCCTGGCAACGCCTGGCAATGAACTTGGGTAATGAAGCCTATGTCAAACGTATAGGGATTTGCTGTGTTACCATATATAGCCAAAAGCGATAAGACAAAAAAAAAAAAAAAAAGACAACACCCTCAATTCACCGAACTGATGTTCCATCTCACTCATCATTTCACAAAATTATCTCCTCATAGCCAATAGAAACCGAGTAGAGGTGGGGCTTGGTGACATATATGTCTTGGGCCATAAAAGAGGTGTCAGGATCCATCTAACTTCAGACCCATCTAAAGCTTCATTCATCCTCTGAATAGCTTGTGTGGTATAGCAGAACCTCTTGCCAAAATGAGCCTATCAGCTAAGGAAAAAGTCATCGTCAAAGACTTCTTTGCGAAGGTCTCCAGCAGGTCGGATGAGATCGGCGCCGAGGCTCTCGCCAGGTAAATATTGGGAGACTTTATCATCAGTTAGGCTACAATGGGGTCGAGTCTATCGAAAATCATTCGATTTATGGAAATTGTATTAGACGTTATTGTATTAAATAACTCTAATAGAATATGATCTAACGGGCCTATATGTATTTCTAAAAATACAAACCAATCCCTGAAACTGACTGCAAAAATAATGATTCAATGCATCCCTTATCAGATACAAAATATTCGACAGAGCAATTACCCAATTACCACTTACCCTAACCAATCCTTTCTCTCCTTCCTCCATGCAGGCTGATCGTGGTGTACCCCCAGACCAAGTCTTACTTCGCTCACTGGAAGGACCTGAGCCCCAACGGCGCTCCGGTTAGGAAGCACGGCATCACGGTCATGGGTGGCGTGTACGAGGCCGTGAGCAAGATCGATGACCTGGCTGGTGGTCTCCTGACCCTGAGCGAGCTGCACGCCTTCATGCTTAGAGTTGACCCTGTCAACTTCAAGGTAATTATCACGAACTATAGCCAACATAGTCATATGCTCTATAGGCGTATGGGCCATGTATTAGCTTACCTATAACGTTTGCAGAAGGTGTCGTTGCACTTTTGTCAGTATAATCAAACTGACTCTTTGCTCTGTTTGTCCCTCGTCAGATTCTGTCCCACTGCATCCTGGTGGTCTTGTCCATGATGTTCGCGGAGGAGTTCACCCCTCAGATCCATGTTGCCGTGGACAAGTTCCTGGCCCTGCTGGCCCTGGCTCTGGCTGAGAAGTACCGCTAAAGGACCAATCAGCACCAACACACACCAACACGCCAGCACTCACACCTGCTGTGGTCCTCAGTGTGGAAATAAATGGTCTTCTTTATTGAGAAATAAAAAGTTACATCAAAATGTAATAATTATATCCTTAATATGTTTACTTTTGAATAATGTTATAATTAGGTTGGTAAAAATACCATAACATATAGAAAACAGCAATGTTACACTGCACATAATGTAACCAATTACTTGTCACATGATTATTCAAAGCAACTTCAACCATTTATTACATCTTAAAACAGAAAATGCCATGGAATATGTTGCAATTCCCCTACAGACACTCAATTGAAATATAAAAAGGGTGATTTTTGCAGTTTCCCTGTGTTGTACTGCTTCTGCTTCTCTGCTTCACTTAAGTTGGCCATACCTGACAAAAGTAACACAGTAGGATTTGGTTAAGATACTGTAACAATACTGAATGCTTATTTGTGTTGATAGCATATTTGTATGAACTTTGATAATAACTTACATATACACAAAGTTCAATGGTGTTACTGATAGTCACTGGTGTTACCAGCAGCAGTAGAAACAAAAGTGAGGAGCAGTAACACCAGTGATAACCAAGATAAAGTCCACAGTCACTCTTACCAGAATTCATCAATCATACAAACATCTATAAATTGTGTGATTTCATTTTTCCCCCCTACAAATTATATTCCCTTTGCATAACAATGACAAACACCAATGACATTTGATTTAACACATGAATTTACCAAAGATATCTTTAAATTGGTGAGAATATGAAAAGAGTGTGCAGAACCACCATGTGCTTCCATAAATGCTGCTCCTCCAATGAGCCATTTGCCATAGGAAGTAATTCTCAAGGAAGTTGTGTGTTTTCAAAACTGAAATTTATTTGAAGCGATAACACCAATGAAAATAAATTGAGGGACAGGTATTCCTACAAGTTATTTAAACTATTTTCTAATAATTTTAGTTTTTTGGTTATCTATTCAGTACATCTAATGCTTTTATTTAATTCATGGCATTCAAAACAATATATACACTATCGTTCAAATGTTTGGGGCCACTTAGAAATGTCCTTGTTTTCGAAAGAAAAGCAATTTTTTTGTCCATTAAAATAACATCAAATTGATCAGAAATACAGTGTAGACATTGTTAATGTTGTAAATGGCTATTGTAGCTGGAAACGGCTGATTTTTTATGGAATATCTACATAGGCGTACAGAGGCCCATTATCAGCAACCATCAGTCCTGTGTTCCAATGGCAAGTTGTGTTTGCTAATCCCAGTTTATCATTTTAAAAGGCTAATTTATCATTAGAAAACCCTTTTGTAATTATGTTAGTACAGCTGAAAACTGTTGTGCTGATTAAAGAAGCAATAAAACTGGCCTTCTTGAGACTAGTTGAGTATCTGGAGCATCAGCAATTGTGGGTTCGATTACAGGCTCAAAATGGCCAGAAACAAATAACTTTCTTCTGAAACTCATCAGTCTATTCTTGTTCTGAGAAATGAAGGCTATTCCATGCGAGAAATTGCCAAGGAACTGAAGATCTCGTTCAACGCTGTGTACTACTCCCTTCACAGAACAGAGCAAACTGGCTCTAACCAGAATAGAAAGAGGAGTGGGAGGCCCCGGTGCACAACTGAGCAAGAGGACAAATACATTAGAGTGTCTAGTTTGAGAAACAGACACCTCACAGGTCCTCAACTGGCAGTTTCATTAAATAGTACCCGCAAAACACCAGTCTCAACGTCAAAAGTGAAGAGGCGGCTCCGGGATGCTGACCTTCTAGGCAGAGTTGCAAAGAAAAAGCCATATCTCAGCCTGCCCATCTTAATCTTTTATTTGTATTGGTCAGTCTGAGATATGGCTTTTTCTTTGCAACTCTGCCTAGAAGGTCAGCATCCCAGAGTCGCCTCTTCACTGCCTAGAAGGTCAGCATCCCGGAGAAAATTAATTTTCTTTCGAAAACAAGGACATTTCTAAGTGACCCCAAACTTTTGAACGGTGGTGTATATATTTTTAAATTACTAAAAACATGTCACTACACCTCCACACATCACCATTGGGACAAGACAATTTGCTAGCCCCCAGTGTTTTCTACAATTCATAAAAATAGATGTTTTGCAATAATATGTTTTCCTATTCAATAACAGTTTAATAAAACAAAAAAAAGTATCATTTGTCATTAGGGGTTCACAGCGAAGACTTTAAACTTTGTAAAGGTTTTTCCTCATGCTGAACAAATTTGCCTCAAGGACCCATAAGGCTAGATTTTCCTCCATCTTGGACATTTTGGAAAACCTTTGAAAAACGTATTCACATGAACCATAAATCCAAATGACACCATTCGGTATGTAGGCCCACGGTACATCTCTTAACTTAGTTTGAAAAAGCTAAGCGATTGGTTAAGAGATGGTTGAAGTATTCAGGAAATCAGATTTTTCGTGTCCATTTAAATCCTTTGTAAATCCACTCCACAATGGCCTATTAACTATTTAGGATCATCAAAAACATTACCATGATGAACCATGTTGCTTGGCATTGATATCTTAAACAATAAGGAAACTATTAACAATATTTATTCTACATTTATAGCTAGAGTTCTTGTCAGACCATTTCTTAAGGCCAGGCACCACATCCTAATAGGGTATTTTTTCCCCCCTTAATCATATCACAATCAACTTTTACCAGTTGAATGTAGACTAGGGCTGTCAAACGATTCAAATAATTAATCGAGTTATTGGCATTAGTTAATCAAGGTTAATCTAAATTTAAGATTTTTTTCAAAGTTGGCCCTAAATAAACAATTTTCCATTTAAAAAGCAGTGCATTGTTATAGGCATACTATGTTTTGATTGTAAGGGGAAAAACACAAAATAATGTGTATCAGAAAGTTTTAATGGCATTTTCACCATAAACAACCCAAAAGTCACTGTAACATACATACAGCTAGCTAGCAATGAATGCTCCCAATGTTAAAGTAGGCCTTCTCCCTCTTATCAATGTTCTTGAAGTTTAACACTTGCACGTGCATGCACACACACACAAACACACACACTCAAGTACTGTTAAAGCTTCAAACATTTTAAATGAGTGTTCTCCCAATTTCTGATTGGAGGGGAAAATAACTATAGGAAAAAAGAACTGGCTCTATGGATACAAAGAACAAAGAGCTTTTAAACCTGTCCAACAATATTATGGATTCCACAGAAGACAATAACAACAGATAAGCCAGGTCTGAGTTCATGTCAAATATAATACAGCTATTAGATCTACCTAGGCTACTTATCCATGTTCTTCAACATGAACTAGTCACAAGCTGCTACTACTAGAATTGGGATCATTTGCTTAAATCTTCTGACCTGTGCACTACAACAAAAACAGTAGCTAAATGGAATGATGTCCTGTTCTGATGAAAATAATTGTAGGAAGTTAGCTGAATCAAGAGGCATTTAGCCATGGCATAGTAAACATTATTTTGGTTAGCTAGCTAGCTAATGTTAGCATAACTAGACAGCTACTTTTGTACAAATGATGTTTTTGCTGTTATCTAAAGAAATGCCTGGGAATGTGTTTATGATTGAACTTTCTGTAAGTTTTCCTTCAAAATTGTTGCTCAAAGCTGCATGCATAGTGCACCACAATAGAGACAGACAGCGCTACTGAGAGTGCACATTAACTGCACACAGCACGAGCTCAGACAGAGACACTTCTCAGGACATGGAAAACTCCATTGGAATCATATTGTCAATGGGCGGTGCGATGCATTCTGGGTACACACTGACAAGGAGAACTCTCCTTCAAGCAGTCAATGGGAAAAAACATTTACAACATATCAACAATTCCCTCTGGGCAAGTCTGGAGAATATATCTAAGGATAACCACACAAAATGTGGTGAATGCAGATGCTTCTGAAGCTGAGAAAAATGAGTTGGTGTGTGAGAAGAGTCTGGCTTTTGGGAAATGGCAGTTAAAGACAAGTACACTGAATTTAGACTACCAAATGCCAAACGCCTATTTAGACCCAATCACTTCAAAGTAAGTTACTAAATATAGTCCAGTTTGTAATATTCTCTATGAAATGGGCTTTTAAATTAAATGCAATTTGAATCTTTGAAAAGTCAATTTTAAAGGGACATTTCACCAACTTCATATTCATAATCTAAAGCACCACCCCAACATCAACATACAGTGGGGAAAAAAAGTATTTAGTCAGCCACCAATTGTGCAAGTTCTCCCACTTAAAAAGATGAGAGAGGCCTGTAATTTTCATAATAGGTACACGTCAACTATGACAGACAAAATGAGGAAAAAAATTCCAGAAAATCACATTGTAGGATTTTTTATGAATTTATTTGCAAATTATGGTGGAAATTAAGTATTTGGTCAATAACAAACGTTTCTCAATACTTTGTTATATACCCTTTGTTGGCAATGACACAGGTCAAACGTTTTCTGTAAGTCTTCACAAGGTTTTCACACACTGTTGCTGGTATTTTGGCCCATTCCTCCATGCAGATCTCCTCTAGAGCAGTGATGTTTTGGGGCTGTCGCTGGGCAACACGGACTTTCAACTCCCTCCAAAGATTTTCTATGGGGTTGAGATCTGGAGACTGGCTAGGCCACTCCAGGACCTTGAAATGCTTCTTACGAAGCCACTCCTTCGTTGCCCGGGCGGTGTGTTTGGGATCATTGTCATGCTGAAAGACCCAGCCACGTTTCATCTTCAATGCCCTTGCTGATGGAAGGAGGTTTTCACTCAAAATCTCACGATACATGGCCCCATTCATTCTTTCCTTTACACGGATCAGTCGTCCTGGTCCCTTTGCAGAAAAACAGCCCCAAAGCATGATGTTTCCACCCCCATGCTTCACAGTAGGTATGGTGTTCTTTGGATGCAACTCAGCATTCTTTGTCCTCCAAACACGACGAGTTGAGTTTTTACCAAAAAGTTATATTTTGGTTTCATCTGACCATATGACATTCTCCCAATCCTCTTCTGGATCATCCAAATGCACTCTAGCAAACTTCAGACGGGCCTGGATATGTACTGGGTTAAGCAGGGGGACACGTCTGGCACTGCAGGATTTGAGTCCCTGGCGGCGTAGTGTGTTACTGATGGTAGGCTTTGTTACTTTGGTCCCAGCTCTCTGCAGGTCATTCACTAGGTTCCCCCGTGTGGTTCTGGGATTTTTGCTCACCGTTCTTGTGATCATTTTGACCCCACGGGGTGAGATCTTGCGTGGAGCCCCAGATCGAGGGAGATTATCAGTGGTCTTGTATGTCTTCCATTTCCTAATAATTGCTCCCACAGTTGATTTCTTCAAACCAAGCTGCTTACCTATTGCAGAATCAGTCTTCCCAGCCTGGTGCAAGTCTACAATTTTGTTTCTGGTGTCCTTTGACAGCTCTTTGGTCTTGGCCATAGTGGAGTTTGGAGTGTGACTGTTTGAGGTTGTGGACAGGTGTCTTTTATACTGATAACAAGTCAAACAGGTGCCATTAATACAGGTAACGAGTGGAGGACAGAGGAGCCTCTTAAAGAAGAAGTTACAGGTCTGTGAGAGCGAGAAATCTTGCTTGTTTGTAGGTGACCAAATACTTATTTTCCACCATAATTTGCAAATAAATTCATTAAAAATCCTACAATGTGATTTTCTGGATTTTTTTTCCTCAATTTGTCTGTCATAGTTGACGTGTACCTATGATGAAAATTACAGGCCTCTCTCATCTTTTTAAGTGGGAGAACTTGCACAATTGGTGGCTGACTAAATACTTTTTTTCCCCACTGTATGTGAAAATGGCACGTTTCTATGTTATTTCCAATGACATCATAGGTGTGCATTATGCGATTTTAACCTATTATGAGTAGGCATTCCTCTATATTTTTGATGGTGGTCCTCTGTAGGTCAGCTGGTAGAGCATGGCGCTTGTAACGCCAAGGTAGTGGGTTCGATCCCCGGGACCACCCATACACAAAAATGTATGCACACATGACTGTAAGTCGCTTTGGATAAAAGCGTCTGCTAAATGGCATATTTTTTATTTTATTTATGACTACAAAACATTGAAATGCGCTATTTTCACATATGTTGGTGTTGAGGTGGTGCTGGAGATGATGAATATGAAGTAAAATAAAATTGAAATGTCCCTTTAAAGTGGTTAAATTTATTAAAATGTTGATGATGGTAGTATGATAAACTAAAGGAAATATACATTTTCGTCAAGTTTTGGACAGTTTTATGTTTACTTTTTGAAAAAACTAATATTAATTGACCAAAATTCCAACAAATCTCAAAACTGATAGGTAGATGCAAAAATGTCATACAGTGGGGAGAACAAGTATTTGATACACTGCCGATTTTGCAGGTTTTCCTACTTACAATGCATGTAGAGGTCTGTAATTTTTTTTCATAGGTACACTTCAACTGTGAGAGACGGAATCTAAAACAAAAATCCAGAAAATCACATTGTATGATTTTTAAGTAATTAATTTGCATTTTATTGCATGACATAAGTATTTGATCACCTACCAACCAGTAAGAATTCCGGCTCTCACAGACCTGTTAGTTATTCTTTAAGAAGCCCTCCTGTTCTGCACTCATTACCTATATTAACTCCACCTGTTTGAACTTGTTACCTGTATAAAAGACACCTGTCTACACACTCAATCAAACAGACTCCAACCTCTCCATAATGGCCAAGACCAGAGAGCTGTGTAAGGACATCAGGGATAAAATTGTAGACCTGCACAAGGTTGGGATGGGCTACAGGACAATAGGCAAGCAGCTTGGTGAGAAGGCAACAACTGTTGGCGCAATTATTAGAAAATGGAAGAAGTTCAAGATGACGGTCAATCACCCTCGGTCTGGGGCTCCATGCAAGATCTCACCTCGTGGGGCATCAATGATCATGAGGAAGGTGAGGGATCAGCCCAGAACTACACGGCAGGACCTGGTCAATGACCTGAAGAGAGCTGGGACCACAGTTTCAAAGAAAACCATTAGTAACACACTACGCAGTCATGGATTAAAATCCTGCAGCGCACGCAAGGTCCCCCTGCTCAAGCCAGCGCATGTCCAGGCCCATCTGAAGTTTGCCAATGACCATCTGGATGATCCAGAGGAGGAATGGGAGAAGGTCATGTGGTCTGATGAGACAAAAATATAGCTTTTTGGTCTAAACTCCACTCGCCGTGTTTGGAGGAAGAAGAAGGATGAGTACAACCCCAAGAACACCATCCCAACCGTGAAGCATGGAGGTGGAAACATCATTATTTGGGGATGCTTTTCTGCAAAGGGGACAGGACGACTGCACCGTATTGAGGGGAGGATGGATGGGGCCATGTATCGCGAGATCTTGGCCAACAACCTCCTTCCCTCAGTAAGAGCATTGAAGATGGGTCGTGGCTGGGTCTTCCAGCATGACAACGACCGAAACACACAGCCAGGGCAACTAAGGAGTGGCTCCGTAAGAAGCATCTCAAGGTCCTGGAGTGGCCTAGCCAGTCTCCAGACCTGAACCCATTACAACATCTTTGGAGGGAGCTGAAAGTCCGTATAGCCCAGCGACAGCCCCGAAACCTGAAGGATCTGGAGAAGGTATGGAGGAGTGGGCCAAAATCCCTGCTGCAGTGTGTGCAAACCTGGTCAAGACCTACAGGAAACGTATGATCTCTGTAATTGCAAACAAAGGTTTCTGTACCAAATATTAAGTTCTGCTTTTCTGATGTATCAAATACTTATGTCATGCAATAAAATGCAAATTAATTACTTAAAAATCATACAATGTGATTTTCTGGATTTTTGTATTAGATTCCGTCTCTCACAGTTGAAGTGTACCTATGATATGTTCTCTGATTACAGACCTCTACATTTACATTTACATTTGACATGCTTTGTAAGTAGGAAAACCTGCAAAATCGGCAGTGTATCAAATACTTGTTCTCCCCACTGTACCAATACATATACAGTGAGGGTAAAAGTATTTGATCCCCTGCTGATTTTGTACGTTTGCCCACTGACAAAGACATGATCAGTCTATAATTTTAATGGTAGGTTTATTTGAACAGTGAGAGACAGAATAACAACAACAAAATCCTGAAAAATGCATGTCAGAAATATTATAAATTGATTTGCATTTTAATGAGGGAAATAAGTATTTGACCCCTCTGCAAAACATGACTTAGTACTTGGTGGCAAAACCCTTGTTGGCAATCACAGAGGTCAGATGTTTCTTGTAGTTGGCCACCAGGTTTGCACACATCTCAGGAGGCATTTTGTCCCACTCCTCTTTGCAGATCTTCTCCAAGTCATTAAGGTTTCGAGGCTGACGTTTGGCAACTCGAACCTTCAGCTCCCTCCACAGATTTTCTATGGAATTAAGGTCTGGAGACTGGCTAGGCCACTCCAGGACCTTAATGTGCTTCTTCTTGAGCCACTCCTTTGTTGCCTTGGCCGTGTGTTTTGGGTCATTGTCATGCTGGAATACCCATCCACAACCCATTTTCAATGCCCTGGCTGAGGGAAGGAGGTTCTCACCCAAGATTTGACGGTACATGGCCCCGTCCATCGTCCCTTTGATGCAGTGAAGTTGTCCTGTCCCCTTAGCAGAAAAACACCCCCAAAGCATAATGTTTCCACCTCCATGTTTGACGGTGGGGATGGTGTTCTTGGGGTCATAGGCAGCATTCCTCCTCCTCCAAACACGGCGAGTTGAGTTGATGGCAAAGAGCTCGATTTTGGTCTCATCTGACCACAACACTTTCACCCAGTTCTCCTCTGAATCATTTAGATGTTCATTGGCAAACTTCAGATGGGCCTGTATATGTGCTTTCTTGAGCAGGGGGACCTTGCGGGCGCTGCAGGATTTCAGTCCTTCACGGTGTAGTGTGTTACCAATTGTTTTCTTGGTGACTATGGTCCCAGCTGCCTTGAGATCCTTGACAAGATCCTCCCGTGTAGTTCTGGGCTGATTCCTCACCGTTCTCATGATCATTGCAACTCCACGAGGTGAGATCTTGCATGGAGCCCCAGGCCGAGGGAGTTTGACAGTTCTTTTGTGTTTCTTCCATTTGCGAATAATCGCACCAACTGTTGTAACCTTCTCACCAAGCTGCTTGGCGATGGTCTTGTAGCCCATTCCAGCCTTGTGTAGGTCTACAATCTTATCCCTGACATCATTGGAGAGCTCTTTGGTCTTGGCCATGGTGGAGAGTTTCTGTGGACAGGCGTCTTTTATACAGGTAACAAGCTGAGATTAGGAGCACTCCCTTTAAGAGTGTGCTCCTAATCTCAGCTCGTTACCTGTATAAAAGACACCTGGGAGCCAGAAATCTTTCTGATTGAGAGAGGGTCAAATACTTATTTCCCTCATTAAAATGCAAATCAATTTATAACATTTTTGACATGCGTTTTTCTGGATTTTGTTGTTGTTATTCTGTCTCTCACTGTTCAAATAAACCTACCATTAAAAGTATAGACTGACCATGTCTTTGTCAGTTGGCAAACGTACAAAATCAGCAGGGGATCAAATACTTTTTTTTCATATTGTACCAGTACACTAACGCTCAAAATATTTCACAAATCTTAAAATTAGTCAAATTGACCCCCAGAATTGGTATATAAACTCAATACATTAGGTAATGACTTCAATAATTATTACCTGCTGCATTCAAAGATAACCAACCTACAGCACTAGACTAAACTTCACTTGGGTCATTCTTGTGGTATTTATAGATAAACATGTAATGCTTTCACTGACTGCACATAAAGGAAGATAGTTCCTACATGATAGAGTGCTTGCTTTGTTATCCAACTAATTTTATGTCCTTTCTGTCATCCTGTGAACCCCGTTCATTGCTGCTCGCAGCTCTTTTTTGTTGTTGCAATTTAGTGTTTTACATGGTGCCAAAGTCCAGGGACAACATTACCACCACAATTCAATAATTCAATTACACAGTAAATGAGAATCACATGCTCCAACCAAATTAATTTGAGTTCTGAATAATTTTGTCCAGGCCATTTTTTGACCTCGAAGTGAAAAATCTCAATTTCAGTTTTTATTTTGGTCAGGTATGTAATACAGTCTACCAAAGTATAAATAACCCTGATATCATTTTGTGTCTCTGTCTGCTAAATTTTTTGATTCAACGCTGATTTAAATGTTGATTATTGGCACATTCAATAAATGAATGTCCTATCAATTAAAATAATTACCACGCATGTTTTTCATGGCACGAATGACGTTCGAGAACTTTACTATCATCAAGGAGCTTCATTTGGAGTCACAAATGGGTGGAGGGTCTTGTTGTAGAAGATAACACAGATGCGTGTTTATTTCAGAGAGCACATCAGCGGAAAACATGGTCCTGATTTTGATGATTGGAACTAAAAGTTAATTTGTAATGCTTTTAATTAGGCCTAATGAAATCTCAAACGATGGCATCAAATTTATCTGAATTTACAGCTGTCACGTACGTTGAAGGACGGGTCAGACCAAGGCGCAGCGTGAAATGCATACATGTTTATTATTCAAAATAAACACACAAACAAAAACAACAAACAACGTAACGTGAAGTCCTCAGGCTAAACACAATACAAGCCTACACACGGAACAAGATCCCACAACAACTGATTGCCAACAGGCTACTTAAGTATGATCCCCAATCAGAGACAACGAGCGACAGCTGCCTCTGATTGGGAATCACACCCGGCCAAACATAGAAACAAACAACCTAGAATGAGAACATAGAAATAACAACATAGAACTCCACACGCTGACTCAACATACTAGAGTCCCATAAGTCAGGGCGTGACACCCCCCCAAAGGTGCGGACTCTGACCGCACAAACCTGACATAACAGGGTAGGGTCCGGGTGGGCATTCCGCCTCGGAGGCGGATCCGGCTCCGGGCGTGACGACCACATTCTCTCAGCCTCCCCGTTGCGCCCCTGGTCTGGTCTGGACCTCGGCGCGCTGCTTCCCCTCTCCTTCCTCCCACGATGCACCAAGCCCTGTCTGGGCCCTGGTGTGGGAGACCCCGAACCTGGAGAGGGGCTGACGTCTGGGTCTGGACTGGAGCCGCTGACCGGAGCTGGACTGGGCACCGGTGGAGCGGACTGCTCTGGCTCCGGAGTGGAGCTGCTGACCGGAGCTGGACTTGGCACCGGTGGAGCGGACTGCTCTGGTTCCGGAGTGGAGCTGCTGACCGGAGCTGGACTGGACCCCGGTGGAACGGACTGCTCTGGCTCCGGAATGGAGCCGCTGACCGGAGCTGGACTCGGCACTGGTGGAGCGGACTGCTCTAGCTCCGGAGTGGAGCAGCTGACCGGAGCTGGAATGGACCCCGGTGGAGCGGAATTCTCTGGCTCCGGAGTGGAACTGCTGACCGGAGCTGGACTGGGCACCGGTGGAGCGGACTGCTCTGGGTCCGGAGTGGAGCTGCTGATCGGAGCTGGATCAGGCACCGGTGGAGCGGACTGCTCTGGCTCCGGAGTGGAGCAGCTGACCGGTGCCGGACCAGGCACCGGTGGAACGGGCACGGGCCGTGCCGGACTGGACACACGCACCACTGGTCTGGTGCGAGGAGCAGGCACGGGCCGGACCGGACTAGGAACACACAACACTGGCTTGGTGCGAGGAGCAGGGACGGGCCGGGCCGGACTGGCGACACGCACCATTGGCTTGGTGCGGGGAGCAGGCACGGGCCGTACCGGACTGGGAACACGCACCATTGGCTTGGTGCGAGGAACCAGAACAGGCTGGACCGGACTGGGAACACGCACCACTGGTCTGGTGCGAGGAGCAGGAATGGGCCGGGCCGGACTGGCGAAACGCACCACTGGCCTGGTGCGAGGAACAGGAATGGCCGGGCCGGACTGGGAACACGCACCACTAGTCTGGTGCGAGGAGCAGGAACGGGCCGGGCCGAACTGGCGACACGCACCACTGGCCTGGTGCGAGGAACAGGAACGGCCGGGCCGGACTGGGAACACGCACCACTAGTCTGGTGTGAGGAGCAGGAATGGGCCGGGCCGGACTGGTGACACACACCACTGGCTTGGTACGGGGAGCAGGTACGGGCCGTACAGGACTGGTGAGGTGCACTGGTGACACAGTGCGTAGAACCGGAGCAGGATATACTGGACCTTGGAGGCGTACTGGAGGTCTGGAGTGTACAGCTGGCACAACCCGTCCTGGCTGGATGTCCACTTTCGCACGACACGTGCAGGGCGCTGCACAGAACGCACTGGGCTGTGCATGCGCACTGGCGATACAGTGCGTATCTCCGCATACATGGGTTCCTCAATTAACCCACGCTCCTTATGTTGCCTGACCAGCTCCTCTCTCCATGCATCTACTTCCTCCTTCTCCCTACGAGCCTCCTGCAGTGCCTCCTCTTGAATGGAGCTCTCCCGCTCTATTCTCGCTATCAGCCCCCGTAATGTGGTGGCCTCCTCTCTTACCCTGCAGATCCGATCCTTCTCTCTCTCACGGCCATCCTCCTCCAGTGAGGACTCCTCTGGGAGCCCCCACGAGTTAGGGAACAGAAACTCGTCGTCGTCGTCATCCTCCGACTCCTCAGTATAAAACTGTTCCCACTCTTGTTCCCATGGTCGTAGGGACTCAACCTGGAAACCCACCGGGTGCAGTGGTCGGGGCTCTTCTCTCTCGCTCCCCGACCACCCCTTTAGCCCCCCCAAAACATTTTCTTGGGGCTGCCTCTCGGGCTTCCTTCTCGGCCGGCGCCCTCTGTGTTGCCGTTGCTCCTCTCCTGCCTGGGCATCTACCTTCGCCCATGGTCCTTTCCCCGCAAATATCTCCTCCCAAGACCAAATCTTCCCCACCTGTGTCCAGAGTGTTTGCTCCTGGGCACGCTGCTTGGTCCGTGTTTGGTGGGATCTTCTGTCACGTACGTTGAAGGACGGGTCAGACCAAGGCGCAGCGTGAAATGCATACATGTTTATTATTCAAAATAAACACACGAACAAAAACAACAAACAACATAACGTGAAGTCCTCAGGCTAAACACAATACAAGCCTACACACGGAACAAGATCCCACAACAACTGATTGCCAACAGGCTACTTAAGTATAATCCCCAATCAGAGACAACGAGCGACAGCTGCCTCTGAATGGGAATCACACCCGGCCAAACATAGAAACACACAACCTAGAATGAGAACATAGAAATAACAACATAGAACTCCACACCCTGACTCAACATACTAGAGTCCCATAAGTCAGGGCGTGACAACAGCCCATGCCGTTGTTATTTCAACTATGGAACAAGTGCACCCTTAGGAGGCAAGGCTGCAATGAAACCAATGCCATGCCAATGCTATAGCCTGAATACTTTTTTTGAAATCATAAATAAGAGAGATCTTGATTTATTAATGATAAGCAATGCAAACTCATTCAAATGCAATGAAAATGATTCACAACCCAAAAATGATGGCAAAGGTAATGGAGAGTACACTCCCTGCATATACACAGAGTGTACAAAACATTAAGGACACCTTCCTAATATTTAGTTGCACCCCCCTTTTTGCCCTCAGAACAGCCGCAATTTGTCAGGGCATGGACTCTACAAGGCGTCGAAAGCTTTCCACAGGGATGCTGGCCCATGTTGACTCCAATGCTTCCCACAGTTGTGTCAAGTTGGTTGGATGTCCTTTGGGTGGTGGACCATTCTTGATACACACTGGAAACTGTTGAGTGTGAAAACCCCAGCAGCGTTTCAGTACTTTCAGTACAGTACACAAACCGGTGCGCCTGGCACCTACTACCAAACCCCATTCAAAGGCACTTAAATATTTTGTCTTGCCAATTCACATTCTGAATGTCACACATACACAATCCATGCCTCAATTGTCTAAAAGCTTAAAAATCTTTATTTAACCTGTCTCCTCCCCTTCATCTACACTGATTGAAGTGGATTTAACAAGTGACATCAATAAGCGATCATAGCTTTCACCTGGATTCACCTGGTCAGTCTATGTCATGGAAAGATGTGTCCTTAATGTTTTGTACACTCAGTGTACATTTGGACAGTGAAGCTAAATTATTTGGCTCTATACTCCAGCATTTTAGATTTGAGTACAGAATGTCAGCTTTTATTTGAGGGTATTTTCATACATACAGTGCCTTCAGAAAGTATTCATACCCCTTGACTTATTCCACTTATTTACAGCCTGAATTAAAAATGGATTAAATATATTTTTTCTCACCCATCAACACACAATGCCCCACAATATCAAAGTGAAAACATGTTTTTAGAGATTTTTGCTAATTTATTGAGAATGAAATGCAGAAATATCTTATTTACGTAAGTATTCACCCCCTTGAGTCAATACATGTTAGAATCACCTTTGGCAGCGATTACAGCTGAATCTTTCTAGGTAAGTCCCTAAGAGCTTTGCACACCTGGATTGTAATGTATTTACCCATTATTATTTTCAGAATTCTCCAAGCTCTGTCAAATTGGTTGTTGATCATTGCTAGACAACCATTTTCAAGTCTTGCCATAGGTTTTCAAGCAGATTTAAGTCAAAACTGTAACTAGGCCACTCAGGAACATTCACTGTTTTCTTGGTAAGCAAATCCAGTGTAGATTTGTCCTTGTGTTCTAGGTTATTGTCCTGCTGAAAGGTGAATTCAGGTTTTCCTCTAGGATTTTGCCTGTACTTAGCTCCATTCAGTTAATTTTTTATCCTGAAAAACTCCCCAGTCCTTCACGATTACAAGCATACCCATAACATGATGCAGCCCCCACTATGCTTGAAAATATGGAGAGTAGTACTCAGTAATGAGTTGAATTGGATTTTCCCCAAACATAACACTTTGTATTCAGGACAAAAAATTAATTGCTTTGACACATTTTTTGCAGTATTACTTTAGTGCCTTGTTGCAAACAGGATGCATGTTTGGGAATATTTTTATTTATTCTTTTCACTCTGTCATTTAGGTTAGTATTGTGGAGTAACTACAATGTTGTTGATCCATCCTCCGTTTTCTCCTATCTGTAACTGTTTTAAAGTCACCATTGGCCTCATGGTGAAATCCCTGAGTGGTTTCCTTCCTCTCTGGCAACTGAGTTTGGAAGGACTTTGTAGTGACTGGGTGTATTGATACACCATCCAAAGCGTAATTAATAACTTCACCAATGCCAAAGGAATATTCAATGTATGCTTTCTTATTTATTCACCCATCTACCAATAGGTGCCTTGCTTTGCAAAAACGTCCCTGGACTTTGTGGTTGAATCTCTGTTCGAAATTCACTGCTCGACTGTCACGACTTCCTCCGAAGCTGCCTCCTCTCCTTGTTCGGGCAGGCTTCGGCGTTCGTCGTCACCGGCCTTGTAGCCACTGCCGCTCCTCATCTCATAATTTTACATTTACATCATTTAGCAGACGCTCTTATCCAGAGCGACTTACAAATTGGTTCCATTTGTTTTGTCTTGTTTATTACACACACCTGGTTTCAATTCCCCTCATCAGTACCTGTATAAGTGTTCCCTCTGCCCCCTTGTCTTTGTGTGTGATTATTTATTGTGGAGGTTATATGAGCTCGGTGGAGCTACTATATGTATTGACATATATTCAGAATAAACCTGTGATTTACCCTCCTGCGCCTGACTCCGTCCAAATCACACACCACAGAATCACACACCTCAGCTATGGAGTCAGCAGGAGAAGAGCCCATGCCTGGAGTCATGGCACGGGTCCACGAGCATTCCAGGATGCTAGCCAGCTTGGGAGAAGCGATGGATCAGGTTCTCCAGGTCGTCCAACACCTGGAGAGGAGAGGACCCGAACCGTCGGGACCAGCTGAGCGACCGGATCCGGCCACCCACACTCCATCACCCCGAGGGATTCATCTATCCCGACCGAGGGAGTTTAACGTTTGAGGGGGGCGAGCGTCTGGTCCAACTGAGGCAGGGGACGAGGACCGCGCAGGACTTCGCCCTGGAGTTTCGGACCCTAGCGGCTGGGTCCGGGTGGAACGAGCGGGCCCTGATCGATGGATTCCGGTGCAGCCTGCGAGAGGACGTCCGAAGGGAGCTAGCCTGCCGGGATGCCATGTTAACCTTCGACCAGCTGGTGGACATGGCCATCCGGTTGGCCAAACTGCTGGCTGCTAGAGGACATCCTGGGAGTGGCTTTCCCGTTTCACCTCCCTCCCAACTCGGAGTCCGTTCCGATGGAGCTTGGTGGGGCAGCGATCCAGGAGAACGGAGTAGGACAGCTTCAGTGTCACTCTTGTGGCAGAAGGGGACATTATACTGCACGCTGTTGTCAGGGTTCTTCCGGGTCTGGAGGCGGCAGGCAGGGCACTCTCGCATCACCCCAGGTAGCGCAAACCCACACTCGGTCAGAGCCCTCTGCTGCACACTGCACCATACACGTCACCTTCCCTGACAACCCTGTAGTTTCCCAGTGTAAGGCGCTGGTCGATTCAGGCGCAGCTTGGAACTTTATGGACAGGTCGTTAGCTCTAAGTCTAGGTATTCCATTGGTTCCCCTATCCACTCCACTGCCCATCAAAGCACTTGACAGTTGACAGTTAGGGTCAGGGTTCGTTAGGGAAGTTACAGCACCAGTCACGATGGTTACCCAAAGGACCCATAGAGAGCATGTCACATTTTTTATTATTTTGTCCCCCGATTTCCCTGTTGTGTTGGGTCTTCCCTGGTAACACTACACAATCCCACCTTTTCATGGCCGCAGAGGGTTCTCACAGGGTGGTTCACGAGAGTGTCAGGGTATGTGCCTAGCTGTTTCCGTTGGTGCAACCATGGTGGAAAGTCCAGACACTTCCTTCACCGTGCACATCCCCTCCGAATACCTCGATTTGGCGCACGCGTTTTCCAAAACGACCAAATTACCACCTCATCGGGGCGGGGGGGATTGCTTGATAAACCTACGAGTAGACGCTGTGCCTCCCAGGAGTCATGTATATCCCCTGTCGCAGGCTGAAACGGAGGCGATGGAGACATACAGTGGGGGAAAAAAGTATTTAGTCAGCCACCAATTGTGCATGTTCTCCCACTTAAAAAGATGAGAGAGGCCTGTCATTTTCATCATAGGTACACGTCAACTATGACAGACAAATTGCGGAAAATAAATCCAGAAAATCACATTGTAGGATTTTTTATGAATTTATTTGCAAATTATGGTGGAAAATAAGTATTTGGTCACCTACAAACAAGCAAGATTTCTGGCTCTCACAGACCTGTAACTTCTTCTTTAAGAGGCTCCTCTGTCCTCCACTCGTTACCTGTATTAATGGCACCTGTTTGAACTTGTTATCAGTATAAAAGACACCTGTCCACAACCTCAAACAGTCACACTCCAAACTCCACTATGGCCAAGACCAAAGAGCTGTCAAAGGACACCAGAAACAAAATTGTAGACCTGCACCAGGCTGGGAAGACTGAATCTGCAATAGGTAAGCAGCTTGGTTTGAAGAAATCAACTGTGGGAGCAATTATTAGGAAATGGAAGACATACAAGACCACTGATAATCTCCCCTCGATCTGGGGCTCCACGCAAGATCTCACCCCGTGGGGTCAAAATGATCACAAGAACGGTGAGCAAAAATCCCAGAACCACACGGGGGGGACCTAGTGAATGACCTGCAGAGAGCTGGGACCAAAGTAACAAAGCCTACCATCAGTAACACACTACGCCGCCAGGGACTCAAATCCTGCAGTGCCAGACGTGTCCCCCTGCTTAAGCCAGTACATGTCCAGGCCCGTCTGAAGTTTGCTAGAGTGCATTTGGATGATCCAGAAGAGGATTGGGAGAATGTCATATGGTCAGATGAAACCAAAATATAACTTTTTGGTAAAACCTCAACTCGTCGTGTTTGGAGGACAAAGAATGCTGAGTTGCATCCAAAGAACACCATACCTACTGTGAAGCATGGGGGGTGGAAACATCATGCTTTGGGGCTGTTTTTCTGCAAAGGGACCAGGACGACTGATCCGTGTAAAGGAAAGAATGAATGGGGCCATGTATCGTGAGATTTTGAGTGAAAACCTCCTTCCATCAGCAAGGGCATTGAAGATGAAACGTGGCTGGGTCTTTCAGCATGACAGTGATCCCAAACACACCGCCCGGGCAACGAAGGAGTGGCTTCGTAAGAAGCATTTCAAGGTCCTGGAGTGGCCTAGCCAGTCTCCAGATCTCAACCCCATAGAAAATTTTTGGAGGGAGTTGAAAGTCTGTGTTGCCCAGCGACAGCCCCAAAACATCACTGATCTAGAGGAGATCTGCATGGAGGAATGGGCCAAAATACCAGCAACAGTGTGTGAAAACCTTGTGAAGACTTACAGAAAACGTTTGACCTGTGTCATTGCCAACAAAGGGTATATAACAAAGTATTGAGAAACTTTTGTTATTGACCAAATACTTATTTTCCACCATAATTTGCAAATAAATTCATAAAAAATCCTACAATGTGACTTTCTGGAAAAATAATTCTCATTTTGTCTGTCATAGTTGACGTGTACTTATGATGAAAATTACAGGCCTCTCTCATCTTTTTAAGTGGGAGAACTTGCACAATTGGTGGCTGACTAAATACTTTTTTCCCCCACTGTATATCTCCGAGTCCCTGCGCCAGGGGTTCATACGTCCCTCCACTTCGCCCGCCTCCTCGAGTTTCTTTTTTGTGAAGAAGAAAGACTGAGGTCTGCGCCCGTGCATTGATTACCTAGCATTGAACAAGGGGACAATACATTATAGTTATCCTCTGCCCCTCATCCCATCTGTGATTGAGTCAATGCATGGGGCGCGCTTTTTCACAAAATTAAATCTACGGAGTGCGTATAACCTGGTGTGTGTCCGAGAGGGGTACGAATGGAAGACAGCATTCAGCACAACCACGGGGCATTACGAATACCTGGTGATGCCGTACGTGTCACGCCCTGGCTCTGGGGACTATGTTATGTTGAGCCAGGGTATGTAAGTCTATGTTTGTATATCTATGTGGGCCTGAGTGACTCCCAATCAGAGGCAACGAGTGTCAGCTGGTTGTCTCTGATTGGGAGCCATATTTACTATCGGTCTTTTCACTTTGTGTTGTGGTTTCTTGTTCCGTTAAGGTTTGTTCGTGTTGTAACCTTAGACGTCACGCATCGTTGGTTATTGTTTTGATCGTGTGATCAGTTAATAAATATATATTATGTTCACCTTCAACGCTGCGCATTGGTCCTCTCTCGTAGACGATCGTGACAGAAGAAACCACCAGAACTGGACCAAGCAGCCTAGTGAGGAGCAGAGTAGGTGGACTTGGCAACAGTGGAGGCAGAGCTTCGACTGGGTCAAGCCGAATGAGGAGCTGAATGACGGAGATTGGAAGCAGAGGAGCGAGAGGTGGGCGAGAATTATCGAGGCCTGGCCCACGGGGAAGAGAGACTCCCAGACATTTTTTAGGGGGGGGCTCACGACGTCGGACCAGCAGGAGGCCGCGATAGAGCGGCCCAGTGGGTTGCCAGAGGAGGCCGCCAGGTTACGGGGGCCACTGGTCGAAGAGGGGATGGAGGATGTAGAGGCACGGCGAGAGGTACTGGCGTGTGTTGCCAGTCTGGTCCGGCCCGTTCCAGATCCCGGTGTAGGGCCAGTGGTGTGTGTCCCCAGTACGGTCCGGTCTATTCCTGCTCCCCGCACTAAGTCAGGGGTGCGCATCGTCAGCCCGGTTCGGCCCGTTCCTACTCCACGCACCAAGCCTACGGTGTGCGTCGACAGCCCAGCCCGGCCCGTTCCTGCTCTCCGCACCAAGTCTGTGGTGCACGTCGCCAGCCCAGTCCGGCCCATCCAAGCTCCCCGCACCAAGCCAGTGGTGTGCGTCGTCAGTCCGGCACGGCCCGTGCCTGCTCTCCGCACCAAGTCTGTGGTGCGTTTGCGTCAGCCCTGTCCGGCCCGTTCCTGCTCTCCGCACCAAGTCTGTGGTGCGCGTCGCCAGCCCAGTCCGGCCCATCCAAGCTCCCCGCACCAAGTCAGGGGTGCGCTTCGTCAGCCCGGTCCGGCCCGTTCCTGCTCCCCGCACCAAGTCAGTGGTGTGCTTCGTCAGCCCAGTCCGGCCTGTCCCTGCTCCACGCACCAAGCCTACGGTGTGCGTCGTCAGCCTGGTAAGGCCCGTTCCTCCTCCACGCACCAAGCCAGGGGTGCGCGTCGTCAGTCCAGCACAACCCGTGCCTGGGTCATGTCCGAGCCGGATCCGCCGCCGAGGCGGAGTGCCCACCCGGTCCCTCCCTGTTGTGGTTGTTTGGCGCGGTCGGAGTCCGCGCCTTTGGGGGGGGGGTACTGTCACGCCCTGGCTCTGGGGACTATGTTATGTTGAGCCAGGGTATGTAAGTCTATGTTTGTATATCTATGTGGGCCTGAGTGACTCCCAATAAGATGCAATGAGTGTCAGCTGGTTGTCTCTGATTGGGAGCCATATTTACTATCGGTCTTTTCACTTTGTGTTGTGGTTTCTTGTTCCGTTAAGGTTTGTTCGTGTTGTAACCTTAGACGTCACGCATCGTTGGTTATTGTTTTGATCGTGTGATCAGTTAATAAATATATATTATGTTCACCTTCAACGCTGCGCATTGGTCCTCTCTCGTAGACGATCGTGACAGTACGGTTTGATGAATGCTCCATCCGTTTTCCAGTCCTTTGTGAACGAGGTGTTTCGGGACATGCTTGGTCACAGTGTAGTGGTCTACATCAATGACATTCTGGTGTATTCAGCTACGCGTGCCGAGCATGTATCCCTGGTTCGCAAAGTGCTGGGCCGACTGTTGGAAAATGACCTTCATGCCAAGGCAGAGAAGTGTTTGTTTTTCCAGCAGTCCGTCTCCTTCCTCGGATACCGCATTAACACCTCAGGTGTGGAGATGGAGGGAGATCGCATTTCAGCCATGCGTAATTGGCAGACTCCAACCACGGTAAAGGAGGTGCAGCGTTTTATTGGCTTTGCCAACTACTATCTGAGGTTTATCCAGGGCTTTGGCAAGGTCGCAGCTCCCATCACATCTCTGTTGAAGGGTGGGACGTCCTGGCTCCGCTGGTCTGCTGAGGCTGACAGGGCCTACAATAACCTGAGAGTTCTGTTCACCTCAGCCCCGGTACTGGCCCATCCCGATACATCACTACCGTTCGCAGTGGAGGTGGATGCGTCCGAGGTAGGGATAGGTGCTGTCCTGTCTCAACGCTCGGGCACACCACCCAAGCTCCTCCCATGTGCCTTCTTCTCCAAGAAGCTCAGCCCGGCAGAGTAGAACTACGGCGTTGGTGATCGGGAGCTGTTGGCTGTAGTCAGAGCCCTGACAGTGTGGAGGCACTGGCTCGAGGGGGTGAAACACCCTTTCCTTGTCTGGACGGACCACCGTAACCTGGAGTACATCCGGGCAGCGAGGAGGCTGAACCCTCGCCAGGCCAGGTGGGCCATATTCTTCACCCGGTTTGAGTTTACTCTGTCATACATCCCGGGTACGAAGAATGTGAAGGCAGACGCGCTGTCACGACTGTACAACACAGAGGAGAGGTCCATAGACAACAGCCTCATACTCCCGGCCTCCTGCATTGTGGCGCCGCTAGTATGGGCGATGGACACGGACATAGAGCGGGCAGTACGCACAGAGCCATCTCCACCTCAGTGTCCAGCTGGGCTGCAGTACGTGCCGTCTCTTGTCCGTGACCGTCTGATCTATTGACATACACCCTCACGTCTCCCTCCTCTGGTCACCCAGGTATCAGAGGAAGAGGGAAACGGTTCTTGACCGTGACGTCATTCAGGGAACTGTCACGTTCGTTGAATGACGGGTCAGACCAAGGCGCAGCGTGATATACGTACATGTTTATTAAACTAAATAAACACACGACAAAACAATAAACGAAACGAAACGTGAAGTCCAAGGTAGCACACACAACATACCTTACAAGGAACAAGATCCCACAACTAGACAGTGCCAATAGGCTGCCTAAGTATGGTCCCCAATCAGAGACAACGAGCGACAGCTGCCTCTGATTGGGAACCACACCGTCCAACATAGAACTATACATACTAGATCACAAACATAGAAAACGCACAACAAGGAATATACACACCCTGACTCAACATATAAGCGTCCCCTGAGTCAGGGCGTGACAGGAACGGTAATCAATACATTCCCAACGAAGAAGAAGCTGGACGCAGCCGGGGAAGAAGGACGAATGAAACAGTTTGAGTGTTTCATCTATGTAGTTCTCCATTGCCTCATTTTCCGGAATAGATAGGGGGTTAACACGGCCCTTCGGTGGGGACACTCCAGGGAGTAAGTTAATAGCACAGTCCCCTGGGCGATGTGGTGGCAGAGTGGAGGCCTTGATTTTGCTGAAGACATTGCTGTACTGGGTGTATTCAGATGGTATAGTGGGTGGCACTGCAGAGGCAGAGTCCTTAATGGTGGTGGCTCTGCAGGGTAGGCTGAGACAACTGGTGAAGCAGGTAGAAGACCAGGACAGTAGTTCACCTTGTCGACACGAGATTGCAGGGTCGTGATGACAAAGCCAGGGGTGTCCGAGGATGAGTGGTTGTTTGGGGGATGAGAGTTCCATGAGTTTAATGGTTTCGGTGTGGAAGACTCCAATCTGGAGGGTGACGCTCAGTGTCAGGTGCGTAATGAAGCCTGAGCCCAATGGCTGCCCGTCCAGGGTGTTAATCCTTAAGGGAGGGGTGACAGGTGTTAGATCAATGTCAAGCTCTTGTACTAGCTGGTGATCGATAAAATTACCTGCTGCTCCCTAATCTACCAAGCCCTCTACGTACTTAGTAAGCCCCTTCACGGTTATCAATACTGGGATGGAGAATTGCTTCTGGGAGATATTTAGCAATAAGGACACGCCTACCTGCATGGCAGCGGAGGGACCCTTCTCATCTCTCCGTGGGGGGCGAACAGGGCAATGGCTGAGTAGATGATCTTTCCCTCCACAGTATAGGCAGAGCCCTTCTTGGATCCGCCTTTGATGTTCGATACACGGGAGAGGAGCATGGCCCAACTGCATGGGCTCTGGAAGACTCGGACAGGATGACGGAATCATGGAAAGAGAAGGTTTCTGGTTCCTGGGTGGCAGAGTTCTTCGGCGGTCTGCGATGAGGTGGTCGATGGAGATGGACATACAAATGTATTGATTTAAATCCTGAAGGTCACCTCTACAGGCCAGCGCCGCCTGAAGTTCCCTGTTAAGCCCTCTTCGGTAGACAGTAAGCAAAGCAGCCTCACTCCATCCACTCCCTGCAGCCATGGTGCGGAACTCGAGGGCATACTCGGCAGCTGAATTGCGTCCTTGTTGAAGTTCTATGAGGAGGTCTCCTATAGGACGACCGGAAGGAGAGTGATCAAATACCTCTTTGAAGAGGGTGTGGAAATGGGTCTTGGATCCGAGTTCTGCGCTGTTGGTAGTACATATGGTGGTGGCCCAATCCAGGGCTTTGCTTGTGAGTAGAGACACAACAAAATCCACCCTGCTCTTGTTGGTGGTGAAGTTAGTGGGGTTGTGCTCAATGCATTTGCTGCATTGCATCAGAAATCCCTGACATTTCCCAGGTGAACAGTCATATTTTCCAGGCATGGTGATCAAATTAAGATCCTACATTTGTAGTGTTACCTTTAAGCACATACAGTAGGCCCACACATGATCTCAGAAAGTCTATGAGTGAAAGGCGTATTTATGCGTTTTCCATTTATTTAATGAAAGCATCCCAATAAAATGTATAACCATATGTCTCTCCACTGTGGCTATACTGTTCCCAAGCAGATTATTCCTCCTCATCACATAGGCAGGTGTAGGAGAAGGCAGCTGCCACATACATAACACCTTCTTAAAGACAGTTACATAACATTTCCTTTCTTCAGTATCACAATATCAGGCACTTCATTCTAGAAATCATTCTATTCGTTGAGAACCTATCGAATGTTGGTCTTCATTCTGTTTGTTCCCCATCTGCTAATATCAAGTCACCACTCCTCTGTTAGCAACTCAATCAATTATAAAACGGTCACTTTTCTATTTTCTTAATTGTGCACAATTTTTTGAAAGTAGAAATTGGTGCAAAGTATAATCTATTTTAATAAGAACAGACCAATTGTCATACTTAGGTTATTGTCAAATAGCAAGCAGCAGTAAGTCTTCGTCATCGTTATATTGTGTAAGATATATTATTGCATTATAAGAGATCATATCTGTTACATAGTAATAGATATCAAAGTCCCTATTTTCAAAAAAGTTGGCTACATTTTTAGAGAAGTGTTTCTAGGCTATATTTAACTCTAATAGATATGGTGGCAACACCTGGCAATGGACTTGGTTACTCTATGTCAAACGCATAAGGATTTGCTGTGTTACCATATATAGGCAAAAGTGATAAGACAAGACAACACCCTCAATTCAGAGAACTGATGTTTACATTTACATTTAAGTCATTTAGCAGACGCTCTTATCCAGAGCTACTTACAAATTGGTGCATGTTCCATCTCACTCATAATTTTACTCAATTATCTCCTCATAGCCAATAGAAAACAAATAGAGGTGGGGTTTGGTGACAGGTATGTCTTGGGCCATAAAATAGGTGTCAGGATCCGTCTAACTTCAGACCCTTCTAAAGCTTCATTCATCCTATGAATAGCTTGTGTGGTACAGCAGAACCTCTTGCCAAAATGAGCCTGTCAGCTAAGGCTAAGGAAAAAGTATTTGTCAAAACTTCTTTGCGAAAGTCTCCAGCCGGTCTGACGAGATCGGCGCCGAGGCTCTCGCCAGGTAAATATTGGGAGACTTTATCGATGACCCGTAGCGAGCTGCACGCATTCATGCTTAGAGTTCACCCCGTCAACTTCAAGGTAATTATCATGAACTATAGCCAACATAGCCATATGCTCTATAGGCGTATGGGTCATGTATTAGCTTACCTATAACGTTTGCAGAAGGTGTCGTTGCACTTTTGTCAGTATAATCAAACTGACTCTTTGCTCTGTTTGTCCCTCGTCAGATTCTGTCCCACTGCATCCTGGTGGTCTTGTCAATGCTGTTCGCCGAGGAGTTCACCCCTCAGATCCACGTTGCCATGGACAAGTTCCTGGCCCTGCTGGCCCTGGCTCTGGCCGAGAAGTACCGCTATAGGACCAATCAGCACCAACACACACCAACACACCAGCACTCACACCAGTTGTGGTCCTCAGTGTGGAAATAAATGGTGTCCTTTATTGAAATATAAAAAGTGCAGTTTTTATGGTCTTTCTTGGTACTATTGCAAAAAAAAAAAAAAGGGATGCTTGTGAGGTAGCTAGCGGTAAAAAGAGGATGCGCTAGTCGACCATTAGAGATTCAAATATTGGAGGCAAAAACTCTAAAGCAAAGACAACTATGTCATTGAAAATGAACAAACAAAATAGCAAAAATGTTATGATGACACTATTAAATTACAATACTACTTATCCCAATAAATTGAAATGGTCGCAAAATTACTTATAATCAATATTAATACCTGTGCTATACTAATAACGAAAATTTGATTGGTAGTGCATGCTGGATGCTTTTCCAATGCTTAAAGCGCTTTACATTATAATTTATAGGGGGCATTTATACCTCATCCACTAGGACTGTAGTAGATTAACGTGATTTGTAAAACCATTCTGTTGTAGACATCTTTTGTGCTAGGCCTACATGAATAGGCTACCAGCCGCTACCCCCGTTTCTCAAATATAGGACTGCTAAGAAGATGTCAGGAAATATATCGGTGAAAGAAGTGTGTAATTCCAAGCAAACAAAACGAATTAAAGCTCATGTAAAAATGTAATGGAGTCACTTCAACAATTAAGAAACGAACAAATACACTGAGATAAATTAATTAAATATAATGAAAATTACTACAATAAAGTGTATTTCATAATAATTAAAATCTATTTAGCCTAGACTGCTATATTTCATATGAGTGGAAACCTTCAGATTAATATATATTTTTTATTACTAATGATTCAAATAATAAAAAAAGTATTTAGATACAAATAATAGATAACAATTTCGAGCAGAAATTTAATTTTCTATGAGCATTAGGCCTACAGGCCTTTCATAAAATGTTTTTTATACATATAATATCTTCAACCTATCACATTGGTTGCCTTAAAATAGAAAAGTGAAATAAAAGCTTGTCTGCTTTTGATGTAGGCTATTCTTAGCAACGTTTTGAAAAGGGTAACTGTACGTTTACTGAACGTACTGTATTTACTGTAGCCTACTTACTGTACTTAGGCTACTGTATGGGTCATATTGACCCAGAACATCAACCGTATAGCCTTTTTGAACAAAACACAAGGGGTTAATACATTGTATTAAACAATTTACTACATGTATTTCAATATATATTTTTGTTTTTATTATATGCTTATTTATTGAATTATGAATATAATGAATCTACAATGTATTAATATATTTTTTTAAAGCTAACTTTGAGAGGAGGTAATAGTCTACTGATAAACACTATGAAAAAGAGAAATTGTTTTGTATTAAACTGTATGAAACAGAGCCCAAATGTTTGGTAATTCAGTGGAAATAAATAAATTACATGTTTATGTTTCTATGTATTTTCCTAAGTAATTTAAAACAAATATTCAGCTGTCTCGATACAGTATCTAGAACTTAGGCTAATGCAATTGATTTTAGTTCCTTATGTATGCCTAGCCTACATACTTCTTAAAAACATGTATGAGGGCTATAAAAAGAAACATGAAATTTGGTTGAAAGAATATAAAACGCCCTAATTTTGATCTCAACTAAGCAGAGATCCAAGTTACCCACCTGAAAATCCACACATTTTCCTTGAGAGGCATGTACATCTCCATGGACAGCCAATCAGACACATCTCCCTACATCTGGCTGGAGTGTATTTAAGCAATAAGAGGGGGTGTGGTATATGGCCAATATACCATGGATAAGTGCTGTTCTTATGCGACGCAAAGCGGAGTGCCTGGATACAGCCCTTAGCCGTGGTATATTGGCCATATACCACAAACCCCCAAGGGGCCTTATTGCTATTATAAACTGGTTACCAACGTAATTAGAGCAGTAAAAACAAATGTTTTGTCATACCCCTGGTATACAGTCTGATATATCACAGCTGTCAGCCAATCAGCATTCAGGGCTCGAACCACCCAGTTTATAATCTGTATTTATAAACTGGGTGGTTCGAGCCCTTAATGCTGACTGGCTGACAGCCGTGGTATATCAGACCTCCCGAGTGGCGCAGCGGTCTAAGGCACTGCATCTCAGTGCTTGAGGCGTCACTACAGACCCCCTGGTTCCAGGCTGTATCACAACCGGCTGTGATTGGGAGTCCCATAGGGCAGCGCACAAATGGCCCAGCGTCGTCCAGGTTTGGCCGGTGTAGGCCGTCATTGTAAATAAGAATTTGTTCTTAACTGACTTGCCTAGTTAAATAAAGGTTAAATAAAAATAAAATTTAAAAAAAGACCACAGGTATGACAAAACATTTATTTTTACAGCTCTAATTACATTGGTAACCAGTTTATAATAGTAATAAGGCACCTCAGAGGTTTGTGGTATATGGTCAATATAACACAGCTAAGGGCTGTATCCAGGCACTCCGCTTTGCATCATGCTAAGGACAGCCCTTAGCCATGGTACACTACATGGCCAAAGGTATGTGGACACTTGTTCATCTAAAACCTCATTCCAAAATCATGGGCATTAATATGGAGTTGGTCCCCCCTTTGCTCCTATAACAGCCTCCACTCTTCTGGGAAGGCTTTCCACTAGATGTTGGAACATTGCTGCAGGGACTTGCTTCCATTCAGCCACAAGACCATTAGTGAGGTCGGGCACTGATGTTGGGCAATTATGCCTGGCTCGCAGTCGGCGTTCCAATTCATTCCAAAGGTGTTCGATGGGATTGAGGTCAGGGCTCTGTGCAGGCCAGTCAAGTTATTCCACACCGATCTCGACAAACCATTTCTGTATGGACCTCGCTTTGTGCATGGGGGCATTATCATGCTGAAACAGGAAAGGGCCTTCCCCAAAGTGTTGCCACAAAATTGGAAGCACAGAATCATATAGAATGTCATTGTATGCTGTAGAGTTAAGATTTCCCTTCACTGGAACTAAGGGGCCTAGCCCGAACCATGAAAAACAGCCCCAGACCATTATTCCTGCTCCACCAAACTTTACAGTTGGCACTATGCATTCTGGCAGGTAGCGTTCTCCTGGCATCCGCCAAACCCAGATTCGTCCGTTGGACTGCCAGATGGTGAAGTGTGATTCATCACTCCAGAGAACACATTTCCACTGTTTCAGAGTCCAATGGCGGTGAGCTCTACACCACTCCAGCCGACGCTTGGCATTGCTCATGGTGATCTTATGCTTGTGTGCGGCTGCTAGGCCATGGAAACCCATTTCTGCTCCCAACGCTGACGTTGCTTCCAGAGGCAGTTTGGAACTCGGTAGCGAGTGTTGCAACCGAGGACAGTACTCGGCGGTCCTCTTCTGTGAGCTTGTGTGGCCTACCACTTTGCGGCTGAGCCATTGTTGCTTCTAGACGTTTCCACTTCACAATAACAGCACTTACAGTTGACCAGGGTAAGCTCTAGCAGGACAGAAATATGACGCTCTGACTTGTTGGAAAGGTGGCATCCTATGACGGTGCCACGTTGAAAGTCACTGAGCTCTTCAGTACGGGCCATTCTACGGGCCATGCTATGGAGATTGCATGGCTATGTGCTCGATTTTATACACCTGTCAGCAACGGGTGTGGCTGAAATAGCCGAATCCACTAATTTGAAGGGGTGTCCACATACTTTTGGCCACATAGTGTATATTGGCCATTTATCCAACAGGTGGATCTAATCCTGAATGCTGATTGGTTAAAACCGCATTCCAGCCGGTGTCTATTCTTCAAGTTACCACCAGCTAAATCTATGACGTTAAAATGCCTATTTACTCTGTGCCATCTGACTGTGCAATCCACTGTCTCATCAGCCCAGCCAGGCAATTTATAAACTCCACTATAAAAAGCATCTAGACTTTATCTCACATTTCTTTTAGACTAACATTTAGTTTTCAACAGCGGAGATTTAAAATAACCTTGCTTTCTGTCTCTCCTATATTTGCAACATTGTTTCAATATTCAAATTTGATCTCCAACTGTCCCATAGTAATGAACATGTTGGGAGTCGGGATGAGAGAGACAGGCAGGCTGCTTTTCTCAGACAGTTGAAATCATTAATCAGCATCATTTTTATGGATATATACAAAGAACTATCAATAGAAAACAGGTAAAACGAAACGATGTGCAACTAGTCTGCAATCTTTCCAGCTTCAGTTTGAAGTGATTGTGTTAGCTGTGTTGTTTGCTAGCTCATCTGAACAACAGTGTCCTGACAAGAGTGCACGTTTTTTATGGTAGGTGAAATCGTGCAAAATTAGCTAATTCTTATCGATATATCCAAATAAATATCACTAGAAAACAGCTTAAACAAATGCAAATGCAGCTACTTTGTTAGACGTAGTTGGCCAGCTAGCAAGCAAGGGATAAGAACGTTGCCAGCCAGCATGGCAATAGAACATTTAGAACGAACGACTGGGTCGCCTCCATAGACACAGAACAAAAATACTGAATGACTGTCGCGTTTCTGGCAACCGAACTGATAGAAGGAACGACCAGCAGGCTTGGGTAGAAACCCTAGATTTGTGACGGGACTATATGTTGTGGAAGGATGAAATAGTATGAATAAATTAATAAAAATAACGTTTTTAATGAAAATATGTAAATCATTATTTGTATATGTTGGTAACCTGATAATGCCCTCGAAGCCGGTGTTTGGAGGATATATTGGCACTGTTTGCCGGCCCAAGACGAACAACACCCGTGCCAATATATCCTCCAAACACTGGCTTCTCGGGCATTATTATCACTTAAATAACCCCGGTAGAATTGCATGGTAGAATTCAATGGCTATGAAGTTAATTCTTACATGTTTCTATGTTTGAGCTACTTTTGAAAGCAAAAGTCGAATTGAAAACGTTATTGTATTGGCATTGTTGAATTCGATTTTCATAATAGAAAGCCAGGATTATGGATTGGTTAGCTAAACTAGAAAGTCTGTTTGTTTGGTTACCACGGCAACTACTGTTATTTAGTAAACTTTCTAGCTACTTCAGTGGATGATACACATTTCTACCGGCAAATGAACACATTTCTGGTGGCAAACGTGTTAAATTATAGCCATGGTACAAAAGGGATATTCAACTCGGGGCTCTATGCGTTCAATGGAAAATAATGCAACTCTGTGGAAGGTCAGTACCAATCCGCTAGCGCGTCGTGGAACACCACTTCCACGTCGTTCATTATTTTCCATAGAACGCATAGTTACTCGTTGCATAAATAGTTTGTCTCATATAGTTTTCTGTGCAACTCAAGAAACCGACCAACAGTAAAAATGGTCGAGTGGACAAATGAAGGGCGCGCAGCCGTCACTGATATCTTCTCTAACCTCGACTACGATAGAGTTACCGCCGAATCCCTGGAAAGGTAAGTGCTTTGCTATCACATCCCAATTTTAATTCCATAAAACAATAATGTACAGTAATCTATTATATTACCGGTATGCAGTATTGACGAAAAATTGTCTCGAGAAAACTTCAGGGGTCTTTGGGATTATCACATTGACATACAACAACGTTCTATGATTTGAGCAGGTTTCCGAGAGTTTAAAGTAGGCCTATGACTTTATTTTCCACATGACAGGTGTCTGTCGTGTACCCCTGGTCCCAGAGGTACTGGGGCTTCGGCAACTTGAACAACGCAGAGGCCATCATCATCAACAACCCTCTGATTGCTAAGCACAGCGTCACCGTGCTGCGAGGTCTGGACAGAGCTCTGAAGAACATGGATGACATCAAGAACACATACCCGGAGCTGACCGTGCTGCACTCAAGAAACTACATGTGAATCCCGACAACTTCAAGGTAGGATTTGAACATAGAAGCCAATATTCAATGAATATTACGTTTCTAATTTGTTCCAACTGCAGCACAAATAGGAAAAGGCCGGGTAGCGCAGAAATTGATTTAGGCAGCATTTTCATAATTGCCATAGCATAGGCCTGTAGGCCGTAACATTCGTTAATTGTATGTATAGTTAAAGTAGCATTTAGCTTGAAGTCAGAAATGTAGTCAAAAATGTAAAAGATCTAATCAGTTTTCTCCTATATATTTTTTCTGTCCTCTAGCTGCTGGCTGATGTTCTGACCGTGGTGGTCGCTGGGAGGATGGGCAACAACTTCACCCCGGAGTATCAGGCATCCTTCCAGAGGTTCTTGTCAGTGGTCGTGTCTGCTCTGTGCAGGCCGTACCACTAAAAGCCCCTTCCCTCCCTTCTCTCGACTGGGACTGGCTGAAGAGATGTAGCTGTCCAGTCGCAAGAGCATCAAAAATAGACGACACGTTTAAAATAACTTGTTGGTTTCTTTTTACTTTGTTGATGTTGTTTGATGAGAAGGCTTGATATGCCAAGAAAAGTCGAAGTGAGAATATACCGAAATTGTTTTATGATGAATAGCTTTAGGCCTATCATCAGTAAATAAAACTATATGATATTGAACTATATTCAAAAGTGTGCCTCTTGATAGACCTACTTCGAAGCAAATAAAAACAGAGAAATAACGAAAATATCGCGATATGTTTCATAAAGCAAATCATATACAAGATAAAATACGTAAGTACGCATATTTAGATGTTTTATTTGGGTGTACATTGGTGGTGATGAATGCTAAACCCCATACTGTAGGCCTATAATGCATCATTAAAAGAGAGGTCAATTTCAGCAGCTGGAACAGCGCCCCCCAGAAGCTAGGTCAAGTTTGACGTGCGGTGCTGCTATTTCAGCACCTACACCGCCGACAGCGCCATATGGTTCCGATCTGCATAATGCTATTAGCGCTGCTTTTGTGTTGTTGCCGGATATGGAGGACTAAAAGTGCCACAATTAAATAAATAAATACACCATTAAATAATTACTTAAATGTGTCATTAATTAATTCAAATTAGAATTAAATACATAAATGTGTTATTAAATGTGTCATTAATTAATTCAAATACCGATTCATTTTATGTAAAATACATATATAATAATTTCACTATTTACATTTACATTTCATGGTCCTGCGTTGGAGTGCTTCCTGAATTACTTAAAACTGTCAAACTGACCCATCAAAAGTTGGTAGGCGGAACCTAACGCCTGATTGGTTACCCTCTGCATCAAGCCAAGACAAATCAATTCCGGATAATGTCAGCAGGTCCTGCTTCTACATCCTCTGCTAAGTTTAAAATGTCTCTAACCAACTCCCTGGAAAGTTCACGGAGATCCTCCATTGTCTCTATCCAGGTTGGCCTACTCTACTTCAGACCAAAGCAATGGATCAGACTAGATTCGCGTTAGCCCCGCCCACTGACTTTGATGGGTCAGTTTGACAGTTTTAAGTAATTCATGAATCACTGCAATGCAGGATCATGAAATGTAAATGTAAATAGTGAAATAATTATATATGTATTTTACATAAAATGAATCGGTATTTGAATTAATTAATGATACATTTAATTACACATTTATGTATTTAATTCTAATTTGAATTAATTAATGACACATTTAAGTAATTATTTAATGGTGTATTTATTTATTTAATTGTGGCACTTTTAGTCCTCCATAGCCGGAGACCAATACATCCAGAAATACAAAATTAAACAACAAATGTACCAGTATCCATCACGCCCAACGGGGGGCGCTCTTGCATCACGGTAAATCAGCTTGCAGTTGCAATCATCTTTACAGAGCATCCACATCTTTATCTTTTAATATAAAGGAAAAACACGAAAGCAAACTGGAAACAGAGAGTACAATAACAGTTATATTAGTACAGTATGACACCTCCTGCTATCTGCTGACATTTGCAAACCAGATTCATAGTATTTCAAATTAAACAGAAATTCCATTCTGAGTCTAAATTCACATTGCTTATATAAAAAAAAGCTTAATATGACAAAAAGTAGTAAGTAGTTGGTGAAATGTTTTCCACAGTGACTTGCATAGGACATGTACAGTAGGATGTCACTTCATGAGGATTAGTGTCTTCTCATCTCCAAGCACAAGTCTGGAAAAGAAAAGTGCTGTTCTTTTAGTCAAAATCACAACAGAAACTAGACACTGATAAAGATATCAACCTAGCAACATAAGGTATTGTGGGGGCCGACCGGGATGCCAAGATGACGACCAAGATCGACGACGACCACATCCTCACATATTTTTGCTTAATATGATTAGCCTGCCTAACATTGAATAGCCTGCCTAATTGCTTACACATAACTTAAAACGGTCTAATGTAAAATAGTGTTTTCCATAAATCCCTTTGACACAGATGTCAGGACAGAATTCTAGGCCTCAGGAACTGACAATCCAACCTTGAACTTGCTAAAATGCTGAACGCCACTCTGTTCTGGACAACATGACAAAGTAGCAAAGTCTAACTGTTGTCATTGTTCAACTTAAAGTTGTATTAGTGTTATATCTACAATGCCTTCAGAAAGTATTCATATCCCTTGACTCATTCCACATTTTGTTGTGTTACAGCCTGAATTCAAAATGGATTAAATTGATATTTTTTCTCTCACCCATCTACGCACAATACACCATACTAACACAGTGAAAATATGTTTTTAGAAATGTTAGCAAATTTATTGAAAATTAAATGCAGAAATGCCTCATTTACATAAGTATTCACACCCATGAGTCAATACTTTGTAGAAGCACCTTTGGTAGCGATTAAAGCTGTGAATCTTTCTGTGTAAGTCTATAAGAGTTTTGCACACCTGGATTGTACAATATTTGTACATTGTTCTTTTTAAAATTCTTAAAGCTCTGTCAAGTTGGTTGTTCACTGCTAGACAGCCATTTTTAAATCTTGCCACAGATTTCATGCCAATTTAAGTCGAAACTGTAACCAGGCCACGCAGGAACATCCAATGTCGTCTTGGTAAGCAACTCCAGTGTATATTTGGCATTGTGTTACAATTCTTCAAGCTCTGTCAAGTTGGTTGTTGATCATTGCTAGAAAGCAGACTTAGCCAGGTTTTCCTCTAGGATTTTGCCTGTGCTTAGCTCTATTCCGTTTCATAAAAAAAAAAAAAACTCCCTAGTCCTTGCCGATGACAAGCATACCCATAATATGATGCAGCCACCACCATGCTTGAAAATATGAAGAGTGGTACTCTTGTGTTGGATTTGCACCAAACATAACGCTTTGTATTCAGGACATAAAGCATATTTATTTGCCAAATTATTGGCAGTTTTACTTTAGTGCCTTATTGCAAACAAGATGCAGGTTTTCGATTTTTTAAATTCTGTACAGGTTTCATTCTTTTCACTCTGTCATTTAGGTTAGTATTGTGGAGTAACTATAATGTTGTTGAACCATTCTCAGTTTTCTCCTATCAGCGCCATTAAACTTTAAAGTCACCATTGGCCTCTTGGTGAAATCCCTGAGTGGTTTCCTTCCTCTCCGGCAACTGAGTTAGGAAGGACGCCTGCATCTTTGTAGTGACTAGGTGTATTGATACACCACCCAAAGTGTAATTAATAACTTCATCATGCTCGAAGGGATGTTCAATGTCTGTTTAATGTTTTATTTTTTTACCCATCTATCAATAGGTGCCCTTTGCGAGGCATTGGAAAACCTCCCTGGTGTTTGTGGTTGAATCTGTATTTGAAATGCACTGCTCTACTGAGGGACATTACAGGTAATTGTATTTGTGGGGTACAGAGATGAGGTAGTCATTACAAAATCATGTTAAACACTATTATTGCACACAGTGAGTCCATGCAACTTATTATGTGACTTGTTAAGCAACCGTTTACTCCTGAACTTATTTAGGCTTGCCATAACAAAGGGGTTGACAAGACATTTCAGCTTTTCATGTTTAATTGTAAAAATGTGTAAAAACATAATTCCACTTTGCCATTATAGGGTATTGTGGGTAGGCCAGTAACATAACATCTCAATTTAATCAATTTTAAATTCTGGACAATAGGCTGTATCACAACAAAATGTGGAAAAGTCAAGGGGTGTGAATCGTTTCGGAAGACACCGTACCAACGTCTGTAATGATGTTTACGCAATTCAGAATGATTATATGGTCTTGAAACTCAGAAGCATACTTTGCCTTTTGGCCATTTGCGTTTTTAACCATGCTCTTTAGCCACCATGCTATTGGTTTTGGTCTTTTAGCCCCTGGTGCTATTAGCCTTTGCAGTTTTACAAAGCCACCAGTATCCAGAAAGCTCTGTATAAGTCTCCTCTTTTACTTTTACAAAGTCAACTTGCTACTGCAAAATGTGATCTTCATTATACAGTATTTCAAGCACATTGTAGAAGGATGTATAGATTTTTGTAAATGTAAATGTGAATTTAAAAAAAAGCACATTACAGGTTTTAACAAATTTTATGTGATGGCCTATCTACTGTATCTCTCACCTCACTAGTTCTGCTGCCAGTAGACCTCCTGCGATAGGACCAGCCCAGTAAACCCAATGGTAGGTCCAGTAGTTGGCCATTACCGCTGGCCCCAGAGCCCTGGCTGGGTTCAGACAGGTCCCAGACACGTCTCCCCTGAACCAGCGCACAGACAGGTTAAGTGCTTAAGTGCAAAAATATCTAGGATAACTGCCATCACCAACTTTAGAGCAATCAGAGATGCTATTTGGTAAAGGGGACATTATCTGGCACATGATACAAACTTGACAATGTGAGTGAAACTGACTATTGGTGAATTCTGAGCATGTGGGTACTGGAATAGTCTAGATTTCATAGAGCAGGCTTAAAAATGTAATATTGTATTCTTAAATATTATACAATTCAATGAATATCTTCTCTCAACTCACCCTGCCAGAATGTTGATGATGACAGTACAGCCTACCAGGAAAGGCACCATGGGGCTTTTGCTCTTTACGTTGACCGCCCCTAGCAATACTACCATGGAAACTAGGCACGTCATCGCGATCTCTCCAAATATGGCTCCCGCCAGCTGGTCCTCTGATTGGAGGATAGTAAACGCCGCTCCGGTGGCGTTGGCATAGTTCTCCTTTGATGTCATCATCTGAGGGACAGTATACATCAGTCAGCTGCTGACCTGCATATTGCAGGTGCTAAGCACAGCAGAACACCACTTCACATTAGTGACAAATGTATTCATAAAAGCGCCTAGGCCTATACAAATAATTGATTAATTGATTGATGTTCTTAAGTTTATAAGCATGCCTTTCCCTGACTTTGTCCCCAGGCTCAATGAGAGCCGGCTGGTGGAAGAGATTAGCCTTTCCACTATAGAATTATTAGCTGTTCTCCATTTGTACCACTGTACCTGTTCATTAGAGGTTACCACAGGTGAACATTAATAACTCAACTGACCTTTGACATGGCAGCTCCCAGCACCCCTCCTATTAACTGGCTGATAAGGTATGGGACGACCATGAACAGTTGCATGCCACAACACAGGTAGATGGCAATGGTGAAGGGAGGGTTGAAATGGGGTCCACTGCATGAAGAGAAGGATAAATTAAGTTGCATTAAAAATAAAAGCCTACACACTGATTTAATTATTTAAATTCAATTATATAAAATTAATTTAGTCTATAACAAACTATTTTTCATACATACAGTACCAGTCAAAAGTTTGGACACACCTACTCATTCAAGGGTTTTCTTTATTTTGACTATCTTCTATACTGTACAATAATAGTGATAACATCAAAACTATGAAATAACACATATGGAATCATGTAGTAACCAAAAAAGTGGTAAACAAATCAAAATATATTTTAGATTTTAGATTCTTCAAAGTAGCCACCCTTTGCCTTGATGACAACTTTGCACACTCTTGGCATTTTCTGAACCAGCTTCACCTGGAATGCTTTTCCAACAGTCTTGAAGGAGTTCCCACATATGCAGAGCAGTTGTTGGCTGCTTTTCCTTCACTCTGCGGTCCAACTCATCCCAAACCATCTCACTTGGGTTGAGGTCGGGTGATTGTGGAGGCCAGGTCATCTGATGCAGCACTCCATCACTCTCCTTCTTGGTCAAATAGCCCTTACACATCCTGTATGTGTGTTGGGTCATTGTCCTGTTGAAAAACAAATGATAGTCCCAGTAAGCGCTAACCAGATGGGATGGCGTATCACTGCAGAATGCTGTGGTAGCCATGCTGGTTAAGTGTGCCTTGAATTTAAAATAAATCACTGACAGTGTCACCAGCAAAGCACCCACACACCATCACACCTCCTCCTCCATGCTTCATGGTGGGAACCACACATGTGGAGATCATCCATTCACCTACTCTGCGTCTCACAAAGACACGGCGGTTGGAAACAAAAATCTCAAATTTGGACTCATCAGACCAAAGGACAGATTTCCACTGGTCTAATGTCCATTGTTTGTGTTTCTTGGCCCAAGCAAGTCTCTTCTTATTATTGGTGTCCTTTAGCAGTGGTTTCTTTGCAGCAATTCGAACATGAAGGCCTGATTCACGCAGTCTCCTCTGAACAGTTGATGTTGAGATGTGTCTGTTACTTGAACTCTGTGAAGCATTTATTTGGTCTGCAATTTCTGAGGCTGGTAACTCTAATGAACTTATCCTCTGCAGCAGAGGTAACTCTGGGTCTTCCTTTCTTGTGGCGGTCCTCATGAGATATTTTTTAATCTCACAAAAGTAGTGCACTAGGACTTTATTACTCCTGTATTAGTGGAGTAGTGGCTCCACTAATCTTCCTGTGGTTACGGCCTATGATGCTAATTTCTACATGGCTTGTAGTAGAAACAGTTTAGAAATCAGTTTGAAATATGCTAGCTATAGCTCTTCCTTTCCTCTTTTCAACAATATAAATGATTTGTTCATTGATAGCCTACTCCTATAATTCAAACAATTAAAATACCAAGACATGTATATTTTACTTTCACCTCATATAAAAGCACAGAATTCCTGCTCCTCAATATTTAGATATGCTAATATGAATTGACCAGATTACCTCTTGCGAAGAAGTCGCACATATTAATCATAAAATTACTGAGTTACACAGCACCCTCTAGATTGTGAGTAATAGGTGAAGTAAGTACCAACCCATGATGAGAGAACCAGCCACAGTCTCCCCTATTCACTTCGCAGTTATTATAGAGCGGTTATTGCGCTGTTTCCTCTCATGTTACAAAGCGAATGCAATATGAAGATTGGGACATAAAAGTGATTCTCCATATGATCATAGATGGATTTAACGTGAGCATTTCTGTCCACTAAACAAATTACTTGCATCACACATAGTTGTATATAGCCTACGCATTTTAGTTTGTTCGACATTTGGCAATGTGAAACCAACCAGACCAAATGACCAAAACAGAATGTAGCAAATAATCAAACTCTGATTAGAACGATAGCAAACAAACTCCATATGCTGTTTTCTTGGTATAAAAAATGTGAATTATGTATATCTTAATTCAGCTTGGATACTAAAATAGGCCTAATCATTTTTCACAAGCATTCGGATCTATGAAGAAACAAAAGACTTTCAGATTGTGTTTAATAAATGGAAATAAAACCCAATGCAATCACAATCTAATCGTACAGATGTTGTGATATTCTACAGGCAGCATCCTCCATCATCAGCTATGCCAGTGCAGCAGGGGGAGCGTTCAACGTGGTTAAAACCAGTGGAGCTATCGGCTGTGCCACCGTAGCAGAGATGGTCATGACCCTCTTCCTGTCCCTGGTGGTCTGTATGGGGGCTGTCGACGGCAGGACCCGTACCCCACTGGCTCCACTCTGCATCGGGCTCACTGTGACTGCTTGCATACTTGCTGGGTAAGGGCTGGGGAAAATCTATGGAGACCTGTGAATGTCAATAGATACAGATGGTTTGGAAACACTTAAGGCCTATGTAATGCATTGTCATGATAGATGGTTTAGATGTAGATTTATTAGGGTCACCATTAGCAGACGCCAATGGCAACAGCTAGTCTTACTGGGGTCCGACATATAACAAAAAATACATTACAGACAAAATAATACACAATTTACATACATTAACATGTAGTGTGTGTGTGCATCTATCAGTTACACATACATGTCAGTACATACAGTGGGGAGAACAAGTATTTGATACACTGCCGATTTTGCAGGTTTTCCTACTTACAAAGCATGTAGAGGTCTGTAATTTTTATCATAGGTACACTTCAACTGTGAGAGACGGAATCTAAAACAAAAAATCCAGAAAATCACATTGTATGATTTTTAAGTAATTAATTTGCATTTTATTGCATGACATAATTATTTGATCACCTACCAACCAGTAAGAATTCCGGCTCTCACAGACCTGTTAGTTTTTCTTTAAGAAGCCCTCCTGTTCTCCACTCATTACCTGTATTAACTGCACCTGTTTGAACTCGTTACCTGTATAAAAGACACCTGTCCACACACTCAATCAAACAGACTCCAACCTCTCCACAATGGCCAAGACCAGAGAGCTGTGTAAGGACATCAGGGATACAATTGTAGACCTGCACAAGGCTGGGATGGGCTACAGGACAATAGGCAAGCAGCTTGGTGAGAAGGCAACAACTGTTGGCGCAATTATTAGAAAATGGAAGAAGTTTAAGATGACGGTCAATCACCCTCGGTCTGGGGCTTCATGCAAGATCTCACCTCGTGGGGCATCAATGATCATGAGGAAGGTGAGGGATCAGCCCAGAACTACACGGCAGGACCTGGTCAATGACCTGAAGAGAGCTGGGACCACAGTCTCAAAGGAAACCATTAGTAACACACTACGCCGTCATGGATTAATATCCTACAGTGCACGCAAGGTCCCCCTGCTCAAGCCAGCGCATGTCCAGGCCCGTCTGAAGTTTGCCAATGACCATCTGGATGATCCAGAGGAGGAATGGGAGAAGGTCATGTGGTCTGATGAGACAAAAATATAGCTTTTTGGTCTAAACTCCACTCGCCGTGTTTGGAGGAAGAAGAAGGATGAGTACAACCCCAAGAACACCATCCCAACCGTGAAGCATGGAGGTGGAAACATCATTCTTTGGGGATGCTTTTCTGCAAAGGGGACAGGACGACTGCACCGTATTGAGGGGAGGATGGATGGGGCCATGTATTGCGAGATCTTGGCCAACAACCTCCTTCCCTCAGTAAGAGCATTGAAGATGGGTGGTGGCTGGGTCTTCCAGCATGACAACGACCCGAAACACACAGCCAGGGCAACTAAGGAGTGGCTCCGTAAGAAGCATCTCAAGGTCCTGGAGTGGCCTTGCCAGTTTCCAGACCTGAACCCAATAGAAAATCTTTGGAGGGAGCTGAAAGTCCATATTGCCCAGCGACAGCCCCGAAACGGGAGAAGGTCTGTATGGAGGAGTGGGCCAAAATCCCTGCTGCAGTGTGTGCAAACCTAGTCAAGACCTACAGGAAATCTGTAATTGCAAAGAAAGGTTTCTGTACCAAATATTAAGTTCTGCTTTTCTGATGTATCAAATACTTATGTCATGCAATAAATTGCAAATTAATTACTTAAAAATCATACAATGTGATTTTCTGGATTTTTTGTTTTAGATTCCGTCTCTCACAGTTGAAGTGTACCTATGATAAAAATGACAGACCTCTACATGCTTTGTAAGTAGGAAAACCTGCAAAATCGGCAGTGTATCAAATACTTCAATAGGTCACATGGGGGAGCGGCGTTGTGCCGTGAGGTGTTGCTTTATTTGTTTTTTGAAACCAGGTTTGCTGTCCACTTGCGCTATATATGTCCACTTGCGCTATATATTTCTTTAACACTTTTTGGGGGTTACTACATGATTCCATATGTGTTATTTTATAGTTTTGATGTCTTCACTATTATTCTACAATTTAGAAAATAGTAAAAATAAAGAAAAACCATTGAATGAGTAGGTGTGTCCAAACTTTTGACTGGTACTGTATACTTTATCAGATAATTTTTATTCCAAAATACATTATATTCCAATTTATATCTTGAGAAAACACAAAATATTTATCTGCACAGCAGACCACTAGCTTGCTGCAACCAGAGCTCTAAGTTGCATGAAAAAGCCAGGTGAGGTAAAATCACACAGATAAGATCAAGCAGATGAGTACAGGTGAGTCCTACCTGATCTCATCCATGCATGCCACCATGACGGCCATTGCCAGGCCATGGACCAGCGCCAGCTGTACCCTGCCTGCAGACTCAACGTTCTCGATGAACGACACACACCCGATGAAGACGAAGAACATGGTGCCCACCACCTCTGCCAGGCAGGGCTGGATGATGCGCTCAAATGTGTTGGGAGGCCGAACCATGGGAGGCTTCTTGGTGCCACTCATCAGAGTCGAGTGTCCCTCATCCAGCTCCATTTTCTCAACTCCCATTGTGTCTGTTTGGACCGTAAGAGTAACTCTGACTGTGTCCGTCTGACTGCCTAGTCTAAGTGTCTGAGATACAAGTGAGCGACTTATGATAGTGTCTTGACAATTTATAATCACTGGCGGTCTATATTGATATTGCCTCATTGTTTGACCCACTGACCATAAACCTTGGCAGGGACAATGTCTAGCCATATTTTATTCAGCTCCTTGACCTCATTCTGATAGAGGCTGTTCATACCAGTTCAACAAAGGACCTCTTAGCCTGAAGTGTGCCCAACAGCTTTACAAGACAGCATGAGGGGGTGGCAACGTCAAATTCATGCCTTGCAAATCGATAAGGGTAAACTTCAATTTCTAAGTTGGCTAAGGCTACCAGAGGTTAGAAGTGTCTTGATCAAGGTCACTATATCACAATCTCAAAGTTAAATGGGAGGAGATTGACAAGTTTACCTACTCACAATGCTTTCTATATTGACATATTTTACATTTGAGACACTGTTAATGTCAGGGATGCATTTAGTGTCAATAAATAATATATATGCATGCAAGTTGAAGTGTGATTTGACCAAATCTGATCAGTGAGTTCAATGCCTCTGTTGAGTTCAGAAAGTTATTAGACCACCTATCGTGTAATAAAATACATTTACATTTTTACATTTTAGTCATTTAGCAGACGCTCTTATCCAGAGTGACTTACAGTTAGTGAGTGCATACATTTTCCAAAATAGTTATAAACTATTAATGTTTTCCATTAAAGAACTTGGAACCAAACACATCAACAATGATTGATGGACTGAATGGCCAGAAGTGATCACAGGTTTGAATGTAATATATTTATGCAAATTGTTTTTGTTTTATAGTTCACTACGGTTCAAAACAATATGACGTGTACAACAAGATGTGAAATACAAAAGTTCTGCAAGCTATAGAAGGCAATAAAATATTTGGGAAGATAATTACATTGTTTCTGAAAAAAAGCATGGCAAAGACGTTGTCAAAAAGGCCCCCATTCCTCAGAGACGACATATTCACTTCAGAACAAGACGAGTTTTCTGGTCTCCCAACAACAACCTGTGTACAAAAATAGAATTAAATAATAGTAAACTATACATGAATTACAATGCGATGAAGCAATATTCTCCTAGTGACTGTATACAGTATGACTATAACATGCTGAAACCGTTTGGAAATGCAGTGCCATTTTAGTGCCTATTTAAGGACACAATCTATGGCCTAAGGGTAATACAATCTATAAATAGGTGAGTAATGAAAGCTGGGTGTGCTGTATCCTACCTGACCAAGCTGCCAGTGATAAGGGCCCCTGCAACCGGTCCCACCCAGTAGATCCAGTGGTACTCCCAGTAGTTAGCTACCACTGCAGGGCCAAACGCCCGCGCTGGGTTCATGCACCCTCCAGATACTGACCCTCTGAAAGACCAATGGGACAAACACATCTGGTTACTATATTGATAGAACAATGCATTACATCTGATCAATACGTCTTAATATAATTAATCATTATCAGGCAGGCAGTGATGTCAATGGCAATGCCCTCTTTATTTCTGCTGTGACATTTGTCGATAACAACAAATAGCACAGCATAAATAGTATTGAAACTGTTCTGCTGCGAACCCTTGTCATTTCAAAACACCATTCATCATTGGCAAAGTGGGCAAACTTAGGCAGGAAATGCCAACAACGAACAGCGAGCCATCGTACTCAAGTATACAAAAAATAATAAAATGAAAGAAAAGCATTGCAAGTTTGAATTTTGTAAAGTTAGTGTGGGAGAGGTGGAAAAACTATTGTTATCGATCAATAATGACAAACCTCCTGGCATTGACAACAGATGGAAAGCTACTGTGGATGGTAGCTGACTATATAGCCACTCCCATCTGTCATATATTTAATCTGAGCATAGAGGAAAGTCTTTGTCCTCAGGTCTGGAGGGAAGCCAAAGTAATTCCGCTACCCAAGAGTGGTAAAGCAGCCTTTAATGGTTCTAACAGCAGACCTATCAGCTTGCTGCCAGCTCTTAGCAAACTGTTGGAAAAAATGGTGTTTGACCAAATACAATACTACTTCTCTGTAAACAAATTAACAACAGACTTTCAGCATGCTTATAGAGAAGGGCACTCAACATGTACTGCACTGACACAAATGACTGATGATTGGTTGAAAGAAATTGATAATAAGACGATTGTGGGAGCTGTACTGTTAGATTTCAGTGCAGCCTTTGATATTATTGACCATAACCTGTTGTTGAGAAAACTTATGTGCTATGGCTTCTCAACCTCTGCCATATCGTGGATTCAGAGCTATCTATCTAATATAATTCAGAGGGTTTTCTTTAATGGAAGCTTTTCTAATGTCAAACATATAAAGTGTGGTGTACCGCAGGGCAGCTCTCTAGGCCCTCGACTCTTTTCTATTTTTACCAATGACCTTACACTGGCATTGAACAAAGCATGTGTGTCCATGTATAATGATGATTCAACCATATACACATCAGCAACCACAGTTAATGAAGTCACTGAAACCCTTAACAAAGAGTTGCAGTCTGTTTTGGAATGGGTGGCCAGTAATAAACTGGTCCTGAACATTTCTAAAGATAAGAGCATTGTATTTGGTACAAATCATTGCCTAAGTTCTAGACCTCAGCTGAATCTGGTAATGAATGGTGTGGCTGTTGAACAAGTTGAGGAGACTAATTTACTTAGTATTACCTTAGACCAGGGGTGTCAAACGTCCGGCCCGCGGGCCGGATCAGGCCCGCAAACGGGTTTAATCCGGTATAAAAATGCGCTGCAATTTTTCAATAAAATAAACTGCTGTTCCAATTGCGTCCACTGGATGGCGCAATAGCAATTGTGTTAAGCAAGCAAACTGTTTATACCGGGGCAGAGCAAGTAGGTCAAGCACGTGCAGCCAATGAGCTACTTTGTTTTGCCCGCGATATTTATTATGGCTTCTACTTTTAACATTATGTGCTTTGGCACCCTCATTGCCCCAATATGTCTCTGTCAAAAAAGAGAAAAGTGGACGCAGAGTGCAGAGTGTTCCAAGAAAAATTGTCATCCTATTTATTCACGGAATTGAATGGGAAAGCTGTATGTTTGGTGTGTTCAGAGCATGTTGCAGTGCTGAAAGAATATAACCTTCGTCGCCACTATGTGAGTCTTCATGCCGACAAATATGACAACTTTCAAGGACAGCGGAGATGAGAGAAGGTGAATGAACTGTTGGCAGGTCTGAAGAAACAGCAGTCTGTGTTTACTCACAGCCGAGACATCAGTGACGCTGCAGTGAAAGCTAGCTACCTCATTGCTAATGAAATCGCAGTGGCTTCAAAACCATTTAGTGAGGGTGAATTTGTAAAAACATGCATGATGAAGGCAGCGGAGATTGTGTGCCCTGAAAAGCGGCAGGCTTTTGCAAATATCAGCCTGACAAGAAACACAGTTGCAGACAGGATTTCCGATCTTTCAGGTGATTTGGACAGCCAGTTGAAGCAAAAAGTAAAGTAATTTATTGCGTTTTCGGTTGCAATTGATGAAAGCACGGACATTACAGATGTTGCACAACTGGCCATTTTCATCCGCGGAGTTGATGACACATTGACCGTCACTGAGGAGTTCGTGGAGTTGGTGCCGATGACAGATACAACGACAGCAGCTGATATTTTCACTGCACTCGTCGGCGCGCTGGACAGGGTCGGAGTGGACTGGTCCCGCGCTGTCAGCCTGGCTACAGATGGTGCGCCCTCAATGATCGGGAAAAAAGCAGGCGTTGTGACAAAGTTCAGAGAGAAAGTGCAATCTGCAAATGGAGGACGTGATTTTTGGACTTTTCACTGTATTTTGCACCAGGAGGCTTTGTGTTGCAAGTCATTAAAGATGGATAACGTCATGAAGGTGGTCATCCAAACTGTTAATTTCATCCGATCCAGAAGCCTGAATCACCGTCAGTTTGACAGCCTTCTCAGAGAGAAAGACCACATCTATGGCCTGCCATACCACACTGAGGTAAGATGGTTAAGCCGAGGTGCTGTGCTGAGGCGTTTCTTTGATTTACGAGAAGAAATTGAACAGTTCATGGAAGAAAAGGGCAAACCAGTGTTAGAATTTCATTCCGCAGATGGATGCAGGACCTTGCATTTATGGTGGATGTTACAGAGCACCTGAATAACTTGAACAAACAGCTGCAAGGGCGCAACAAAGTTGTCACGCAGTATTATGACAGCATACGTTCTTTCAAGTTGAAGCTGTCATTGTGGGAGACGCAACTTGCCGGTGGTGATGCAGCTCACTTCCCCTGTCTGAAAAATGTGTGCGCGACCCAACATGTGGCAGACATGAAGCGGTTCAAAGATAAAATAACGGGACTGTTACGGGAGTTTGAGCAACGCTTTCAGATTTATGTTTATATGTTTTTATGTTGATGTGCTATTGTTTTTAATTGATTTTATTTTATTTGTATATTTAACCTATTCTTGACTCTGTGGTTCTTGCACTTGTTTGGGGAACAGGATTTCATTATTTTTATCTACATTTCTGCCTGAGAAATGACACCCTGATATAGTTCTGTGATCTGTGAAACAGTTCTGTTAATCACTGAGGCATTGTGTGTTTGTGTGTTCTTTTTCTTTAGAATTTTCAAATAAACTTGACGTGTTTTATGATTAATAGTGATGTTGTGCTTGTACTATTTTGGACACACTGTCCTCAGGCTCCAGCTTTATGTTGTATGTTGATCATATTAAAACAAAGAAAACAATCTGAAGTTGTTGTTTTTAAGTTATATATACCATGATTTTACCAGTCGGCCCATTTGGGAATAGATTTTCCTCCATGTGGCCCCTGAGCTAAAATGAGTTTGACACCCCTGCCTTAGACTGTAAACTGTCATGGTCAAAACATATACTGTAGATTCAATGGTTGTAAAGATGGGGAGAGGTCTGCCCGTAATAAAGAGATGCTCTGCTCCTTTGACACCACATTCCACAAAGCAAGTCCTGCAGGCTCTAGTTTTATCTTATCTTGATTATTGTCCAGTCATACAGTGCCTTGCAAAAGTATTCATCCCCCTTGGCGTTTTTCCTATTTCGTTGCATTACAACCTGTAATTTAAATGGATTTTTATTTGGATTTCATGTAATGGACATATAAAAAATAGTCAAAATTGGTGAAGTGAAAAAATAAACTTGTTTAAAAAAATTCTAAAAAATAAATAACGGAAAAGTGGAGCGTGCATATGTATTCACCCCCTTTGCTATAAGCCCCTAAATAAGATCTGGTGCAACGAATTACCTTCAGAAGTCACATAATTAGTTAAATAAAGTCCACCTGTGTGCAATCTAAGTGTCACATGGTCTGTCACATGATCTCAGCATATATACACCTGTTCTGAAAGAACCCAGAGTCTGCAACATCACTAAGAAAGGGGCACCACCAAGCTCGCCAAACAGGTGAGGGACAAAGTTGTGGAGAAGTACAGATCAGGGTTGGGTTATAGAAAAATATTCGAAACTTTGAACATCCAATGGAGCACCATTAAATACATTATTAAAAAATGTAAAGAATATGGCACCACAACAAACCTGCCAAGAGAGGGCCACCCACCAAAACTGACGGACCAGGGCATTCATCAGAGAGGCAACAAAGAGACCAAAGATAACCCTGAAGGAGCAGCAAAGCACCACAGCGGAGATTGGAGTATCTGTTCATAGGACCACTTTAAGCCGTACACTCCACAGAGCTGGGCTTTACGGAAGTGTGGCCAGAAAAAAGCCATTGCTTAAAGAAAAAAACAAGCAAACATGTTTGGTGTTCGCCAAAAGGCATGTGGGAGACTCCCCAAACATATGGAAAAAGGTACTCTGGTCAGATGAGACTAAAATTGAGCTTTTTGGCCATCAAGGAAAACGCTATGTCTGGCGCAAACCCAACACCTCTCATCACCCCTAGAACACCATCCCTACAGTGAAGCATGGTGGTGGCTGCATCATGCTGTGGGGATTATTTTCATCGGCAGGGACTGGGAAACTGGTCAGAATTGAAGGAATGATGGATGGTGCTAAATACAGGGAAATTCTTGAGAGAAACCTGTTTCAGTCTTCCAGATATTTGAGACTGGGACGGAGGTTCACCTTCCAGCAGGACAATGACCCTAAGCATACTGCTAAAGCAACACTTGAGTGGTTTAAGGGGAAACATTTAAATGTCTTGGAATGGCCTAGTCAAAGCCCAGACCTCAATCCAATTGCGAATCTGTGGTATGACTTAAAGATTGCTGTACACCAGCGGAACCCATCCAACTTGAAGGAGCTGGAGCAGTTTTGCCTTGAAGAATGGGCAGAAATCCCAGTGGCTAGATGTGCCAAGCTTATAGAGACATACCCCAAGATACTTGCAGCTGTAATTGCTGCAAAAGGTGGCTCTACAAAGTATTGACTTTGGGGGGGGTGAATAGTTATGCACGTCAAGTTTTCTGTTTTTTTGGTCTTATTTCTTGTTTGTTTCACAATAAAATATATTTTGCATCTTCAAAGATGTAGGCATGTTGTGTAAATCAAATGATACAGACCCCCAAAAAATCAATTTTAATTCCAGGTTGTAAGGCAACAAAATAGGAAAAATGCCAAGGGGGGTGAATACTTTCGCAAGCCACTGTATGGTCAAGTGCTGCAAAGAAATATCTAGTTAAGCTGCAGCTGGCCCAAAACAGAGCAGCACGTCTTGCTCTTCGTTGTAATCAGAGGGCTAATATGAAAACTATGCATGCCTGTCTGTCTTGGCTAAGAGTTGAGGAAAGACTGATTGCGTCACTTCTTGTTTTTATGAGAAACATTCATGTGTTGGAAATTCAAAATTATTTGCATAGTCAACTTACACACAGCACTGACACACACACACTTACCCCACCAGACATGCCACCAGGGGTCTTTTCACAGTCCCCAGGTCCAGAACAAATTAAAGGAAACGTACAGTATCATACAGAGCCATGAGTGCATGGAACTCCCTTCGATCATATATAGCGCAAGTGGACAGCAAACCTGGTTTCAAAAAACTAATAAAGCAACACCTCATGGCACAACGCCGCTCCCCCATGTGACCTACTTGTTGACCTACTTGTATGTATGTACTGACATGTATGTGTAACTGATAGAAGCACACACACACTACATGTTAATGTATGTAAATTGTATATTATTTTGTCTGTCGCCATTGTAAACTATCTATCATGACAATGCATTACATAGGCCTCAAGTGTTTCCAAACCATCTGTATCTATTGACATTCACCGGTCTCCATAGATTTTCCTCAGCCCTTACCCAGCAAGTATGCAAGCAGTCACAGTGAGCCCGATGCAGAGTGGAGCCAGTGGAGTACGGGTCCTGCCGTTGACAGCCCCCATACAGACCACCAGGGACAGGAAGAGGGTCATGACCATCTCTGCTACGGTGGCACTGCCGATAGCTCCACTGGTTTTAACCACGTTGAACGCTCCCCCTGCTGCACTGGCATAGCTGATGATGGAGGATGCTGCCTGTAGAATATCACAACATCTGTACGATTAGATTGGGATTACATTGGGTTTTATTTCCATTTATTAAACACAATCTGAAAGTCTTTTGTTTCTTCATAGATCAGAATGCTTGTGAAAAATGATTAGGCCTATTTTAATATCCAAGCTGAATTAAGATATACATAATTCACATTTTTTATACAAAGAAAACAGCATATGGAGTTTGTTTGCTATCATTCTAATTATTTGCTACATTCTGTTTTGGTCATTTGGTCTGGTTGGTTTCACATTGCCAAATGAACAAACTAAAATGCGTAGGCTATATAAAACTATGTGTGATGCAAGTAATTTGTTTAGTGGACAGAAATGCTCACGTTAAATCCATCTTTGATCATATGGAGCATCACTTTTGTGTCCCAATCTTCATATTGCATTCGCTTTGTAACATGAGAGGAAACAGCGCAATAACCGCTCTATAATAACTGCGAAGTGCAGTGAATAGGGAAGACTGTGGCTGGTTCTCTCATCATGGGTTGGTACTTACCTCGCCTATTACTCCCAATCTAGAGGGTGCTGTGTAACTCAGTAATTTTATGATTAATATGTGCGACCTCTTTGCAGGAGGTCATCTGGTCAATTCGTATTTGCATATCTAAATATTGAGGAGCAGGGACTCTGTGTTTTTATATCAGGTGAAAGTAAAACATACATGTCTTGGTATTTTAATTGTTTGAATTATAGGAGTAGGCTATCAATGAAAAAATAATTTATATTGTTGAAAAGAGGAAAGGAAGAGCTGTAGCTAGCATATTTCAAACTGATTTCTAAACTGTTTCTACTACAAGCCATGTAGACATGAGCATCATAGGCCATAGCCACAGGAAGATTAGTGGAGCCACTACTCCACTAATACAGGAGTAATAAAGTCCTAGTGCACTACCGTTGTGAGATTTAAAAATATATATAGTACCAGTCAAAGGTTTGGACACACCTACTCATTCAAGGGTTTTTCTTTATTTTTACTATTTTCTACATTGTAGAATAATAGTGAAGACATCAAAACTATGAAATAACACATATGGAATCATTTAGTAACCAAAAAAGTGTTAAACAAATCAAAATATATGTTATATTTGAGATTCTTCAAAGTAGCCACCCTTTGCCTTGATGACAGCTTTGCACACTATTTGCATTCTCTCAACCAGCTTCATGAGGTAGTCACATGGAATACATTTCAATTAACAGGTGTGTCTTGTTAAAAGTTAATTTGTGGAATTTCTTTCCTTCTTAATGCGTTTGAGCAAATCAGTTGTGTTGTGACAAGGTAGGGGGGCTATACAGAAGTTATTTGGTAAAAGACCAATTCCATATTATGGCAAGAACTGTTCAAATAAACAAAGAGAAACGACAGTCCACCATTACTTTAAGACAAGAAGTTTCAAGAACTTTGAAAGTTTCTTCAAGTGCATTCGCAAAAACCTTCTATGATGAAACTGGCTCTCATGAGGACCGCCACAGGAAAGGAAGACCCAGAGTTACCTTTGCTGCAGAGGATAATTGGCCCAGCGTCGTCCAGGGTAGGGGAGGGAATGGCCGGCAGGGATGTAGCTCAGTTGGTAGAGCATGGCGTTTGCAACGCCAGGGTTGTGGGTTTGATTCCCACGGGGGGCCATGAAAATAACATTTTTAAAAAATGTATGCACTCACTAACTGTAAGTCGCTCTGGATAAGAGCATCTGCTAAATGACTAAAATGTAAATGTAAATGGATAAATTCATTAGAGTTAACTGCACCTCAGATTGCAGCCCAAATAAATGCTTCACAGAGTTCAAGTAACAGACACATCTCAACATTAACTGTTCAGAGGAGACTGCGTGAATCAGACCTTCATGGTCGAATTGCTGCAAAGAAACCACTACTAAAGGACACCAATAATAAGAAGAGACTTGCTTGTGCCAAGAAACACAAGCAATGGACGTTAGACCGGTGGAAATCGGTCCTTTGGTCTGATGAGTCCAAATTTGAGATTTTTGGTTCCAACTGCCGTGTCTTTGTGAGACGCAGAGTAGGTGAACGGATGATCTCCACATGTGTGGTTCCCACCTGTAGTAGCCACACTTAACCAGCATGGCTACCACTGCATTCTGCAGCGATACGCCATCCCATCTGGTTTGCGCTTAGTGGGACTATCATTTGTTTTTCAACAGGACAATGACCCAACACACCTCCAGGCGGTGTAAGGGCTATCTGACCAAGAAGGATGATGGAGTGCTTCATCAGATGACTTGGCCTCCATAATCCCCAGACCTCAACCCAATTGAGATGGTATGGGATGAGTTGGACCGCAGAGTGAAGGGAAAGCAGCCAACAAGTGCTCAGCATATGCGGGAACTCCTTCAAGACTGTTGGAAAAACATTCCAGGTGAAGCTGGTTCAGAGAATGTCAAGAGTGTGCAAAGCTGTTATCAAGGCAAAGGGTGGCTACTTTGAAGAATCTAAAATCTAAAATATATTTTGATTAGTTGAACACTTTTTTGGTTACTTCATGATTCCATATGTGTTATTTCATAGTTTTGATGTCTTCACTATTATTCTACAATGTAGAAAATAGTAAAAATAAAGAAAAACCCTTGAATGAGTGGGTGTGTCCAAACATTTGACTGGTACTGTATATATATTATACATTTTTTATTCAGATTTTTCAGGGGGTGCTGCGGCACCCTCAGCACCCGTACTATAGCCTTTATGCCTAGTTAGGAGTGATTATGTAAAAAGTTATACTTACAAAGTATAAGCTGTTGAATTTTGTTAGGAATATTGTCTATTGTCTATTTTTGACTATTTCTTAGACTGTAGGCTAGCCCACATTCATTTATTCATTTCCAACGTACAGTGTGTTTGATGTGCAAAGTCCAAAAGGGTGCCCATTTCAACCCAAGACCTTGCTTTCTTGTTGAAAATAGTCTCATACAATATAGGCCTACTGATGTTGAGAATGGCTATATAAAACTATGTGTGATGCAAGTAATTTGTTTAGTGGACAGATATGCTCACGTTAAATCCATCTTTGATCATATGGAGCATCACTTTTGTGTCCCAATCTTCATATTGCATTCGCTTTGTAACATGAGAGGAAACAGCGCAATAACCGCTCTATAATAACTGCAAAGTGCAGTGAATAGGGAAGACTGTGGCTGGTTCTCTCATCATGGGTTGGTACTTACCTCGCCTATTACTCCCAATCTAGAGGGTGCTGTGTAACTCAGTAATTTTATGATTAATATGTGCGACCTCTTTGCAGGAGGTCATCTGGTCAATTCGTATTTGCATATCTAAATATTGAGGAGCAGGGACTCTGTGTTTTTATATCAGGTGAAAGTAAAACATACATGTCTTGGTATTTTAATTGTTTGAATTATAGGAGTAGGCTATCAATGAAAAAATTATTTATATTGTTGAAAAGAGGAAAGGAAGAGCTGTAGCTAGCATATTTCAAACTGATTTCTAAACTGTTTCTACTACAAGCCATGTAGACATTAGCATCATAGGCCATAGCCACAGGAAGATTAGTGGAGCCACTACTCCACTAATACAGGAGTAATAAAGTCCTAGTGCACTACCGTTGTGAGATTAAAAAATGCATATAGTACCAGTCAAAGGTTTGGACACACCTACTCATTCAAGGGTTTTTCTTTATTTTTACTATTTTCTACATTGTAGAATAATAGTGAAGACATCAAAACTATGAAATAACACATATGGAATCATTTAGTAACCAAAAAAGTGTTAAACAAATCAAAATATATGTTATATTTGAGATTCTTCAAAGTAGCCACCCTTTGCCTTGATGACAGCTTTGCACACTATTTGCATTCTCTCAACCGGTGCAAATAGTGTGCAAAGCTGTCATCAAGGCAAAGGGTGGCTACTTTGAAGAATCTCAAATATAACATATATTTTGATTTGTTTAACACTTTTTTGGTGTTACAACAAGTAGGTCACATGGGGGAGCGGCGTTGTGCCGTGAGGTGTTGCTTTATTTGTTTTTTGAAACCAGGTTTGCTGTCCACTTGCGCTATATATGTCCACTTGCGCTATATATTTCTTTAACACTTTTTGGGGGTTACTACATGATTCCATATGTGTTATTTTATAGTTTTGATGTCTTCACTATTATTCTACAATTTAGAAAATAGTAAAAATAAAGAAAAACCATTGAATGAGTAGGTGTGTCCAAACTTTTGACTGGTACTGTATACTTTATCAGATAATTTTTATTCCAAAATACATTATATTCCAATTTATATCTTGAGAAAACACAAAATATTTATCTGCACAGCAGACCACTAGCTTGCTGCAACCAGAGCTCTAAGTTGCATGAAAAAGCCAGGTGAGGTAAAATCACACAGATAAGATCAAGCAGATGAGTACAGGTGAGTCCTACCTGATCTCATCCATGCATGCCACCATGACGGCCATTGCCAGGCCATGGACCAGCGCCAGCTGTACCCTGCCTGCAGACTCAACGTTCTCGATGAACGACACACACCCGATGAAGACGAAGAACATGGTGCCCACCACCTCTGCCAGGCAGGGCTGGATGATGCGCTCAAATGTGTTGGGAGGCCGAACCATGGGAGGCTTCTTGGTGCCACTCATCAGAGTCGAGTGTCCCTCATCCAGCTCCATTTTCTCAACTCCCATTGTGTCTGTTTGGACCGTAAGAGTAACTCTGACTGTGTCCGTCTGACTGCCTAGTCTAAGTGTCTGAGATACAAGTGAGCGACTTATGATAGTGTCTTGACAATTTATAATCACTGGCGGTCTATATTGATATTGCCTCATTGTTTGACCCACTGACCATAAACCTTGGCAGGGACAATGTCTAGCCATATTTTATTCAGCTCCTTGACCTCATTCTGATAGAGGCTGTTCATACCAGTTCAACAAAGGACCTCTTAGCCTGAAGTGTGCCCAACAGCTTTACAAGACAGCATGAGGGGGTGGCAACGTCAAATTCATGCCTTGCAAATCGATAAGGGTAAACTTCAATTTCTAAGTTGGCTAAGGCTACCAGAGGTTAGAAGTGTCTTGATCAAGGTCACTATATCACAATCTCAAAGTTAAATGGGAGGAGATTGACAAGTTTACCTACTCACAATGCTTTCTATATTGACATATTTTACATTTGAGACACTGTTAATGTCAGGGATGCATTTAGTGTCAATAAATAATATATATGCATGCAAGTTGAAGTGTGATTTGACCAAATCTGATCAGTGAGTTCAATGCCTCTGTTGAGTTCAGAAAGTTATTAGACCACCTATCGTGTAATAAAATACATTTACATTTTTACATTTTAGTCATTTAGCAGACGCTCTTATCCAGAGTGACTTACAGTTAGTGAGTGCATACATTTTCCAAAATAGTTATAAACTATTAATGTTTTCCATTAAAGAACTTTGAACCAAACACATCAACAATGATTGATGGACTGAATGGCCAGAAGTGATCACAGGTTTGAATGTAATATATTTATGCAAATTGTTTTTGTTTTATAGTTCACTACGGTTCAAAACAATATGACGTGTACAACAAGATGTGAAATACAAAAGTTCTGCAAGCTATAGAAGGCAATAAAATATTTGGGAAGATAATTACATTGTTTCTGAAAAAAGCATGGCAAAGACGTTGTCAAAAAGGCCCCCATTCCTCAGAGACGACATATTCATTTCAGAACAAGACGAGTTTTCTGGTCTCCCAACAACAACCTGTGTACAAAAATAGAATTAAATAATAGTAAACTATACATGAATTACAATGCGATGAAGCAATATTCTCCTAGTGACTGTATACAGTATGACTATAACATGCTGAAACCGTTTGGAAATGCAGTGCCATTTTAGTGCCTATTTAAGGACACAATCTATGGCCTAAGGGTAATACAATCTATAAATAGGTGAGTAATGAAAGCTGGGTGTGCTGTATCCTACCTGACCAAGCTGCCAGTGATAAGGGCCCCTGCAACCGGTCCCACCCAGTAGATCCAGTGGTACTCCCAGTAGTTAGCTACCACTGCAGGGCCAAACGCCCGCGCTGGGTTCATGCACCCTCCAGATACTGACCCTCTGAAAGACCAATGGGACAAACACATCTGGTTACTATATTGATAGAACAATGCATTACATCTGATCAATACGTCTTAATATAATTAATCATTATCAGGCAGGCAGTGATGTCAATGGCAATGCCCTCTTTATTTCTGCTGTGACATTTGTCGATAACAACAAATAGCACAGCATAAATAGTATTGAAACTGTTCTGCTGCGAACCCTTGTCATTTCAAAACACCATTCATCATTGGCAAAGTGGGCAAACTTAGGCAGGAAATGCCAACAACGAACAGCGAGCCATCGTACTCAAGTATACAAAAAATAATAAAATGAAAGAAAAGCATTGCAAGTTTGAATTTTGTAAAGTTAGTGTGGGAGAGGTGGAAAAACTATTGTTATCGATCAATAATGACAAACCTCCTGGCATTGACAACAGATGGAAAGCTACTGTGGATGGTAGCTGACTATATAGCCACTCCCATCTGTCATATATTTAATCTGAGCATAGAGGAAAGTCTTTGTCCTCAGGTCTGGAGGGAAGCCAAAGTAATTCCGCTACCCAAGAGTGGTAAAGCAGCCTTTAATGGTTCTAACAGCAGACCTATCAGCTTGCTGCCAGCTCTTAGCAAACTGTTGGAAAAAATGGTGTTTGACCAAATACAATACTACTTCTCTGTAAACAAATTAACAACAGACTTTCAGCATGCTTATAGAGAAGGGCACTCAACATGTACTGCACTGACACAAATGACTGATGATTGGTTGAAAGAAATTGATAATAAGACGATTGTGGGAGCTGTACTGTTAGATTTCAGTGCAGCCTTTGATATTATTGACCATAACCTGTTGTTGAGAAAACTTATGTGCTATGGCTTTTCAACCTCTGCCATATCGTGGATTCAGAGCTATCTATCTAATATAATTCAGAGGGTTTTCTTTAATGGAAGCTTTTCTAATGTCAAACATATAAAGTGTGGTGTACCGCAGGGCAGCTCTCTAGGCCCTCGACTCTTTTCTATTTTTACCAATGACCTTACACTGGCATTGAACAAAGCATGTGTGTCCATGTATAATGATGATTCAACCATATACACATCAGCAACCACAGTTAATGAAGTCACTGAAACCCTTAACAAAGAGTTGCAGTCTGTTTTGGAATGGGTGGCCAGTAATAAACTGGTCCTGAACATTTCTAAAGATAAGAGCATTGTATTTGGTACAAATCATTGCCTAAGTTCTAGACCTCAGCTGAATCTGGTAATGAATGGTGTGGCTGTTGAACAAGTTGAGGAGACTAATTTACTTAGTATTACCTTAGACCAGGGGTGTCAAACGTCCGGCCCGCGGGCCGGATCAGGCCCGCAAACGGGTTTAATCCGGCCCGCGAGATGATTTAAAAAAAAAAAAACTTTTTTTTTTGTAAAGTATAAAAATGCGCTGCAATTTTTCAATAAAATAAACTGCTGTTCCAATTGCGTCCACTGGATGGCGCAATAGCAATTGTGTTAAGCAAGCAAACTGTTTATACCGGGGCAGAGCAAGTAGGTCAAGCACGTGCAGCCAATGAGCTACTTTGTTTTGCCCGCGATATTTATTATGGCTTCTACTTTTAACATTATGTGCTTTGGCACCCTCATTGCCCCAATATGTCTCTGTCAAAAAGAGAAAAGTGGACGCAGAGTGCAGAGTGTTCCAAGAAAAATTGTCATCCTATTTATTCACGGAATTGAATGGGAAAGCTGTATGTTTGGTGTGTTCAGAGCATGTTGCAGTGCTGAAAGAATATAACCTTCGTCGCCACTATGTGAGTCTTCATGCCGACAAATATGACAACTTTCAAGGACAGCGGAGATGAGAGAAGGTGAATGAACTGTTGGCAGGTCTGAAGAAACAGCAGTCTGTGTTTACTCACAGCCGAGACATCAGTGACGCTGCAGTGAAAGCTAGCTACCTCATTGCTAATGAAATCGCAGTGGCTTCAAAACCATTTAGTGAGGGTGAATTTGTAAAAACATGCATGATGAAGGCAGCGGAGATTGTGTGCCCTGAAAAGCGGCAGGCTTTTGCAAATATCAGCCTGACAAGAAACACAGTTGCAGACAGGATTTCCGATCTTTCAGGTGATTTGGACAGCCAGTTGAAGCAAAAAGTAAAGTAATTTATTGCGTTTTCGGTTGCAATTGATGAAAGCACGGACATTACAGATGTTGCACAACTGGCCATTTTCATCCGCGGAGTTGATGACACATTGACCGTCACTGAGGAGTTCGTGGAGTTGGTGCCGATGACAGATACAACGACAGCAGCTGATATTTTCACTGCACTCGTCGGCGCGCTGGACAGGGTCGGAGTGGACTGGTCCCGCGCTGTCAGCCTGGCTACAGATGGTGCGCCCTCAATGATCGGGAAAAAAGCAGGCGTTGTGACAAAGTTCAGAGAGAAAGTGCAATCTGCAAATGGAGGACGTGATTTTTGGACTTTTCACTGTATTTTGCACCAGGAGGCTTTGTGTTGCAAGTCATTAAAGATGGATAACGTCATGAAGGTGTAACGATCCCGGCTGTCTGAGTCGGGTCCTGTTTGGTGACTAGTGTTCCTGGTCGTAATCTCCAGGTTCCCGAGGGTTCGGGAACGCTCCGGGGAGCGCTCTGGTTTCCGCACCTGCTTCCCATCAGCAATCTGCACACCTGGGCCTAATCATCACCCTTCTTAGGCTCTGGCCCAACATCCAGTTCCTGCCGGATCGTTAGCCATGAACAGTAGGTGTAACTGTGTATCAGTTCAGAGTATCTTGCGTGAGTTTTGTTGTTTTGCACTTTGTTGAGTTTTTGTGTCCTTACCTCCGTTTTTGTTCCACCTGCAGTCACACGTCCGGAACCTTCACCCCACCTCTGCCTGATGGTCGGCGGCTGCCGAGCCATCACTGGACCTAGTGCTGCACCCCCAACTACTCATCCACGCCGCCCGCTCTGTCCCTGGATTACTCTGCACCTTTTTGTTGTTATCCGAATAAACCCTCACTTTCGTTCAACTCTCCTTGTCCTGGTCTGCTTCTGGGTTCTGGCTGAGGGAACTGTAACAGAACACGTCGATCATTCTCCACCACAAAGGATTAGTGGAGAGGACCTCACTCCCGATTCTGAACCCATGCAAGTGGGGCGGCACGGGTTAACCAAGGAGGAGCGTCAACATAGACGAAGGACCAACTGCTGCCTCTACTGTGGTCGCTCGGGACATTACATCTCCACTTGCTCCCTGCGGTCGTCAAACTGCCCGGCTCGCTAAAGTTGGGAGGACTTTTAGCGAGCCAGTTTCAATCTCTCAGTACCTCTGTCAGACCCCGCTTCCCGGCTACCCTTGTGAACAGGAATCAGAGCTTAGCGCTTAACGCTTTTATCGATTCAGGTGCCGATGGAAGCTTTCTTGATGCCGAGTTGGTGGAACAGCTGGGGCTTTCCAAGGAGCAATTGCCGGAAGCCATTGAAGCGACCACTCTGAACGGCAGTAGTCTGGCACGTATCACGATGAGGACTGAACCGGTTAAGATGCGGTTGTCAGGGAATCATTCTGAGATGATTTCATTTTTCATTCTGCCGTCTTCCCATGTTCCTCTGGTCCTTGGATACCCCTGGCTGAAGGAACACAATCCCACGTTCGATTGGGTGACGGGCAAGGTAACGAGTTGGAGCCTGGATTGTCATGCTAACTGTCTCAAGACTGCCTGCCCCCATTCGGTTCCCAGTCAGGTGATTGAGGCTAGACCTCCAGATTTGTCCCTGGTTCCCGAGACATATCACGATTTGGGGGAAGTTTTCAGTAAGCAGAAGGCTCTGTCACTCCCTCCCCCACCGACCATATGATTGTGCCATCAACCTGGTTCCTGGAGCTGTCTACCCCAAGGGAAGGTTATACAGTATCTCCCGACCTGAACGTGAGGCGTTGGAGACCTACATCAAGGAGTCCCTAGCTGCTGGTCTCGTTCGTCCCTCGTCATCACCCCCTGGGGGCAGGATTCTTCTTTGTGGGTAAGAAGGATGGCTCTCTTCGACCATGTATTGATTATCGGGGGTTGAATGACATCACGGTCAAGAACAAGTATCCCCTGCCCTTGATGAGTTCTGCCTTCGACTCCTTACAGGGTGCTACGGTGTTCACCAAGTTAGACCTACGCAATGCGTATCACCTGGTCCGGATCAGAGAGGGGGACGAGTGGTTGACGGGTTTCAATACACCGATGGGGCACTTCGAGTATCAGGTGATGCCGTTTGGACTGACCAATGCTCCAGCGGTATTCCAGAGTATGGTGAACGACGTCCTGAGAGATATGATCGGTCTCTTCGTGTTTGTTTACCTGGATGACATTCTGATCTTCTCGAAGGAGCCTTCCGACCACGTCCAGCATGTCCGGCAGGTTCTGCAGCGATTATTGGAGAATCGCCTGTTCGTGAAGGCCGAGAAGTGCGAGTTTCACGCCCACACGACATCCTTTCTCGGGTACATCATCTCCAGGGGTGAGATTAGGATGGACCAGGAGAAGGTTAGAGCGGTTCTGGAATGGGCCCAGCCCGGTACGAGATTGCAGCTCCAGAGATTTTTGGGGTTTGCGAATTTCTACCGCAGATTCATCCGGGATTACAGCCGTGTGGCCGCTCCATTAACTGCCTTGACTTCCAGCATCAGGACCTTCAAGTGGAATCCGGAGGCGGATCGAGCGTTTCTGGATTTGAAGAGGCGATTCACCAACGCACCGATTCTCTCTCAACCGGACACGGCCCGTCAGTTCGTCGTTGAAGTGGACGCGTCTGATGTGGGAGTTGGCGCCATCCTGTCGCAGCGATGCTCCACGGACAGTAAACTCCATCCCTGCGCCTACTACTCGTCGCCTTTCACCTGCGGAGAGGAATTACGATGTGGGTAACCGGGAGCTTCTCGCGGTGAAACTTGCCTTGGAGGAGTGGCGCCACTGGTTGGAGGGGGCGGAGCAACCGTTTATTGTCTGGACTGACCACAAGAGTCTTGCTTACGTGCAATCGGCTAAACGTCTCAACTCCCGTCAGGCCAGGTGGGCGTTGTTTTTCGGACGATTCAAGTTTGTCCTGACGTTCCGACCTGGATCTAAGAACGGCAAGGCGGACGCCTTGTCCCGGATGTTCTCCAAGACGGAGGAGAGTGGGTCCAAGACCGAGACAATTCTCCCCCGGAACTGCGTCGTGGGAGCAGTTATGTGGAGGATTGAGGAGGAGGTGCTGGCGGCCCTTCGGACTCAGCCCGGTCCCGGTAACGGTCCATCCGGTCGGTTGTTTGTGCCTGAGTCGGTTCGTCCTGCTGTTCTCAAATGGTCCCACGCCAGTAAGATGGCTTGTCACCCTGGCGTGGCTCGGACAATGGCGTTTCTTCGCAGACGCTTTTTGGTGGCCTGCCATGGCCGAGGATACTCGGGGTTTTGTTGCTGCCTGTCCAGTGTGTGCGCAGAATAAGAGTACCAATCGGCCCAGCTCTGGACTACTTCACCCCCTTCCTATTCCCCGGCGTCCATGGTCGCATCTGGCCCTGGACTTTGTCACGGGGTTGCCCGCTTCTGAGGGGAACACGGTCGTTCTGACTATCGTGGACAGGTTCAGCAAGTTCGCCCACTTTGTGCCTATTGCCAAGCTTCCCTCTGCCTCGGAGACGTCCGAGATCCTGGTTAGGGAGGTTTTCAGGGTCCACGGTTTGCCCAGTGATATCGTTTCCGACCGTGGCCCTCAGTTTACCTCTGCTGTCTGGAAGTCCTTCTGTTCGGCCATTGGAGCTACAGTCAGTCTCACATCTGGGTTTCACCCCCAATCCAATGGTCAGGCGGAGAGAGCCAACCAGAAGATGGAATCCACGCTACGCTGTCTGGTCTCTTCCAACCCCACCTCCTGGGCCTCTCAGTTGCCTTGGGTTGAGTATGCCCACAATACTCTCCCTACATCTGCCACTGGGATGTCTCCCTTCCAGTGCCTGTATGGCTACCAACCTCCCCTGTTCCCTTCTCAGGAGAAGGAGCTCTCAGTGCCTTCTGTTCAGGCCCATATTCGTCGTTGCCACCGGACTTGGCATCGGGCCAGAAAGGCACTCCTTAGAGGTTCGGACCGGTATCAGCTCCAGGCGAATCGTCGCCGGATCCCCGCTCCCACCTATACCATCGGAGATAGGGTTTGGTTGGCCACACGGGATCTTCCGTTACGGACTGAGTCCAGGAAGTTGTTACCGAAGTTCATTGGTCCGTTTGTGGTGGAGAAGGTGATCAATCCAGTGGCAGTTCGACTCAAACTACCGAGGACGCTCAGAGTCCATCCCACCTTTCATGTCTCCTGCCTCAAGCCTGTCTTCCTCAGTCCTCTGTTGCCTCCTCCGCCTCCTCCTCCTCCTCCTCGGATGATTGGAGGTGGTCCTGCCTACACGGTGCGTCGCATTATGGATTCCAGACGGCGGGGCCGGGGTTTCCAGTATCTCGTGGACTGGGAGGGGTATGGTCCTGAAGAGAGGAGTTGGATTCCGCGGCGACAGGTCCTAGATGCGGATCTCATCAGGGACTTCTACCGCCTCCATCCTGGCGCTCCGGGGAGTCCGCCCGGTGGCGTTCGTCGGAGGGGGGGTACTGTAACGATCCCGGCTGTCTGAGTCGGGTCCTGTTTGGTGACTAGTGTTCCTGGTCGTAATCTCCAGGTTCCCGAGGGTTCGGGAACGCTCCGGGGAGCGCTCTGGTTTCCGCACCTGCTTCCCATCAGCAATCTGCACACCTGGGCCTAATCATCACCCTTCTTAGGCTCTGGCCCAACATCCAGTTCCTGCCGGATCGTTAGCCATGAACAGTAGGTGTAACTGTGTATCAGTTCAGAGTATCTTGCGTGAGTTTTGTTGTTTTGCACTTTGTTGAGTTTTTGTGTCCTTACCTCCGTTTTTGTTCCACCTGCAGTCACACGTCCGGAACCTTCACCCCACCTCTGCCTGATGGTCGGCGGCTGCCGAGCCATCACTGGACCTAGTGCTGCACCCCCAACTACTCATCCACGCCGCCCGCTCTGTCCCTGGATTACTCTGCACCTTTTTGTTGTTATCCGAATAAACCCTCACTTTCGTTCAACTCTCCTTGTCCTGGTCTGCTTCTGGGTTCTGGCTGAGGGAACTGTGACAGAAGGTGGTCATCCAAACTGTTAATTTCATCCGATCCAGAAGCCTGAATCACCGTCAGTTTGACAGCCTTCTCAGAGAGAAAGACCACATCTATGGCCTGCCATACCACACTGAGGTAAGATGGTTAAGCCGAGGTGCTGTGCTGAGGCGTTTCTTTGATTTACGAGAAGAAATTGAACAGTTCATGGAAGAAAAGGGCAAACCAGTGTTAGAATTTCATTCCGCAGATGGATGCAGGACCTTGCATTTATGGTGGATGTTACAGAGCACCTGAATAACTTGAACAAACAGCTGCAAGGGCGCAACAAAGTTGTCACGCAGTATTATGACAGCATACGTTCTTTCAAGTTGAAGCTGTCATTGTGGGAGACGCAACTTGCCGGTGGTGATGCAGCTCACTTCCCCTGTCTGAAAAATGTGTGCGCGACCCAACATGTGGCAGACATGAAGCGGTTCAAAGATAAAATAACGGGACTGTTACGGGAGTTTGAGCAACGCTTTCAGATTTATGTTTATATGTTTTTATGTTGATGTGCTATTGTTTTTAATTGATTTTATTTTATTTGTATATTTAACCTATTCTTGACTCTGTGGTTCTTGCACTTGTTTGGGGAACAGGATTTCATTATTTTTATCTACATTTCTGCCTGAGAAATGACACCCTGATATAGTTCTGTGATCTGTGAAACAGTTCTGTTAATCACTGAGGCATTGTGTGTTTGTGTGTTCTTTTTCTTTAGAATTTTCAAATAAACTTGACGTGTTTTATGATTAATAGTGATGTTGTGCTTGTACTATTTTGGACACACTGTCCTCAGGCTCCAGCTTTATGTTGTATGTTGATCATATTAAAACAAAGAAAACAATCTGAAGTTGTTGTTTTTAAGTTATATATACCATGATTTTACCAGTCGGCCCATTTGGGAATAGATTTTCCTCCATGTGGCCCCCTGAGCTAAAATGAGTTTGACACCCCTGCCTTAGACTGTAAACTGTCATGGTCAAAACATATACTGTAGATTCAATGGTTGTAAAGATGGGGAGAGGTCTGCCCGTAATAAAGAGATGCTCTGCTCCTTTGACACCACATTCCACAAAGCAAGTCCTGCAGGCTCTAGTTTTATCTTATCTTGATTATTGTCCAGTCATACAGTGCCTTGCAAAAGTATTCATCCCCCCTTGGCGTTTTTCCTATTTCGTTGCATTACAACCTGTAATTTAAATGGATTTTTATTTAGATTTCATGTAATGGACATATAAAAAATAGTCAAAATTGGTGAAGTGAAAAAATAAACTTGTTTAAAAAAATTCTAAAAAATAAATAACGGAAAAGTGGAGCGTGCATATGTATTCACCCCCTTTGCTATAAGCCCCTAAATAAGATCTGGTGCAACGAATTACCTTCAGAAGTCACATAATTAGTTAAATAAAGTCCACCTGTGTGCAATCTAAGTGTCACATGGTCTGTCACATGATCTCAGCATATATACACCTGTTCTGAAAGAACCCAGAGTCTGCAACATCACTAAGAAAGGGGCACCACCAAGCTCGCCAAACAGGTGAGGGACAAAGTTGTGGAGAAGTACAGATCAGGGTTGGGTTATAGAAAAATATTCGAAACTTTGAACATCCAATGGAGCACCATTAAATACATTATTAAAAAATGTAAAGAATATGGCACCACAACAAACCTGCCAAGAGAGGGCCACCCACCAAAACTGACGGACCAGGGCATTCATCAGAGAGGCAACAAAGAGACCAAAGATAACCCTGAAGGAGCAGCAAAGCACCACAGCGGAGATTGGAGTATCTGTCCATAGGACCACTTTAAGCCGTACACTCCACAGAGCTGGGCTTTACGGAAGTGTGGCCAGAAAAAAGCCATTGCTTAAAGAAAAAAACAAGCAAACATGTTTGGTGTTCGCCAAAAGGCATGTGGGAGACTCCCCAAACATATGGAAAAAGGTACTCTGGTCAGATGAGACTAAAATTGAGCTTTTTGGCCATCAAGGAAAACGCTATGTCTGGCGCAAACCCAACACCTCTCATCACCCCTAGAACACCATCCCTACAGTGAAGCATGGTGGTGGCTGCATCATGCTGTGGGGATTATTTTCATCGGCAGGGACTGGGAAACTGGTCAGAATTGAAGGAATGATGGATGGTGCTAAATACAGGGAAATTCTTGAGAGAAACCTGTTTCAGTCTTCCAGATATTTGAGACTGGGACGGAGGTTCACCTTCCAGCAGGACAATGACCCTAAGCATACTGCTAAAGCAACACTTGAGTGGTTTAAGGGGAAACATTTAAATGTCTTGGAATGGCCTAGTCAAAGCCCAGACCTCAATCCAATTGCGAATCTGTGGTATGACTTAAAGATTGCTGTACACCAGCGGAACCCATCCAACTTGAAGGAGCTGGAGCAGTTTTGCCTTGAAGAATGGGCAGAAATCCCAGTGGCTAGATGTGCCAAGCTTATAGAGACATACCCCAAGAGACTTGCAGCTGTAATTGCTGCAAAAGGTGGCTCTACAAAGTATTGACTTTGGGGGGGTGAATAGTTATGCACGTCAAGTTTTCTGTTTTTTTGGTCTTATTTCTTGTTTGTTTCACAATAAAATATATTTTGCATCTTCAAAGATGTAGGCATGTTGTGTAAATCAAATGATACAGACCCCCAAAAAATCAATTTTAATTCCATGTTGTAAGGCAACAAAATAGGAAAAATTCCAAGGGGGGTGAATACTTTCGCAAGCCACTGTATGGTCAAGTGCTGCAAAGAAATATCTAGTTAAGCTGCAGCTGGCCCAAAACAGAGCAGCACGTCTTGCTCTTCGTTGTAATCAGAGGGCTAATATGAAAACTATGCATGCCTGTCTGTCTTGGCTAAGAGTTGAGGAAAGACTGATTGCGTCACTTCTTGTTTTTATGAGAAACATTAATGTGTTGGAAATTCAAAATTATTTGCATAGTCAACTTACACACAGCACTGACACACACACACTTACCCCACCAGACATGCCACCAGGGGTCTTTTCACAGTCCCCAGGTCCAGAACAAATTTAAGGAAACGTACAGTATCATACAGAGCCATGAGTGCATGGAACTCCCTTCGATCATATATAGCGCAAGTGGACAGCAAACCTGGTTTCAAAAAACTAATAAAGCAACACCTCATGGCACAACGCCGCTCCCCCATGTGACCTACTTGTTGACCTACTTGTATGTATGTACTGACATGTATGTGTAACTGATAGAAGCACACACACACTACATGTTAATGTATGTAGATTGTATATTATTTTGTCTGTCGCCATTGTAAACTATCTATCATGACAATGCATTACATAGGCCTCAAGTGTTTCCAAACCATCTGTATCTATTGACATTCACCGGTCTCCATAGATTTTCCTCAGCCCTTACCCAGCAAGTATGCAAGCAGTCACAGTGAGCCCGATGCAGAGTGGAGCCAGTGGAGTACGGGTCCTGCCGTTGACAGCCCCCATACAGACCACCAGGGACAGGAAGAGGGTCATGACCATCTCTGCTACGGTGGCACTGCCGATAGCTCCACTGGTTTTAACCACGTTGAACGCTCCCCCTGCTGCACTGGCATAGCTGATGATGGAGGATGCTGCCTGTAGAATATCACAACATCTGTACGATTAGATTGGGATTACATTGGGTTTTATTTCCATTTATTAAACACAATCTGAAAGTCTTTTGTTTCTTCATAGATCAGAATGCTTGTGAAAAATGATTAGGCCTATTTTAATATCCAAGCTGAATTAAGATATACATAATTCACATTTTTATACAAAGAAAACAGCATATGGAGTTTGTTTGCTATCATTCTAATTATTTGCTACATTCTGTTTTGGTCATTTGGTCTGGTTGGTTTCACATTGCCAAATGAACAAACTAAAATGCGTAGGCTATATAAAACTATGTGTGATGCAAGTAATTTGTTTAGTGGACAGAAATGCTCACGTTAAATCCATCTTTGATCATATGGAGCATCACTTTTGTGTCCCAATCTTCATATTGCATTCGCTTTGTAACATGAGAGGAAACAGCGCAATAACCGCTCTATAATAACTGCGAAGTGCAGTGAATAGGGAAGACTGTGGCTGGTTCTCTCATCATGGGTTGGTACTTACCTCGCCTATTACTCCCAATCTAGAGGGTGCTGTGTAACTCAGTAATTTTATGATTAATATGTGCGACCTCTTTGCAGGAGGTCATCTGGTCAATTCGTATTTGCATATCTAAATATTGAGGAGCAGGGACTCTGTGTTTTTATATCAGGTGAAAGTAAAACATACATGTCTTGGTATTTTAATTGTTTGAATTATAGGAGTAGGCTATCAATGAAAAAATAATTTATATTGTTGAAAAGAGGAAAGGAAGAGCTGTAGCTAGCATATTTCAAACTGATTTCTAAACTGTTTCTACTACAAGCCATGTAGACATGAGCATCATAGGCCATAGCCACAGGAAGATTAGTGGAGCCACTACTCCACTAATACAGGAGTAATAAAGTCCTAGTGCACTACCGTTGTGAGATTAAAAAATACATATAGTACCAGTCAAAGGTTTGGACACACCTACTCATTCAAGGGTTTTTCTTTATTTTTACTATTTTCTACATTGTAGAATAATAGTGAAGACATCAAAACTATGAAATAACACATATGGAATCATTTAGTAACCAAAAAAGTGTTAAACAAATCAAAATATATGTTATATTTGAGATTCTTCAAAGTAGCCACCCTTTGCCTTGATGACAGCTTTGCACACTATTTGCATTCTCTCAACCAGCTTCATGAGGTAGTCACATGGAATACATTTCAATTAACAGGTGTGTCTTGTTAAAAGTTAATTTGTGGAATTTCTTTCCTTCTTAATGCGTTTGAGCAAATCAGTTGTGTTGTGACAAGGTAGGGGGGCTATACAGAAGTTATTTGGTAAAAGACCAATTCCATATTATGGCAAGAACTGTTCAAATAAACAAAGAGAAACGACAGTCCATCATTACTTTAAGACAAGAAGTTTCAAGAACTTTGAAAGTTTCTTCAAGTGCATTCGCAAAAACCTTCTATGATGAAACTGGCTCTCATGAGGACCGCCACAGGAAAGGAAGACCCAGAGTTACCTTTGCTGCAGAGGATAATTGGCCCAGCGTCGTCCAGGGTAGGGGAGGGAATGGCCGGCAGGGATGTAGCTCAGTTGGTAGAGCATGGCGTTTGCAACGCCAGGGTTGTGGGTTTGATTCCCACAGGGGGCCATGAAAATAACATTTTTAAAAAATGTATGCACTCACTAACTGTAAGTCGCTCTGGATAAGAGCATCTGCTAAATGACTAAAATGTAAATGTAAATGGATAAATTCATTAGAGTTAACTGCACCTCAGATTGCAGCCCAAATAAATGCTTCACAGAGTTCAAGTAACAGACACATCTCAACATTAACTGTTCAGAGGAGACTGCGTGAATCAGACCTTCATGGTCGAATTGCTGCAAAGAAACCACTACTAAAGGACACCAATAATAAGAAGAGACTTGCTTGTGCCAAGAAACACAAGCAATGGACGTTAGACCGGTGGAAATCGGTCCTTTGGTCTGATGAGTCCAAATTTGAGATTTTTGGTTCCAACTGCCGTGTCTTTGTGAGACGCAGAGTAGGTGAACGGATGATCTCCACATGTGTGGTTCCCACCTGTAGTAGCCACACTTAACCAGCATGGCTACCACTGCATTCTGCAGCGATACGCCATCCCATCTGGTTTGCGCTTAGTGGGACTATCATTTGTTTTTCAACAGGACAATGACCCAACACACCTCCAGGCGGTGTAAGGGCTATCTGACCAAGAAGGATGATGGAGTGCTTCATCAGATGACTTGGCCTCCATAATCCCCAGACCTCAACCCAATTGAGATGGTATGGGATGAGTTGGACCGCAGAGTGAAGGGAAAGCAGCCAACAAGTGCTCAGCATATGCGGGAACTCCTTCAAGACTGTTGGAAAAACATTCCAGGTGAAGCTGGTTCAGAGAATGTCAAGAGTGTGCAAAGCTGTTATCAAGGCAAAGGGTGGCTACTTTGAAGAATCTAAAATCTAAAATATATTTTGATTAGTTGAACACTTTTTTGGTTACTTCATGATTCCATATGTGTTATTTCATAGTTTTGATGTCTTCACTATTATTCTACAATGTAGAAAATAGTAAAAATAAAGAAAAACCCTTGAATGAGTGGGTGTGTCCAAACATTTGACTGGTACTGTATATATATTATACATTTTTTATTCAGATTTTTCAGGGGGTGCTGCGGCACCCTCAGCACCCGTACTATAGCCTTTATGCCTAGTTAGGAGTGATTATGTAAAAAGTTATACTTACAAAGTATAAGCTGTTGAATTTTGTTAGGAATATTGTCTATTGTCTATTTTTGACTATTTCTTAGACTGTAGGCTAGCCCACATTCATTTATTCATTTCCAACGTACAGTGTGTTTGATGTGCAAAGTCCAAAAGGGTGCCCATTTCAACCCAAGACCTTGCTTTCTTGTTGAAAATAGTCTCATACAATATAGGCCTACTGATGTTGAGAATGGCTATATAAAACTATGTGTGATGCAAGTAATTTGTTTAGTGGACAGAAATGCTCACGTTAAATCCATCTTTGATCATATGGAGCATCACTTTTGTGTCCCAATCTTCATATTGCATTCGCTTTGTAACATGAGAGGAAACAGCGCAATAACCGCTCTATAATAACTGCAAAGTGCAGTGAATAGGGAAGACTGTGGCTGGTTCTCTCATCATGGGTTGGTACTTACCTCGCCTATTACTCCCAATCTAGAGGGTGCTGTGTAACTCAGTAATTTTATGATTAATATGTGCGACCTCTTTGCAGGAGGTCATCTGGTCAATTCGTATTTGCATATCTAAATATTGAGGAGCAGGGACTCTGTGTTTTTATATCAGGTGAAAGTAAAACATACATGTCTTGGTATTTTAATTGTTTGAATTATAGGAGTAGGCTATCAATGAAAAAATTATTTATATTGTTGAAAAGAGGAAAGGAAGAGCTGTAGCTAGCATATTTCAAACTGATTTCTAAACTGTTTCTACTACAAGCCATGTAGACATTAGCATCATAGGCCATAGCCACAGGAAGATTAGTGGAGCCACTACTCCACTAATACAGGAGTAATAAAGTCCTAGTGCACTACCGTTGTGAGATTAAAAAATGCATATAGTACCAGTCAAAGGTTTGGACACACCTACTCATTCAAGGGTTTTTCTTTATTTTTACTATTTTCTACATTGTAGAATAATAGTGAAGACATCAAAACTATGAAATAACACATATGGAATCATTTAGTAACCAAAAAAGTGTTAAACAAATCAAAATATATGTTATATTTGAGATTCTTCAAAGTAGCCACCCTTTGCCTTGATGACAGCTTTGCACACTATTTGCATTCTCTCAACCAGCTTCATGAGGTAGTCACATGGAATACATTTCAATTAACAGGTGTGTCTTGTTAAAAGTTAATATGTGGAATTTCTTTCCTTCTTAATGCGTTTGAGCAAATCAGTTGTGTTGTGACAAGGTAGGGGGGCTATACAGAAGTTATTTGGTAAAAGACCAATTCCATATTATGGCAAGAACTGTTCAAATAAACAAAGAGAAACGACAGTCCATCATTACTTTAAGACAAGAAGTTTCAAGAACTTTGAAAGTTTCTTCAAGTACATTCACAAAAACCTTCTATGATGAAACTGGCTCTCATGAGGACCGCCACAGGAAAGGAAGACCCAGAGTTACCTTTGCTGCAGAGGATAATTGGCCCAGCGTCGTCCAGGGTAGGGGAGGGAATGGCCGGCAGGGATGTAGCTCAGTTGGTAGAGCATGGCGTTTGCAACGCCAGGGTTGTGGGTTTGATTCCCACGGGGGGCCATGAAAATAATATTTTTAAAAAATGTATGCACTCACTAACTGTAAGTCGCTCTGGATAAGAGCGTCTGCTAAATGACTAAAATGTAAATGTAAATTGATAAATTCATTAGAGTTAACTGCACCTCAGATTGCAGCCCAAATAAATGCTTCACAGAGTTCAAGTAACAGACACATCTCAACATTAACTGTTCAGAGGAGACTGCGTGAATCAGACCTTCATGGTCGAATTGCTGCAAAGAAATCACTACTAAAGGACACCAATAATAAGAAGAGACTAGCTTGTGCCAAGAAACACAAGCAATGGACGTTAGACCGGTGGAAATCTGTCCTTTGGTCTGATGAGTCCAAATTTGAGATTTTTGGTTCCAACTGCCGTGTCTTTGTGAGACGCAGAGTAGGTGAACGGATGATCTCCACATGTGTGGTTCCCACCTGTAGTAGCCACACTTAACCAGCATGGCTACCACTGCATTCTGCAGCGATACGCCATCCCATCTGGTTTGCACTTAGTGGGACTATCATTTGTTTTTCAACAGGACAATGACCCAACACACCTCCAGGCGGTTTAAGGGCTATCTGACCAAGAAGGATGATGGAGTGCTGCATCAGATGACCTGGCCTCCATAATCCCCAGACCTCAACCCAATTGAGATGGTATGGGATGAGTTGGACCGCAGAGTGAAGGAAAAGCAGCCAACAAGTGCTCAGCATATGCGGGAACTCCTTCAAGACTGTTGGAAAAACATTCCAGGTGAAGCTGGTTCAGAGAATGTCAAGAGTGTGCAAAGCTCTTATCAAGGCAAAGGGTGGCTACTTCGAAGAATCTAAAATCTAAAATATATTTTGATTTGTTGAACACTTTTTTGGTTACTTCATGATTCCATATGTGTTATTTCATAGTTTTGATGTCTTCACTATTATTCTACAATGTAGAAAATAGTACAAATAAAGAAAAACCCTTGAATGAGTGGGTGTGTCCAAACATTTGACTGGTACTGTATATATATTATAATTTTTTTATTCTGATTTTTCAGGGAGTGCTGCGGCACCCTCAGCACCCGTACTATAGCCTTTATGCCTAGTTAGGAGTGATTATGTAAAAAGTTATACTTACAAAGTATAAGCTGTTGAATTTTGTTAGGAATATTGTCTATTGTCTATTTTTTACTATTTCTTAGACTGTAGGCTAGCCCACATTCATTTATTCATTTCCAACGTACAGTGTGTTTGATGTGCAATGTCCAAACGGGTGCCCATTTCAACCCAAGACCTTGCTTTCTTGTTGAAAATAGTCTCATACAATATAGGCCTACTGATGTTGAGAAATATACACAGTAAAAAGTGTGACAACCAGCCCTGGCCCCTGGTCTCTCGTAATTTGCATCGAATGTGCTCATAAATGCACTGCTACTAACAACAATGTTTTAGAGATACACTACATGGCCAAAAGTATGTGGACACCTGCTCGTCAAACATCTCATTCCAAAATCATGAGCATTAATATGGAGTTGGTCCCCCCTCTGCTGCTATAACAGCCTCCACTCTTCTGGGAAGGCTTTCCACTAGGTGTTGGAACATTGCTGCGGGGACTTGCTTCCATTCAGACACAAGAGCATTAGTGAGGTCGGGCACTGACGTTGGGCGATTAGGCCTGGCTCGCAGTCGGCGTTCCAATTCATCCCAAAGGTGTTCGATGGGGTTGAGGTCAGGGCTCTGTGCAGGCCAGTCAAGTTCTTCCACACTGATGGAAACCCATTTCTTGAAGCTGCCGACAAACAGTTATTGTGTTGAAGTTGCTTCCAGAGGCAGTTTGGAACTCGGTAGTGAGTGTTGCAACCAAGGACAGAAGGTTTTTATGCGCTACGCGCTTCAGCACTCGGTGGTCCCATTCTGTGAGCTTGTGTGGCCACTTTGCGGCTGAGCCGTTGTTGCTCCTAGATGTTTCCACTTCACAATAACAGCACTTACAGTTGACCAGGGCAGCTCTAGAAGGGCAGAAATTTGACGAACAGTAATAGCCGAATGCACTAATTTAAAGGGGTGTCCACATACTTTTGGCCATGTAGTGTATCAACCCACTCGGCACAGACGTCAATTCAACATCTATTCCACATTGGTTCAAAGTAATTTCAGTCAAATGATGTGGAAACAACGTTGATTCAACCAGTGTGTGCCCAGTGGGAAGTTATGATATTACATGCAGGCTCACAGTCAAACAACCAATAGTTTACTGCGCACCTCTGGTTATTTTCCTGTGTTTGGTCCGGACTGCGTTCTCACCTGCAGCAAACTGCACCATGGTACAAATGGAATCGGGACCGAGACTATACTTTTATGCGAACCACAGTACGTTCCAACTCGGCACACCACGTCATTTTAACGTGGATAATTGGGTAATATTTGGTTGAGTTGTTGATCAATGAGATTCAAACGTATATTCACCCACTCAAAAAGACAGCCACAAGTTAGTTATCACTATGCTTTCAACCATCTAAAAGCTGTGTTACAGCCTTAATTAAAAATGGAGTTAATAGCTTTTTTTCAAATGTATTGAAAATGAAATACAGAAATATCTCAGGAACATTCAATGTCTTCTTGGTAAGCAACTCCAGCGTAGATTTGGCCTTGTGTTTTAGGTTATTGTACTGCTGAACGAGGAATTTGTCTCCCAGTGTCTCTTGGAAAGCAGACTTAACCAGGTTTTCCTCTTGGATTTTGCCTGTGCTTAGCTCTATTCCGTTTTATCCTAAAAACAACACCCTAGTCCTTGCCGATGACAAGCATACCCATAACATGATGCAGCCACCACCATGCTTGAAAATATGAAGAGTGGTACTCAGTGATGTGTTGTATTGGATTTGCACCAAACATAACGCTTTGTATTCAGGACATATTTCTTTGCCACATTTTTTGCAGTTTTACTTTAGTGTCTTATTGCAAAAAGGATGCATGTTTTGGAATATTTTTATTCTGTACAGGCTTCCTTCTTTTCACTCTGTCATTTAGGTTAGTATTGTGGAGTAATTACAATGTTGTTGATCCATCCTCAGTTTTCTCCTATTACAGCCATTATTAAACTCTGTAACTGTTTTAAAGTCACCATTGGCCTCATGGTGAAATCCCTGAGCAGTTTCTTTCCTCTCCGGCAACTGAGTTAGGAAGGACGCCTGCATCTTTGTAGTGACTGGGTGTATTGATACACCATCCAAAGTGTAATTAATAACTTCACCATGATCAAAGAGGTGTTCAGTCTTTTTTTTTTTTTTTTTTACCCATCTACTAATAGGTGCTCTAAACAAACTTGATGTGAATGCCCCCTTACCTTTGCCAAGCTAGCCCCAATCATTCCCCCCACCATCTGGGAGAGTATATACGGCCCCAGTAGCATGACGTCCAGTCCTCCACTGACGCACACACTTACAGACACAGCTGGGTTGAAGTGGCCACCACTGGATTCAGACAGAATAACACATGTCATGTTTAATACTAGATATTGATACTCATGCATTAGGAGATGTAAAATCACATTGCAAAAAGTAAAACATTGATAAAAGAGATTCATACACGCGTTATAACTGTAAATCTCAAGTCATGGGAAAAAAATTATATTTTAGCCCAAAGTTTAAATAATTCATAAAAACATCCTAATACTTTCTGACCTTAGAGGAGTGAGATGTTACCAGGTGTCAGCATGTCCTCACCTGATCTCTCCCAGCACAGCGATAACACTCGCCAGCGCCAGTCCATGAGCCAGAGCAGGCTGGATGCTCCCTGGAACGTCGGCATTCTCAATAACAGACCTGCATCCCACGAAGATGAAGAGACTGCATCCCACCATCTCAGCCAAGCACGGCTGGATATATCTCTCAAAGGTGGTGACTATCTTTCTGGAGTTGAAAACCTCTGAACCTGGCCCTGAGTCCACAGTGTCAGTCCCAGCCACGGTGAAGAGCTCTGTCTTTGACTCTATCATCATCTTGCTCAGCTGACTCCTGCTGCTCTCTGTGTGTCACTTACACCTGCTCTGTTAACTGGTCAGCCAGAGCATGATACATGCACTGATAAGAGTGCAGACAGGAGAGGCAGGACTGTCACATTGGGGTGGTCTCAGGATATGTGTGGGAGTATTCATCTCGCCACCTCCCATTATTGTGGTGGCATGTTTTGGCACACATCCCCATGTCTGGGTATAGTAATAGCCGTAGTGGGAGTGGTTATTGTAGTGGATGAAGCATTGATGATGGAAAGATGAGGATTAGCTTATCAGGGTAACACCACAGTAATAAATCCTGTTCATAATTAGCCTAGTATGTAGGCATAGCTGCTAAAGAACAATATAAAGTGTGTTGAATTGTCCCGCTTGCCTACTTAAAGGGGAAATCTGCTGTTGCTCCATCCATTTTGGACGTATAAATTAATAGTATGTACCCATCGATTCTTGAAGAATATAACTTACAAATGTCTCATGAGCTTAGTTAAACTGACGTACCCCATCAGAACCCAACATACAAGCTTGTTTTACTCCAATGTTTGCAAACAATGTAAATGTTAACAAACACTATATAGCCTCAAAACATGGTTAAAACTATAATTTTGATATAATGGATGGTCAGTCCTTGCATCCATAGCTGTGTCTATGAATTTGAGAGTGGTTGTTCAGGCCCATCCCTTAGCTTTTTACCAAAACAGAGGCAGGGAATCATCTTTGTTACTGTTAAAATGAAGGACTCTAGCTTTAATAACTATGAATAGGCCTAATAGAGGCTAATAAGCAAAAGTTATGTAATAAGTATTCAAGGCCATTTAACATGCTCTCAGCAGCACCATCTACAGTACCTTCAGAAAGTATTCACACCCCTTGACGTTATCCATATTTTGTTGTGTTACAGCCTGAATTTAAAATTGATTAAATTAAGATTGTTTTGGTCACTGGCCTACACACAATACCTCATAATGTCAAAGTGGAAATTGTTTTTCGAAATGTTTACAAATTAATTAAAAATGAAAACTGATATGTCTTGAGTCAGTAAGTATTCAACCCTTTAAGCATGGTGAAGTTATTAATTACACTTTGGATGGAGTATCAATACACCCAGTTATTTTTTTCATTTCACTTCACCAATTTGGACTATATTGTGTATGTCCATTACATGAAATCCAAATAAAAATCAATTTAAATTACAGGTTGTAATGCAACAAAATAGGAAAAACGCCAAGGGGGATTAATACTTTTCCAAGGCACTGTATGTGGGAACTCCTTCAAGACTGTTGGAAAAGCATTCCAGGTGAAGCTGGTTGAGAGAATGCCAAGAGTGTGCAAAGCTGTCATCAAGATAAAGGGTGGCTATTTGAAGAATCTCAAATATAAAATATGTTTTGATATGTTTAACACTTTTTTGGTTACTGCGTGATTCCATACAGTGGGGAAAAAAAGTATTTAGTCAGCCACTATTTGTGCAAGTTCTCCCACTTAAAAAGATGAGAGAGGCCTGTAATTTTCATCATAGGTACACGTCAACTATGAAAGACAAATTGAGAAAAAAAATTCCAGAAAATCACATTGTAGGATTTTTTATGAATTTATTTGCAAATTATAGGGGAAAATAAGTATTTGGTCACCTACAAACAAGCAAGATTTCTGGCTCTCACAGACTTGTAACTTCTTCTTTAAGAGGCTCCTCTGTCCTCCACTCGTTACCTGTATTAATGGCATCTGTCTGAACTTGTTATCAGTATAAAAGACACCTGTCCACAACCTCAAACAGTCACACTCCAAACTCCACTATGGCCAAGACCAAAGAGCTGACAAAGGACACCAGAAACAAAATTGTAGACCTGCACCAGGCTGGGAAGACTGAATCTGCAATAGGTAAGCAGCTTGGTTTGAAGAAATCAACTGTGGGAGCAATTATTAGGAAATGGAAGACATACAAGACCACTGATAATCTCCCCTCGATCTGGGGCTCCACGCAAGATCTCACCCCGTAGGGTCAAAATGATCACAAGAACGGTGAGCAATAATCCCAGAACCACACGGGGGGACCTAGTGAATGACCTGCAGAGAGCTGGGACCAAAGTAACAAAGCCTACCATCAGTAACACACTACGCCGCCAGGGACTCAAATCCTGCAGTGCAAGACGTGTCCGCCTGCTTAAGCCAGTACATGTCCAGGGCTGTCTGAAGTTTGCTAGAGTGCATTTGGATGATCCAGAAGAGGATTGGGAGAATGTCATATGGTCAGATGAAACCAAAATATAACTTTTTGGTAAAAACTCAACTCGTCGTGTTTGGAGGACAAAGAATGCTGAGTTGCATCCAAAGAACACCATACCTACTGTGAAGTATGGGGGTGGAAACATCATGCTTTGGGGCAGTTTTTCTGCAAAGGGACCAGGACGACTGATCCGTGTAAAGGAACGAATGAATGGGGCCATGTATCGTGAGATTTTGAGTGAAAACCTCCTTCCATCAGCAAGGGCATTGAAGATGAAACGTGGCTGGGTCTTTCAGCATGACAATGATCCCAAACACACCGCCCGGGCAATGAAGGAGTGGCTTCGTAAGAAGCATTTCAAGGTCCTGGAGTGGCCTAGCCAGTCTCCTGATCTCAACCCCATAGAAAATCTTTGGAGGGAGTTGAAAGTCTGTGTTGCCCAGCGACAGCCCCAAAACATCACTGCTCTAGAGGAGATCTGCATGGAGGAATGGGCCAAAATACCAGCAACAGTGTGTGAAAACCTTGTGAAGACTTACAGAAAACGTTTGACCTGTGTCATTGCCAACAAAGGGTATATAACAAAGTATTGAGAAACTTTTGTTATTGACCAAATACTTATTTTCCACCATAATTTGCAAATAAATTCATTAAAAATCCTACAATGTGATTTTCTGGATTTTTTTTTCTCATTTTGTCTGTCATAGTTGACGTGTACCTATGATGAAAATTACAGGCCTCTCTCATCTTTTTAAGTGGGAGAACTTGCACAATTGGTGGCTGACTAAATACTTTTTTTCCCCACTGTATGTGTTATGTCATAGTTTTGATGTATTCACTATTATTCTACAATGTAGAAAATAGTAAAAATAAAGAAAAACCCTTGAACGAGTAGGTGTGTCCAAACTTTTGACTGGTACTGTATATAGGGCAGCAGCCTCTAAGGTACAGGGCTGAGTAACCGTGTGGTAGATGGTTAGTGATGGCTATTTAACAGCCTGATGGCCTTGAGATAGAAGCTGTTTTTCAGTCTCTCGGTCCCAGCTTTGATGCACCTGTACTGACATCTCCTTCTGGATGGTAGCGGGGTGAACAGGCCGTGGCTCGGGTGGTTGATGTCCTTGATGATCTTTTTGGCCTTCCTGTGACATCGGGTGCTGTAGGTGTCTTGGAGGGCAGGCAGTGTGCCCCCGGTGATGTGTTGGGCAGACCGCACCACCCTCTGATGAGCCCTGCGGTTGTGGGAGGTGCAGTTGCCGTACAAGGCGGTGATACAGCCCGACAGGATGCTCTCAATTGTACATCTGTAATGTTTGTGAGGGTCTTAGGGGCCAAGCCAAATTTCTTCAGCATCCTGAATTTGAAGAGGCGCCGTTGCGCCTTCTTCACCACACCGTCTGTGTGGGTGGACCATTTCAGATTGTCAGTGATGTTTACGCCGAGGAACTTGAAGCTTTTCACCTTCTCCACTTTGGTCCCGTTGATGTGGATAGGGGCGTGCTCCCTCTGCAGTTTCCTGAAGTCCCCGATCAGCTCCTTAGTTTTCTTGACGTTGAGGGAGAGGTTCTTTTCCTGGCACCACTCCGCCAGGGCCCTCACCTCCTCCCTGTAGGCTGTCTCGGCATTGTTGGTAATCAGGCCTACTACTGTTGTGTCGTCTGCAAACTTGGCGATTGAGTTGGAGGCCTGCGTTGCCATGCAGTCATGGGTGAACAGGGAGTACAGGAGGGGGCTGAGGACGCGCCCTTGTGGGTTCCCTGTGTTGAGGATCAGCGAAGTGGAGGTGTTGTTTCCTACCTTCACCACCTGGGGGCGGCACGTCAGGAAGTCCAGGACCCAGTTGCCCAGGGCGGGGTTCAGACCCAGGGCCCCAAGTTTAATGATGAGCTTGGAGGGTACTATGGTGTTGAAGGCTGAGCTATAGTCAATGAACAGCATTCTTACGTAGGTATTCCTCTTGTCCAGATGGGATTGGGCAGTGTGCAGTGTGATGGCGATTGAATCGTCGGTGGATCTATTGGGGCGGTATGCAAATTGAATTGGGTCTAGGATGTCAGGTAAGGTAGAGTTGATATGATCCTTAACTAGCCTCTCAAAGCACTTCATGATGACAGAAGTGAGTGCTACGGGGCGATAGTCATTGAGTTCAGTTACCTTTGCTTTCTTGGGTACAGGAACAATGGTGGACATCTTGAAGCAAGTGGGGACAGCAGACTGGGATAGGGAGAGATTGAATATGTCCGTAAACACTCCAGCCAGCTGGTCTGCGCATGCTCTGAGGACGCGGCTAGGGATGCTGTCTGGGCCGGCAGCCTTGCGAGTGTTAACACGCTTAAATGTCTTACTCACGTAGGCTACGGAGAACGAGAGCCCACAGTCCTTGGGAGCAGGCAGTGTCCGTGGCACTGTGTTATCCTCAAAGCGGGCGAAGAAGGTGTTTAGCTTGTCCGGGAGCCACGACGTGGCTGGTTTTCCCTTTGTAATCCGTGATTGTCTGTAGACCCTGCCACATACGTCTCATGTCTGAGCTGTTGAATTGCGGCTCCACTTTGTCTCTGTACTGAAGTTTTGCCTGTTTGATTGCCTTATGGAGGGAATAACTACACTGTTTGTATTCAACCATATTCCCTGTCACCTTGCCATGGTTAAATGTGGTGGTTCGTGCTTTCAGTTTTGCACGAATGCTGCCGTCTATCCACGGTTTCTAGTTTGGGTAGGTTTTAATAGTCACAGTGGGAACAACATCGCCTATACACTTCCTGATGAACTCTGACGTATACACGGATACGGTGACTATGTTATTCTCAGAGGCTACCTGGAACATATCCCAGTCCGCGTGATCAAAACAATCTTGAAGCATGGATTCCGATTGGTCAGACCAGCGTTGAATAGACCTTAGCACGGGTACTTCCTGTTTGAGTTTCTGCCTATAGGAAGGGAGGAGCAAAATGGAGTCATGATCTGATTTGCCGAAGGGAGGGCGGGGGAGGGCCTTGTAGGCATCTTGAAAAGGGGAGTAGCAGTGATCGAGCATTTTAGCAGCGCGATTACTACAGTCAATGTGTTGATAGAACTTCGGTAGCGTTTTCCTCAAAAATGAACAAAACAAGAACCACTCTGTACAACACACAATCAGATGGTTTAATGGAAAGAATGAACAGAACTCTGATCAATATGCTGTCACTTTTTGTTGATGACACTTGTAGTGTCGAGTTAATGTTGCTAATTATGCTCCGAAACAAAGGAGTCCGCTTATACTGAGCTTTGATCATAAGTTTTATTTATATCACAAGTTTTCAGCATAAGTTTACAGATGTCAAGATCACCCGGAGAGCAGTGTCCGAAAATAATATGTTTGCTCTAATCTTCTTTGTCTCTAGCCCATACTTATAATCTTTACAAAAATATGGGTGGCTCCCTCTACTGTCCAATCACCTGTCTCCAACAAACAGACTTCTCTGTTCTATGGGGTGTCACTCTGAAACGGCTCCCTCTGAAACTGAATAAACATCCTCTCAGGTTCAATTTAAAAACATTAGCAAAGTCATAATTCTCCATACACTACACAATCAAATAAATTAGGATGAGATACTGCCATATGTGATGATGGAATACAGGAGTAGTGTTCAATCTTGCACGGGGTTCACACCATACAGGGTGCTGTTCGGTACTGAAATGACTATACCAGTATGGGAACACAACAAAATGAAGGGAAACAGTATGTTTCTCAGGATGTGCAAAAGGTGCAAGGGTATTTAAGCACTGTAAGGGAAGCTGTAAAGAGAAATCACCTAAAAGCCACAGATAAACAAAAGCAAAACTTTGATCTAAAGGTGACACCCCAGAGGTATGAGGAAAATGAATACGTGTGGCTTAGAGACTACCAGAGGAAAAGGGGTTGTCACTCAAACTGAGAAAGAAATTCAAGGGCCCTTTCAAAATTGCAAAGAAACTGTCAGAGGTGCTGTATGAAGTAGTACAGTGTAATGGACCTTATCGTGCAAGAGAAAGTGTCTCCTTTGAGACGGGTCAAGCACCTGAGTCAATTGCAGCAGAAGATCACATGGGTCTGGGGGATAGACCCCAAATAACTATTAGGAGGCCTGTTTGGCAAGAGGGTTTTGTGTTGAACTTGGTCAATGCATTCTGAATGTGTTTGGTTACTGTACACTTCTCAGAGGTTATTTTGTGTGTGTTTATCCAGGTTATTAAACACAGGGTGTGTACAGTTTAAGAAGGGGGTAATGTAATGTTTACACATTCGAAAGTCTCTCAGCCTATCACACAATGTTATGCAAATTAGTTGCTGTATGTGAGGATGTAGGAGGCATGCTGGGGGAGAATTTTTGGGAAGGCGTTTTGTGCGGTGGGTCAGTGCACTGTCTTTTCATCCAAATAAAATACTTGATTATTATTATTTCATGGGAAATCAGTATCCAAGACTGTTTACGCTAGTCAACAAACAACGTGTGAGTTTCGGTTGCCTTACAGTTTCATTACAATATATATATATATATATATATATATATATATATATATATATACAGACATTCAAATACAAAAACACAGTCATGGGAAGCACAAAATAAAACATCACAAATCACCCAGAAAAAAAGTTGCATCAAGATTAAATGTATTTAGAATATTGTTCCAGCAATATGGTGCATTAAAACTAAAAGCAGATTTACCTACCTCGGTGGAGACCCCAGGAACCTCAAGAGTTAACCAATCCTGTGAACGGGTTAGGCAACTCAGGTGTCTATACTTCAACAGCAAAGTTAGATAAGATGGAAGTTTATGAAAAAGGGAGTAATGTAGAGATCTACGGGTCTTTAGCGAAGTCCAGCCAACCTTTTGATACTGGACGCAGTGATAAGTATCAAAACTGTTACCTGTAACAAAGTGAAGGGCACTATGGTAGATGGCATCCAAAGGTTTAAGAGTAGTAGCAGCTGCACTTTTATAAATAATATCACTATATTCAAGAACAGATAGTCTCCCGAGTGGCGCAGTGGTGTAAGGCACTGCATCGCAGTGCTAGCTGTGCCACTATAGATCCTGGTTCTAATCCAGACTCTGTCGTAGCCGGCCGCGACCGGGAGACCCATGGGGCGCCGCACAATTACCCAGGGTAGGGGAGGGAATGGCCGGCAGGGATGTAGCTCAGTTGGTTGTGGGTTCGATTCCCACGGGGGGCCAGTATGAAAATGTATGCACTCACTTAACTGTAAGTTGCTCTGGATAAGAGCGTCTGCTAAATGACTAAAATGTAAATGTATAACAAGGTTGACTGAATAATCTGCTTCCTACTGCTTAGAGAAAGGCACGATCTGTTTCTGTAGAAAAAGCCAACTTTAAATCTTAGCTTCTTAACCAGCTCATCTATATGTTGATTAAATATCAAATCCATATCAATCAAATGCCTAAGTATTTATATGCAGGAACACGTTCGATTGGAGAACGATCTAATGAGTGAATGTAGAGTTTAAAAACATGTATTTCATTTTGCCTGTATAAAGCACAATTTTGAAATCAGCAAGGGATTCCTGCATAGCTATAAAATCTGACTGTAGTTTTGACACAGCCAGATCAACAGTCGGGGCAGTAGAATACATAATACTCTGAACAGAAATATAAACGCAACATGCAATTTCAAAGATTTTACTGAGTTACAGTTCATATAAGGAAATCAGTCAATTAAAATGAATTCATTAGGCTCTAATCTATGGATTTCACATGAATGGGAATACAGATATGCATCTGTTGGTCACAGATACCTTAAAAAAAGGTAGGGGCGTGGATCAGAAAACCAGTCAGTATCTGGTGTGACCACCATTTGCCTCATGCAGCGCGACACAGCTCCTTCGCATAGAGTTGATCAGGCTGTTGATTGTGGCCTGTGGAACGTTGTCCCACTGTGCGAAGTTGCTGGATATTGGCGAGAACTGGAACACGCTGTCGTACACATCCATCCAGAGCATCCCAAACATGCTCAAAGGGTGACATGTCTGGTGAGTATGCAGGTCATGGAAGAACTGGGACATTTTCAGCTTCCAGGAATTGTGTACAGATCCTTGCGAAATGGGGCCGTGTATTATCATGCTGAAACATGAAGTGATGGCAGTGGATGAATGGCACTACAATGGGCCTCAGGATCCCTTCACGTTATCTCTGTGTTCAAATTTCCATTGATAAAATGCAATTGTGTTCATTTTCTGTAGCTTATGCCTGCTCATACCATAACCCCAACGCCACCATGGGGCACTCTGTTCACAACGTTGACATCAGCAAACCACTCGCCCACACGACGCCATCTGCCCGGTACAGTTGAAACCGGGATTAATCCGTGAAGAGTACACTTCTCCAGCGTGCCAGTGGCCATCAAAGGTGAGCATTTGCCCACTGAAGTCGGTTACGACACCGAACTGCAGTCAGGTCAAGACCCTGGTGAGGACGACGAACACACAGATAAGCTTCCCTGAGATGGTTTCAGACAGCTTCTTGATATGCCACACCTGTCAGATTATATTGACAAAGGAGAAATGCTCACTAACAGGGATGTATACAAATTTGTGCACAACATTTTACAGAAATACGTTTTTATGCTTACAGAACATTTCTGGGATATTTTATTTCAGCTCATGAAAAATGGGACCAACACTTTACATGCTGCTTTTATATTTTTGTTCAGCATAGTATCATCCACATATAGATGAAGTTTACCATTTTTAACAGATTGACCAATGCTATTTACATAAATAGTGAAGCGAACAGGGTTGACTGAAGGATCTTTAGGGTTGGGCCGTGTAGGCTTAGACACCAGCTGGGTTAGGTTTAGATCATTACACGTCTTTTAGATTGTCCGAAGCCTGCATTTCCCAATCGTAATTTAGGTCACCCAGGATAACAGCTTCTGATTTAATAAAAGAAGACAACAAACTAGTTAACTCCTCGAGTGCGCTCAGGTTAGATGAGGGAGGATGGAATACCCCTATAACAGTTATGGATACATTTTCCCCAGACAAAGGCTTAAAGATAGTAGCAAAAGAAATTGGGCAAGAGAAATTGATTTCTGGTAAAGAAATTAATCTTAATAAGAATGGCCACCACCTCTTCCCTGTCTGTCATCTCTGAACACATTATACAGTAATGCTCAATATTCATATCAGAATCTAGAATGTCCCCAGAGATCCACGTTTCAATCAATTCCTGAATGTCTGCATTTGTTACGACTCCGAACTGCAGTCAGGTCAAGACCCTGGTGAGAACGACGAACATGCAGATAAGCTTCCCTGAGACGGTTTCTGACAACTTCTTGATATGCTACACCTGTTGGGTGGATGGATTATCTTGACAAAGGAGAAATGCTCACTAACAGGGATGTATACAAATTTGTGCACAACATTTTAGAGAAATAAGGTTTTTGTGCTTAGGGAACATTTCTGGGATGTTTTATTTCAGCTCATGAAACATGGGACCAACACTTTACATGTTGCGTTTATATTTTTGTTCAGTATAGTATCATCTGCATATAGATGAAGTTTACAATTTTTAACAGATTGACCAATGGTATTTATATAAATAGTGAAGCGAACAGGTCCCAAAATAAGAATGGCCACTCCACCACCTCTACCCTCATCTCTGAACACCTCTACCCTCATCTCTGAACACATTATAACCCTCAATATTAATATCAGAGTCCAGAATGTCCCCAGAGACCCAAGTTTCAGTCAATACCAGAATGTCTGCGTTTGTCTGCATAGCCCAGATCTTGATGTAATCCAGTTTAGGAAGTAAGCTCCTAATGTTCCGAAGCATCAACCCAAGTCCTTTATGATTTTTTAAGACACATGGAGTCTCCAACTCAAACAGGCCATGTTCAATAGGCATTTGCAGGTCCTGTCTGATGGTTGATATTTATATAGTTTGTATGGCTATAAGATTGCATATAACTGCACCATTTGGTCTATCTCTATTAGTAATAGAGGAAGGAGTAGAAATTGGAATGACTTTTCCAAGGTTAGCACCATAGGGCCCAAGGTCGCAGCCAATGTCAATATGAGTAACTCTCAGAGTAACCAATGATGGAATGTTATAAAGGGAAACCCAGCCGTGAGCTTCCCAGTGATGCAAGCCTACCAGACGAGCTAAATTCCTTCTATGCTCGCTTCGAGGCAAGCAACACTGAACCATGCATGAGAGCACCAGCTGTTCCGGAAGATGGAAACAGGATGCACCTGAGCTCAATTTTGAGTCTCATAGCAAAGGGTCTGAATACTTATTAAATAAGTTATTTCTGTTTTTTTTATTTATACATTTGCAAAAATTTCTAAAAACATGTTTTCACTTTGTCTTTATGGGGTATTATGTGTAGATGGGTGAGAAAAAAAATCAATGTAATCAATTTTGAATTCAGGCTGTAACACAACAACATTTGGATGTCAAGGGGTAAAATTCTGAAATTAGCGTCAAAGTGTTTTTTATGTAGTTTTGGAACTAAACTATTAAATAATTTAGCTGTAATGGATAAAGAATCATAGTTCTAATGAATGTAATTTCTTTTATTTGCCATGGTATCGTTGTCACGACTTCCGCCGAGGCTGCCTCCCCTCCTTGTTCGGGCAGGCTTCGGCGTTCATCGTCACTGGCTTACTAGCCACTGCCGCTCCATATATCAACATTCCATTTGTCTTGTCTTGTCAATTACACACACCTGGTTCTTATCCCCTCATTAGTCCATGTATAAGTGTTCCCTCTGCCCCCTTGTCCTTGTAGGTGATTGTTTATTTGTGAGAGTAGTGTAGCTTGGTGGAGCTACTCGTACCTTGTATTGTCGGGGTAGATTTTTCCCCTGTGCCTGTATATTGTTTGAGCTACCCGTACCTTATATTGCCAGGGTAGATGTTTTCCCCTGTGCCTGTTTTCTGTTGTCACTATCCAGCGCAATTGTGTACGACGGAATAAACTCTGTATTCAGTGATATACCCTCCTGCGCCTGACTCCTTCTATCACACTCATCACAGAATCACCCACCCGCTATGGAGTCAGCGGGAGAGGAGCGCATGCCTGAGCTACATTCATAACAGATTTCACAACACACTAAGTCTGTGCCCTCAGGCCCATACTCCACTACCACATATCTACAACACAAAATCCATGTGTACATGTGTGTATAGTGCGTATGTTATTGTGTGTGTGTGTGTGTGTATGCATGTGTCTGTGCTTATGTTTGTGTTGCTTCACAGTCCCCGTTGTTCCATAAGGTGTATTTTTATCTGTTTTTTAAAATCTGATTATACTGCTTGCATCAGTTACCTGATGTGAAATAGAGTTCCATGTAGTCATGTCTCTATGTAGTACTGTGTGCCTCCCATAGTCTGTTCTGGACTTGGGGACTGTGAAGAGACCTCTGGTGGCATGTCTTGTGGGGTATTTATGGGTGTCTGAGCTGTGTGCTAGTCATTTAAACAGACAGCTCGGTGCTTTTAAAATGTCAATACCTCTCACAAATACAGTGGCTTGCGAAAGTATTCACCCCCCTTGGCATTTTTCCTATTTTGTTGCCTTACAACCTGGAATTGATTTACACAACATGCCTACCACTTTGAAGATGCAAAATATTTTTTACTGTGAGCTCCTTGGTCTTCATGGTGCCGTTTGCTTGGTGGTGCCCCTTGCTTAGTGGTGTTGCAGACTCTGGGGCATTCAGAACAGGTGTATATATACTGAGATTATGTGACAGATTGCACACAGTTGGACTTTATTTAACTAATTATGAGACTTCTGAAGGTAATTGGTTGCACCAGATCTTATTTAGGGGCATCATAGCAAAGGGGGTGAACACATATGCACGCACCACTTTTCCGTTATTTATTTTTTTAGAATTTTTTGAAACAAGTAATGTTTTTTCTTTTAACTTCACCAATTTGGACTATTTTGTGTATGTCCATTACATGATATCCAAATAAAAATCAAATTAAATTAAATTACAGGTTGTAAGGCACTGTACAAGTAGTGATGAATTCAATCTCTCCAGGAGAGATTGACATGCATATTATTCATGTTAGCGCTCTGTGTACATCCAAGAGCCAGCCGTGCTGCCCTATTCTGAGCCAATTGCAATTTTCCTAAGTACCTCTTTGTGGCACCTGACCACACGACTGAACAGTAGGCCAGGTGCGACAAAACTAGAGCCTGTAGGACCTGCCTTGTTGATAGTGCTGTCAAGAAGGTAGAGCTGGACAGACTTCTCTCCATCTTAGCTACGGTTGTATCAATATGTTTTGACCATGACTGTTTACAATCCAGGGTTACTCCAATCAGTTTAGTCACCTCAACTTGCTCAATTTCCACATTATTTATTACAAGATTTAGTAGAGGTTTAGGGTTTAGTGAATGATTTGTCCCAAATACAATGCTTTTAGATTTTGAAATATTTAGGACTAACTTATTCCTTGCCACCCATTCTGAAACTAACTGCAGTTTAGTGTTGCAGTCATTTCAGTAGCTGTAGTAGCTGACGTGTATAGTGTTGAGTCATCCGCATACATAGACACACTGGCGTTACTCAAAGCCAGTGGCATGTCGTTAGTAAACATTGAAAAAAGTAAGGGGCCTAGACAGCTGCCCTGGGGAATTCCTGATTCTACCTGGATTATGTTAGAGAGGCTTCCATTAAAGAACACACTCTGTGTTCTAATAGACAGGTAACTCTTTATTCACAATATAGCAGGGGATGTAAAGCCATAACACATACGTTTTTCCAGCAGCAGATCATGATCGATAATGTCTAAAGCCACACTGAAGTCTAACAAAACAGCCCCCACAATCTTTTTATCATCAATTTCTCTCAGCCAATCATCAGTCATTTGTGTAAGTGCTATGCTTGTTGAATGTCCCTCTCTATAAGCGTGCTGAACATCTGTTTTCAATTTGTTTACTGTGAAATAGCATTGTATCTGGTCAAACACAATCTTTTCCAAAACTTTACTAAGGGTTGGTAACAGGCTGATTGGTCGGCTATTTGAGCCAGTAAAGGGGACTTTACTATTCTTAGGAAGCGGAATGACTTTTGCTTCCCTCCAGGCCTGAGGGCACACAGTCTCTGTTCTGACATAAATCAGTGTGAAAATCAGAGACAAGATTTTAATATTGCTGTCCTTCAATGACCAACAAAATTTGCTGAGCTTGAGCAATTTTGACAAAAACAATGGATATATAGTGGGGTCCGAAATTATTAACACACTTGATAAAGATGAGCAATAATGACTATATAAAAGGAATAATTCAAATACTGAGATATATTGTATGGTAAAAAAGGGAAATTATATGATGTTTTACTAATACAATTGCTCAGAGAAAGAGATGTTGTTTAACAAGTAATATATTATTTCTCCCAAAGAGGTAGGGGTTCAAATGATTGACATCCCTAAAGATTCTTATGAATAAAGTATTTGGTCCCATATTCCTAGCATGCAATGAATATGTCAACCTTGTGACGCTATAAACTTGTTGGATGCATTTGCAGTTCGTTTTGGTTGTGTTTCAGAGTTCAAAGATCATACCCCCATGCTAACCTCCCCTGTTATTGGTAATTGTGAGAGGTTAGCATGTCTTGGGGATATGATCTTTGACCTCTGTAACTTTCTTACTCATCATTATTCACAATTCTTTCAGGATTATCCGTAATCATGGTAGCATCCACATTAATGTAGAAGTGTTTAGAAACATATTCTATTCTTATTTATAAAACAAGTGACAAAAATATGACTCAATACATTATTTACCATTTATTTATATTGGGCACAAAATAAGCTGAAACACAACCAAAACTAACTGCAAATGCATCCCAATTTGTAGAGTCACAAGCTTGTAGTCATTGCGCGATAGGAATATGGGACCAAATACTGAACTTTGACTACTTTATTTATAAGAATCTTTAGGGGTGTCAATAATTTTGACCCCTACCTTTTTGAGGAAAAAAATCATAACTTGTTAAACAAAATCTCTTTCTCTGAGCAATTGTATTAGTATAAAATAATTTCCCAATTTTTTGAGCATTCAATAAAGCTCAGTATTGTAATTATTTTATACAGTCATTATTGCTAATCTCTATGAAGGGTGTAAATAATTTGGAAAATGTTCTATAATTTGTAGGTTGTGTACATTGGGAGCAAAAATAGTTAGTAATTTAATCAGTTTTCTGGGGTGAAATTTTAAGGCAGCAAAATGTGAAGACTGTGCAAGGGGTGTGTTGACTTTATCTAGACACGGAATTTGTGTTATAAACATCTCTCTTCTAACATCACTAAGTCTTCAGTGCTCTAGTGCTGCTATCTGTATCATAATGGGTTAATGTTTCTCTGTAAAAACACAGGATCTGACCAGCAGGACGCAGGGGTCTCAGATGGTCACTCAAACTATTCAATGTGTCATCCATGTGGAAATGACATGGACTTTCATGGTATCTAATGTACAGTCTGTTGACCACAGTTATTAATGAAATGATGGAGATCAGGTTTTCAAACACAAATATTAACAGCTTTATGCAACCTCTATAGACCTGCATTGACGTGTCATTGGTATTGTTGTATCACCTGCAAGGACTTAATTGCTTTGCTCTGATTGAAAATGCCCCTCCTATTTCTTTCAGACTAGAATCCTTGTTACATGCAAATGTATCTATTGCTACTGCAAATCCAGCAATTTCCTAATTGAATCAAATAAATCTTTAAGTGCATTCGATGTATTAACTTTTCATTTCTATTCATAAGAAAATATCGGTCTTGGCAATACATTTCTAAATTCTTAGTACATACAAACACTTTTTAGTTCACAACACAATGGCACATTAAAAACTTGACCGGTGTCCGGCTTTTACTTTTCTCCTAAATTCAGCAAACTTGCTCAATGTTGTCTGAAGGTACATTAGAAACAGGCCGTGCCATCTCAGACAAATGGATTTAATGAAATGAAGGCTAGGGATACTGTCCTGTCCAATGTCTTGTCATTCATATCACACTTCCAGCGCAAACTTCCCTTTTCTTTCACAAAAACATGCTGGGAGACAGTGGGTGCACTTATGGGATGCACAGGAAATACATTAAGTAGAATTCTGCTGATGCCTGAAGTTTCCCACACCAGATTGATCCAGATTGTTTCACCTCTAGTACTTACGGGCCCTGTGTAGCTCAGTTGGTAGGTCATGGCGCTTGCAACGCCAGAGTTGTGGGTTTGATTCGCAATGGCGGCCAGTATGAAAAAATAAAAATGTATGCACTAACTGTAAGTCGCTCTGGATAAGAGCGTCTGCTAAATCCTCAGCACCCCTACTTCCCACGTCTATGTCTGGTTTTACAAGGAGATGTGGTGCAGCTGAGTCCACTTCTGACCTGTCAATTTCAGTGTTACATGGACCTACCACAGAGACACCCAACCCTTTGAGAAACTAAGGAACTGAAGAATGTCCTGGGGTTTTAAACAACTTACTGTGCTGAGATGTATAACCTGTCTGACACAAACTGCGCCTAGATTAGTACCTCAATCCTCCTAACACACTGCTGGAACTGGCCCTGTCTTATCATTACCAAGGTACAGATCTAATCACACTAGTATCAGCAAAAAGTAAACTCACCAGGTTCTGTCTGTCTGAAGCCTACCAAAACTTGGGAGCTCAAATCAAGAAACAAGAGTAGGCAAGGATTCACATTCACATCCTTTTCTACACAGGTACTTCTCTAGCATTCGTCACGCCAGTGTTCTTTCACCCATTCTCTCTTCTTAGAAACAGCACTTCTCTGGGAGACCATTTCCTGTTTGGAGAAGAATAAGGAGAGATTTCCACTGAGTGGCTGACTGCTGAACACAGCGTTCTGCTCCGGCACAATCACAGTAACCCAGGGACAGGCTAAAGGCCCTTGTCTATCACATACACAACAAGCACACACATTCATGCCCACATGCACGCTTGTAGCTCACACACACACACACTCACATGTATACTTGTACTCACACACTCCCACAGGTCTGCTTTCCTCATCACACACACACTCTCCTGATTTAATGTTAGTCAAATACAGTGAGGAAATGATGAGTATTCCAGCAGTCCTGTCTGTTGACCCTGAGCCAGTGGCACAGCGCTGAAGGTACATTAAGGGGATACTCTGAGCACTCTAAGGATACGGTTACACTCAAATAAACACGCCAGGATTATCTGGGTATGGCAACTTGGATGCTCTATATGCTAATTACTCTGCCATTCAAAAGATGCCAATTGGAGAAAAAAAGTACAGAGTAGCTTAGAGTTGCAGATATTTTCTAGAATTAGAGCTAGGCCCTATGAACATTGTTTCTCCCCATAGAATTGGAATTTGTAGAACGGATGGACATTCCAATTCATAGCTATGTTCCATTCCACAATCCACATGTGGCATTCTAGGTGACTTGATACTTAGACCAGAGCAGAGCAAGATTCCCCAGTCTGAGATGTTATCTTGGCTGTGTCTCAAAACTCTTCAATTGCTTCCTTTCCTAGTCACCTTTTCTCCATCAGCACTGAAAGGATTGGATAGATTCCCAACTTGTTCTTTCACCTATCATTATGTTCTGCCAGATCAGAGATCACGGAGGTAGGAACATGAAGCTAGTTAAAACTATCAGAGCTACAACCGTTGAGTGTTGTGCAATGTGTATCATCTCTGGTCACGTGTTCACTCAGAGCATACAGAGAAGCCAAGGAGAGGCCCTACCTTCCGTACCATCCCGTGCTGGGCTCTCCCCTAGCCCATAGCTAAAAGTTATATTCATACTCCCACGCAGCACCCCTCACATTACACCCACACGTAATGATAACAGGCCAGGTCCCGGTTTCCCGATAGAGATGGAATTTAGGCTTATGAGTGTTTTAACGATGCATCTTTCCTACAACGGCCGAAAATGGAACATGCATTTCCCAAAACACCATGCAGAGAGAACGGTAGCTAAGTGCGTCGTTAGAGAATATGTCGATACTGATAGGATCGAAAGAAAGGGAGTGCTACTCTCTGATCAGCTTTCTCGATTCAAATCTTTCCTTAACATTATTTCACAATACTGATGACGGATCAGCTCCTAGAGAAATATTACCACCTATGCCTGCAAATATTGAGGCGGCTTATTCTAACGCTTACCCAATAAAAATTCACTAAATCACAGATTTGCCACATCATTGCGCACATGTAAGGCTACACATCATGAAATACATTGAGACAAATTAGATAGTGGCCTACAAGTAGCCAAATAACACTCAATTGATTGAACATTAAATGTATTTCAATATGATTGAAATAGGCCTATAGCCTACGGTTTATATTTTAATGCAGTCATCTCGGTTTTAATTTGAAGCATATTTGTATATATTGCTTGTTTATATCCATTGCAAAGATATTGGCAACGTTGTATTTGTAGTCAACTTTGTTCTGAAGTTATCAGGGACTGGGAAACTAGTCAGGGCCGAAGGAAACATTAACAGAGCAAAGTACAGAGAGATCCTTGATGAAAACCTGCTCCAGAGTGCTCAGGACCTCAGACTGGGGCGAAGGTTCACCTTCCAACAGGACAACGACCCTAAGCACACAGCCAAGACAACACAGGAGTGGCTTCCGGACAAGTCTCTGAATGTCCTTGAATGGCCCAGCCAGAGCCCGCACTTGAACCCAATCGAACATCCTCTGGAGTGACCTGAAAATAGCTGTGCAGTGACGCTCCCCATCCAACCTGACAGAGCTTGAGAGGATTTGCAGAGAAGAATGGGAGAAACTCCCCAAATACAGGTGTGCCAAGCTTGTAGCGTCATACCCAAGAAGACTCAAGGCTGTAATCGCTGCCAAAGGTCCTTCAACAAAGTACTGAGTAAAGAGTCTGAATACTTATTTAAATGTGATATTTCTGTTATTTATTTTTAATACATTTGCTTAAATTTCTAAAACCTTTTTTTTGCTTCGTCATTATTGGGTATTGTGTGTAGATTGATGAGAGGGGAAAAACAATTTAATCAATTTTAGAATACGGCTGTAACGTAACAAAATGTGGAAAAAGTCAAGGGGTCTGAATACTTTACGAATGCACTGTATATGTGTGTACAGACAACAAAGCAAAAATGAATCACAAATAAACAAACACAACACAACCACCACACTTGATACAAATCACAACATGCCCACACTTGTCCACGAACACACACAAATATGTTCCCCTTTCAATACACATACAGTGGGGGAAAAAAGTATTTAGTCAGCCACCAATTGTGCAAGTTCTCCCACTTAAAAAGATGAGAGAGGCCTGTAATTTTCATCATAGGTACACGTCAACTATGACAGACAAATTGGGAAGAAAAAAAATCCAGAAAATCACATTGTAGAATTTTTTATGAATTTATTTGCAAATTATGGTGGAAAATAAGTATTTGGTCACCTACAAACAAGCAAGATTTCTGGCTCTCACAGACCTGTAACTTCTTCTTTAAGAGGCTCCTCTGTCATCCACTCGTTACCTGTATTAATGGCACCTGTTTGAACTTGTTATCAGTATAAAAGACACCTGTCCACAACCTCAAACAGTCACACTCCAAACTCCACTATGGCCAAGACCAAAGAGCTGTCAAAGGACACCAGAAACAAAATTGTAGACCTGCACCAGGCTGGGAAGACTGAATCTGCAATAGGTAAGCAGCTTGGTTTGAAGAAATCAACTGTGGGAGCAATTATTAGGAAATGGAAGACATACAAGACCACTGATCTCACCCCGTGGGGTCAAAATGATCACAAGAACGGTGAGCAAAAATCACAGAACCACACGGGGGGACCTAGTGAATGACCTGCAGAGAGCTGGGACCAAAGTAACAAAGCCTACCATCAGTAACACACTACGCCGCCAGGGACTCAAATCCTGCAGTGCCAGACGTGTCCCCCTGCTTAAGCCAGTACATGTCCAGGCCCGTCTGAAGTTTGCTAGAGTGCATTTGGATGATCCAGAAGAGGATTGGGAGAATGTCATATGGTCAGATGAAACCAAAATATAACTTTTTGGTAAAAACTCAACTCGTCGTGTTTGGAGGACAAAGAATGCTGAGTTGCATCCAAAGAACACCATACCTACTGTGAAGCATGGGGGTGGAAACATCATGCTTTGGGGCTGTTTTTCTGCAAAGGGACCAGGACGACTGATCCGTGTAAAGGAAAGAATGAATGGGGCCATGTATCATGAGATTTTGAGTGAAAACCTCCTTCCATCAGCAAGGGCATTGAAAATGAAACATGGCTGGGTCTTTCAGCATGACAATGATCCCAAACACACCGCCCGGGCAACGAAGAAGTGGCTTCGTAAGAACCATTTCAAGGTCCTGGAGTGGCCTAGCCAGTCTCCAGATCTCAACCCCATAGAAGATCTTTGGAGGGAGTTGAAAGTCTGTGTTGCCCAGCGACAGCCCCAAAACATCACTGCTCTAGAGGAGATCTGCATGGAGGAATGGGCCAAAATACCAGCAACAGTGTGTGAAAACCTTGGGAAGACTTACAGAAAACGTTTGACCTGTGTCATTGCCAACAAAGGGTATATAACAAAGTATTGAGAAACTTTTGTTATTGACCAAATACTTATTTTCCACCATAATTTGCAAATAAATTCATTAAAAATCCTACAATGTGATTTTCTGGATTTTTTTCATAGTTGTACACGTCATAGTTGACGTGTATCTATGATGAAAATTACAGGCCTCTCTCATCTTTTTAAGTTGGAGAACTTGCACAATTGGTGGCTGACTAAATACTTTTTTTCCCCACTGTACATTAAATCCTCCTCACATGTAAATGTCACACTCCTCAAGATGGTCAACATAAGGCTTCCAGACCATATCAAACACTTCCCTTCTCTGCCCAACATCATAAAACACTGAATCTAGTAAGTTTGGGCGGTAACCGTATACTGGGGTATTTGGAAAAAGCCACTGGATTGTTTTTCAATACCTTCTAAACAAATGTTAAAAGAAATGTGAATATTTGTAGCGACTTTTTATGTAAATATTTGCAGTCAACTTGTGCAATACGTTAGGAGATAAAGAAGATTGCATTCTTCATTTCACCATTCACATAATTTTTCATTATGAAGTTTATCGGTAGTCCCCAGTCACGTGGTGTTTGTTCACTACCACAACGATGGGAGACCGGAGACTTGTGAGTCTCTCACTATTGTGTCTGTTTACAAACACAACAATGAGAGACCGGAGCCTTGGGAGTCTCTCACTGTTGTGCAGCATGCACCAGGTGATCTACTAAATGTTTGCCAGCTAGATATTTTATATCTGCAGTTGTGCATTTGGTTTGCTAATTTAGGAGCTAGTTAGCGATGTAGCTAAGTGGTTAGCTTCTTCCAAAATCAAGCATTGGCTTGGTAACAGCAGATAATCCCCTCCTGGATCAAGAGCCTTGCTGTCTAATTTGTTTTGTGCGTGCAGCAAACTGTGAGTAGTATTTTTTTGTTACTTGTATAGTTTAGGTCAGACACTAAAATCTTCGCAATGCGCTCATTATCATTTAGTTATGGGATTTTACATGTACTTGTTAGCATTGCTAACCTTTGGATTACAGAGTATCAGTGTGGTTTGAAAACAGCTCCCCTTGTGTTCAGTGCCGATATTACAACATAGTTCAATGCTCCAGTTCGTTATTGAAGGTGAGTATGATGCTTTCCAATTAATAGCTAAACATTTTTTTGCAACAATTAGTCTTAGGTTACAAAACGTTATTTCGATATTGGTCACAAATATAAATTCCTAGACACAATGATATGATGGCATAGACATTATCCCAAAATGGTGTCAGTTTGTCACAGGACCACAGTATATGTAGTTTTTAAAATATACTTTTTATCTCCAACATTGATATGACATTTCTGGGTGCATTACATGCATTTTTGCAGGAGTGTAGTAAGTCCTATAGATGATCTTGAATTGCAATCATTTACGTCTAAGGTTGTAAGTGCAAATATGAACATTTTCACATATCTGTGACCAATAGCTCTCATCGCTTTCTTCCTTGATCTGTTTCCCATTTTTTCCTTATAGGTTCTGAGCTATCAGGTAGAGATTAAATCAACTCTTGATATAACTTGGCAATTAACTTATTTGGCCTTACATCTTCTTTCAGTATTTTTTCAATGGTAGATGCTTTAGGTTCATCCAGATTCTGTTGAAGCGATTGAATAATAATAATAATATGCCATTTAGCAGACGCTTTTATCCAAAGCGACTTACAGTCATGCGTGCGTAAATTTTTTGTGTATGGGTGGTCCCAGGGATCGAACCCACTACCTTGGCATTACAAGCGCCGTGCTCTACCAGCTGAGCTACAGAGGACCACCCAACTAAGATTTCTTAGTTGTAAAACTTAAAGAAATGTGTCTTGGATAACCCACATTTTCTTGTAATTGATTGAATAACAGTAAAGAGCCATCATAGTACGTATGCTAGGGGTGCCTGGCGATATGGGTTTCTTCCATTTCATGACTGTATATACATTTTCCCAAATATGAATTGATGTGAAAATTTTCGCCTAAAATGACATACCCAAATCTAACTGCCTGTAGCTCAGGACATGAAGCAAGGATATGCATATTCTTGATACCATTTCAAAGGAAACACTTTGAAGTTTGTGGAAATTTGAAATTAATGTAGAAGAATATAACACATTAGATCTGGTAAAAGATAATACAAACAAAAAAACACGTTTTGTTTTTTGTTCCATCATCTTTGAAAGGCCACAATATAATATTGCAGTTTAGGTGCAATCTAGATTTTGGCCACTAGATGGCAGCAATGTGTGTGCAAAGTTTCAGATTGATAATAATAATAATAAAATGCCATTTAGCAGACGCTTTTATCCAAAGCGACTTACAGTCATGCGTGCATACATTTTTTTGTGTACGGGTGGTCCCGGGGATCGAACCCACTACCTTGGCGTTACAAGCGCCGTGCTCTACCAGCTGAGCTACAGAGGACCACGGGACCACCCGTACACAAAAAAATGTATGCACGCATGACTGTAAGTCGCTTTGGATAAAAGCGGTGTAGTGTGTTACCAAATGTTTTCTTGGTGACTATGGTCCCAGCTGCCTTGAGATCATTGACAAGATCCTCCCGTGTAGTTCTGGGCTGATTCCTCACCGTTCTCATGATCATTGCAACTCCACGAGGTGAGATCTTGCATGGAGCCCCAGGCCGAGGGAGATTGACAGGTCTTTTGTGTTTCTTCCATTTGCGAATAATCGCACCAACTGTTGTCACCTTCTCACCAAGCTGCTTGGCGATGGTCTTGTAGCCCATTCCAGCCCAAATAACTGGACAGAGGGCATCCTTGTCTTGTCCCTCTTGATAACTTAAATGGTTCAGAGATTTGTCCATTTGTTCTTATAGAAAACTTTTTTATGACAGTCACCAAACATGTGACCGACCGGCTCGATAGTGGTCTTATGTAGCAACATTTAAAATGTTGTTTTTTACATTCGATAAAAGTAGAGACTCGGAGTTAGAAAATGCTACATACACTACAGTTGAGGAACAATGGGAAAGTAATTCTGCTTTGAAAGTTGATAAACTTGTAACCCCACTTTTAAGAAAATGGCCCTTGATTGTTTTGGTACACCTACTGGAGAGATCTCCTTTGTCTACAGCCGTTCAGCATTCTTCACACTCTCTTAAGCCTTAGCCACACCCATCTCTTTAAGGATGCACATGTGAGGCCATGTACTAAACAACCAAAGATTTCAAGACTAAAGGCTGGTTTATACTACGTCTATTGATAGTTCTCACAGTGAAAATTATATTGTTGTTCGACGTCAAACTTGTGTTTGTCATTATGAAAAAGTATAAACACAAAAACTACAGGCTGCATGACATCAGCAGCCTGGTAGGTCCAAAATAGCATAACTGGTGTATTTTAACACCAATAAACCCACCCGTTTAATACATTTTGTATATGTCAATCTAGCAAACCAGGCAACTAAAAGCAACTTTCTAAACAATGTTTTGGTTCGTTTCTAGCTTGTTAGCTAGCTAGCTAATGTTAAGTTAGCTGGCTAGCCAATTCAAATAATGACCATATCATATAGCTGACAATGTCTTCACTTAACTCATTTCCATTAATTATTACAGGAAAATAAACTCACAACAAGATCAATATTTACAGAAAATATCTTATGGTTGTGAGTGATACAGAAGGTGTAAGTGATACAGAAGGTTCAGTGAAATGGTTACATGCATAGTGGAGTCTTTTGTTTAAACATGTAGCTAGCTAGATAGCTAGATAAACAATGAACCATAATCCCAACTCATAATGTTACTACCCTGCATAAACTGCAGGTAGCTAACCAACAAGGTTCAATGTTAGCTAGCTAGCTAACATTAGGCTATAACTAGCAATGCAAATGCTTCTGGGATCAGGGGCGGTGTGTTCATTAGGGCGATATGGGCGACGCACTGCCAAACGGGAAAAGGAAGGGATTTTTTTTCTAATCAATTATATCACGGCAACAGTAGTTATCAGTGTTCTAATCTAGACGTCTGATCTGCCACTAAATGTCCAATCAGGCTAAAGTCGTGCTTCAAATGGCCCCGCCCGTTTTGGGGCGATTTCAGTCAGGTTGAAAATCGCCCAGAAGTCTCTCATAGCCTGTCATGTAAAATCTTTTTTTTTTCAAATATCAGAGCTTTCAATACAATCTCTATGGGTTCCGGGAGGGCTTGCACTTATGCGCTTTCATCATACGTAACATAACCATAAACGTAACTAAGAAAAGAGCGGGTAGCAGCGTCAATCAATTCACGTACTACTGCCACAACGATGAGGTTAGCAAGAACCGCCAAATCCTCAGCCGGCTAATCCAGTGTGTGAAGTTTTGCGAGTGTTTGAGTTAGCTTTGCGAGGCAAAGATGAAACTGAGGGCTCCACCAACCCTGGTATTTTTCTTGGACTTGTCAACTTTGTGGCACAATTAGATGAGGTGTTTGATGACCATCTTAAAAATGCTAAAGTTTTCAAGGGCACACCAAAGACCATTCAAAACGAGCTACTGGAGTGTATGCTAGCGGTCATGAGGGAACATATTGTGGAGGAGGTGAAGTCGGCGAACTTCGTAGCTATCCAAGCTGACGAGACCACGGACGTTTCTACACAGACACAGCTGGTGCTTGTGCTGAGGTACATAGATAGCAAGAAGATTTTATTTTTTTCCTGGGGCTTTTTCACAAAATCATGCCCCACGTCGACATTCTGTACCAGAAGCTACAGAAGAAGGACATCGATGCTGTCTTCATCAAACGTGCCCTCGACAGCTTCACAAGCAGTGTGCAGGCCATAAGGTAAGATTAAACAATATCATTCGATCTTTCTCAAAGCAGAGCTTTATTTGAAAATGTATGCATGAAAGGAGACATCATCATATTTACAAATCTATACAATTGGCCAGAATATGGTTGTTCATTTTTACAAAGCCATACAGATAGCTGTGTTTACCTTTTCTAGAAATTATTTTCAAATTCTGTTTTCAGGCAAAATGTCTATCACTGTTCATTTTCACAAATCTATACAAGAGGGCAGAATATGGAAGTCTATAAAAATGTCTTATTACCAATAACTTGCATCAATGTTTTCAGTAGCCTCTATCAAAAGCTCCTGCTTGCTTGTTGTGAATTATGCTCAGGTGCACATATTTCCAATTCAACCATGAGGCCTTTTTGAAGCAAGTAATGTGTATATCAGTATTGACTTATATGCTGCCCCTGTCTTCATGTTGTTGCTGGACATATCTTTTTTAAAATGTGTGTAGGTCACCTAAATCATCAGAAAAATTGCCCCCCCTGAGAATTTTTTCAGGAGCCGCCACTGTCTGGGATACAAATAATATTACTACACAGATCATACACGTAACGTTAGCTAGCGAGCCAACCCGCTGACGTTAGCTAGCTAGCTAACATCACGCTTTAACTTACAATGAAAATGACTTTCTGACAAAATTAGAAACGTATCATATCTGCCATGGTTGCCCTTTTTTTAATATATTTTTTTAGGGGGTATGGTTGCCATGGTTGCCCTTAGTTTGAAGATGTAATCCGGAAACAGGTTTTATACAACAGCCTTCTGTGTGTTCTCTTTTCGACTACCTCTGCATATTTGCAATCAAACGCCAGACTTTTCTCCATCTCCTAAAATTGATATTCTTATTTACAGATGGCGTACAAGTTTGTTATTAAGGCACATGAAAGTTCACATGTTCCAGGAGGCATTTCTGCCAAAATGTTTTTTGATAAAAAAACAAATATTTACGTTAAAATGCTGTAACGATCCCGGCAGTCTGAGTCGGGTCCTGTCTGTGGACTAGTTTTTCTGCTCGTGATCTCCAGTTTCCCGAGGGTTCTGGAACGCTCCGGGGAGCTCTCTTGATTTCCGCACCTGCATCCCATCAGCAATCTGCACACCTGGTCCTGATCATCACCCTTCTTAGGCTCTGGCCTAACATCCATTCCCTGCCGGATCGTTAGCCATGAACAGTAGGTTTACCAGAGTATCGGTCTTAGAGCTTCTAGCGTTAGTTTTGTTGTTTTGCACCTTGTTGGTTTGTTGTTTACTTACCTCCGTTTTGTTCCATCTGCAGTCACTCGTCCGGAACCTTCATCCAACCTCTGCCTGGTGGTCGGCGGCTGCCGAGCCATGATTGGATCAACCACTGCACCCCCAACAACTAATCAACGCCGCCCGCTCTGTTCCCTGGATTATTCAGCATCACTCTTGAATTTGTAAATAAACACTCACCTTCGTTTCAACTTACCTTGTCCTGGTCTGCTTCTGGGTTCTGGCTTTGTAACTCGTGACAGAACGATCCGGCCAGTAATGAACCCAGCGGACCTGGACTCTGTTCGCCATGCCATTACCCATCAGGAGAAGATGTTGGGCCATCATAGCACGGAGCTACAGGAGATCGCGTTGGCAGTTCGGAACCTTTCTACCGGTCTGACGGAGGTCCAGAACCAGCGCAAGTTTCCGGTGGAGGATCCACTACCGGTTTCACCCATCTCGCCTGCCGCGTCTGGAGCGGTGTCCTTCCGTGAGCCCAAGGTTCCGACGCCGGATAAATATGAGGGGGAGCTGGGAAGATGCCGTTCTTTCCTTATGCAGTGTGGGTTAGTGTTCGATCTACAGCCCTACTCTTATGCCACAGACAAGGCTAGGATAGCCTTTGTGATTGAGTTGCTGCGTGGTCGAGCGCTGGAGTGGGCTTCAGCCGTTTGGGAACGACAAGACCCCTGCATGGCTTCATACCAGGGGTTCACGGCCGAGATGAGGAAGCTTTTCGACCATTCCGTCCGAGGGAGGGACGCAGCTAGGCGCCTGTTTTCGCTTCACCAAGGAACTCGCAGCGTGGCCGACTTCGTGATCGAGTTCAAGACGTTGGCTGTGGAGAGTGGGTGGAATGAGGAGTCTCTGCAAGCGGCCTTTTACCAGGGTCTGTCGGAGCAGCTCAAGGATGAGTTGATCTCCTATCCGGAGCCTAGTGACCTGGACAGCTTGGTAGCCTTATCTATTCGGGTGGATAATCGAGTCCGAGAGCGAAGGAGGGAGAAGCAATGGGGTCCGTCCAATCGATCAGCTTCTCAGGTTCCAGTCGGGTCGGGATTGGACCAGAATACGTCGATCATCGTCCACCACACAGGATTAGTGGAGAGGTCCTGTCTCCCGATTCGGAACCAATGCAAGTAGGGCGGCACGGGTTAACCAAGGAGGAACGCCAACTCAGACGTAGGACTAACTGTTGCCTCTACTGTGGTGGTTCGGGACATTACCTCGCCACCTGTTCCCGGCGGTCGTCAAACTGCGCGGCTCGCTAAAGTTGGGAGGACTTTTAGCGAGCCAGTTTCGACCTCTCAATACCTCTGTCAGACCCCGTTTCCCGGCTACCCTTGTGAACAGGAATCAGAGCTTAGCGATTAACGCTTTTATCGATTCAGGTGCCGATGGAAGCTTTCTTGATGCCGAGTTGGTGGAACAGCTGGGGCTTTCCAAGGAGCAATTGCCGGAAGCCATTGAAGCGACCACTCTGAACGGCAGTAGTCTGGCACGTATCACGATGAGGACTGAACCGGTTAAGATGCTGTTGTCGGGGAATCATTCGGAGATGATTTCATTCTTCATTCTGCCGTCTTCCCATGTTCCTCTGGTCCTTGGATACCCCTGGCTGAAGGAACACAATCCCACGTTCGATTGGGTGACGGGCAAGGTAACGAGTTGGAGCCTTGATTGTCATGCTAACTGTCTCAAGACTGCCTGTCCCCATTCGGTTCCCAGTCAGGTGATTGAGGCTAAACCCCCAGATTTGTCCCTGGTTCCCGAGACATATCACGATTTGGGGGAAGTGTTCAGTAAGCAGAAGGCTCTGTCACTCCCTCCCCACCGACCATATGATTGTGCCATCAACCTGTTCCCTGGAGCTGTCTACCCCAAGGGAAGGTTATACAGTATCTCCCGCCCTGAACGTGAGGCTTTGGAGACCTACATCAAGGAGTCCCTAGCTGCTGGTCTCGTTCGTCCCTCGTCATCACCCCTGGGGGGCAGGATTCTTCTTTGTGGGTAAGAAGGATGGCTCTCTTCGACCGTGTATTGATTATCGGGGGGTTGAATGACATCACGGTCAAGAACAAGTATCCCCTGCCCTTGATGAGTTCTGCCTTCGACTCCTTACAGGGTGCTACGGTGTTCACCAAGCTAGACCTACGCAATGCGTATCACATGGTCCGGATCAGAGAGGGAGACGAGTGGTTGACGGGTTTCAATACACCGATGGGTCACTTCGAGTATCAGGTGATGCCGTTTGGACTGACCAATGCTCCAGCGGTATTCCAGAGTATGGTGAACGACGTCCTGAGAGATATGATCGGTCTCTTTGTGTTTGTTTATCTGGATGACATTCTGATCTTCTCGAAGGAACCTTCCGACCACGTCCAGCATGTCCGGCAGGTTCTGCAGCGATTGTTGGAGAATCGCCTGTTCGTGAAGGCCGAGAAGTGCGAGTTTCACGCCCACACGACATCCTTTCTCGGGTACATCATCTCCAGGGGAGAGATTAGGATGGACCAGGAGAAGGTTAGAGCGGTTCTGGAATGGGCCCAGCCCGGTACGAGATTGCAGCTCCAGAGATTTTTGGGGTTTGCGAATTTCTACCGCAGATTCATCCGGGATTACAGCCGTGTGGCCGCTCCGTTAACTGCCTTGACTTCCAGTATCAGGAGCTTCAAGTGGAATCCGGAGGCGGATCGAGCATTTCTGGATTTGAAGAGGCGATTCACCAACGCACCGATTCTCTCTCAACCGGACACGGCCCGTCAGTTCGTCGTTGAAGTGGACGCGTCTGATGTGGGAGTTGGCGCCATCCTGTCGCAGCGATGCTCCACGGACAGTAAACTCCATCCCTGCGCCTACTACTCTCGTCGCCTTTCGCCTGCGGAGAGGAATTACGATGTGGGTAACCGGGAGCTTCTCGCGGTGAAACTTGCCTTGGAGGAGTGGCGCCACTGGTTGGAGGGGGCGGAGCAACCGTTTATTGTCTGGACTGACCACAAGAATCTTGCTTACGTGCAATCGGCTAGACGTCTCAACTCCCGTCAGGCCAGGTGGTCGTTGTTTTTCGGACGATTCAATTTTTCCCTGACGTTCCGACCTGGATCTAAGAACGGCAAGGCGGACGCCTTGTCTCGGATGTTCTCCAAGACGGAGGAGAGTGGGTCCAAGACCGAGACAATTCTCCCCCGGAACTGCGTCGTGGGAGCTGTTAGGTGGAAGATTGAGGAGGAGGTGATGGCGGCCCTTCGGACGCAGCCCGGTCCCGGTAACGGTCCACCCGGTCGGTTGTTTGTGCCTGAGTCGGTTCGTCCTGCGGTCCTCAAATGGTCCCACGCCAGCAAGATGGCTTGTCACCCTGGCGTGGCTCGGACGATGGCGTTTCTTCGCAGACGTTTTTGGTGGCCTGCCATGGCCGAGGATACTCGGGGTTATGTTGCTGCCTGTCCAGTGTGTGCGCAGAATAAGAGTACCAATCGGCCCAGCTCTGGACTACTTCACCCCCTTCCTATTCCCCGGCGACCATGGTCGCATCTGGCCCTGGACTTTGTCACTGGGTTGCCCGCTTCTGAGGGGAACACGGTCGTTCTGACTATCGTGGACAGATTCAGCAAGTTCGCCCACTTTGTGCCAATTGCCAAGCTTCCCTCTGCCTCGGAGACGTCCGAGATCCTGGTTAGGGAGGTTTTCAGGGTCCACGGTTTGCCCAGTGATATCGTTTCCGACCGTGGCCCTCAGTTTACCTCTGCTGTCTGGAAGTCCTTCTGTTTGGCCATTGGAGCTACAGTCAGTCTCACATCTGGTTTTCACCCCCAATCTAATGGTCAGGCGGAGAGAGCCAACCAGAAGATGGAATCCACGCTACGCTGCCTGGCCTCTTCCAACCCTACCTCCTGGGTCTCTCAGTTGCCTTGGGTTGAGTATGCCCACAATACTCTCCCTACATCTGCCACTGGGATGTCTCCCTTCCAGTGCCTGTATGGCTACCAACCTCCCTTGTTCCCTTCTCAGGAGAAGGAGCTCTCAGTGCCTTCTGTTCAGGCCCATATTCGTCGTTGCCACCGGACCTGGCATCGGGCCAGAAAGGCACTCCTTAGAGTTTCGGACCGGTATCAGCTCCAGGCGAATCGTCGCCGGATCCCCGCTCCCACCTATACCATCGGAGATAGGGTCTGGTTGGCCACACGGGATCTTCCTTTACGGACTGAGTCTAGGAAGTTGTTACCGAAGTTCATTGGTCCGTTTGTGGTGGAGAAGGTGATCAATCCGGTGGCAGTTCGACTCAAACTCCCGAGGACGCTCAGAGTCCATCCCACCTTTCATGTCTCCTGCCTCAAGCCTGTTTTCCTCAGTCCTCTGTTGCCTCCTCCGCCTCCTCCTCCTCCTCCTCGGATGATCGGAGGTGGTCCTGCCTACACGGTGCGACGCATCATGGATTCCAGACGGCGGGGCCGGGGTTTCCAGTATCTCGTGGACTGGGAGGGGTATGGTCCTGAAGAGAGGAGTTGGATTCCGCGGCGACAGATCCTAGATGCTGACCTCATCCGTGACTTCTACCGCCTCCATCCTGGCGCTCCGGGGAGTCCGCCCGGTGGCGTTCGTCGGAGGGGGGTACTGTAACGATCCCGGCAGTCTGAGTCGGGTCCTGTCTGTGGACTAGTTTTTCTGCTCGTGATCTCCAGTTTCCCGAGGGTTCTGGAACGCTCCGGGGAGCTCTCTTGATTTCCGCACCTGCATCCCATCAGCAATCTGCACACCTGGTCCTGATCATCACCCTTCTTAGGCTCTGGCCTAACATCCATTCCCTGCCGGATCGTTAGCCATGAACAGTAGGTTTACCAGAGTATCGGTCTTAGAGCTTCTAGCGTTAGTTTTGTTGTTTTGCACCTTGTTGGTTTGTTGTTTACTTACCTCCGTTTTGTTCCATCTGCAGTCACTCGTCCCGGAACCTTCATCCAACCTCTGCCTGGTGGTCGGCGGCTGCCGAGCCATGATTGGATCAACCACTGCACCCCCAACAACTAATCAACGCCGCCCGCTCTGTTCCCTGGATTATTCAGCATCACTCTTGAATTTGTAAATAAACACTCACCTTCGTTTCAACTTACCTTGTCCTGGTCTGCTTCTGGGTTCTGGCTTTGTAACTCGTGACAAATGCCTCTCCTGTAAAGTAGTCACGTGCGACATACGCCTAGCTTCCTGAATCGGGTCACATATGCCCATTCCACCCTATCGAATGCTTTTTCAGCATCTAATGATCCTGCCACTTTTGGAACATTTCAAGTTCCTGCTAGGATGGATTCTATTGAAAAATCGGCGGAGATTGTCTGAAGACCGTCCTATTCTGTATGAAGCCTGTCTGATCTAAGTGAATCAACTTTTGTATTACTATTTCTATGTGAAAAGCCAATACCAGAGCAAAGATTTTGTAATCCACATTCAAAAGTGATACTGGGTGGAGAGCCACATGACAATGGATCCTTATCTTTCTTTTTAAGTAGGTTTGTTGTAGCCAAACATAGCGATTGGAGAAGTCAATTTTTCTCTAGAGCTGATGTGAGCATTAGTAACAGGTTTTAGTAATTTGGGATTTCTATCAACTTCCACTGGGAATCCATCATTACCAGGAGATTTCCCATTTTGTAGACTTAATGGCCTCCACCAGCTCACCTAGGGAAATGTTTCTATCCATATTAATTTCCACTGGTTCACTTATAATTAGCAAATTGGCCTTATTAAGGACATCGTCTATCTCTTTGAACTTTTGTTTTTGGATTGATACAGTTTGATTAAATGTTTAAAGACTAAGTTAATTTCAGGAGGATCCATTATTATGCTAACATCTGGGGTTTTAATGCTGTAGATGGTACGTTCCTCTTTCTTTTCATTTTTTTCCTTCTTTTTAGGGGGTAGATCAGCTTTAATATTGCAGATAGATTGTAACTTCCATCAATGTAATTGTCTGCATCACTTCCAATCCCCCATATGTTTTTTTCTTCTTCTCACAAATATATATATACAGTTGAAGTCGGAAGTTTACATACACCTTAGCCAAATACATTTAAACTCCGTTTTTTTTTTTTACCTAGTAAAAATTCCCTGTTTTAGGTCAGTTAGGATCACCACTTTATTTTAAGAATGTGAAATGTCAGAATAATAGTAGAGAGAATTATTTATTTCAGCTTTTATTTCTTTCATCACATTCCCAGTGGGTCAGAAGTTTATATACACTCAATTAGTATTTGGTAGCATTGCCTTTAAATTGTTTAACTTGGGTCAAACGTTTCGGGTAGCCTTCCACAAGCTTCCCACAATAAGTTGGGTGAATTTTGGCCCATTCCTCCTAACAGAGCTGGTGTAACTGAGTCAGGTTTGTAGGCCTCCTTGCTCGCACACGCTTTTTCAGTTCTGCCCACAAATGTTCTATAGGATTGAGGTCAGGGCTTTGTGATGACCACTCCAATACCTTGACTTTGTTGTCCTTAAGCCATTTTGCCACAACTTTGGAAGTATGCTTGAGGTCATTGTCCATTTGGAAGACCCCATTTGCGACCAAGTTTTAACTTCCTGACTGAAGTCTTGAGATGTTGCTTCAATATATCAACATAGTTTTCCTTCCTCATGATGCCATCTATTTTGTGAAGTGCACCTGTCCCTCCTGCAGCAAAGCACCCCCACAGCATGATGCTGCCACCCCTGTGCTTCATGGTTGGGATGGTGTTCTTCGGCTTGCAAGCACACCCTTTTTCCTCCAAACATAACGATGGTCATAATGGCCAAACAGTTATATTTTTGTTTCATCAGACCAGAGGACATTTCTCCAAAAAGTAAGATCTTTGTCCCCATGTGCAGTTGCAAACCGTAGTCTGGCTTTTTTATGGCGGTTTTGGAGCAGTGGCTTCTTCCTTGCTGAGCGGCCTTTCAGGTTATGTCGATATGTCGTTTTACTGTGGATATAGATACTTTTGTACCTGTTTCCTCCAGCAACTTCACAAGGTCCTATGCTGTTGTTCTGGGATTGATTTGCACTTTTCGCAACAAAGTACGTTCATCTCTAGGAGACAGAACGCATCTCCTTCCTGAGCGGTATGACGGCTGCATGGTCCCATGGTGTTTATACTTGCGTACTATTGTTTGTACAGATGAACGTGGTACCTTCCGGCATTTGGAAATTGCTCCCAAGGATGAACCAGACTTGCGGAGGTCTACAATTTCTTTTCTGAGGTCTTTGCTGATTTCTTTTGATTTTCCCATGATGTCATGCAAAGAGGCACTGAGTTTGAAGGTAGGCCTTGAAATACATCCACAGGTACACCTCCAATTGAATCATATGATGTCAATTAGCCTATCAGAAGCTTCTAAAGCCATGACATAATTTTCTGGAATTTTCCAAGCTGTTTAAAGGCACAGTCAACTTAGTGTATGTACACTTCTGACCCACTGGAATTGTGATACAGTGAATTATAAGTGAAATAATCTGTCTGTAAACAATTGTTGGAAAAAGTACATGTGTCATGCACAAAGTAATTGTGTCTTGCCAAAACTATAGTTTGTTAACAAGAAATGTGTGTAGTGTTTGAAAAACAAGTTTTAATGACTCCAACCTAAGTGTATGTAAACTTTCGACTTCACAGAAAGTGTCACCAACAAAGCACCCCCACACCATAACACCTCCTCCTCCATACTTTACGGTGGGAAATACACATGCAGAGATAATCCGTTCACCCACGGCGCGTCTCACAAAGACACGGCGGTTGGAACCAAAAATCTCAAATTTTTACTCCAGACCAAAGGACACACTTCCACCGGTCTAATGGCCATTGCTCAAGTTTCTTGGCCCAAACAAGTCTCTTCTACTTATTGCTGTCCTTTAGTAGTGGTTTCTTTGCAGCAATCCTCTGAATAGTTGATGTTGAGATGTGTCTGTTACTTCAACTCTGTGAAGCATTAATTTGGGCTGCAATTTCTGAGGCTGGTAACTCTAATGAACTTATCCTCTGCAGCAGAGGTAACTCTGGGTCTTCCATTCCTGTGGCGGTCCTCAAGACAGCCAGTTCCATCATAGCGCTTGATGGTTTTTGCGACTGCACTTGAAGAAACTTTTAAAGTTCTTGAAATGTTCCATATTGACTGACCTTCATGTCTTAAAGTAATGATGGACTGTCGTTTCTCTTTGCTTATTTGAGCTGTTCTTGCCATAATATGGACATGGTCTTTTACCAAATAGTGCTACACCCCCCGCATGTTTATTTCCTACCGTAAATCATAGAGGAGGAGGTGTTATGGTGTGGGGGTGCTTTGCTGGTGACACTGTCTGTGATTTATTTAGAATTCAAGGCACACTTAACCAGCATGGCTAACACATCATTCTGCAGCGATACACCATCCCATCTGGTTTGGGCTCAGTGGGACTATCATTTGTTTTTCAACAGGACAATGACCCAACACACCTCCAGGCTGTGTAAGGGCTATTTTAGTAAGAAGGAGAGTTATGGAGTGCTGCATCAAAGACTGTTGGAAAAGCATTCCAGGTGAAGCTGTTTGAGAGAATGCCAAGAGTGTGCAAAGCTGTCATCAAGGCAAAGGGTGGCTATTTGAAGAATCTCAAATATAAAATATATTTTTATTTGTTTAACACTTTTTTGCTTACTACATGATTCCATATGTGTTACTTCATAGTTTTGATGTCTTCACTATTATTCTCCAATTTAGAAAATAGTCCAAATAAAGAAAAATTATTGAATGAGTAGGTGTGTCCAAACTTTTGACTGGTACTGTATATTCCTTCCTCCAGCCAAATCACAGGTAGGCCTTTGCAAATATGAGAAAATCAGCCAATCTATGCTGCCATACCATAACTATCAGCAAACCACTATCCCTCACGACGCCATACACTTGGTCTGCGGTTGTGAGGCCGATTGGACGAAGAAAGAATCACGCTTCAATGACTAGGTGTTCTAAAACGTTTGACCGGTAGTATTTTGTCTTTATGTCCTTTTCATTATGTGTTGGACCCCAGTATTTGTATTTGTATTTATTATGGATCCCCATTAGCTGCTGCCAAGGAATCAGCTACTCTTCCTGGGGTCCGGCAAAATATGCCAGTTTTACAATTTAAAAAACATTACAATACATTCATAACAGATTTCACAACACACTAAGTGTGTGCTCTCAGGCCCCTACTCCACTACCACATATCTACAACACAAAATCCATGTGTACGTGTGTGTATAGTGCATATGTTATAGTGTGTGTGTATGCAAGTGTCTGTGCTTATGTTTGTGTTGCTTCACAGTCCCGCTGTTCCATAAAGTGTATTTTATCTGTTTTTTAAATCTGATTCTACTGCTTGCATCAGTTACTTGATATGGAATAGAGTTCCATGTAGTCATGGCTCTATGTAGTACTGTGCGCCTCCCATAGTCTGTTCTGGACTTGGGGACTGTGAAGAGACCTCTGGGGCATGTCTTGTGGAGTATGCATGGGTGTTTGAGCTGTGTGCTAGTCGTTTAAACAGACAGCTCGGTGCTTTCAACATGTCAATACCTCTCCCAAATACAAGTAGTGATGAAGTCAATCTCTCCTCCACTTTGAGCCAGGAGAGATTGACATGCATATTATTAAAGTTAACTCTCTGTGTACATTCAAGGGCCAGCCGTGCTGCCCTATTCTGAGCCAATTGCAATTTTCCTAAGTACCTCTTTGTGGCACCTGACCACACGACTGAACAGTAGGCCAGGTGCGACAAAACTAGATCCTGTAGGACCTGCCTTGTTGATAGTGCTGTTTAGAAGGTAGAGCAGCGCTTTATTATGGACAGACTTCTCCCCATCTTAGCTACTGTTGTATCAATATGTTTTGACCATGACAGTTTACAATCCAGGGTTACTCCAAGCAGTGTAGTCACCTCAACTTGCTCAATTTCCACATGATTTATTACAAGATTTAGTTGAGGTTTAGAGTTTAGTGAATGATTTGTCCCAATTACAATGCTTTTAGTTTTTGAAATATTTAGGACTAACTTATTCCTTGCCACCCATTCTGAAACTAACTGCAGCTCTTTGTTAAGTGTTGCAGTAATTTCAGTCGCTGTAGTAGCTGACGTGTATAGTGTTGCGTCATCCGCATATATAGACACACTGGCTTTACTCAAAGCCAGTGGCATGTCGTTAGTAAACATTGAAAAAAAGTAAGGGGCCTAGACAGCTGCCCTGGGGAATTCCTGATTCTACCTGGATTATGTTGGAGAGGCTTCCATTAAAGAACACACTCTGTGTTCTAATAGTTCTAATAGACATACGTTTTTCCAGCAGCAGATCATGATTGATAATGTCTAAAGCTGCACTGAAGTCTAACAAAACAGCCCCCACAGTCCTTTTATCATCACTTTCTCTCAGCCAATCATCAGTCATTTGTGTAAGTGCTGTGCTTGTTGAATGCCCATCCCTATAAGCGTGCTGAAAGTCTGTTGTCAATTTGTTTACTGTAAAATAGAATTGTATCTGGTCAAACACAATTTTTCCAAAACTTTACTAAGGGTTGGTAACAGGCTGATTGGTCGGCTCTTTGAGCCAGTAAAATAGGGCTTTACTATTCTTAGGAAGCGGAATGACTTTTTCTCCCCCTCAGGCCTGAGGGCACAGTCAATGTCCTGATATAAATCAGTGTGAAAATCAGAGACAAGATTTTAATATTGCTGTCCTTCAATGACAAACAAAATTTGCTGAGCTTGAGCAAACATTTTTTTGAGGTCTGAAATGGTTAACACCCTTGATAAAGATGAGCAATAATGACTATTTAAAATAAATAATTCAAATACTGAGATATATTGTATAGTAAAAAAAGGGAAATTGTATGTTATACTAATACAATTGCTCAGAGAAAGAGATGTTGCCCCGTGTAGGTCAGTTGGTAGAGCATGGTGTTTGCAACGCCAGGGTTGTGGGTCGATTCCCATGGGGGGCCAGTATGAAAAATGTATGCACTAACTGTAAGTCGCTCTGGATAAGAGCGTCTGCTAAATGACTAAAATGTAAATGTTGTTTAACAAGTAATATATTTTTTCTCCCAAAAAGGTAGGGGTTCAAATTATTGACATCCCTAAAGATTCTTATAAAGTATTTTGTTCCATATTCCTAGCATGCAATGAATACATCAAGCTTGTGACTCTATAAACTTGCTGGATGCATTTGCAGTTCATTTTGGTTGTGTTTCAGAGTTCAAAGATCATACCCCATGCTAACCTCCCCCTTTTTTGGTAATTGTGAGAGGTTAGCATGTCTTGGGGATATGATCTTTGACCTCTGTAACTGTCTTACTCATCATTATTTACAATTCTTTCAGGATTATCCGTAATCATGGTAGCATCCACATTAATGTAGAAGTGTTTAGAAAAATATTATATTCTTATTTATAAAAAAAAGTGACAAAAAATGACAATACATTATTTACCATTTATTTCTATTGGGCACAAAATAAGCTGAAACAAACCCAAAACTAACTGCAAATGCATCCACGTTTGTAGAGTCACAAGCTTGTACTCGTTACGCGATAGGAATATGGGACCAAATACTGAACTTTGACTACTTTATTTATAAGAATCTTTAGGGGCAATTGTATTAGTATAAAATATTTTCCCAATTTTTTGAGCATTCAATAAAGCTCAGTATTTGAATTATTTTATACAGTCATTATTGCTCATCTCAATGACGGGTGTAAATAATTTCAGACCCCACTGTATGTCACTTTAATTTCTACTTATTTATAAGTAATTTGGAAAATGTTCTATAATTAGTAGGTTGTGTACATTGGGAGGAAAAAAAGTTAGTAATTTGGGGGATACAATTTTAAGTCAGCAAAATGTGAAGACTGTGCAAGGGGTGTGTAGACTTTAACTGGACACTGTATTTGTGTTATAAAAATCTCTCTTCTAACATCACTAAATCTTCAGTGCTCTAGTGCTGCTATCTGTATCTCTACCTCACTGTACACAAGGTCATATTGGGTTAATGTTTCTCTGTAAAAACACAGGATCTGACCAGCAGGACACAGTGGACTCAGAGGGTGACTCAAACTATTCAATGTGTCATCCATGTGGAAATGACATGGACTTTCATGGTATCTAATGTACAGTCTGTTGACCACAGTTATTAATGAAATGATGGAGGTCAGGTTTTCAAACACAAATATTAACAGCTTTATGCAACCTCTATAGACCTGCATTGACATGTCATTGGTATTGTTGTATCACCTGCAAGGACTTAATTGCTTTGCTCTGATTGAAAATGCCCCTCCTATTTCTTTCAGACTAGAATCCTTGTTACATGCAAATGTATCTATTGCTACTGCAAATCCAGCAATTTCCTAATTGAATCAAATTAATCTTTAAGTGCATTCGATGTATTAACTTTTCATTTCTATTCATAAGAAAATATCGGTCTTGGCAATACATTTCTAAATTCTTAGTACATACAAACACTTTTTAGTTCACAACACAATGGCACATTAAAAACTTGACCGGTGTCCGGCTTTTACTTTTCTCCAAAATTCAGCAAACTTGCTCAATGTTCTCTGAAGGTACATTAGAAACAGGCCGTGCCATCTCAGACAAATGGATTTAATGAAATGAAGGCTAGGGATACTGTCCTTTCCAATGTCTTGTCATTCATATCACACTTCCAGCGCAAACTTCCCTTTTCTTTCACAAAAACATGCTGGGAGACAGTGGGTGCACTTATGGGATGCAAAGGAAACACATTAAGTAGAACTCTGCTGATGCCAGTAGTTTCCCACACTTTATTTGAAGCAGAGAAGACAGACAGGACTGGAGTCTGATGTGAAGGTGTTAATGGGTTCCTTCTTCCTCTGATGGTGGTGTTGATCATGGCACAGAGAAACAGGCTTAAGACAGACGGTCCAGTCCAGGTTCAGAAAGCAACTTGTGAGAGTCCTGGAACAAGCAGACGATCGTGTCATTTGTCATCTTGTAATGAACAGCGGGAATAAATTAAAAACAATATTCTGTATCCAAATGTAAAGACTTACAAATAATGTTTAAGTGGCAGTAATCTAACCCACATGTACCTAGCTTGAGCTTGTCCTTGGTGGCCCAGCAGATACTGTAATGTTGGAGGAGCTGCTGCAGAAGTTCCTTCTCATCCAGAAATTCCAGACGCTCTATTCTGTATAAAAAAAGATGGAGAAACTAAATAAAGAGAGTTTTCAACAACCAACAAAAAATACTTTGCGCTAAACAATGTGAAACTGACAACGGAGAAATAACATGATACGTACGTTTTGCCTACTGTATGTAACAGACTGTCTTACCTTGCCACGTCATCCTGAGGTATAACACTGTACACAGTCATCATGTCCAGAGCATCTGCATTCTCCCAGCCCGTCTTTAGGAAGCGCTCTTTCTACAAATGCAAACATTTGCAAACACTTCAGGACATGTCTTGCACAAAATCAACACTTGGGATTTGTCGTTTAATTGTCATGATTGAGTACCTACAGTACCAGTCAATAGTTTGGAGACACTCATTCCAGGTTTTTTTTTTATTTTTACTATTTTCTACATTGTAGAATAATAGTGAAGACATCAAAACTATGAAATAACACATATGGAATTATGTAGTAACCAAAAAAGTGTTAACAAATCAAAATATATTTTATATTTGAGATTCTTCAAAGTAGCCACCCTTTGCCTTGATGACAGCTTTAAACACTCTTGGCATTCTCTCAACCAGCTTCATGAGGTAGTCACCTGGAATGCATTTCAATTAACAGGTGTGCCTTGTTAAAAGTTAATTTGTAGAATTTATTTCCTTCTTAATGCGTTTGAGCCAATCGGTTGTGTTGTGACAAGGTAGGGGTGGGTATCCAGAAGATAGCCTTATTTGGTAAAAGACCAAGTCCATATTACGGCAAGAACAGCTCAAATAAGGAAAGAGAAAGAACAGTCCATCATTACTTTAAGACATGAAGGTCAGTCAATACGGAAAATGTCAAGAACTTTGAAAGTTTCTTCAAGTGTAGTCGCAAAAACCATCAAGCGGTATGATGAAACTGGCTCTCATGAGGACCGCCACAGGAAAGGAAGAACCAGAGTTACCTCTGCTGCAGAGCATAAGTTCATTAGAGTTAAATGCACCTCAGATTGCAGCCAAAATAAATGCTTCACAGAGTTCAAGTAACAGACACATCAACATCAACTGTTCAGAGCAGACTGCGTGAATCAGGCCTTCATTGTCAAATTGCTGCAAAGAAACCACTACTAAAGGACACCAATAAGAAGAAGAGACTTGCTTGGGCCAAGAAACACGAGCAATGGACATTAGACCGGTGGAAATCTGTCCTTTGGTCTGATGAGTCCATATTTTAGATATTTGGTTCCAACCGCCGTGTCTTTGTGAGACACAGAGTAGGTGAACTGCTGTAAACACAGAATTGTGGTCTTCTAATCACAACAGTGTTGCTCTATGCAGGCCTGGGAGGCACCCACTCAGCATGTACACACAGTGTTTGCGTCACAAAGTGAACCTTATCTAACCATGCCCCATAATCACTGTTGCCTTCAGATTTATTTAGCTCATTCTGTAACGTCACTTCTGATCTAATACGAAGGTGTTTTAAAGTGTTGTTGTAAAGTTGCTGTAAGGTTGAGGGTGCTGTACCTGGGATTCCAGTGACTGACACACCTCCACTCCTGCCAGGTTACACTGACGACGCTGCAGATTCTCAATCATCACCTGGCCAAAACGATCCATCATGTTCAACTAGACAGAGAGTGAAACAATTAGCCTAGACGTGCAGCAATATAGATGGAATCAGCAGAGGCAGTCTATCTCGCCATAGCTCTGTCTGATCTTGTTAATCCTTTACCTGCTCATAGTTGACAAACATGGCTGTGTGGAAGGTGTCTGAGGCCCAGTTCACCAGCTTGGACGACTGATCTGGAGTCATGTAGACCAGCACACACTCTGACAGGAACAACGTAGGCAACCTAGAAGGAGGAGAACAAAATTTCCCCAATTTAGAAAAAGCCAGGTGATTCCCAATCAGTTCTGCATGTAAAAAAAAAGGTATACATTTTGTGTCTGGGATGCATCCTACATGTAACAAAGGTGAAATAGACAACATTCCTTTTCATCTTCTTAATTTCTCCTTTGAATGTCAGAATCTGTGACATAAAACACCACATCCACAGAGCCTTTGGCACAACCCGCGGACATTTTAGAAGACACTTGAATCCACAAAAAAACTCATTCTAATATCATTGAGGCTTGGCTGGTGGACCAGACCTCACAGGAAGACGTGAATACATGCACTAAAACAATAAGCTCTATGAAAAACAGAGCCCTCGGTTGACACTGGGCCAGTGAGTATGGGGGCTTTTCCAAGTCTCATAGGCTGAGATCAAAGGAGATGGGGCTCTTTGATGCACATATGGAAAGGATAGAAAATCAAAGAGCACCCAAGTGTATGATTATCGTCATCAGGAACTGACTGCGGAACACTCAGCCACGTCAGCCAAGACCATAAATACAAGTAAGGTACAGGGAAAGAACACTGTCAGCCCAAGACATCAATACCATACCAAACACCTTACTGTACAGCTACAGCAAAACTGGTGATCCTCTGATACGGTTGGATACTGCTACCTTAATTGGCTACACTCTTGCAAAGCTGTCCAACAAAATTAAATAAAAATAGTGCAACGGTGAATGCTAGGCCAAACATATTCAATATAATGTAATTTTCACTGACTCTGGGTTGAGGTGGAACTTCTTCAGTTTGTCATCTAGGCCTGGGATGTCCCTGAGGTCAGCACCAATGATGCAGTACCTGTCTGAGTCTAGGCTGTGGCCATCTGAAACACACACAGACAATACAAATGAAGACTAAGTGAATATCAAATGTCACCATAAGAGACAACAAATACATACAATTATTATGTTGATTTGTATCAGCCAATGTATTTTACTTCATTACCTAGTAATAGTGAGTCTGTGGAGTGGGTCTCAATGAGAGGTTTTGACAGCGGTGGTTTTGTCCTGAAGAGAAGGTGCACAACATTATAACTACACACTAAATTGTGTTTCTTATGAACGGATTATCATACTACAAGTGTAGCTGGACAGACTATTTCCAAAAGTGTTTATAGACAGGCTCTGCCTCCCTCTACAGGTCAATTTCTGACATTACATTACTGAGACCACAGTGACATCAAAACAAATAAAACCAAAAACTGTGATGTATTTGAATTATTCTAAAGAGGAAAAGTAGAATGCCTTACTTTATGTTGTGTATTTTCCTGGCAGCAATCATTGGAAAGTCAACTTCAAAGTATTTTCTAGGCATGAGGTTTTCATCCTAAAAACACAAAAATGACAAATGAAAGACAATGAAAGTAAAAACCAAGGCCAAGCATGAATTGTACTGTAAGATTAATGCATTTCTTTAATGGGATTATTAGACTGTACCTTTAACCTCCAAAAAGTGGTGTCCAGCCCTGCCCCCAGGTTCACTATCTGACAGTCACACTCTGTTTTCCTAAGGAAGGCATCCAGGAGGTGGTTCATTCCCTGCACGCGGGCATAGTAACCTAACAGAAGACAACAGAGATTTAGTAATACAGTATTAAGCAAGCCTTCTTCAAGCAAAAAAATTTAACAAATGTGTTTTTGTCTCTGGCCAACATTGACTTGCCTCTGTTGATTTCTGGAGCTTTTCGTTCCCCTACCGACCTCACAAAATACTGGACATAGGGGTCCGTCCAGTAGCCTTTACTGGTTGCATATCTGAAAATCAAACAAATGGTAAGTATTGCATGTCCAAATGCAGTATTTAAAAAATACTACGCTCCCATTTATGACATATGTCTTATTGAATATGGTTGTGTCATTTGCTGTGTAAAATCTGAATAAACACTAATGGCAAGCTGATTATTTCTTCTCAATAAATAAACGTTTTATGTTGCTGGTAAGCAGGTGGCTACAACTGGGGCAGGCAATTGACGTGTTGCAAACGCACAGCTACAATGTCGCAATTCGGATCACCTAGCTAAGCAGCAGCTTGCACATGCTATGACTCTAGCTAGCTAGCTACCTTTTGCATGTCGTTGCATCGTCACAAGTCGACCTCACTGCTTCGTCCGCAGTGTCTGAGTCTGTGAAGGGTTGTCTGGCTGCCATCTAACAGTTTCGCACCTCATACAACAGCCCCAGTTGTTGATTTTTGAAAAAGAACTGTCTTCTCTGCAACACCAAATGCATCAGCTGTTCCAATGTGGCTAACGTTAGCTAGTTGCTAACACTGTTTAACTTTGACCGTTGCTTTGCTGCTGGGTAACAACTTGACCGGTCGGGTGGTCAAACTCTACAGTAGACGGACGAAGTTAACATTAGAAGCAGTTATATCATTTAGCTACTGTCACATAACATATGCAATAAATTCTGTTCAATTGGCATTTTCAGTTACTAATGCTCAGCTGAAGTAGCTTGCATGTCTTCAACTTCCGGTGCCTAAAATGTGTCCCATAATCTTCTTCTTCTTTGATGAGGTTTAACGGCGGTTGGCATCCAATTTGTTGCATTACTGTCACCTACTAGACTGGAGTACAACTCACTTATATTTTGCTTGAAAAATAAAATAAAGAAATACCCTACCATCTAACACTACACTCACAAATTCAAAAATATTATTAATAATGAACCACCCTACTCCACTATTTAAATATATTCATTCCTAACTCATGCCCTCAACCTGAAATGATGGGACATCACCACTTAACACTCCCTGTAACTCTTCTGATGTCAAGTCTCACACACCCAAATACCTCTCTGCAGCTACCACCACAACCTCAATTTTCTTCGATTTACGTTCCATCCCTGCAGTACAATTAATAACCATTGCTATAAATGCTAAAAATCTAATCTTACTGAAACATATCAATTTAATTGGGATTGTTACAATGTTACAAGTATATTTTATGTCTATTGTATTAAGTATGGTTCAGTTATAGAAATTCAATTTGACAGTGGTTTTGATCATGTAGACTTCAATTAAGAAATCTAGTTTTGTGCATGTAATAATGACATTTAGTTTAATGCCAGGCTTGGTGGGCTCAGCCTCGAGGGCAAGTGTAAGTCTGGTTGACACCTAACTCGTGATTTCTGTCAACCAGGCTAGGCAATTAGCCTCCCGAGTGGCGCAGTGGTCTAAGGCACTGCATCGCAGTGCTAGCTGTGCCACTAGAGATCCTGGTTCGAATCCAGGCTCTGTCGCGGCGCACAATTGGCCCTGCATCGTCCAGGGGAGCGAATGGCCGGCAGGGATGTAGCTCAGTTGGTAGGGTTGTGGGTTCGATTCCCACAGGGGGCCAGTATGAAAAATAAAATAAATGTATGCACTCACTAACTGTAAGTCGCTCTGGATAAGAGCGTCTGCTAAATGACGTAAATGCAAGTGCTGTCAATCCAAGTGGAATTGGATCAATAAAGAATGGCAGCCATACTAATAAATTATCCATACTCCCTGTGGCCATGGCACCTTTATCAGTAAAACCTGTCTCTGTTTTTCTTTTCTCTCCTTCAAGATTATTTTAATGAATGAAATTGTTTTACATTATTCCAGAGGAATCAGATGACAACACATGTCCATTAGCGTTGAATATTTTCCCGGTATTTTAGAAATGTTCCATCCCGAGAATAAATAGGGCCTAACTTTTCTCCCGGGAAACCTGGTATTTCCCGCCAAAACCGGAAGTTCTTCTTCTTCTTTTTCTTCCTCTGTGGGTTTTATGGCGGACTACAACCCAAAAAGGTAGATTGCCACTACCAACTGGATGGGTTGAAACCAAAACAAGGTAAAAAGCAAATCCATACATAATAGGGTAACTAACTTAATCCACCGAAATAAAATTGTACATTGACAAAACAAAACAAAACTCCCACTTCTTCCTTCTTTTAAATCTCCATATCTCCCTTCTCAGGCACTAGGGCCTGAGTTGGTTGTATGGCTTTTGACAATATTCCATGTAACACTTTCACAGAGAAATCTTTCAGCCCCAGGAACCGCTCTGCTGCAACCACAATGATTTCTATCTTCCTAGATCTTTTTTCCACCTTGGCAGTGCCATTAATCACCATTGCAATAAAGGCCACAAAGTCCACATTTTTTACCTTTAAAATATCAGGATCCTCTTGGTGAAAGGCAAACCCTGCAGCATGCAGTGAAGGCCTATCCACCACCATGGACTCTTCAGGTGCACCACTGAAACCCTCAACCCTTT